>NC_090651.1:90065498-90677164 GCF_040937935.1 Hyperolius riggenbachi
TAGTGTGCGTATGCACAGGGCCAGATTTCTGTTAAGGCCACAGAGGCCTGGGCCTTGGGTGGCAGCAGAAGCCCAAAGGGGCACCTGAGCATGAAAGATGTATTGCTACATATGAAAGTGAAGGCTGAAAAAAGAGAGCAGCACATGAAAAATGTAAACTGATGGCCAAGGTAGCTGTACTTGATAGAGAGGGGCTGTACATAGATGATACACATGGAAGAGGGTGCTGCACATGGAATGGGAGGGGAGCTGCTGCACATGAAAGGGGAGCCACAGCATAATTGGCCTAGGAGCATAAAAATATAAATCTGGCCTTGTGTGTGCCAGCCGCAATGCATGCTGGGAGATATAGTCCATGGATGTTATGTACATTTTCCCCCTAGTACTCAGTTGCCTTTAAAGAGAACCATTCCCAGATGAATTTCATAGAGTAAATGAAGAATCTCTAAACCTGATCCACTAAGGCTGGGTTTAAAAAAAATGGCCACAAAGAGCTGTGTATAACAAAAAAAAAATAGTGCCTCAGTAACACCATATAAAACAGCGTTTATTAAGCATAATTTCTAAAAACATACATGGATTGCATATAAAGAATGCAGACAACATTGTCAATCAAAATCATGCCCATGCAGGCATGCACAGCTCGCCACTAACACCCCAAGTGCACCTGTCTAAGCGGGGATCCCCTAGAGTCCACCACGGAGCCAGCTGGATACACTGTATGTAGAATAGCCCTCAAGCAGTATAACAAAACAGGTCGCTGTGGACAGGCATCGGCATTTGGAAAGCAACTTCACCAGGTGGGTCAGAAATAGCAGCCAACAGTCACAAGCTTGTGGACAACGGACGAAAGTAACATCCAAAGGAATTGGCGCTGTGCCCTCTTACCACTCCTGCGTGGAAAGGTGCTTGCCCTCCGAGTGCTCTCACCACTCAAGTCCTAGTAGCAGTTGTGCTCGGCCACAAGTGGGTGCAGCGTTAGAGATCAAGACCTGGTGTCGCGGAGTTCATTGAACCAGGCAGGAAGGATGCATGTCCACGCTAGCCACTCCCACCAATGTGTTTTGGTCATGTGGACCTTCATCAGGGTGTGGGCAGGGTCCGGTACTGCTCACTTATGTAGCTACCACGTATGCTGGAACTACACCGAATTGCATCAAAAGGAAAATCAAGCTTGGCATATAACACTAGCACTAGAAAGTGAATGTCCATTTTTATAGCAGAGAAGGTCACCACAGCAGAAAGCAAGAGGGTGAGTTCACCAAAAACACATGTAATTTTATTTAAGGCACAAGGGACCAATGCATCCGATTGGTAAATCAGTCTTGCCTCCTTCTGATAGAGGATCCAATCAAAGTTGCAAATCCTTAGCGAGATCTTCAGCGAGATCTTCAGCCGATAAATGCCTGCAAAGCGAAAACCTGGCAGAGAGCCTCCATGTTCAACAACAAAGTGTTCAGCAAGAGGACTGTCTATGTCCCTGTTTTTGATAGAATTTACATGCTGCTGGATCCGTGTTTTCAATTTGTTTTTTGGTCTTTCCAATATAGGCCTTTTTATATGGACAAGTGATCCTATAGAAGATGCATGTAAATAAGTAAATTATAAACTTTCGAATATGGAAAAGGGACCCCTCCCATTAATGGAAAAGGATTTCAGTGGATCTATATACTTACATACATTGCATTTTCTACATCGAAACATGCCGATGGTGGGAGCTGTGTACTTTATTTTTTTCAACAGTAGCTTAGAAAATAACTGAGATGCATTTGTTTTGATAAATGAATGCACATTAACTTGAGTACTTTTTTTTCAGTGGAAACAACAACTTGTTGAGACAAGTGAGATCAGAAAAAAAATCTTCTTATAATTGCTTCGCATGTGTGATAACAGCTGTATGCACACTAAGTTGAGGATTTACAAGTAGGACAGAAAATAACTGATACTTGTTCATTAGAGAAAATAAAATCTGTGTGGACTCATCAATATATAAATATATTCAGATTTGGCACTCCTGGCAAAACTTTAAAGATTCACCTGACTTTAACAGCATAATGACCCTATGACTATTTAAGTTTCTTAAAACATTCTAGTCTTAGGAATTTGATTTCAAGACATCCTTCATCCTTCTTACACTGTAATTATTCGGAGACTATGGGCCAGATGCACTAAAGTCCCATAAAGTTGCCATGCGCAGGGTACGCAAGCATGCTCTCCTTCCTAGGACACTTTAGCCATTGACCACCATATCTACCATCTCATACACAGCTTCCCCTTACCTACTGTCCTATACTGTAAACCCAGGGCCGGATCTTCCATAATGCACTGTAGGCACGTGCCTACAGGCGCCTGATGATGGAAAGGTGGCTCACAAGCCTCCATCCTTTCCTATGCAGAGTCCCAATCAGAGCGTAAATTAGGTTACTCACTCAGCTCTTGGCGTTTCTCATACGAGATCTCCCTTTAGTTGAGGGCACCACTAGCCACTTAATACTGAGAGTATCTCTGGCTACCTAAGACTAAGGAGCACCTGTGGCTATCTATGCTTGGCAAGGGAAGTAGGGGAGACGTGAGTGACAGCTGGGCCAACAGGCACACTTGTGGTGTGGTTCAGTGGGGGTTTGTGGGTTCATGTCAGGCAAAGTCTACGGTGCCAGAAAATCTCTGCCTATATGTTCCCCTGATGCAAATCCGGGCCTGTGTAAACCTCCAGACTGTAATGCCTTCTGGCCAGGGCTCTTTTCCCCTTTTGTCTCACAATGCTGTGTAATGTGTGTGCAAATCTCCTACCCCTGTGTAAAAATCTGTAGTTGATTTGTTCACTGCATCAGCGGCAATCCACTATTGTCTTGTATTAACTGTTCCAGCTCCATGGAAGATGCTAGCACTATATAAATCAATAATAATACCCGTAATAATAATAATACGCTAGTCAATTTATCCATTACTAGCATAGGTGAGCACCGGCTGTTACCCCATAATTGTCGCGTGCGTTACCGCAGTAACACACATGTTGCTATTAGGGATGGTTGGAAATGTTGATTTCTGATTTTGCAGAAATTCCGATTTCCGCCAATGTCGATTACAGATTCCACGGATTTCCAATTGGTGTCCGATTTCTGAGTTCGGATTTCCAATTTCCGAGTAGTGTGTATTTTGGTCATTTTTTTGCATTCTCTGACTGGCCAAATACTTCCGAGTTGACTCTGCATTCTCTGATTGGTCCAATGCTTCCGAGTTCTGTGATTGGGCTAAAATTACCGAGTTGTGGTAATGCAGTATTACTACAGAAATCTGATTTCTGAGTTTGGATTTCCGAGTAATTTTTTTTTTTTTTTTGTCATTTTTTGCATTCTCTGATTGGCCAAATACTTCCGAGTTGATTCTGCATTCTCTGATTGGTCCATTGATTTTGAGTTCTGTGACTGGGCTAAAATTACTGAATTGCAGTAATGCAGTAGTTCCGCAGAAATCCGATTTCCGAGTTCCATTTTCCGATTTCCAAGTTCCGATCGGAAATTTGGAATTCCGATCATATATGTAGGTTAAAAAAAAGCAAAAAAAACCCCAAACAAACAAAGTCTTGCAAAAGTAATACCTTTTAATGGCTAACTGATAAAGTTAAATAATGCAAGGTTTTCCGATCGGAAATTCAGAAATTTCATTTCCGCGAAATCCGAATGAGCATCCCTAGTTGCTATGGTATGGACCGTTACCCTGTGCGTTACTATAGCAATGATTTAACCCAGTAACGCACATGGTGCTAATAGGTTAATGGCCGGTGCTCCTCCTATGCTACTAATGGTAAACCCATGCGGAGTAGCTAATTAATAACGATGAGAAAATGCACACAGTGTGTGAAATTATACTGTTAGTTGTAAATTGATTATTTATTAATAATTTGTATTATAGATGCAACTCTGAATTGAATTACATTGTATGTGCAATGATTTCATTATTTCAATAATGCACATGGCATGTGATTTTCAACAAGTGTGAATCCTGTCTAGCAGAAGTTTTGAACTACAAGGGGCTTGATTCACTAACGGCGCTAAGCCGGTTAGTGTGCCCTATCACTTAGTGGGCGCAAACTACGTCACTAAGTAGTTTGCGCCCACACATCAGTCTAAGTCCCGCTCACTGCACGCGCAGTGCGGGTGCGCCTATATTAGTGCGCAGTGCGACAATAACGTCGCACCCGCTGCCTCTTAAACGTTGCATCTGATGCGACGATAACGGCGCATCGGGTGCACCGTTTCAGGGGCACTCGATGGGCCGTTGTCATCGCATCAGATGCGTCGTTTAAGAGGCAGCGGGTGCGACGTTATTGTCGCACCGCGCACTAATATAGGCCCGCCCGCGCTGCACGCGCAGTGAACGGGGCTGCTTGCAAAGTAGCTTTGCGCGCACTAGCGGCAAAAAGGGCTTTTTTCACTAACACCTAGCGCCGGTTAGTGAATCAAGCCCATAGTATATAATGGCGGTACTGCTGCTCAATATCTACTACAGTATGCTGCAATTCCAAATATATTAGATGAGACAGAAAGCTCAAAGCAATTATATTGATTATAAACAACTAAAAGGAGTTATGGCTATGCTATGCAGACAAGTGGCTGGCTGTGCTGCACAATGCCTAGTGTAATATGCTGCAATTGTAGATCTATAGTGGAAGAATAAGTTCCACAGAAAGATCAAAGCAATTAGTGATTTTCAACAAAACTATTCACTAGAGGTTTGGACCAGGCACAAACCTAGCCTATGTCAGTAGTGATGCCTGTCCTAAATTCCAAAATATGGGCACAGTGGGTGGGGAGGGATCAGGGCCGGTTTAAGCAACAATGGGGCCCCAGGGCAAAATAAACCTGCCCCCCCCCCCAACAGATAGCCCGGAGCAAAAATTGGCATTAAGGGACCTTTTTTGCAGCTGGTATAGTCAAGGTTTGAAGCCCCAATCGGCCGGAGCTCCACATTCTGGCTACCCCAGCCTGCACGGGGGACAAGGGGTTAAAAAGTTTCAGGACAGGGGACCCCACATAATTTAAAAAAAAAAATCCCACACTATAAACATAAAAATTTTGGGGGGGAAAATAGGAAAAAAATGCCAGCGATCTTCATACAGCCATATTGCGGCTGTATAGCGATCCCTGGCCAAAGCGCTGTGGCTGCGTATGGACCCCCTGGAAACCCCGTCAGGAAATTTAATGCTCTTTCTTTTGATACATGTAAAATTACACTACCGTACTTAAAAGTATACTTTTTTCCTTCGAAACTTTAAAATCGATTTTCTCAAAAACTATAAGGTCTTTTTGAAAAATTGTTTGTTCCTCTTATTCCCAATGATCTAGGCATAGGTAGGAGACCCAGTATAGATAGGTAGGCATAGGTAGGAGTCCCAGTATAGGTAGGTAGGCATAGGTAGGAGACCCAGTATAGGTAGGTAGGCATAGGTAGGAGTCCCAGTATAGGTAGGTAGGTGCCTCAGCAGTTAGCTAGGCATAGGTAGGAGACCCAGTATAGGTAGGTAGGCATAGGTAGGAGTCCCAGTATAGGTAGGTAGGCATAGGTAGGAGTCCCAGTATAGGTAGGTAGGCATAGGTAGGAGACCCAGTATAGGTAGGTAGGCATAGATAGGTGCCTCAGTAGTTAGCTAGGCATAGGTAGGAGTCCCAGTATAGGTAGGTAGGCATAGGTAGGAGTCCCAGTATAGGTAGGTAGGCATAGGTAGAAATCCCAGTATAGGTATGTAGGTGCCTCAGTAGTTAGCTAGGCATAGGTAGGAGACCCAGTATAGGTAGGCATAGGTAGGTGCCTCAGTAGTTAGCTAGGCACAGGAGGGAGACCCAGTATAGGTAGGTAGGCATAGGTAGGAGACCCAGTATAGGTAGGTAGGCATAGGTAGGTGCCTCAGTAGTTAGTTAGGCATAGGTAGGAGACCCAGTATAGGTAGGTAGGCATAGGTAGGTGTCCCAACAATCAGCCAGGAGCAAGCCAAGAGCCTAACTAATCTTTCCCTAGGAGAAAAAATCTGCAGCAGCTCTCCCTAGTCTGTCTATTTGCAGCAGGCACACGAGTGAGTGTCATGGCCAGCGAGCCTGCCTTATATAAGGGGGGGGGGGCTCCAGGGCTTAGTGTTGCCTGAATGGCTACAATGTGCCTGCTGACTGTGATGCAGAGAGTCAAAGTTGACCCTCATAGCGCATTATGGGGCGAATCGAACTTCCGCAAAAGTTCGCCTGTTGCAGGGGAACGCGAACCCCCAAAGTTCGCCTGGAACCGTTCGCAGGCGAACCGTTCGCTACATCTCTACCAGGAAGGTCTTAGGGTTAGGCAGGCACCACCAGGGGGATCATAGGGTTAGGGATAGGTAGAGGGAGGGTTCTGTGTGAGAGTAGTAATAGGTTTAGTTGTAGTAGTAATATGTTAGTAATATTTACTAATGTTTTACAACAGTTATTACGAACGTACTTATATTTTTTTTTTCATCGTTATAAACAATATATTCAGATTTTATTACAAGAAACGATAAATGAAGGTTAAGCACAATACTATACAATTATAAGGATGATACATACAGTATATTATAGTTTTTAAACAAACTTAATTATAAGTTTTACTTTTAAAACGGAAGATTATCGTTTTCACAATTTGCGATTTCATACACATAATTAAATGTTTTTTAATTTGTAAAACATAATTGTAAACAAAATACAACACAATATTTTTATAAACGCTATTACCGCTTATCGTTTACACCACGCGCCCTTTTTTCCTGGTGCCCTTTTTGCATGGACGCGCTCGTAACACTTTTCCTCACTTATGTATGTGCTTCATAACACAATGACAAGACAGCTTATTGCACACTACCTCTATGTATATCACTGGGGCACCTGCTTGGTATATGAAATGCTTCTTTGGTAACTTAAATAGCCATAAATAGATTTGGCCATCTTCACTTCATCTTTATCTTCACACATTTTGTTGAAATAAAAGTCAGGAAACCTGAGAAAACACAGATTCTCATTATTACAATTTTATTTCAGCTTCATTTATGATGTTCACAGGTTTTATACTTGCAGATGAGGTTGGCAACTGATAGTCTAGTTATAAATATTAATTTTGACTAATACATTAATGAACTAGCTGATATTAAAGCGGGTTTCACACTTTCATGTGATTTCAGATTTCATGTGTGTTTTACATTTTTTTCTGAAACCGCCATCGTCACATATATGCTGTTATTTCAATGGCATGGTATTGGTTTTGTGCATTTGTATGCGTTTTGTGATTTTTTTTTTCTTTGCCTTTTTTGAGGGTCAGATCTGTCTTTTTTTTTGTTCTGATCCATGATTTAATGCAAGTCAATGCAAATTCAGAAAAAGCACCAAAAAGTGTGCACAATTTTAAAGTTAATTAGATACACTTTCATGTAAATCAATGTTTTTTGTTTAATTTATGGAAAATTTTGCGTATGTACATAAACACAAATTTCAAAACCGCACATGAAAAAGCGACAGAAAAAAAAGACTGAAAGATCACAAAATGCAGATTCGTGCATGTGGGAAATCACATGCCTAAATTACAATGACAGTAATTCTATAAATATCCCTGCAGTCTTCATTTATTACCATAATGTTTATTTTTACATGTATATTTAACCTCCTGAGCGATAATCCCGAGCTGAGCTCGGGGTATGTCGCGCAGGAGGATTTCTCAGGCCCCGCTGGGCCGATTTGCATAATTTTTTTTTTGTTACACGCAGCTAGCACTTTGCTAGCTGCGTGTAACTTCCGATCGCCGCCGCTCGCCGCCGATCCGCCGCTACCCGCCGTTCCGCGCAGCCCCCCCCCTCCCCAACCCCTTGCGCAGCCTGGCCAATCAGTGCCAGGCAGCGCTGAGGGGTGGATCGGAACTCCCTATGACGTCACGACGTCCATGACGTCGGTGACGTCATCCCGCCCCGTCGCCATGGCGACCAGGGAAGCCCAGCAGGAAATCCCGTTCTGAACGGGATTTCCTGCTTACTCTGATCGCCGAAGGCGATCGGAGTGGGTGGGGGGATGCCGCTGCGCTGCGGCTATCATGTAGCAAGCCCTGGGCTCGCTACATGATTTAAAAAATAAAAAAAATTAAAAAATAGTGCTGCGCCACCTCTTGGGCGATATAATTGTATCGCCCAGAGGGTTAACCTGCATAAAGTGATTGGATTTAACTTTGCTAATCTGTCAGCTGATCAAACTGAACACACATGCTTCTCTATGTTTCGTAATATACATGTGTATCAATACATATTTTCCAGATAATAAACAGTGAGGGGGAGTTCTCAGGTTGGTGCCATCTTGAACTTCCCCTTATAGAATAACATAAATAAATAGCCACTACTACTGGTAAATGCCACCTTGAAATTTCCACTCACTATGAGATTACAGAATAAATTATAAATGGTCACTTGCAGCTCTTACTTTAAAATTACAGAGGCGCCAGTGAAACATAAAATGAAAATTAAGAGCAGTTTAAAAATGGGGGTACTGGTTGGCCTATTACCTCCCCACAAAAAGCTGCAACAGTATGTATCAAATGCAATATACATTTATTTCTTACTCCAATCTGCAACGCGTTTCGTGGGTCTGACACCCGTTTCCTCAGGCAAGGTACAAGAAGGAGTAGCTATACACGTATAGACACTTTTCTGGCTACACTTTGGCTCCTCTGTAATTTATTGAATATCCACCCGGGGGATGGGTGTTACTACCCCTTTCTGTCTACGGAGGGCGTAGTCCGAGTGGGGACGGGAGAAACACCTCATTTGCGCATATAGTGGTTGCCTGTGGCGGTAATCCATATTTGTGAGTATATCTTTCCTTACCTAACCAATTCACATACCAACGATAATATACTATTGGGGCTCCTGAATTTTCTTATTTTGTCTCTTACTTATACATCTACTAGCTCTTAGTTGCCATTTAGAAATTTCCCCTAAAATACTAAGACTAGATTCACACTATATCAGATGAAAAACTGATCCTGTAAAAACTGATCCATTTTCCATTTAAATGGATCAGTTTCTTACATTAGGCATCAGTTTTTCATCCAGTTTACCCATCCTTTCTATTTGCTGCCCGCTTGCCATGTTCCTCCGCTGTTGCTGCCAATGGCCATTGACGTCCTCAGCCGCAGTATGCGGCCATCCATTTGGGTCCCGGCATGGTGGAAACACTGGTATACTGATCCCAAGGTCCAAGCAGAAGCGTCACAGACTCTGATTGGTTCGCAATATACCAATGGGAATCATCCTTCCCCATGGAAGATTTTCATTGGTCCAATACTCAGTAAACTAATGAGAATCCTACCTAGGGAGTGATAATTCTCATATGGATCCTGAGATGCTTCTTCTGGAGCCTTGGGATCGGTATACCAGCATTTGTTCCCTGCAGGGACCTGAATGGACAGCGGCAGTTAATTAGTTTCTTGCAAAATGCATGTGATGAGCAACCTAGTGAGAATGGACACTGTCCATTCTCATATGCTAGGATTGATTGCATTGGCCTCCCTTGCCAACTGTTGTGTCTGGTTGATCCAGAAAATATCAGTCCTGAAAATTGTGTGGGACCCATCTGATTCCTGGAACAAACCAAATGGACCTGTTACAAATGGTCCGGCAGGAACTGTCCGCAGTGCCTGCGAGTGCAAGGGGGAGGGGCCGAGAGGGGTGGGGAGGCCCCATTTACTAACCTTCCCTCCCTCTGACATACAAATATACTTACGGTGAGCAGTGCATGGATCGGTGAGCAGTGCGCGGGTCGATGAGCAGTGTGCAGGTGCTGCCTGGCGACGTGCTTCCTTGATCACTCTGTGCATCCGCACGTCCTTAAGGGACCCCATCAAAGTTTTGCATGAGACCCCATGATTTGTGGTTATGCCCCTGCTCACCTGTATATTTTCACATCAGGAGCATTTTAATTCCACTTCAAATAAAGCCTGCAATTACACACCAATCGCACATAATAAAAATCAATCCATTCCCAGCCTTCGCTAGGTGACGGTGCCGAGCAGCCTTTTTCAAAGGTGTAACAATAAGGTGTTAAATATGCTCTCTTGGCAAAAGATCAGTAATGCGCTTTCCAGCAATAGATATTTCTGTGAAATTCTGCGATAATAATAATTGCAGGACTCTGGTGATCATCCAGTCAGCTAAGCTTTGATTAAAGTGCCCATCTTGTCTTTGGCCTGCAAAAACCTGGCAACCCAGATGCTGCTGCTGAGCCTGCAAGTTTGTTTGCAGAAGGCTTCATTGTTGGCCAGAGGAGCTAAAGCCTCCAAGGACATGATAGGAGCGGAATTATTGGAATGAATCAGATAAGATAATCCTGGTGCGGCTATGGAAATAATGGAGTTTTCATGGGCTAGTGAGGTCACTGCACAGCATTGACATATGGGCCAACGCTTCAGCCACTCTGAAAGGGCCTTGCACAGGACATTATCGTCCAATGGCTCTCAGGAGAGCGTGGCACTGATAATAGCGGGGAAGAGGAAAAAATACTGCTGAAATGTGGCCATTAACCATTTCACGCTACTCACAGAAAATCATATGTTGCAGCAATCATAGGCCTGGAGCCTTTTTCTTTTTTTTTACCTGGAAATCTGTTAAAAATAGAAAGTTCAGGGAACTAGATGAATAGAAAAAAAGAAAAAACTGAATTATTGATGTTGCTGGTTATTATTACCTGGGTACGCAGACCCGTCTCAAAGCATCTATTTCTGCAGATGTTGCTGAACAGTTTAAAGGGATGCTGTACATAAATGACATGATTTTCATAATCTGCCTTTTATGTTATTTGGTTTATTCATGAATGAATGCGTAATAGTTTCAAGAGACTATCAAGAGATAAAATATTTAGAATGTGATTTACTAAAATCAGAGGCAGACTGGCAGTGATTCCTGGTTCAAGGGCTCATTTAGCTTTGCCAGCAGTTCAGTGCTTCAATGCTACTCGGTCCGGTGTGCATGTGTATAGTGACATGGCCTATTGTGTACTTCAAAATAAAGCCAATTCGGGGGATTACTTAACCCATTCAGGTTCCGTGGTTTTCACGAGAGAAATGTTCACCTCCCATTCATTAGCCTATAACTTTATCACTACTTATCACAATGAACTGATCTATATCTTGTTTTTTCCGCCACCAATTAGGCTTTCTTTGGGGGGTACATTTTGCTAAGAGCCACTTTACTGTAAACGCATTTTAACAGGAAGAATAATAAAAAAATGGAAAAATTCATTATTTCTCAGTTTTCAGCCATTATAGTTTTAAAATAATACATGCCTCCATAATTAAAACTCACGTATTGTATATGCCCATATGTCCCGGTTATTACACCGTTAAAATTATGTCCCTATCACAATGTATGGCGACAATATTTTATTTGGAAATAAAGGTGCATTTTTTCCATTTTGCATCCATCACTATTAACAAGTTTAAAATAAAAAAAATATAGAAATATTTCATCTTTACATTGATATTTAAAAAGTTTAGACCCTTAGGTAAATATTTACATGTTTTTTTTTTTTTTATTGTAATGGTTTTTTTTATTTATAGTAAACATTTTATTTGGGTAGTTTTGGGAGGGTGGGGGGTAAACAATAGATTTATAATGTAAATGTGTGTTGATTTTAATTCATTTTTATTTTCAGGTGTAGTATTACTTTTTGGCCACAAGATGGCGGCCATGAGTTTGTTTACATGACGTCACTCTAAGCGTAACACACGCTTAGAGTGGCGCATCAGGAAGTGAATGGCCAGAAAAGGCGCAGCTTCCGAGAGAAGCTGTCGCTTTTTCAGCGGGGGAGAGGAATCAGTGATCGGACTTCATAGTCCGATACATTGATTCCCTGACTACCGAATCCGCGGCCGGGAGTGCGCGTGCACGCGCGTGATCGGCCGCGGGGGCGCGCGGCAGCGCACATGGTTTCTGGACGTAGTTTCTACGTCCAGAAACCAAAATAGGTTAAAGTGTATGGACACTTTCCCAAAGTGTTTGTATGGAAATTGACTGAATTTGAGGGGGAGGAGAAAAAAAATTAAATCAAAAATATCTGTTCCTTAAAGTCATTGTATTGTGAAATAAAAAGAATATTCTGATTAGCCGCCCTGGGCAATTGCTCCACATTTTCTGGAAAAATTATGCAGGCCAGGACTTTGCATTGGGCTTACCACGAGTGATTCATTGTGGACTGACAAGTGCTGTCCTGATCAGTGGCATAATTACAATTCATGCCCCCCCCCCTCCCCAAGCAAAACTTGGATGAGGCTCCCACAATGTTCACACCCCTTCCCTTGCCTTCCCTTCACGGCCTTGGGGACTATCTCACAAGGGTCATAGAACAAGTGTGGCCATCATGCTCTTCACACTCATAACAAGCGTAGCCACAAAACCACCAGATCTGATGTATAGTCCCCTGTATCAGAGGAAGGGAAGGTTAGTAGTTGGAGCCCTCCACACCTCTGGGCCCCAACTACTACTCTGGGCTGCCCCCCTCTAGTGACACACCCCGGTCCCGATCTATTGTGTTGTGTTTCTGCTCAACAGGACTCACAATGACCGCTATGAATGTGGCTTTAGGGTCAGGTTAAACCCAACTAAATCATAGACTGAAGCTAAATTATGAAACCACACATGTTGTTTAGTATAAATTATTATAAATCTTAATTTTCAAATGTAAAAATCTGTTTTATAACCCTTCTTGTTAGCAGCTGTTCACCTATGCATACATATGCAAGCCTCATGATTTGCCATGCTTCCTATTTAAAAAAGAAGGATCCTGGAACCACTTCCATTGATCCGTAACTCTACAGCAGGCTTTGACACTGTACTGACTGGCACAAGCTCCTGCGCATCCCATGTGCATAGAATAATACATGGATGAGATGAGCAGTGAACTGTGCAGATAAAGAAACAAATGTGCATATTACTTCAATTCTTCATCATTTTCATTGCCTCTGCAAACACCATTTGCCACCACCTCCAGCCACTTGTTTCCAACTGTAATGATGGGAAATGTGGCCAGGCCCCCATTGCTCTTCTTACTTTGGGAATCACATGGCTGCTTCTTTTTGTGGTGTTCTCCAGGCGTTAATGATGGATTTTACATTTCCCTTGTACAAACCTAAAGCGTCACACTGCGGTGTAGAGTTCCACTATCTGGAGCCTATAATAGATGATCTGAATCACTAAACTCGACCAAAATTTTGACATTTTGTAAAAAATTCTGAACATTTTCCAAACATTCCAGATTTTAAATTTGCATTGTGAAATAGTGAATTTGTACTTTATTGCAAATATATTTTCGCATTAACCAAAAGATTAATTATGGTTATTGCACATTTGTAAAAATATGTTCACATATTTTACAAATAGAATTTTCTCTCCTTTCCTTTGAGCCATTTTTAACTATTTATGCGACAAAAAATGTTTTTGCATTGCACAAATTTAATTTTGAATAATGTTCTGAATTTTACCCTTCAGAATCCTAAATTTCAACTTGAAGTAAACCTGAGATGGGAGGAGAAGAGGATTTTCACTTACCTGGGGTTCGGCGAAAGTAGAGTACGCAACCCAGGGGCCACTGCGCGCAAGTGCTTTTCTGGGCTGCACACTTCTTTATTCGGGTCCCACTTCCAGGAGCATTCTGCAGCTGCACAGGTAAGGCTTGTAATTGCGCAGGTGTAGAATGCTACTGGCAATGGGAGGAGGCACATGGCCTGGGACCACGCATGTGCAGAAGTCCGTGACTTAGACTTAGACATGGACTTTACCGGTGCTGACAGAAGCAGGGGAAGGGGGCAACATGGCCACCAAGGGAGCCGACAGGCTACAGGGCGCTGAAAGAAGCCTCATGTAAGTAAAAATCCTCTTGTTGCCCTCATGACAGGTACACTTTAAAATTGTGAAATTCCAATGCAAATGTCAGAATCCTGAGTGCCACGAAATCCTAAAGCCTAAAACTGCTGACAGAAACATCTGTACTCGGGGCTCAGGTCTATAAGAAATAAAAGACCTGATATAAAGTCTGACATTTTTTCTCAGTTTTGTAGATTCCTCTTGGCAAGCTCTACAGCATGTAACCAGAGCTGACACATCCAGAAAGGAAGGGTCTGAAGGTCTGTGTATCTAATCACCGCTACACCAAGGAAAGGTATAATTTGTACACAACCATCTGCTGTATTTTTTCAACAACAGTTTGCATGTGGTGAAAGCTTTCTCTTCCTCTTTTCTGGCTCCATTAAACATTTTCATGCGTTCTTTAAATACCATTTTAATGACAATTAATGTGTTTGTATCTAGTATGAGATGCAGCTGAAACGACGGTGGCTGTCACCATGCCAGCTCTGTGCGGACACGTCGTCACTCAGAGTGGTCATTGCAGGCGCATTACCCGCTGGAACGGGGATAATGAGGAGGAGGAGGACAGATCTGACACTTTGACACCTGCAGAAAATCATGATTGGTCTCGGCTTCCCATTGACCTTCTTATATGTGATAAAATAGATTTTCTCTTATTTTATTTGCAGGCAGATCATGGTATAGTAATTCACCGTGTAGATACCTTTGACATTCGCTTCCAGATGTCTAGCTGTCTTGGCACCTGAATGATCCGCGTGAATCTCTCCAGCAGGGCCCGAGGGAGTGAAAAGTGTTTTGCCATATATATGCCACCTCCTGCTTCTCTACCACCTGCTAAGTCTCTATGTGTGCTAAGAGTCAGCTGTCAGTCGGTAGATGCAGTGCTTGTGCGGCTGAACAGAAAAGAGGTAAATACTTATAATGAGGGAATGAAAAATACAATAATAGTCTTTGAAGGAGTTTTGTGTTTTTAAACACATTTTACAGGAACATCAATCACTATCCTTTAAAGTGAATGTGCTTGAAATTCTGTTTTTACTTTTGAGATCTTTGGGATGTCTAATTAAAGTTTTAAAGGGAACCTTAAGCCCCCCCAAAAATGCCCCTAGGGGGTACTTACCTCGGAGGAGGAAGCCTCTGGATCCTAAAGAGGGTACCCTCATCCTCCTCTGCAATCTTGTTCCAGCGGTGGGACTCCCGATAGACAGCACATTGCCGCTTGTCGGTGCCTCTGACATGTGCGCTAGCCTTGTTACTGGATTGGGTGCACTCTACTGCGCAGGTACAAGCTGTCTGCACAGTAGCGAGGACCAGAGCAGAGACAAGGTCCTCCAGCACCCAAGGCTGAGGCATCAAAGTGCGCCCCTCCATCCCTCCCACCCCAGCCGTCACACACTGATTGCTATTAGACAAAGAGGCTCCTCAGGACCCCCAACACCTTAATCTCTAGTTATCTGGCTTGCAGATACTGCCATGTATCCCCTTTTCTTATTTCTCTCTGCTTCGAACACAATAGGGGAATGATAGCTGAGTGAGATGTGCGCCCCCTCATAGACTGCGCCCTGAGGCTGGAGCCTTTCTTGCCTCTGCCTTGGCCCGACCCTGGCGAGGACCCAATCAGGCCTGGCTATTTCCCCTAGAGCGTGGTGGCGAAACAGTGCCTGAGCTGGGTGTTAGGGATGCTCATTCAGTTTCCGCGAAATTTACATTTCTGAAATCCAATATACCGCAACTCTGTAATTTTAGCCCAATCACAGAGCTCAGAAGCTTTCGACTAATCAGAGACTGCAGAATTGTTCTGCAAAAATTGTATCATTGTGGTAATTTCAGACCAATCATAAGACTGATTTTCTGTTTTTCTGATTTCTGCTTTTCCGATTGCCATGTTTTTTCACTATTTGCAATCTCTAATGCAGGCTTTCTCAACCAGGGTTCCTTGAGTACTCTGCAGGGGTTCCTTGGCATTTTCCCCCATCGTGGGGGAAGTATAATAAAGCACACCATAATAGGTGGTACTGTAACAGGAAGCACTAAATTGGGGGCTTAGGAGACAGTATAATGAGTGGCAGTGTAATGGGGGTAGTGAAATACACAGCCACACATACTTTTAAAGACCATGCCTCCTGCAAAATAAATGCAGAGGTTCCTCGAGATCAAAAAATTGTTTGCATGGGTTCCTTGAGATCCAAAAGTTATTCGCAGGGTTCCTTCAGGGTAGAAAGGTTGAAAAAGGCTGCTCTAATGCAAAAAATGACTATTAAAACACTACTCGAAAATTGGAAAAAGGTAAAATCAGAAATCGAAAAATCCCGCAAAATCAGAAATGGGTATTGCTGACCATCCCTACTGGGCGCCGCTATAGTGCTAATGCAAGGCAATCGCCAGACCCCGAAGGCCTGAGTTACTTCTCCCTCCAAGTTGCTATGACTCAAAGGGGGAATAGTATTTACAGCTGCTGGGAATTCGAGCAGCAGCAGGGTGTGCCGTCATTCGTCTCACTGAGAAATAATACGTACACTGGGAAAGTGTTAGTGTGCATGCGCATGGAGGCCACACTTCAGGGGTTTCAGCGGTGAAAGGGGTCTGTGAAGTACAACAGGTGAAGCCTCTTTAAGATTCAGAGGCTTCCCCATCCCGAGGTAAGTATCAATAAATATGCATTGCAAACCTCCAGAGTTTGTTTTAATGTGAACCCAATTTGGTTAAAAAAAAGTTAACCCAGAGGCATAATTTCTTTTCTTAATCTCCACTGTTGCCACAGATGGACCTTCTGGACATATCCAACAAGAGCTTGTTGAATATGTTCTCATACATGGTGGGGTGTGTGACCATGAGTGTGGCCGTACTGGACCTGCCTGAGAAAGGCCATGCATGCTAAGCCACTATGATATGATCAGCTTCATGCTACTCTGCAGGGTGCGGCCATACTCGCGCAGGAGAAGTATGGCCGTACTCGCACAGGAGAAGTATGGCCGTACTTGCGCAGGAGAAGTATGGCCGTACTCGCGCAGGAGAAATATGGCCGTACTTTCGCAGGAGAAGTATGGCCGTGCTTGCGCAGGAGAAGTATGGCCGTGTTTGCGCAGGAGAAGTATGGCCGTGCTTGCGCACTTAGGGTAGCACAAAGTAAAAGAGGTTCCACTTCCCACGCAGCGGCACGCTGCACCACCAGGAAACCCCAGTAATTCACTGCTGTTTCTGTGGATATATGTACATTTTCACTAGATACATGTATCTGTCATTTAACATTTTTCCTTTGCACAGTGTATCTGTCATTTAACTACATTCACTATTGTAACTTTAAAATTGATTTTCTCAAAAACTACAAGGTCTTGTTGAAATACATTTCTCCCTTGTTCTCAACATTCCCTTATCATAACTAGCAAATTTGGTGATTCTAACATTTATGGAGGTTTTGCTTTTAACTGCTAATATTGGTGATATTCTCCAATGCAACTTTGCAGAACTTTTCAGAATGTGTGCAGCCAGTCATATCACGTGTGTTTTAGATCAGCAAGGTCCAAATTCAAACAGCCATATATTTTGGTCTAATATAAGGACAAAACACCAACACTAATGCAGACTAAGGCCCCATTCACACAATGTGCTTGATTCACTAAACCGCGCTAATTCATAGCATGGCCGCGCTATCGTCTTTGCTCGTGTTTCCACGTTCAATCGCAAATTTTTGTGCGCAATCTCGAATTTGCGATTTTGTGCAAAAATTCAAGATTGAGCACAAGGATACACGATTGCGCACGAAAACGTGAAAATGCGTGCACAACACTAGTGTGGCCGTGCTATGAGTTAGCACAGTTTAGTGAATGAAGCCCTATATGCGCTGCTGTGTACATTTTGGCAGCACATATGTTGTATGATCAGAAAGAACATCAGAAGTGCATAGACAGCATTTCTGACGTTCAGACAATACGCTATCACACTGCTGCACACATTCTCAGCAAAGCGCATCACTGATTCCATTTAATGTAATGAATGGGATCATCAGCGCAATTCACGGCATTGCGGATGGCATGCAATGGCGTGTGCTTGTGTTCCAAATGCACAGCTATCTGCATTGCCTAATGTGAACTAGAGTTGGGCCGAACCTCCGATTTTAGGTTCGCGAACCGGGTTCGCGAACTTTCGCGGAAGGTTCGGTTCGCGTTAAAGTTCGCGAACCGCAATAGACTTCAATGGGGATGCGAACTTTGAAAAAAAAAAAAATTATGCTGGCCACAAAAGTGATGGAAAAGATGTTTCAAGGGGTCTAACACCTGGAGGGGGGCATGGCGGAGTGGGATACACGCCAAAAGTCACCGGGAAAAATCTGGATTTGACGCAAAGCAGCGTTTTAAGGGCAGAAATCACATTGAATGCTAAATGACAGGCCTAAAGTGCTTTAAAACATCTTGCATGTGTATACATCAATCAGGGAGTGTAATTAAGGTACTGCTTCACACTGACACACCAAACTCCACTGAACAGAACAGGTATGCAGTGGCGGGTTCACTGAACAGAACAGGTATGCAGTGGCGGGTCCACTGAACAGGTATACAGTGGCGGGTCCACTGAACAGAACAGGTATGCAGTGGCGGGTTCACTAAACAGGTATACAGTGGCGGGTCCACTGAACAGAACAGGTATGCAGTGGCGGGTTCACTAAACAGGTATACAGTGGCGGGTCCACTGAACAGAACAGGTATGCAGTGGCGGGTTCACTGAACAGAACAGGTATGCAGTGGCGGGTCCACTGAACAGGTATACAGTGGCGGGTCCACTGAACAGAACAGGTATGCAGTGGCGGGTTCACTAAACAGGTATACAGTGGCGGGTCCACTGAACAGAACAGGTATGCAGTGGTGGGTTCACAGAACAGGTATGCAGTGGCAGGATCAATGAACAGGTATGCAGTGGCAGGATCACTGAACAGGTATGCAGTGGCAGGATCAATGAACAGGTATGCAGTGGCAGGATCAATGAACAGGTATGCAGTGGCAGGATCAATGAACAGGTATGCAGTGGCAGGATCAATGAACAGGTATGCAGTGGCAGGATCACTGAACAGGTATGCAGTGGCAGGATCAATGAACAGGTATGCAGTGGCAGGATCAATGAACAGGTATGCAGTGGCAGGATCAATGAACAGGTATGCAGTGGCAGGATCACTGAACAGGTATGCAGTGGCAGGATCAATGAACAGGTATGCAGTGGCAGGATCAATGAACAGGTATGCAGTGGCAGGATCAATGAACAGGTATGCAGTGGCAGGATCAATGAACAGGTATGCAGTGGCAGGATCAATGAACAGGTATGCAGTGGCAGGATCAATGAACAGGTATGCAGTGGCAGGATCACTGAACAGGTATGCAGTGGCAGGATCAATGAACAGGTATGCAGTGGCAGGATCAATGAACAGGTATGCAGCCAGGGACAAGCTAAGGCTAACTAATCTTTCCCTATGAGAGACTGCAGTAGCTCGCCCTACTCTAACTAATGCAGGCACACGAGTGGCCACGGCCGCCGCTGCCTGCCTATATAAGGGGGGGTGGGGCTCCAGGGGCTAGTGTAGCCTAATTGGCTACACTGGGCCTGCTGACTGTGATGTAGAGGGTCAAAGTTGACCCTCAGTGCATTATGGGGCGAACCGCAATGGGGCGAACTTTTCCGCAATAAAGTTCGCGTGCGGTACCCGCACGCGAACCACCTAGGTTCGCGCGAACCAGGTTCGCCGGCGAACCGTTCGGCCCAACTCTAATGTGAACAAGGTTTATGTAGTGTAGCATAACCTGCATTACCTGGTTAACAATTCGTGTTGGTAGGATAATGCGTGTTAGCCAAGCAATGCAAGCATTACCTAGGTAACATGGTTAGTGCTAATTGCACAATGCACACAATGTAACCTGCTTATGTTAAAATCACAGTGTGCTGTCTGCGCATGGCATTCTTACCAAAGTTTGGTGAATTTGGCCCATAATGGCGGTAATTGTCATGGGCAGTGGTGCTCAGCAGAGCTCGAATATTCGAGTAGCTCGAATATTCGAGCTCTTTTTCAGCTATTCGAGCTCGGTATTCGAGCTCCGAATAGCTGCAGCTATTCGAATGGGCTATTCGAGTAAACGCGAATAGCCCATTCACTATTCGAGCTATTCGAGCAAACGGCGCTATTCGAGCTCGGGTACCGAGCTCGAATAGCGTCATAGCCCAGATTGATGTCCTTAGAGCCAATCAGAGGGCTCCCAGGCCCTCTGACGGCAGCCAATCACAGAGGGGGACCCTGGCCAGCCCCTACCCTATAAATAGCGGCCGCCATGTTAGGTTTCTCCGTCCTTGCCTGAGACTTGCATAGAGAGAGAGTTGCTCCTTTGTGCTTTGGCTTAGCAAGAGCTCTATTGTGGTCATTTACCTAGCGTTTTTGCTCACATACACCTCCTATACACACCTATATTGTTGTTAGTTAGATAGACATTGTATTTTAGTTAGTAGCTTTTGTGTTACATAGACAGAGACAGCTGCTGCAGGCAAGCTTACAGCTTTAGGCCTCAGGGCCTGCCTGTGTGGGCAGCTGTTCTCTCCTGTCCTCTGTTAGTATATTTCTCTCATCTATACCAGTATTTCTGCTGTCCTTTACTACTGATTGATTCTGTATTTAGTATTGTAGTTATACTGTACTAGGACACTCACTGTCACTGTTCATAGGCTAAGGCTAAGGCTACTAGCTCCTGCGTGTGTGCACTCACTGTCTTGTACACACACACTCTATTTCCTTCTGATTACTGATTGATTATTGTAATTAGTTGTACTTACTGTTACTACTTACTCTTACTGTACTATAGGAGTCTAGGACACTCAGTCACTGTTCATAGGCTACTAGCTCCTGCGTGTGTGCACTCACTGTCTGTGTACAACACACTCTATTTCCTTCTGAAGTTCTGATTACTGATTGATTATTGTAATTAGTTGTACTTACTGTTACTACTTACTCTTACTGTACTAGGACACTCAGTCACTGTTCATAGGCTAGCTCCTGCGTGTGTGTGTGCACTCACTGTCTGTAGTGTACACACACTAAATTTCCTTGTGATTACTACTGATTATTGTAACTTCTAGTTGTACTTCCTGACTGTTACTACTTACTTACTGTACTAGGGACACTCACTCAGTCACCTCACCCACCAACCCACTCCATTAAAGTACCCCACTTTTAACCCGCCCTTTTAAAAAACTTTTGTCTTTACGCCCAAAACATCGAAGATGTCTGGAAGTGGCAGCCAGCGCGGTTTGGGCAAGGGGAAGGGCAGCAAGGGAATCAGGAGGAGAGGGAGCAGCATTGTGGCAGGCCGCGGCCGCGCCACCATGCACAGTTCCGCAGCAGCAGCAGCAGCGTCAGTGGCTAACATTCCTCCCATAGCCACTGGCCGTGGACGCCTTGGGCGCCGCCCAGCAGGAGCATCTGCAACTCACGCTGCAGAGACACAGCAGCAGCAGCATGTAGCACCTGCTCCGATTTTCCTCCAGCCGGGTCGGAAACGTCCCATTGAGGAAAAGCATGCAGACACTGTGGTGCAACTCATGACGGAGGATGAGCAGCCCGCCATCAGCTCTGCATCCGAGGCCTCCACCCTCACCACCACCACCCCTGTTCGCAGCAGCCGCCCAGCAGGGTCTGGGGAGGAGGCCAGTTCACCGTCACAAGTTGGCGACCTGTCACTCAGCAGTATTTTTACCCCAGGCACCATCAGGGTATTGTCTGCTGTTGTTGGCGATTTGGAGGAGGAGATGCTGATGGGCACTTTGGGAGATGAGGGATTGGACAGCAAGACTGTGGCGACAGTCAAGCAGCCCATCCATGCATCAGGAGAGGAGTTTGGGGGGTCATCATCCCAGCAGGACATGTTTCAGGAGGGGGAGGATGATGATGACCCGGTGACAGACAGAGACTGGGTGCCACCACCTCCAGGGGATGTCGTCCTCAGCAGCTCTGAGGAGGAGGAGGAGGATGCGCTTGTGGCCCTTGCAAGGAGGCGCATCATTGCAAGCATTGGCAGCAGTAGGCAGGTCCCACAGCCTGCTGGTGTCTCAGGCTCAGCAGCAGCAGCAGCAGCATCTGCCAGTACCACCACCAGCCGCACCCAAGCCCCCCCCCCAACCACCACAGGGAGACAGGCGGCAGCAGCGCTTCCATGCCGTAGGGGGATGTTTCTGTCACCAATCTGGCGATTTTTCACCATGCCCACTGTGTACAGCAAGTACGCCACTTGCAACCACTGTCAGCGGAAGTTGAGCAGAGGTGCAGACCCCTTAAAGTTCAGCACCAGCTCGCTCATCAACCACCTTGCTGCGAAACATTTCCACCAGCATGAGGAGTTCCAGAGGCTGAAGGCATCTGGTGCTGGCAGTGGCACCACACCCATCACTGCACAGCCTTCAGCTGCAGCAGCAGCAGCAACAGCAGCCACCCGCTCTCCTGCTCCTCCAGCAGCACCAGCAGGAGTGCGGAAACGCACTGCTCCTCCACCCTCTGCAACTCCTGCCGCCGACACTGAGGCCTGTTCTGGCAGCCAGTCCTCAGTGGCCTCCTCCGCTGTGTCTGCTGATTCCCGTGCCAGCAAAAGGCCACGCCAGAGCCTTTTGAGCGAGTCCTTCCAGGGGGTGGTTAGGGCTCTGCCTCCCAGCAGCCGTCGCGTGCGGCAGCTGAACGGCTTGCTGGCACGGGCCATGTGCTCCCAACTCCTGCCGTACACGCTCGTGCAGGAGGGGAGCGACATTCGTGCGCTGCTTGCTTGCGCAGCCCCAGACTGGCAGCTCCCCAGCAGACACTTCTTTGCCCGCAAGGCCATTCCTGCACTGCACCGCTTTGTGATGGCCAATGTGGAGCGAGGGCTGGAGCACGCGGTTGGTGAAAGGGTCCACGTCACCATGGACTCCTGGAGCAGCCGCTTCGGGACAGGCCGCTACCTGTCCTTCACTGTCCACTGGGTCAGCTTGGTGGAAGGGGGTGAGGATGGGAGAGCAGCAGCGGGCACAGCAGCAGCAGCAACACAGTTGGTGGTGCCACCCCGCAGGGTCAGGGGAACTGCAGCAGGTTCCTCCGATCCTCTGCCATCCTCCGGCACACCTGGCCAAACCCCCCGCCTCAGCAGCAGCGTGAAGGCCCGCCACTGCCAAGCGCTGCTGCACTTGGTCAGCCTTGGGAAGACCAAGCTGACGGCAACCCATGTGTTGGCCAAACTCCAGGAGCAGGAGAGGATTTGGCTGACCCCCAGAGGCCTCAGAGTTGGAGAGGTGGTGGCCGACAATGGGGCCAATCTGGTTGCCGCAATAGACAGGGGAAACCTGACCCACATCCCCTGTCTTGCCCACGTGCTGAACCTGGTGGTGCAGAAGTTCTTGCGCACCTACCAGGGGATGGGCGAACTGCTGGAAACGGCAAGGAACGTTGTGCGTCACTTCCGGTGCTCGGCTGCAGCCTGTGCGAGCCTGGAAGACGTGCAAAAGGAGCTGGATCTGCCACGCCATCGGCTGATCCTTGACGTTCTGACTCGCTGGAACTCCACCCTGGCGATGTTGGAGCGTCTGGTTGAACAGAAGCACGCTGTCAACCAGTACCTTGCCCTGGCCACTGTTTCCGCCGCTCAGAGAAGGGACAAGACCAGCAACATCCCGTCCATCGTCCCCGATGATGACTGGAGGCACATGCAGCAGGTGTGCTTAGTGCTGGCTCCCTTTCTGCAGGCCACTAACATGGTGAGCAGGGACCATGCTATGGTCTGCGAGTGGGTGCCCCTGGTTTGTCTGCTGAACAGGGCCCTCGATGCTTTGCTGGAACAGGGAGCGGCAACCTTGGACCAGCAGGAGCGGCAAGCAGCTGCACAGTCCACCTCTGAGGGGGAGGAGGAGGAGGACTTGGTGGAGGTCCCTGACCTTGCTGCTGATGAGGGGGAGCAGCACAGTGCAGCTGAGTTGGTGTGGGGGTGGAGAGAGGATGAGGCTGACGAGGCGGAGGAGGAGGATGAGGACAGCAGCACTGCCGTCGATGTGCCAGCAGACGTGGCCCGCCTCTTCCCAATGGCAGCGCACATGCTGACGTGCCTGCGCAGGGACCCCAGGGTGATCCAGATGAAGCAGAGGGAGGACATCTGGATCAGCATGATGTTGGACCCACGCCTCAAGGGGAAGTTGAGCCAGTTCCTGATGCCTGCAGGAGGAGACCCAGCGCAACAAATAAGGAGCTTGCAGCAGGCCCTTGTTGAGCGCTTGGAGGAAGCCTTCCCCCAGCCTTCCACCCCCATTGTCCAGCAGCCAGCACAGAGGCAGCAGCAGGTGCCTGCATCCAGCAGCAAGCGCCCCACAGACCTGCTGTCTCTCAGCCACGAGCTCTACAGGACTGTAGAGGCTCCGGCAGCAGTGACTAGAGAGGAGGTGCATGCAGCAGCATCCTCCTCCGGTCACAGCCAGCGCCTGACCCGCATGGTGGCTGACTACATGGGGTCCTACAGCGGGCTTGACAGTGATGCCCCTGTTGATCCCATGGAGTATTGGGTCAAGCGCCTGGAGATCTGGAGCGAGCTGGCGCAGTACGCCCTGGAAGTGCTGTCCTGCCCCCCTTCCAGCTTGCTGTCCGAGCGCTGCTTCAGTGCAGCTGGTGGTGTGGTCACCGAGAAACGCTCACGTCTGTCTCACAAGTCTGTGGACAGACTGACGTTTCTCAAGATGAACCAGGCGTGGGTGGAAGGCGAGTTCCTGGCCCCTGTTGTCGGCGAGAGGGGGACATGAACTGGCTAAGAACCATCGTTAATGTGCCTTACCACCCTTTACCACCTCCTGGCTCCTGCTCACTAAGCCAGCCTGGTTCACTTTGACTATTACGTCGCCTGCAGCCACACATTTTACACCTACAGTGGGCTGCTGTGTACTGCCCTTCTGCTGTCTGTCTGTGTTTCCCACTGCCAGGGTACACAGATTTACCTTCTGCTGCCACTCTGCCACCAGCTATTACGTCAAACAATAGCTATATATCTGTGTAATTTGTTTTACAAACAAAACCAAAAAACCATAAAAAAAAAAGGTTTAATTTTTCTGAGGTGCCTGGGTTGAAAACTGTGTTGTCCCAGTTGTGTATTGGACACGATGTGGGCTGCACGACCGCTGTCTGGGACCTCCTGTTGTGTTCATTTACGGCCTGGTATCACCGCTAGGTACCAGGGCTATTATGTCACGCTGCCTGCCTGCTGCCACACTCACACTACTCCTCCATTCCTCCTGCTGCTGCTGTCTGTCTGTGTTTCCCACTGCCAGGGTACACAAAATTACCTTCTGCTGCCACACTGCCACCAGCTATTACGTCAAACAATAGCTGCTCACATTACTCCTCCATTCCTCCTGCTGCTGCTGCTGTCTGTCTGTGTTTCCCACTGCCAGGGTACACCGAATTACCTTCTGCTGTCACTCTGCCACCAGCTATTACGTCCAACAATAGCTACTCTCATTACTCCTCCATTCCTCCTGCTGCTGCTGCTGTCTGTCTGTGTTTCCCACTGCCAGGGTACACAGAATTACCTTCTGCTGCCACTCTGCCACCAGCTATTACGTCCAACAATAGCTACTCTCATTACTCTCAATCAATATTGTAGTATGTATATCCCATATGGAAACAAAATGTCTAGGAATAAAAAAAGGCCTCTATGGATGAATAGAAAGGTTAGGGATAAAATGAAGAGGAAAAAGAATGCCTATAAGGTCCTAAAACAGGAGGGGACTGAGGCTGCACTAAGCAATTATAAGGAGTGCAATAAAAATTGTAAAAAAGAAATTAGGCTGGCAAAGATCGAAGCTGAAAATCAAATCGCTAGGGATATCAAATCTAACCCAAAAAAGTTTTACAAGTACATCAACTCTAAAAAAAGAAAGGTTGACTGTATAGGAATCCTAAAGGATGAGGGTGGGAACTCAATGGTGGATGACCAAGGTAAGGCAGAGTTATTAAATGCTTTCTTTGCTTCTGTCTTCACAAAGGAAACAGCACTGTTGCAAATTACAGAGGCAGAAGAGTCTCAATCTTCTAACTGTAATATTAAATACTTAACGCAGGAAGAAGTAAAGGCAAGACTAAATAAATTAAAAATAGACAAGGCACCTGGCCCGGATGGCATGCATCCTCGGGTCCTAAGAGAATTAAGTTCAGTTATAGCTAAGCCCCTTTATCTTATCTTTTGTGACTCTCTTGCAACTAGCAGAGTCCCAGTGGATTGGCGTACAGCCCACGTTTTCCCATTATTTAAGAAGGGCAAAAAATCTGATCCAGGAAATTATAGACCTGTAAGCTTAACATCAGTTGTATGCAAACTATTTGAGGGGTTCCTAAGAGATACTATACATGACTTCATAGTAGAAAATAATCTTATTTCTCAGCATCAACATGGGTTTACTAAAGACAGGTCCTGTTTGACTAACATGCTCAGCTTTTATGAGGTAGTGAATGCTAATATGGATATTGGGAATGCTGTAGATGTGATATACTTGGACTTTGCAAAGGCCTTCGACACTGTTCCCCACAGAAGTCTGGTGCAAAAGTTGAGGATGCAAGGACTGGGGAAGAGTTTGTGTGCATGGATAGGGAACTGGCTAATGGACAGAAAACAAAGAGTTGTGGTCAATGGATCGTACTCAAAATGGGAGACTGTTAGCAGTGGGGTCCCACAGGGGTCTGTACTGGGTCCAGTGCTCTTCAATTTATTTATTAATGACCTAGTAGATGCAGTAGTGAGCAATGTTGCTATTTTTGCAGATGATACAAAATTGTGCAGAATCATCAACTCTCAGGAAGATAGTGTCATATTGCAACAGGATCTGGATAGGATGGCTATATGGGCACATACATGGCAGATGAAATTCAATGTTGACAAATGTAAAGTCATGCATTTTGGTCGTACCAATGGTCTAGCACCATACAAAATAAATGGGATACAGTTGGGAACATCAAACTTGGAGAAGGACTTAGGAGTACTCATCGACAACAAGTTAAATAATCGTACTCAATGCCAAGCCGCTGCAGCTAAAGCGAACAAAATTTTGGGATGCATTAAAAGGGAAATAAAAACTCGAGATGCTAGCATAATATTGCCCCTGTTTAACTCTCTAGTAAGGCCACATCTGGAATATGGAATTCAGTTCTGGGCACCACATTACAAAAAAGATATTGCAGTTTTAGAGCAGGTGCAGAGACGAGCTACAAAATTGATACGTGGGATGGAAGGTCTCGCTTACCAAGAAAGGTTAGATAAACTGGGTTTATTTAGTCTAGAGAAAAGACGCCTTAGAGGAGATCTAATTAACATGTATAAATACATTAGAGGGCAATATAATAGCTTGGCGGATGAGCTTTTTGTCCCTAGGCCTTCTCAAAGGACTAGAGGACATGAGCTGCGCATGGAGGAAAAACGTTTTAGTCATTTATTTAGGAAAGGGTTCTTTACAGTAAGAGTGGTTAAGATGTGGAATGCATTGCCACAGGAAGTCGTTATGGCAAACTCTATACCTGCATTTAAAGGGGGCTTAGATGCTTTCCTTGCGTTGAAAGACATCCATGGCTACAATTACTAGGTTATGCCTAATGATGTTGATCCAGGGATTTTATCTGATTGCCATCTGGAGTCAGGAAGGAATTTTTCCCATTTGGGGCTAATTGGACCATGCCTGGTGGGGGTTTTTTCGCCTTCCTCTGGATCAACAGGGGTATGTGGGGGACGGGCTGGAGTTGTACTTTGTACTGGTTGAACTCGATGGACGTATGTCTTTTTTCAACCAAAATAACTATGTAACTATGTAACTATGTAACTCCTCCATTCCTCCTGCTGCTGCTGCTGTCTGTCTGTGTTTCCCAACGCCAGGGTACACAGATTTACCTTCTGCTGCCACTCTGCCACCAGCTATTACGTCAAAAAATAGCTATATCTGTGTAATTGGTTGTAAAACCAAAACTACAAAACCATTACAAAAAAAAAGGTTTAATTTTTCTGAGGTGCCCGGGTTGAAAACTGTGTTGTCCCAGTTGTGTATTGGACACGATGTGGGCTGCACGACCGCTGTCTGGGACCTCCTGTTGTGTTCATTTACGGCCTGGTATCACCGCTAGGTACCAGGGCTATTATGTCACGCTGCCTGCCTGCTGCCACACTCACACTACTCCTCCATTCCTCCTGCTGCTGCTGTCTGTCTGTGTTTCCCACTGCCAGGGTACACAGAATTACCTTCTGCTGCCACACTGCCACCAGCTATTACGTCAAACAATAGCTGCTCACATTACTCCTCCATTCCTCCTGCTGCTGCTGCTGTCGGTCTGTGTTTCCCACTGCCAGGGTACACAGAATTACATTCTGCTGCCACTCTGCCACCAGCTATTACGTCAAAAAATAGCTATATCTGTGTAATTGGTTGTAAAACCAAAACTACAAAACCATTACAAAAAAAAAGGTTTAATTTTTCTGAGGTGCCCGGGTTGAAAACTGTGTTGTCCCAGTTGTGTATTGGACACGATGTGGGCTGCACGACCGCTGTCTGGGACCTCCTGTTGTGTTCATTTACGGCCTGGTATCACCGCTAGGTACCAGGGCTATTATGTCACGCTGCCTGCCTGCTGCCACACTCACACTACTCCTCCATTCCTCCTGCTGCTGCTGTCTGTCTGTGTTTCCCACTGCCAGGGTACACAGAATTACCTTCTGCTGCCACACTGCCACCAGCTATTACGTCAAACAATAGCTGCTCACATTACTCCTCCATTCCTCCTGCTGCTGCTGCTGTCGGTCTGTGTTTCCCACTGCCAGGGTACACAGAATTACATTCTGCTGCCACTCTGCCACCAGCTATTACGTCAAAAAATAGCTATATCTGTGTAATTGGTTGTAAAACCAAAACTACAAAACCATTACAAAAAAAAAGGTTTAATTTTTCTGAGGTGCCCGGGTTGAAAACTGTGTTGTCCCAGTTGTGTATTGGACACGATGTGGGCTGCACGACCGCTGTCTGGGACCTCCTGTTGTGTTTATTTACGGCCTGGTATCAGGTACCAGGGCTATTATGTCACGCTGCCTACCTGCTGCCACACTCACACTACTCCTCCATTCCTCCTGCTGATGCTGCTGTCTGTCTGTGTTTCCCACTGCCAGGGTACACAGAATTAGCTTCTGCTGCCACTCTGCCACCAGCTATTACGTCAAACAATAGCTGCTCACATAATTACTCCTCCATTCCTCCTGCTGCTGCTGTCTGTCTGTGTTTCCCAACGCCAGGGTACACAGATTTACCTTCTGCTGCCACTCTGCCACCAGCTATTACGTCAAAAAATAGCTATATCTGTGTAATTGGTTGTAAAACCAAAACTACAAAACCATTACAAAAAAAAAGGTTTAATTTTTCTGAGGTGCCCGGGTTGAAAACTGTGTTGTCCCAGTTGTGTATTGGACACAATGTGGGCTGCACGACCGCTGTCTGGGACCTTCTGTTGTGTTTATTTACGGCCTGGTATCACCGCTAGGTACCAGGGCTATTATGTCACGCTGCCTACCTGCTGCCACACTCACACTACTCCTCCATTCCTCCTGCTGATGCTGCTGTCTGTCTGTGTTTCCCACTGCCAGGGTACACAGAATTACCTTCTGCTGCCAGTCTGCCACCAGCTATTACGTCAAACAATAGCTGCTCACATTACTCCTCCATTCCTCCTGCTGCTGCTGCTGTCGGTCTGTGTTTCCCACTGCCAGGGTACACAGAATTACATTCTGCTGCCACTCTGCCACCTGCTATTACGTCAAACAATAGCTATATATCTGTGTAATTTGTTTTACAAACAAAACCAAAAAACCATAAAAAAAAAAGGTTTAATTTTTCTGAGGTGCCCGGGTTGAAAACTGTGTTGTCCCAGTTGTGTATTGGACACGATGTGGGCTGCACGACCGCTGTCTGGGACCTCCTGCCTGCTGTGTTTATTTACAGCCCTGGTATCACCGCTAGGTACCAGGGCTATTATGTCACGCTGCCTGCCTCATTGACTGCCTGCTGCCACACACTCATCCTCCTCCTCCTGCTGCTGAATTTACCTCCTGCTGTCTGTGTGTTTCCACTGCCAGGGAGCACATACAATGGCGCTTCCAACATGCGTGCGCCAACAGCTATTTGTTACGCTCAAAAATAGCTGCATTTCTGTAAAAAAAAAAAATTGAAAAGAGAAATAAGTGAAGAAGAAGACGATATAGAAGAAGATGAAGAAGATGAAGAAGAAGAAGATGAAGAAGAAGAAGAAGAAGAAGAAGAAGAAGGAGAAGAAGATGAAGATGAAGAAGAAGAAGATGAAGAAGATGAAGAAGAAGATGAAGAAGATGAAGAAGATGAAGAAGAAGATGAAGAAGAAGATGAAGAAGATGAAGAAGAAGAAGATGAAGAAGAAGAAGATGAAGAAGGAGGAGAAGAAGAAGATGAAGAAGGGGAAGAAGAAGAAGATGAAGAAGAAGAAGAAGAAGAAGAAGAAGATGAAGAAGATGAAGAAGATGAAGAAGAAGATGAAGAAGATGAAGAAGATGAAGAAGAAGATGAAGAAGATGAAGAAGAAGATGAAGAAGATGAAATAGAAGAAGATGAAGAAGAAGAAGATGAAGAAAAAGAAGATGATGAAGAAGAAGATGATGATGAAGAAGATGAAGAAGATGAAGAAGAAGAAGAAGACAATATAAAAGAAGAAGAAGAAGATATAGAAGAAGAAGATATAGAAGAAGAAGATATAGAAGAAGAAGAAGAAGATATAGAAGATAAAGAAGAAGAAGAAGAAGTATATACAGTACTGAACAAAATTCTGGACACAACTTCTCTTTTCACCTTTTTTTTTTTAAAGGAACATCCCCACATAATCACTTGCTGTTGTTACTTGGAAAAAAAGAAGTTTCTTGCATCATTCACCCTCAAAACAAGTGTAGGAAGCTATTTAAGGCCAATTCGAATAGTCAGCTCGAATAATGAGCTCGAATACCGACTCGAATAGTGAGCTCGAAGTCCGAGGTCGAATCGAATAGTAAAATTTATTCGACTCGAATATTCGACTGACCTCGAATAATTTACTATTCGAATTCGACCAAACACGAATTTTGAAAAGGGGTATTTGAGCACCACTAGTCATGGGGTGACATTGGGACAGCACAGCACATTTGAGGGACAGATATGAACTATTGCAAACAATTTTAGCTGGAGAAAATGGTGGGATTTGAAGGAGGTCCCACTGGAGCAAAGAAAACTACTGAAGGCAGTAAGCATATTCTATATTTAGCTTGTTTTGTGTATCTGTCAGGTCCAGTAATCATTTTCAGACTAAAAGCTAATATCTTCTTTTGTGCAGAGAACTCAAAGATTTTACATGAAACAGTTTTACTATGGCAAGCTGTACATTATATTAGATTTATGCGATACTAAACATTGCAGTATATGTTGCATACATAGTAGCTATTGGATTTTAACCACACCCTTTAAAGTGGTATGAAACTCAACATTTAATTTTTGCTCTAAAACATTATACACACTCACAGTTTTTTTTATAAAACACATCCGAGGTGAAAATCCTCCTTCCCCTAAAAATAACTTTTTTTTAGATAGCCCACAATTTTATTTTATATTTAAATCTACTTTTTAAGTTTTTACTGTTTCATTGTCTCTGTTTAATGACACATGCATTGAAGTATGCCAGAGTGCAAATCTGTGAACTATTGACCCTTTTTATCTGTTTCACAAGCTCATTTACTGACAGGAAAGTGTTTTATGGTTGTAATTCCTTATCAGTAAATGTTATGCTTTAGTTCAACCCAGTACCGACCCGGACAGAAACTGTCACTTGCATACCTGATGTTTAACTCTTTCGGGCAGAGAATGGAAAAAAAAGGAACACAGCTTAGTTATTTGTGTGTTCGGCACTGTACATATACATGTCTATCTCATCATGTCACCTGTCACCTAGTTTGTCCTTGAAGGCATTTTACACTTTACTGAAGCTAATAAATAGCATTGCTTCAGTTAAGCAGATTGTCTTGTTATTATGTAATCACTTGAGAAAATAAAGCAGAGAAAGTTCTCTTCTCTGCTTCCTCCCCGGATACAGCAGAAACTGTCCTGTATTAGTAGAAAAGAAACAGGGGGACACTGAGAGCCCAATATGGTGTAGTATGTATTGGAACAGTGAGGAAATTGGAATAAGTAAATGGATACTCACAAACCAGGGTTACCCCATAGGTAACCACTGTATAGGCAGGTGGGGAGAACAAGCCTGTCCCCACTCGTCCCCACTCGCCCTCTGTAGATAGGAAGAAATACGCGGATTTCCGCCCTACCACCTAGGGTTGATCAATGCAGTACGAAGTAGTCAGGCGCCAAAAGTATAAAATGGTGGGTGGTGGACCCTGAACCATTCCAATGGATACTACAAATGAATGTGTCAAGTTATAACACAATTACTTTTATTATTGATACACTCCAAGAGATATTGCAACGCGTTTCATGGGTATGACCCCGCTTCATCAGGCAGTGAGAGGAGGAATATGAAGCAAATGTCATCCAAGCCTGGAAAGAGCGCCTCCTGTATTGTTTACATGACTTAGTATAGCTCAACACAATCTGCAATGCCAGTCTTATCAATTAGCTTCTGAGTGAAGTGTATGTTTGAACTTTTAACCATTCCAGTAATTTGCAAATCAATAATATGTGTTATGCTATAAGTGTTATGTTGTGTTTATTACTTTAGACTATTGGTCCTCAAACTATGGCCCGTGGGCTGAATGTGGCCCCCTGAGGCATTTTTACCAGCCCCTCCCACACAAAATGTATTATAGATGCGGTCAGCTACATCTTTAAATATTGGTGGTTCGCATATAGAATGGAGCCAGAACGCAGTAATTCGCTGGTTTCCAATAAAATTCCACATCAGGCGACACTGCTGTCCATTTGGATATGCTTCACTTTCCGTCCCACAAATACTTCTACATCATTTTATGTATACCCTGGCCCCCCAGCAGTCTGAAGTATGGCACTTGACCCAAAACGTTTGGGGACCCCTGCTTTAGACCAAAAATAAAATTTGAATCTCATCCTACTTCAAGCTATTATCTCAAACTGGACTCATAAAAATATCCAGTTTGAGCACTGTTAATGCTGCAAGGAAGTACCGCTGCGTCCTCTTAATTATCAGTGGGTGCGCACGCGCTCTTACCACTCCTCTATGACAGGAGTTACAGGGAAGCGATTGGTAAAGAAGAACATGTGATCCCTGAGCCAATCAAAGTGCCTGGGAATTGATGAACATGACTCAAATCACAAGCCATATGAATTCATAAAAAATGGTTAATTTGCATATATTCAGCAGTGTTGCTATGGGAGACATCTCAAGCTCACTCCAACCTGAATTATCGCAAATTCTTTCTGTTTTAGGAAAGCAAACTTTTGTTTTTCTTAATTCATAAAAGTGAGAGTAAAAAGTGTAGTAAAAAAAATGATCACACACTTCCTGGTAACTTACAGGATACTGTATAGTGCCATCTTGTGGCCAAAAAGTAAAATTAATGTAAAAAAAAATAATGAAAAGATAAATGTAACAGTTAGTAAATTCTTATTAACCTCCCTCCCCCATAGTTACCAAACAGAAACACTTGTACAAAAAAAAGTGACATTTAAAAAACAAAAAATTAATAGCTACCTTAGGGGCTAAGCTTTTTTTAATATGTATGTCATGAGGGTATATTACTGTTATTTTAGCAAATAAGGGTTTGTAATTATCGATAGGATACAAGAAACACAAAACAGAAAAAACATACCTTGATTTTCAAATAATATATTGTCTCCATACATTGTACTAAGAACATCATTTAAATGTTGTGATAGTTGGGACAAATGGGCAAATAAAATGTGTCGGTTTTATCTATAGTAGCATTGTTTATCTTAAAATGCATAGAGGGCTTCAGGTGGAAATGTCTCTTTGCGGTAAGGGTAAAGTAGCCTATGGGGTTAAAGAGAATCTGTACTGTCCAATTTGTACAATAAAAAACATACCAATAGAGTCACTTTGATCCCCTGGGTCCTTCTTTGCCGTTTCCACCGCTCCCCGCCACAATCCTGGCTTTTAATCACCAGTTTTAGGCAGTGTTTACAAACAAAAAACATGGCCATAACCAGGAAGTGATGTTTGTGTATATATATATATATATATATATATATATATACATCAAAGGTCAGCGCAGGTTTAGAAAGTCATTGTATGTAGGGAATGGTAAATTCTTCACCACAATATATCAAATGCTCAGAGGTAGGTATCCGCCAAACATCAAAACTAGAAAAGGCTTACCAGCTCCCAACAACCCACATTATAAGGTTGTGAAATGGCTCATGTCATAGATAACGTCCAGGGAACATCAGACGTCGTGAAGATCCAGTGGACATCCGTGTGGAGGTAAAGTTTCAGGAATTTATATAGGAAAACAAAAACGGCAATATCTAAGCGTAACCCGTTTATTTAGATAAAATTTCTTTAAAAGGCAGTAGACATAAAAACGATAACTCACATACGGGGCCCATAAACAGGGAACCCCAGAAGATTAGCGCGCATGTAATGGTCAATCGAAGATCAATAGACAATGGTGCCGCCTGTTACCTACCTTCGGGAAGGTAACAGGCGGCACCATTGTCTATTGATCTTCGATTGACCATTACATGCGCGCTAATCTTCTGGGGTTCCCTGTTTATGGGCCCCGTATGTGAGTTATCGTTTTTATGTCTACTGCCTTTTAAAGAAATTTTATCTAAATAAACGGGTTACGCTTAGATATTGCCGTTTTTGTTTTCCTATATAAATTCCTGAAACTTTACCTCCACACGGATGTCCACTGGATCTTCACGACGTCTGATGTTCCCTGGACGTTATCTATGACATGAGCCATTTCACAACCTTATAATGTGGGTTGTTGGGAGCTGGTAAGCCTTTTCTAGTTTTGATGTTTGGCGGATACCTACCTCTGAGCATTTGATATATTGTGGTGAAGAATTTACCATTCCCTACATACAATGACTTTCTAAACCTGCGCTGACCTTTGATGTATGCCTTACTTCTGAACTTTTGGACATTGTTCTTCTCAGCGGCGGTTCCATTGTCCCTTGGCGCCGATATATTTGCTACTATATATATATATATATATATATATATATATATATATATATATATATATGGGATAAACAAAGCACAGACATGGAGCCTGCAGGGGTCTTGGAGGGGGCATGCATAACATCTCCCTATCACAGGAGAGGCAGCACATTCCTCTCTGGGCCGACAAAGCTTGACAAAGAAAAGAAGATTAGATATATTACAGTGCAACTAAAGGCTGCAGTAAGCTAGAGCACATTAGAACAGGTATAGGAACTTATAGGATAGAATAAATAAGGCTGAACATTGTGTTACAGAGTCTCTTTAAGTAGTTAATTTCTGCCCATTTGAGCTCATCCACTTTTCATTGCAGTTTTCCCCCTTTCATATTTTCAAATGTTGGAAAGCACAGTTTATACATTTTCTACTTACAAATTATGTGCATTGCCAAATTATCTTGTCTCTGATCCCAATATTGGAAAAGCTAAGACTTTTGGTAAGGCCTATCTATTTCACTGGTAGTGAAAGTTTGGGAAAAGTGAAACTGTTGTTTGACTAAATTATGGGAAATGATTTTTTTCTTACTTATTCAGATTTGATCAGCAAAGTCTTGCTGACACAGAGGAATAGCACATTTTATTAAATACAAAAGAGCTCCATATAGATGACTGTAGTATTTTTCCTGTAACTATAATGTCATTATGCTCCGTACGCATTTTAAATATACTCACGGCTTGGAGAAGTATTTCTTTGAAAACTCCTTTGCAGAATAAAAGTAGGAGACAAGAAAAGACAGTAGAAGCTTAGGTGACGTTACGCTGCACGACTTAGATGTGGCATATTATAGAATGACAGAACACTTGCCGCCCTACAGTCAGCAAAATGCTAATCTGGTCTCCGGTGGACTATAACCGTAGAAAGTAAACCATAGAGCGGAAGAAAGGAGTGTGAGGAGAAGGAAGAAGCAAGAGGGAAATAAAAGCTCTGTAGGGGATGGAATAGCTACACTGCACATCCAATGAATTATGGAGGAAATGAGGAGAGGGATTTAATTTATTTCTCAGGGAACATGAGATGGAAAAGGACACACCGCACACACGATTCAGCCTTGGAAAGAGAATGATAACCGTGGCCATTGGCAGCTATGGAAATACTGAGGGTGACTATGGGGTCACTGATGCCTTAAGGCCCAGTATATATTGAGTTGTAGCTCTATTTTTCTTACTTAAGCTCAAATCACATTCGTACTCAAGAGATAGAAAATAGGTTTGTCAACAATGTTGAACTCTTATCTATTTCTATTTAGATCATAAAGGTCACCAACAAGCAGAGGGAAAACTTCTTGGAAGGCTAAAGGTTCTCTAAACAGATAGTGCATTCATTGTTCATTGCAACAAGTAACCTATCCACACGGCAAAATAATGTTTAAATGGATGCCTATGTGAAAGAGAAAGCAACCGCAAAGAAATGCTCTATATTATCCTGTTCAAAAAGGAAGTGCAAAGTGCTGTAACGTGAAATCAGCAATGGCCATTCTCAGGATCTAAGTACAAACCTTTAAAACCCCCATAAATCCTCCAGAGATAAGAAGTTTTCTTGATGCTTTTAATTTTTTTGAAGTGTACCCTAGATGAACCTTGGCTTAGAAAGCAAACACTAAAGAGGAGGGAAGCCACTGGATCCTAGCTTCCAATGGGTCCTCCAGACCTCCATTGCAGCTCACGGACACCCCAAAGAAAGAGTTGGCGGATTGAAGATCCAGGCCGTGCTTCTATTCATACACCTGCTCGGGCTTAGTGATGCTCGGATGTGCCTCATCCACGAATTCGGAAATCCGCGTGGTTGAAAAAAAAAATCCGCATTCGGCCCCGCCGCATGCGGATTTGCGGTCGCGTCCACGCAACCACGCAGATTTTTTCCTGTGAATGGCGTAATCACGCGTGGATTCACGCCCGGAGGCGGATTTTCTTTTAATGTTAATAACAAAGCCCCCATACATGCTACAGTCCCCCAAATAGCATGGATTATCGAGGTGATAAGGGGCAACATAACTTCAACATAAAAAATTCCCCCCCAAAAATTTTTTCTAGAGAAAATGGATTTTAAAGTGATATCAACACTTTAAATGGGGCTATTAATTGGTAATAAGTGGTTTTAAAAAGGGATATACGCGTTAAGCAGTCAAAGAGGTGAAGGCGAGTTCCAATGGCACTTGGCGGCGAAGGTACCGCTGGAGGAGGATGAGTGGCTGACGGCAAAAAGGCTCCAGAGAGGTTTTTGTAATTTTTTTTTTTGTTTTTTTTTGCAGCAATTAGCAATGACATCGCAGCAGAGTTGTCAGTGGACACGGGCAGTGTGAACGCAGAGTGCAGTGGTGGTAGCGACTGAGTCAGGAGAAGGACTATGTGGGCGGTCAGTTCAGCAGCACAGAAGGACCACGGCAACATACTGGTGGTAGTAGTAGCAGCACAGCGTCATAGTGCTGGCCAAAAAATTAAATGTACCCGGTGACCCGGGCAGTGTGAACGCAGAATGTAGTAGCGACTGAGTCAGGAGGACAAAGCGGGCGGTCAGTTCAGCAGCAGCAGCACAGTAGTAGTAGCACAGCGTCATAGTGCTGGCCAAAAAATTAAATGCACCCGGCGACCCGGGCAGTGTGAACGCAGAATGTAGTAGCGACTGAGTCAGGAGGACAAAGCGGGCGGTCAGTTCAGCAGCAGCAGCACAGTAGTAGTAGCACAGCGTCATAGTGCTGGCCAAAAAATTAAATGCACCCGGTGACCCGGGCAGTGTGAGCGCAGAATGTAGTAGCGACTGAGTCAGGAGGACAAAGCGGGCGGTCAGTTCAGCAGCAGCAGCACAGTAGTAGTAGCACAGCGTCATAGTGCTGGCCAAAAAATTAAATGCACCCGGTGACCCGGGCAGTGTGAACACAGAATGTAGTAGCGACTGAGTCAGGAGGACAAAGCGGGCGGTCAGTTCAGCAGCAGCAGCACAGTAGTAGTAGCACAGCGTCATAGTGCTGGCCAAAAAATTAAATGCACCCGGTGACCCGGGCACTGTGAACGCAGAGTGTAGTAGCGACTGAGTCAGGAGGACAAAGCAGGCGGTCAGTTCAGCAGCTCAGAAGGAGGACCATGGCAACTTACTGGTAGTAGTACCATAACACCAAAAAATTAACCAAGGTAGGCACTAGGCAGGTAGTAAATGTCTTTATAAAGGCAGGCATAGTTAACAACAGCACATGCAGCAGCCACTTCATGTCCCCCTGTGTCCGACAATAGGGGCCAGGAACTCACCTTCCACCCAAGCCTGGTTGATTTTCAGGAAGGTGAGTTTGTCCACAGAGGCGTGGGAGAGCCGAGAGCGCTTCTCTGTGACCACGCCACCGGCCGCACTAAAGCATCTCTCTGAGAGGACACTGGAAGGAGGGCAGGATAGGAGTTCCAGGGCGTACTGGGAAAGCTCGCTCCAGATGTCCAGTCTCTTGACCCAGTACTCCAAGGGGTCCACGGGGCTGTCGGTGTCATTGAGCCCGCTGGATGACCCCATATAGTCAGACACCATGGTGGTCAGTCGTTGCTTGTGCTGGTTGGTGGTGGATGCTGTGGCGGGCACCTCTGTTCTGGGCTGCTGCACTGCATACAGGCTCTTGCTTAGGCTCTTCAGGTCTCCGGGGCGCCAGTTGCTGCTGCTGCTGCTGCTGGTGGTGGTTGTTGTGCTGCTAGTGGCAATGGCAGGCACCTCTTGCTGGCTCGGCAGAGCAGTTACAGTGGGGGTGGAAGGCTGGGGGAATGCTTCCAGTAGTCTGCGCACAAGGGCCTCCTTCAACTCCCTTGTGCGTTGCTCGGTGGTGGATGGCGTCATTAAGTCTCCCAGCTTCCCCTTCAGACGGGGATCAAGCATCAAGGTAATCCAGATGTCCTCCCTTGAACGCATCTGGATCACCCGGGGGTCCCTGCGAAGGCAGCGCAACATGTGCACAGCCATGGGAAACAAGTGGGCCCTGCCAGCAAGATCTTCCTCGTCCTCGCCATTGTCCCATAACGCATGCCTGTCCTCTTCCTGTGCCATGTCGTTGTCCTCCTCAAACCGCCATCCACGTACAACGCCTGCTGCACTCTGCTCCTTCTCCTCCTCCTCATTCAGGTTAGGGACCTCCAACTCTTCCACTACCTGCTGTGAGCCCTCCTCTGAGCTGGACTGTGCTGCCATCTGCTCCTGTTCTTCCAACTGCCTCAGGGCTTCATCCCCACGCTCAATTAAATTGTCCATTGCCCGCTCCAGTAGACAAACCAAGGGCACCCACTGGCACACAGAGGCCCGCTCCTCACTGACCATCTTGGTTGCCTCCAGGAAGGGACTCAGCACCAGGCATACTTGCTGCATCAGTGTCCACTGAGTGGCAGTAATCATGGGGACTTGCTGGTTGCTGGGGACACTTGGGTCTAGCATGTAGGCCCTAACAGCCAGCCTGTGCTGACACAGCCACTCCAACATGGCCAGAGTCGAATTCCAGCGAACTGGCATGTCGATGATCAGCCGGTGTTGTGGCCTTCCATACTGCTGCTGTAAGGTGGACAAGAGTGCAGAGGCAGTGGCTGACAGGCGGAAAAAGCGTACCACCGCCCGGGCATCCTGCAGCAGCTCGCTCATCCCCTGGTAGGTGCGCAAGAAGCGCTGCACCACAAGATTGAGCACGTGGGCCAAGCAGGGGATGTGCTGGAGGTTTCCCTGCTGCACTGCTGCCACCAGGTTGGCCCCGTTATCGGCTGCCACATACCCCACTTCCAGGCCTCTGGGGGTCAGCCACCTCCGCTCCTGCTTCCTGAGGGCGACCAGGACGTTGGTGGCCGTAAGCCTCTCCTTCCCCAGGGTCACCAATTTTAAAAGGGCTTGGCAGTGCCGAGGCTTGGCGCTGCTGCTGCCGAGGCGGGCTTGCTTTCCGGGTGCTGAGGGAGTGTCGTGACAGGACCCTTCTGCATCCCCCCTGATCCCGCGTGGTGGCACCACTAGCTGGGCTGATGCGCTCTTGTCCTCCCTCCCTTCCATCAGTGTCACCCAGTGGGCCGTAAAGGACAGGTAGCGACCTGTCCCAAATCTGCTACTCCACGAGTCCATGGTCACGTGGACCCGCTTGCCCACAGAGTAGTCCAGGGAACGGGCCACGTTTTCCACCGCAAACTTGTGGAGTGCTGGGATCGCGCTCCTGCTGAAATAGTGGCGACTGGGGACTTGCCACTCGGGGATGCCAAATTGGAGCAGCGTCCGCATGGCGCTCCCCTCCTGCACCAGGGAGTAGGGAAGCAGCTGTGATGCCATGGCCCGGGCCAGCAAGCCATTTAGTTTGCGGATCCGCCTGTGGCTTGGAGGCAGAGGCTTGGTCAGACCCTGAAAGGTGTCGCTCAGCAGGGTCTGACGACGCTGGGATGCAGGGGAGACAGAGGAGAGAGACAAACACTGGCTGCCAGCCTCAATGTCTGTGTCCTGAGCAGCCGAGGTGGAAGAGCGCTTGCGTGCTACTACTGCTGCTGCTGTGGGGGATTCACGACCCTGAGGGAGGGAGGATGCTGCTGCGCTGGTGGGCCTTCTGCTCTCAGGAACCCCTGCCAGCAGTGCCTGCTTCCTCTTAAAGTCCGCATACGCGCGGCAGTGGCGGCTTCTCAGGTGGCCCTGGAGGGATGAGGTACCCATCTTGCTCAGACTTTTCCCACGGCTCAATCTTTTGCTGCATAACCTGCACACCGCATACCTTTTGTCATCAGTACATTCCTCAAAGCAATCCCACACTGGTGACTTTAATTTACTGCGGCCCCCACTAGCAGAGGGTGCAGAGGAGCAATGTGTGGTAGTAGTTGCCGGGGGTTGCATGGTGGTGGTGCCGGCTGAAGCAGTGTCCTGTCTACTTCCTCCACGCCCACTGCTGCCGATGTCCCTGCCCCTGCCTGACATATGGCGATATCCTTGCCTAGGCCGAGGTGACTCGTCATCCTGCTCTGCCTCTGACCATTCTTCCACGGACTCAGCAGGCTGCACATAGTTAGGGTCCACAACGTCGTCATCATCAGCAGCATCATCATAATCCAGCTCTTCCTCTGACTCCCCCGCCACCTCTTCTGTCCCTACATCCCCAGACACAGACCCCTCTTCTTCATCACCAGAACTCAACAACGCTTGTGATTGTGGCCCGATCTCAATCTCTGCCACATCAGTCCCCAGTAAGTCCTGAGCTTCTTGCATCAGCAGGTTCCCAGATGCCGGACTGAGGGACAGAACGCTGTCATCCTGGGAGGGCTGCTGACCAGTGGGTGCTGGGGTGGATGTCACAACAAGCGTGGGATGTTGGCTGCTGCTGCTACTGCTTGGAGTGGTGCTCACAGTAGAGGTCTGGGAGGAAGTCATGATGTCCATGAGTACGTCAGGTTCCATTTGCTCAACCACCACACGGGGACCAGAAACTTTAAAATATTTGGACAATGGCGTCCGCTGACTCGGCCCAGGCTTTGCTGCCCCCCTTTCTGCTGCATCACAACCACGTACAGCTGGGCGTCCTCTCCCTGGACGTGGAGCAGTCCCAGAAGTGGCTGAGGCAATTGAACTCCCTTTCCTCTCACCCCGCGAAACCCTGCCAGACATGTTGCTAGTAATGAATCACTGGATGCAGTGGCCACAGTACAAGGTCACTGAAGGATGCAGTGGGCACAGTACAAGGTCACTGAAGGATGCAGTGGGCACAGCAGTGGGCACTGGATATACAACTAGGTCACTGAAGGATGCAGTGGCCACAGTACAAGGTCACTGAAGGATGCAGTGGGCACAGTACAAGGTCACTGAAGGATGCAGTGGGCACAGCAGTAGCCAATGGATATACAACTAGGTCACTGAAGGATGCAGTGGCCACAGTACAAGGTCACTGAAGGAAGCAGTGGACACAGCAGTGGGCACTGGATATACAACTAGGTCACTGAAGGATGCAATGGGCACACAAGGATGTCACACTGTGTAATGAGATGCTCATATGCCAGCGAGCGAGCAGTGGGCACTGGGCACGGCACAAGGTCACTGACAGAATGAATGAACAGCGCTGGCAGAGAGTGGCGGCGCTGGCGGTGTGACTGGCTGCCTGCAAATAGTACAAGTGTAAAACTGTCACTGGAATATACAAGTGAACACTGCAGCTGCACTAACCTGCCTGCCTGCACTCTACACACAGATAATCCCCACTCCCACTACACTGCAGCACTGAACCTGCCTGCACAGCACTACACACAGTTAAATAATCACTAGACTCCCACACTCCCACTACACTACACTGACTACAACTAACTACAGCAATCACTCACTGACTAGCTAACTGTGTACAGTATAAGAGCAGTGTTAGCAAAAAAAACGCTTTGTTTTTAACACAATAAATGCACTTGCTCAAACAACAATGGCCTGGAGATAATCCTCTCAGCACCACAGTCTAACAAGGACAGAGCTTTTCCATCATGGCCGCCGCTTTATATTCAGGAGGGGAGGGCATAGCTCCCCTCCTGTGATTGGTTGCTAGGGCCTGGCTGGGGCACTCTGATTGACCTGCAATGTGTCACTTCCGCATAGTTTGACGCATTTCCGCAAACCACGACTTCAGCACCGGGTTTCACGAGCGTGAATGCGGATTTCTGTCCGCATTCACGCGAAGCCGAAGTAGATTTTCGTGGTTGAAAATCTATTCACGGATTTTCGTGTCCGAGGCGGAATGCGTCAAAATGGTCGTGAATCCACGCGTAAGCGTGATCACGACCTGGCGGTGAGCACCACTGCTCGGGCTCATGAAAATCTGTGGTGTGAGTCAGTGGTGCTCAGCAGAGCTCGAATATTCGAGTAGCTCGAATATTCGAGCTCTTTTTCAGCTATTCGAGCTCGGTATTCGAGCTCCGAATAGCTGGAGCTATTCGAATGGGCTATCCGAGTACACTCGAATAGCCCATTCACTATTCGAGCTATTCGAGCAACCCGGCGCTATTCGAGCTCGGTACCGAGCTCGAATAGCGTCATAGCCCAGATTGATGTCCTTAGAGCCAATCAGAGGGCTCCCAGGCCCTCTGACGGCAGCCAATCACAGAGGGGGACCCTGGCCAGCCCCTACCCTATAAATAGCGGCCGCCATGTTCCGTTTCTCCATGCTTGCCTGAGACTTGTACAGAGAGAGAGTTGCTCCTTTGTGCTTTGGCTTAGCAAGTGCTCTATTGTGATCATTTACCTAGCGTTTTTGCTCACCTACACCTGCCATATACACCTATATTGTTGTTAGTTAGATAGACATTGTACTTTAGTTAGTAGCTTGTGTGTTACATTAGAGACAGGCAGCTGCTGCAAGCTTACAGGTTTAGGCCTCAGGGGGGCCTTGCCTCTGTGGGCAGCTGTCCTCTGTTTATTTCTCTCATCTATACCAGTATTTCTGCTGTCCTTTACTAATAGTATTGTAGTTATACTGTACTAGGAGTAGGACACTCACTGACTGTCACTGTTTATAGGCTACTAGCTAGCTCCTGCGTGTGTGCACTCACTCACTGTCTGTGTGTACACACACTCTATTTCCTTCTGATTACTGATAGATTATTGTTAGTTAGTTGTACTTACTTACTACTTACTCTTACTGTACCCGTAGGGACACTCACTGTCACTGTTCATATAGGCTACTAGCTCCTGCGTGTGCGCACTGCACTCACTGTCTGAGTGTACACACACAACACACACTCTATTTCCTTCTGATCGCTGATTGATTATCGTAATTAGTTAGTTCTACTTACTGTTACTACTTACTCTTACTGTACTAGGAGTCTAGGACACTCAGTCACTGTGTTCATAGGCTACTAGCTCCTGCGTGCGGTCACTCACTGTCTGAGTGTACACACACCACCCACACTCCATTTCCTTCTGATCGCTGATTGATTATTGTAATTAGTTAGTTCTACTTACTGTTACTACTTACTCTTACTGTACTAGGAGTCTAGGACACTCAGTCACTGTGTTCATAGGCTACTAGCTCCTGCGTGCGGTCACTCACTGTCTGAGTGTACACACACCCACACTCCATTTCCTTCTGATCGCTGATTGATTATTGTAATTAGTTAGTTCTACTTACTGTTACTACTTACTCTTACTGTACTAGGAGTCTAGGACACTCAGTCACTGTCCATAGGCTACTAGCTCCTGCGTGCGGTCACTCACTGTCTGAGTGTACACACACCACCCACACTCTATTTCCTTCTGATCGCTGATTGATTATCGTAATTAGTTAGTTGTACTTACTGTTACTACTTACTCTTACTGTACTAGGAGTCTAGGACACTCAGTCACTGTGTTCATAGGCTACTAGCTCCTGCGTGCGTGCACTCACTGTCTGAGTGTACACACACCCACACTCCATTTCCTTCTGATCGCTGATTGATTATTGTAATTAGTTAGTTCTACTTACTGTTACTACTTACTCTTACTGTACTAGGAGTCTAGGACACTCAGTCACTGTGTTCATAGGCTACTAGCTCCTGCGTGCGTGCACTCACTGTCTGAGTGTACACACACCCACACTCCATTTCCTTCTGATCGCTGATTGATTATTGTAATTAGTTAGTTCTACTTACTGTTACTACTTACTCTTACTGTACTAGGAGTCTAGGACACTCAGTCACTGTGTTCATAGGCTACTAGCTCCTGCGTGCGTGCACTCACTGTCTGAGTGTACACACACTAAATTTACTTGTGATTACTACTGATTATTGTAACTGCTAGTTGTACTTCCTGACTGTTACTACTTACTTACTGTACTAGGGGACACTCACTCAGTCACCTCACCAACCAACCCACTCCATTAAAGTACCCCACTTTTCACCCGCCCTTTTAAAAAACTTTTGTCTATACGCCCAAAACATTGAAGATGTCTGGAAGTGGCAGCCAGCGCGGTTTGGGCAAGGGGAGGGCAGCAAGGGAATCAGGAGGAGAGGGAGCAGCATTGTGGCAAGCCGCGGCCGCGGGCGCGCCACCATGCACAGTTCCGCAGCAGCAGCGTCAGTGGCTAACATTCCTCCCATAGCCACTGGCCGTGGACGCCTTGGGCGCCGCCCAGCAGGAGCATCTGCAACTCACGCTGCAGAGACACAGCAGCAGCAGCGTGTAGCACCTGCTCCCATTTTCCTCCAGCCGGGTCGGAAACGTCCCATTGAGGAAAAGGATGCAGACACTGTGGTGCAACTCATGACGGAGGATGAGCAGCCCGCCATCAGCTCTGCATCCGAGGCCTCCACCCTCACCACCACCACCACCCCTGTTCGCAGCAGCCGCCCAGCAGGGTCTGGGGAGGAGGCCAGTTTACCGTCACTCGCCGACCTGTCATTCAGCAGTCTTTTGACCCCAGGCATCATGAGTAAATTGTCTGCTGTTGTTGGCGATCTTGAGGAGGAGATGCTGATGGGCACTTTGGGGGATGAGGGATTGGACAGCAAGACTGTGGCGACAGTCAAGCAGCCCATCCATGCATCAGGAGAGGAGTTTGGGGGGTCCTCATCCCAGCAGGACATGTTTCAGGAGGGGGAGGATGATGATGACCCGGTGACAGACAGAGACTGGGTGCCACCACCTCCAGGGGATGTCGTCCTCAGCAGCTCTGAGGAGGAGGAGGAGGATGCGCTTGTGGGCCTTGCAAGGAGGCGCATCATTGCAAGCATTGGCAGCGTCCCACAGCCTGCTGGTGTCTCAGGCTCAGCAGCAGCAGCAGCAGCATCAGCCAGTACCACCCCCAGCCGCACCCAAGCCCCCCCCCCCAACCACCACAGGGAGACAGGCAGCAGCGCTTCCATGCCGTAGGGGGAAGTTTCTGTCACCAATCTGGCGGTTTTTCACCATGCCCACTGTGTACAGCAAGTACGCCACTTGCAACCACTGTCAGCGGAAGTTGAGCAGAGGTGCAGACCCCTTAAAGTTCAGCACCAGCTCGCTCATCAACCACCTTGCGGCTAAACATTTCCACCAGCATGAGGAGTTCCAGAGGCTGAAGGCATCTGCTGCTGGCAGTGGCACCACACCCATCACTGCACAGCCTTCAGCAGCAGCAGCAGCAACAGCAGCCACCCGCCCTCCTGCTCCTCCAGCAGCACCAGCAGGAGTGCGGAAACGCACTGCTCCTCCCCCCTCTGCAACTCCTGCCGCCGACACTGAGGCCTGTTCTGGCAGCCAGTCCTCAGTGGCCTCCTCTGCTGTGTCTGCTGATTCCCGTGTCAGCAAAAGGCCACGCCAGAGCCTTTTGAGCGAGTCCTTCCAGGGGGTGGTTAGGGCTCTGCCTCCCAGCAGCCGTCGCGTGCGGCAGCTGAACGGCTTGCTGGCACGGGCCATGTGCTCCCAACTCCTGCCGTACACGCTCGTGCAGGAGGGGAGCGACATTCGTGCGCTGCTTGCTTGCGCAGCCCCAGACTGGCAGCTCCCCAGCAGACACTTTTTCTCCCGCAAGGCCATTCCTGCACTGCACCGCTTTGTGATGGCCAATGTGGAGCGAGGGCTGGAGCACGCGGTTGGTGAAAGGGTCCACGTCACCATGGACTCCTGGAGCAGCCGCTTCGGGACAGGCCGCTACCTGTCCTTCACTGTCCACTGGGTCAGCTTGGTGGAAGGGGGTGAGGATGGGAGAGCAGCAGCGGGCACAGCAGCAGCAGCAACACAGTGGGTGGTGCCACCCCGCAGGGTCAGGGGAACTGCAGCAGGTTCCTCCGATCCTCTGCCATCCTCCGGCACACCTGGCCAAACCCCCCGCCTCAGCAGCAGCGTGAAGGCCCGCCACTGCCAAGCGCTGCTGCACTTGGTCAGCCTTGGGAAGACCAAGCTGACGGCAACCCATGTGTTGGCCAAACTCCAGGAGCAGGAGAGGATTTGGCTGACCCCCAGAGGCCTCAGAGTCGGAGAGGTGGTGGCCGACAATGGGGCCAATCTGGTTGCCGCAATAGACAGGGGAAACCTGACCCACATCCCCTGTCTTGCCCACGTGCTGAACCTGGTGGTGCAGAAGTTCCTGCGCACCTACCAGGGGATGGGCGAACTGCTGGAAACGGCAAGGAATGTTGTGCGTCACTTCCGGCGCTCGGCTGCAGCCTGTGCGAGCCTGGAAGACGTGCAAAAGGAGCTGGATCTGCCACGCCATCGGCTGATCCTTGACGTTCCGACTCGCTGGAACTCCACCCTGGCGATGTTGGAGCGTCTGGTTGAACAGAGGCGCGCTGTCAAACAGTACCTTGCCCTGGCCACTGTTTCCGCAGCTCTGAGAAGGGACAAGACCAGCAACTTCCCGTCCATCGTCCCCGATGATGACTGGAGGCACATGCAGCAGGTGTGCTTAGTGCTGGCTCCCTTCCTGCAGGCCACAAACATGGTGAGCAGGGACCATGCTATGGTCTGCGAGTGGGTGCCCCTGGTTTCTCTGCTGAACAGGGCCCTCGATGCTTTGCTGGAACAGGGAGCGGCAGCCTTGGACCAGCAGGAGCGGCAACCAGCTGCGCAGACCACCTCTGAGGGGGAGGAGGAGGAGGACTTGGTGGAGGTCCCTGACCTGGCTGCTGATGAGGGGGATCAGCACAGCGCAGCTGAGTTGGTGCGGGGGTGGAGAGAGGATGAGGCGGCAGAGGAGGAGGATGAGGACAGCACTGACGTCGATGTGCCAGCAGACGTGGCCCGCCTCTTCCCAATGGCAGCGCACATGCTGACGTGCCTGCGCAGGGACCCCAGGGTGATCCAGATGAAGCAGAGGGAGGACATCTGGATCAGCATGATGTTGGACCCACGCCTCAAGGGGAAGTTGAGCCAGTTCCTGCCGCCTGCAGGAGGAGACCCAGCGCAACAAATAAGGAGCTTGCAGCAGGCCCTTGTTGAGCGCTTGGAGGAAGCCTTCCCCCAGCCTTCCACCCCCACTGTCCAGCAGCCAGCACAGAGGCAGCAGCAGGTGCCTGCATCCAGCAGCAGCAAGCGCCCCACAGACCTGCTGTCTTTCAGCCACGAGCTCTACAGGACTGTAGAGGCTCCGGCAGCAGTGACTAGAGAGGAGATGCATGCAGCAGCATCCTCCTCCGGTCACAGCCAGCGCCTAACCCGCATGGTGGCTGACTACATGGGGTCGTACAGCGGGCTTGACAGCGATGCCCCTGTTGATCCCATGGAGTATTGGGTCAAGCGCATGGAGATCTGGAGCGAGCTGGCGCAGTACGCCCTGGAAGTGCTGTCCTGCCCCCCTTCCAGCGTGCTGTCCGAGCGCTGCTTCAGTGCAGCTGGTGGCGTGGTCACCGAGAAACGCTCACGTCTGTCTCACAAGTCTGTGGACAGACTGACGTTTCTCAAGATGAACCAGGCGTGGGTGGAAGGCGAGTTCCTGGCCCCTGTTGTCGGCGAGAGGGGGACATGAACTGGCTGCCGGAACCATCGTTAATGTGCCTTACCACCCTTTACCACCTCCTGGCTCCTGCTCACTAAGCCAGCCTGGTTCACTTTGACTATTACGTCGCCTGCAGCCACACATTTTACACCTACAGTGGGCTGCTGTGTACTGCCCTTCTGCTGTCTGTCTGTGTTTCCCACTGCCAGCGTACACAGAATTACCTTCTTCTGCTGCCACTCTGCCACCAGCTATTACGTCAAACAATAGCTATATTGGTTGCAAAACCAAAAACCAAACAAACCATTAAAAAAAAAAAAAGGTTTAATTTTTCTGAGGTGCCCGGGTTGAAAACTGTGTTGTCCCAGTTGTGTATTGGACACAATGTGGGCTGCACGACCGCTGTCTGGGACCTCCTGTTGTGTTTATTTACAGCCCTGGTATCACCGCTAGGTACCAGGGCTATTATGTCACGCTGCCTACCTGCTGCCACACTCACACTGCTCCTCCATACCTCCTCCTGCTGCTGCTGCTGCTGCTGTCTGTCTGTGTTTCCCACTGCCAGGGTACACAGATGATTTACCTTCTGCTGCCACTCTGCCACCAGCTATTACGTCAAACAATAGCTGCTCGCCTACTCCTCCATTCCTCCTCCTGCTGCTGCTGTCTGTCTGTGTTTCCCACTGCCAGGGTACACAGATGATTTACCTTCTGCTGCCACTCTGCCACCAGCTATTACGTCAAACAATAGCTATATTGGTTGCAAAACCAAAAACCAAACAAACCATTAAAAAAAAAAAAAAGGTTTAATTTTTCTGAGGTGCCCGGGTTGAAAACTGTGTTGTCCCAGTTGTGTATTGGACACAATGTGGGCTGCACGACCGCTGTCTGGGACCTCCTGTTGTGTTTATTTACAGCCCTGGTATCACCGCTAGGTACCAGGGCTATTATGTCACGGCGAGCTGCCTGCCTCATTGACTGCCTGCTGCCACACCCTCATCCTCCTCCTCCTGCTGCTGAATTTACCTCCTGCTGTCTTTGTGTTTCCACTGCCAGGGAGCACATACAATGGCGCTTCCAACATGCGTGCGCCCACCAGCTATTTGTTACGCTCAAAAATAGCTGCATTTCTTTAAAAAAAAAATTGAAAAGAGAAATACGTGAAGAAGAAGAAGACGATATTGAAAAGGAAGGAGAAGATGAAGAAGAAGAAGAAGATGAAGAAGAAGATGAAGAAGATGATGAAGAAGATGAAGAAGATGAAGAAGAAGAAGATGAAGAAGAAGAAGAAGAAGAAGAAGAAGAAGAAGAAGAAGAAGAAGAAGAAGAGGAAGAGGAAGAAGATGAAGATGAAGATGAAGATGAAGATGAAGATGAAGATGAAGACAATATAGAAGAAGAAGATCGAGAAGAAGAAGAAGAAAGATAAAGAAGAAGAAGAACAAGTATATACAGTAACACTACTGAACAAAATTAAGGACACAACTTCTCTTTCCACATTTTTTTTTAAAGGAACATCCCCACATAATCACTTGCTGTTGTTACTTGGAAAAAAAGAGGTTTCTTGCATCATTCACCCTCAAAACAAGTGTTGGAAGCTATTTAAGGCCAATTCGAATAGTCAGCTCGAATACCGACTCGAATAGTGAGCTCGAAGTCCGAGGTCGAATCGAATAGTAAAAATTATTCGACTCGAATATTCGACTGACCTCGAATAATTTACTATTCGAATTCGACCAAACTCGAATTTTAAAAAGGGGTATTTGAGCATCACTAGTGTGAGTTAAAGAGAGCTGTCCATGCTCGCAAGCCATCAAACCTGAATGAACTAGAGATGTTTTGTAGAGGAATGGTCCAAAATACCTTCAACCAGAATCCAGCCTCTCATTGGAACCTACAGGAAGCGTTTAGAGGCTGTCATTTCTGAAAAAGGAGGATTGACTAAATATTGATTTAATTTCTTTTTTGTGGTGCCCAAATTTATGCGCCTGCCTAATTTTATTAAACAATTATTCCACACTTTCTGTAAATCCAATAAACTTCATTTCACTTCTCAAATATCACTGTGTGTGTCTCCTATATGATATATTTAACTGACATTTTTTATCGTAACAACGATTTATACAGGAAAATCATGACGAATCTGATTAACAAGGCTGCCCAAACTTGTGCATCCCACTGTATGTCCACAGGACCACAGTGGCCCAAGTGACCTCTAGGATTGTCAAACCTCAAGTTCTGTCACCACTGTGAGCCGGAGATATCATTGTCCTACTTGCTGTGACATCCAGAGGATCAAGGTAACCGCTTGTTGCACTTGAAGGGCAGCAATATCCCATACACGAGTCCACTTTGGTTAGTGTACACTTTCAAGGGAAGCACGAGACAGGGTGCAGGAGTTCTCCTTACTGACACCCACCTAAGCCCCACCCACCTACGCGTTGCCCCCCACCTTAAAGTGGATCCGAGATGAACTTTTACTCCTTGCATAATTATGTTCCTTACATATAGTTTGTAGGGCATTCCTCAAGCCAAATACTTGTTTTGTTTTGTTTTAATACCCTAATTTCCTATAAACTAAACAAACCACACCCACAGCTTCTCCAGAGTGCCTTGGCGCTTGCAAAGGATTGTGGGATTTCAGTCTGGGCAGGTGAAAAAGGTGTTACTAGCTATAGATTTCAGAGGCAGAGTTTTCACAATCTGAGAGCTGCAGTGCAGATACAGATCAGTTGCCTATGTAATGGAGGAGATAAGAGTGGAGTTTTCACAGAATATGCAGATTAGCATGCTTAGATACAGATAAGCTTGCCTGTGTGTGTAATTGTGTAATAGTGACAAGCAGAAAACATGTCTGCTCCCATTGTATCACAGGAAAAAATATTAATATACTGTTGAAGCTGTTTGAAGATAGATTTGCTGTGTAAACTATCTAAACTTTAGATCATATATATAGACAAGTCACTTGTTATATTTAGTTTTTCATCTCGGATCCGCTTTAAGTAGGCTTTGTCAGGGGTCCTGTGGATATATATGCTAGGCCTTATGGCAAATTCCGCAACTGCACTCTGCTGTCTCCCCCACTCTGAAGAAGCCGGCTAGTGTAACTAGGTATCGGTACCTATAGGTGTGGTGTGTATGTGACTGAGAGCGGATGTGTGGTGCGGTGTGTGAAGCACTACCTGCATGGGTGGTTTTAGAGTTTTACCATTGGTATTTGCATTTTGTATTTTGAAAAAAATTGAAATTATTTTTTTCCACAACCTATTGAGTCATGATGCTATTTACATAAATTGTTCACTAATTTGTTGGTGTTATGACTCCTGCAAAAAATGTTTTTGCAGTCATTAGGAAGAATTATGCAGTGTTGAGCGGTACATGTATCTCTCATTTGCAAGAAACTGTTATTACACATACTGTAACTGTTTTCATGAGAGACTTCAATGCACAAAAGTATGTTTCTGAAAGTCCAGGTCACAGGAGACACCACTCTAGCTTTACCTGAGAGTTTATATCATTGAGTTAAAGACTGAGGAACCAGGGGAGGACTGGGACCTTTTGGCCTGTGGGGGAAACACAAACTAGAGGCCCATTTTCATGGCAGCCTCAGCCTAAATGATGTCACACATGCTCCCCACTCAGGGGCAAACGCAGGATTTTTAAGGGGGGGGTTCCTGAAAGGTCCAGAAGCACGTATGTCCCGAGTGCTTCCGAATACAGGTGGCTCCATACTGCCCATGCACAAAAGTGCGCTGGCGTATTACGGAGCTGCCTATCTTTGGAAGTACTCAAGGACACTAGTGTTTCTGAGGGCTTCTGGTAGCAGCAAATGTGAACGGGGTACAGCGCTGGAACAACTCCCCAAGAGAGGAACGGGAGATAGACTTAGTTTGGACAATTCAGTGGAATATGCTACATAGTTTCACATAGCGCAAGCGATACCCATATGATGCAGGGATATATGCATCTGCGGAAGATGTCGGCGCTACATAAATACTAAATAATAATATTTTGCCTCACCAGGATTGCACTTTTATTTAGCTTTCCTGTAAGACAAGAACACACAGTCAGCTCTAGGGGAAGAGGGAAACAAAGGTGAATGAGGGAGGGCTGGTGCACACCAAGAGTGCTTCTGAGCGTTTTTCAAATCAACAGTGATTTGAAAAGTGCTTGGCTAATGTTACCCTATGTGGGTGTTCCCACAGCAGCGTTGTGATTTTTTCAAAATCGCAGGTATACTGCATGTAGCATGTTTTTGAGCAATTCATTCAAAAATCGCTCTGAAAATCACTTCACAAAATCACACTCACAAATTGCTAGCGATTGCTATTGTCATTTTGGCGTTGCACTAGCCCAGAGAGAGGAGTGGGGAAATTGAGAATAGCCTGAGATGGAGCAGAGAACTTATCTGTATTGCTGTCCCACATCACACAGGCTACTTGCCTGTAATCTGACTCCTGTCCCTGTCAGTCTCTCACACAAGTCAGAAAGAAGCCCTCCTGGAGTCTAGGGACTGTCAAAAACTTTTCAGCTTGTTAAACACCTTACCCACACATGCAGTCATTATAACAATGGGGAGAGACCAGACAGATGTTTGCCCACAGACCCTGAGTCCAGGCAAGCTCTGCAGCATGCTGTGCATATTTACCAGCTTGCCTGCACTCTAATTTCATCATGTCTGACACTTCTGTGCTGTGGAGAGTCCAGGACTCCATAATCAACATTCTCTCACTGCAGGCTGCATCTTCTTGTGAGGGTTGTGAGGGAAGCTGGGCTGCCTCTCTCATTCTATTAGCTGGAGGGAGGCACCAGAAGTAAGAAGGGAGGGAGAATGAGGCTGTTTATATTATGCGGGCTTCCCTGGCTGAATACACAGCTCAGTGCAGGGGGGAGGTTCCAGACACCCGGAATAGCCCCCTGAGTTCGCCAGTGCCACTTGCTATATGCCGGTGGTCACATGTGGTGCCAATGCAGAAATACAGCCAGGATGCCTGTAGGACAGTGCTGCGTGAAAGTATAAATGCACAGGCATCAGGGGTCACATAATACATTTGGAAGGATGACAGCCAGGACTTTCCATTATGTCCGTCTTTTGTAATTATCGCGCACGCCGTTAGCGCTGCACACCCAATCAACCATATCAGCCTGAGATTTCCTAGCATTTCAGATTCTACCAATTTCTGCCTGAAATTAGTCAAATTGTCGATTGGGCATGCTTGTGGCGGCACTGATTTTCATCCAATTCGATAATAACTATCAAAACAGTTAGTTGACTCCCCAGTCGACAGATATATGGCCACCTTAAAGGAGAACTGTAGTAAGAGAGGTAGATGAAGGCTGCCATATTTATTTCCTTTTAAGCAATACCAGTTGCCTGGCAGCCCTGCTGATCTATTTGGCTGAAGTAGTGGCTGAATCACACCAGAAGCAAGCATGCAGCTAATCTTGTCATATCTGTCAAAATTGTCAGAAAAACCTGATCTGCTGCATGCTTGCTTGGGGTCTATGGCTGAAGGTATTAGAAAGTATTAGAGGGAGAGGATCAGCAGTATAGCCAGGTAACTGGTATAGCTTAAATGAAAATAAATATAGCAGCCTCCATACACCTCTCTCTACAGTTTTCCTTTAATTCCCCACCAAGGTTCACCCCCCCCCCCCCCCACCCACACACACACACACACAATTATGTCCAAAGAGGGACTGTCCTTACAAAAGAGGGACAGTTAGGAGCTATGATTGTGAGAGACCAGACAATTTTTTTACCCACAGACCCTGCAGGCAAACCTCTGCTCTGCATCATACTGTATATATTTACCAGCTTGCCCGCCCTCTAATTGCTCTGTAATTGTGCTTTTATTTTCCTTAGCCAGCTAGCCTAGTTGTTCACATTGCCTTATAAAAAAAACCTGCAACAACCCTAAATCATTAAATGAGAGGCAGCCTGGGGGGAAATCTCCCCCCCCCCCTCCTCGGCAAGTCCTCCCCTGTGAGGAACTATAATGACTTTTCTTGTTTCCGCATCAGAAATGCTTTTTATGTCTATATATATTGCTGTATATTGGTACATTGCTCATTAATTGAAAGGAGTACTGTAAGGGAGGTAGGGGGGATCAGAGTTGAATTTACCTGGGGCTTCTAATGGTCCCCGCAGACATCCTGTGCCCGCACAGCCACTCACTGATGCTCTGGTCTCCACCGCTGGTTCACTTCCGGAAACCACTGCACCTGCGTGGACGCATCCTCGTTCTCGATGACGATACCAAAATTGTACTGCGCAACTGGGGCCTCCACCAGCCCCTGGCAGCCTATCTGTCCCTCGCTGCAGCTCTGCTCCCAGCCAGTGTCCTGTGATCCCCTCAGTGCCCACGCTATTCCCGGTCACACTCCCCTTCCCGGGAGAGTTCTGTGCAGGTGCAGTAAAGCTGTGCCTGCGCAGAATGGTCCACGCTAAGTGAGCGTGATCACGAGTGACACGGCTGCCCACTCGCGCAGGCGCAAGTCGGCATCTGCAACGAAGGGGTCCATGGGCTGGAGGAAGCCCCAGGTCAGGGGCGTTCCTACCATTGGGCGCAAGGTGGTGTGGAGGGGGTATCACAAAGGCCTTCCACAGAGGCCATGAGCAGGAGGGGGAAGTAAGGCAAGAAGGAGGGGCAGTGGGAACATCGGTGGGGAGGGTGGACAGAACCCCCCCCCCTCCCTTAGCTGGGTCCCCTCCTTCTACACTCTACCCTTTCAGATATATGGGTGGCAAGCAGGCGCGGTGGGCGGAGAATAACTCACCTGACTTCTAAGTTCCAAGTGCTGGAGTGCAGCAGCACCATCGCCACAGGTCTCCGTCTTCAATGCCACCCACTGTGCCTTCTGATTAGTGAAAGCACAGAGTTATTCTCCGCCCGCCGTGCCTGCTTGCCACCCTGGAGGGAGGTAAGTGCAGAAGGAGGGGACTCAGGTAAGGAGGGGTTCTGGCCCCCCTCCCCGCCGCTGTCCCTGCTGCCCATCTTTCTTGTGCTGCTCCCCCTCCTGGGGCAACTATACTAGCTACACTGGGGGCAACTATACATTAGCTACACTGGGGGCAACTATACTAGCTACACTGGGGGCAACTATACTAGCTGTACTGGGGCAGCTATACTAGCTACACTGGGGACAACTATACTAGCTACACTGAGGCAACTATACTACCTACACTGGGGGCAACTATACTAGCTATACTGGGGCAACTATACTAGCTACACTGGGGCAAATATACTACCTATACTGGGGGCAACTATACTAGCTATACTGGAGCAACTATACTACCTACACTGTGGGCAACTATACTAGCTATACTGGGGCAACTATACTACCTATACTGGGGACAAATATACTAGCTATACTGGGGCAACTATACTACCTATACTGGGGACAAATATACTAGCTATACTGGGGCAACTATTCTACGGGCAACTATACTACCTATGCTAAGGGAAACTATACTAGATATACTGAGGCAACTATAATATGAGCAACTGTACTGCCTTTACTGGGGGCAACTAGAATAGCTACCTATACTGTGGCAACTATACTACCTATACTGGCGGCAACTACATTACCTATACTGGGACAACTAAACTAGCTACCTATACTGGGGCAACTTTATTACATATACTGGGGCAACTATGCTACCCATACTGGGGCAACGATATTTCCTATATCAGGGGCACCTATACCTGGCATTACCTGCCATGGCGTGCTTAGTATGCTGCACTCACTCCTTTCTTTTTTGGGGGGGGGGGGTCTTATAATACCCTGCACCATGTGTCAAATGCTCTAGGTAAGCCACGGTGGCTTTTTTTAGTTCAGAACTTCCCTTTAAATTGAGATTACACTCAGAATACAATGTTTGCTCATATGCATTAAACACAGTAACAAATGAGTATGAAACACAATAAGACTGTTCTGATGGTATTTGAATTCATATTTACACCTCACTGAAGCTAACTGATATCATTGAGGGCTGCAGGACAAATTATCAGATTGACTCCTAATTAAGTAATTAGTGAGCAAACTGAGGAGATAAATTTATCTGCAAATAATTCCTTTTTGTTCCTGAAAAATTAAACACACATCCAGGAATGCTGGTGTACAGCTTGCCTACAGCCTATTAATTTTGCAGAGGCATGCTTAGCCAACTTGCAGAGAGCATCTGCAGGCTAAACTGACCCTCATCGGTGCAAGACATCTACATTTAGCAAAGACTATAATCAATAGATATCTAACAAGGCACACATTGTTCCGAAGGGTCCTTGTTTTGTGTTTCTCAAGGAAAAATATTACAGAGAGGAGTACAGGCGTTTTTTTTTTTTTTTTTCACACGTGCATTGCGTACAGGCAGATCCATAAATGTAGAGCAAAGGTGGAGCTGTTATATTAATCAATCAGAGTTTATCCTTCAAATGAACTTAAGAATTTGTTTCACTTTTGCTTTAGCTTCATAATCACTCTCTGACTATTATAGTGAGGAAAGAGCATTTCAGTCCATTAGGGGAATGAAAAATGATAGAATTAGTCAACGGAAGTACCGTAGCAGATCGCAGGCAATAGCCAGTGCAAATTTAAACAGTTGGTAAGCAACAAAATGAGATGTGTGAGTGTTGATAAAACATGCAACTTAAGAAAAAAAATCAGAAGGAAGCTGTACTTGTGAAGAAAAGTTCCACTGCAGCTTCATCACGTTTATTAACCACTTGACGACCAGAGGTTTATACCCCTTAGTGACCAGGCCATTTTTTATAATTCAGCACTTTGCAACTTTAATGGTTTATTGCCTTGTCTTACAACTTAGCACCCAAATTAATTTGACCCCCTTTTCTTCTCACCAGTAGAGCTTTCTTTTGGTGCTATGTGATTGCTGCTGCATTTTTTTTTATTAATTAAAAAAGCCCTACATTTTAGCATTTTTTATTTCCCCCTCCCTCCTCCCTTTCCCTCCTAAAATGGCCCTACACTATGTAACAATATATGCCTATGGCAGGGATTGGATTGTGAACCCATCAGAGATGTCAGCGCTATATAAATATTTATTTATTTAATAAATACAATATACAGCCTGCCAGTGCTAATCAGCCATTTGCAGGCTGATCGCTTCAGATGTTTGCTTATAGTTATGGGAATTTGCGATCGTGTGAGCGCGAGCTCCCGTCTAATCTCGCTCCTCGCGAAATCACACCATATGGCATGGTGGAGGAACGAGAGAGCCACTCTGTGGCCGCCATCCTGTGTTAGGAGGTTGCACAGAGGTTAATTTATTTTTTATGCAATAGCCAATCCTGATCTCCAATAACGAAAAAACAAAAAACTGCTGCTGGAAGACCATGCAGTGCGAATCCAGTTAAAATGGGCACCAGGCGTGATGTTAGTTTGGGCGCCTGCTATAAACATGATAGATAAATAAATGCGACATGTGGCAAGGGTGCTGGGGCTCGACTTATATATAACGGAACTCTGGATTTCGGCACTAGGGCTCGAGAATTGCATAGCAATAGGATATAGGTTAGTGTTAACGTTAGAAGGGTTGATGTTAGGGGATAGGGTAGGAAAAGGATAGAGTTAATAGTCAGGAAGAAGAGATTAGTGTTAGGTATTTAGGAGGGGGATTACTGTGGGAGGGTTAGTGTTAGGCCTACCGGTAGGTAGGGGATTCGGCGTTAAGCAGGGTGGTAGTAGAATTTTGGTTAGTTAAAATTACCCATATTCTACCTATTCTCAACACCCACTCCCCGATTTATCATGTGGAAGGTAGGCTGAATATGAAAATAAAGCAGGTTGAATAAATAGTCTTTTGATTTCTTTAAGCTCTCATCGTACACTGGATTCACCGCTTCTATGCAAACCGGAAGTGAAAATATCACAATGTACAATAGTATCTACAGTCCTAATGCTAAAAAGGATTTACCTACAATCTCACAGTCTTACTGCACATAAAAGCTAAAAATCTAAGTTTAACAGTTTACAATATTGTCTCTGCTAAATGACAACCATTTTGTTTTACTATTTTACAGCATCAGGCTTGAACCATTAATCTTTTGTTATCTGTACCCTACACTTAGAAGAGTTTAGGTGCCATACAGGAGTTTTGTGGCCTGTAATTAGTTATAAATGAGAGTTACATTACAATCCGACTCAAGTCCCTGCTACAGGCTGACTCAAGTCTGACTGCAGAGAAAGTGTAATTTAAATTACAGCTGATGCTTTCAACAGTAACGCAGTGTGCAATACACAATGAGCATGATTCCCATTACCTAGAAAACACATATGTTGCCAGGGTAGCAAGCCCTACACCAGTAGCATAGCGCACGGTACCTGGGCAATGTGTGCATCACCTAGGTAAGGTGGGTTGAGCTAATTATGCACAGCATGTTAGCTTACAGCCAGAAGTGCTGGTAAAATTGCTGTGTGCTCCCTGCACATAACAATTTTTATTGACATTTAGTGAATACACCCCCATGTCACTTTAGCTACCCTATATATACACCTGTGGAGAACCTAGAAACCAAAAACAAAACATACATATTCAAAGCTTGCTCTTGTGGTTGAATTATCAGTATTTATAGAGATTTAACTTAGCTAAATAGCAAGCAAAATTTTACTTTTCTATAAGACACTTTTGGCCTCATCCCTTCCATCCTCCAAACTTTTCTGTTTGCCATTACGGTAGTTGGCGGTTGGCTTCTCACAGTTCACTTTTTTTTGCCAGTTTTCAGCATACTTGTCTGGGAGTCGGACTGCTGGGTTGTTTTGATGTGCAGCTTTTATATAAGAACATCTCTGGCTGGGTACATATACTTTTTTTATCATATTATCACTTTCTTTTGCTCAGGTTGGCAGGGACGGATCTAGACCAAGTTGCCCCAAGTTGCGCCTGGGGCAAGGTCAGGTTTTGGCGCCTAAACTGCCATTCCCCATCCAAATTTTGCCGCCTTTTTAAGAAATTAACAAACTGCGCCTGGGGCAAGAGACCCGCTTGCCCCCCCCTAGATCCGTCCCTGCAGGTTGGTATCAGGTTTGTTGTAATATGAAGAACATATTGTAAAGAAGCATTAGAAAGCTGCAAGCTACGAGATGAGAAAACTCGTACTTTTCCTCTCTGCATAGCTGAGGATAATGCTGAGCTTGTTTCCACAGGAACAGGGACAAGTGGATGCAAGTGTTCTGTCAAAGTACACTTAAACTTTAATTAGGTTTACAGCACGTCTGGACATCATGCCAGATAACATTCAGGACAGGCAGGTTTTTCACTGGTCCCCACCCTATTTTGCCAGGTAACTAGGGATGCCCATTCAGATTCCACAGAATTGAAATTTACGCATTTCAGCTCGGAAATCAGCATTTCCTATTGAAATTCAGAAATCGGAAAACGGAAACTGGAATTCCGCGGAAATCCAAATGACTGAAACACGGTCATTTTAACCCAATCACAGAACTCAGAAGTATTGGGCCAATCACAAAATGCTGAATTTTTCTGCAAAAATCAGATCACCGCTGTAATTTTAGTTCAATCACAAGACTGATTTTCCGTTTTTTGGGTTCGTTTTTTTTTTCATTTATTTACATTCGCTCATGCAAAAAATGACAAATACAATACTCAAAAATTAAAAATCGAAAAAAACGGAAAATCAGAAATTAGAACATTGAAAATCTGACAAATGGAAAATCAGAAAAACGGAAATTGGCATTGACGGAAATCGGAATTTCGGCGGAAACAAAACGGGCACTTCCGACCATCCCTACAGGTATCAACTGCAGAGCAAGAGCCAGCAGCTTGACATCTAATGTTTCCTCTGAGAATTCCATGGTTTCATCTGTGAGCTTCATGGATAGTAATGTGATAGTAGCTCTGGGAAGATACGTCAGTCCACTGAGGTGTATCTATAGTCTTCCACGTCCACACCTTTGTCAAAAGAAAGAGGTTGGAAATGCCATTGGTATATTTTGTACGTAAGGAAAATTGAGTCAAAACTGGTGTAGAAGTGGTGCAAATGCCATCATCAAGGATTCTGATTGGTGGCTCTGATTAACCGCTCCATTTTGTACCTATTTTCTACTTGTTAAGCTCAAATTTTCTGTGTTATTTTTTAATAAATTAACCCCATTTCCACTTCTAAATCTTGCCCCCACCTATCCCTCACATTAACCCCCAAAATCTGGATTCCCATCTGCTAGGAGTAATGTAACAAGAGCAACCACCGTATCTCCCCCAACAAGTGTGGCCACAACAACACCCACTCTTGGGAGGGGAGGGGGAATGGGAGGATTGTATCAGAGGGAGAGAAGACAGCCTTCACATCCCTGAATGCCCCATAACCACTTCCTCTGTGGTTATGCCTCTGCCCAGTTCTCTCTCCTTGAAGTCCTAGTTGTCACAGGATAGTGAATGGCAGATCTCATACCTCGCTTCTGTCCTTCCTAATTCATTGTTAACAAACAGCAGTCTCAGGAGAGCTCAACAGCTTTTCAAGCTCCTCATTCTCACAGATCAAATGTTAGAACTTTCAATAACTCAGACTATAAAAAGACCAGTGTAAAATTGCCACAGTTAATATCTAGTGTCCATACAATCCCCCCTCAACTGTCACTTTTAAAGCATTGGAATGCTGACCAATCACAGACCAGCTTTAATAGCGTTTACATCAGACATGACTTGCTGCCCAGCCTTCAGTCACTTCCTGAACTTCCTATTCCTCTTACAGCCTGCCTCTGAATATTCCCTAAAAATACTCCAAAAGTGCAGATGTAACATAAAACCCTCTATTTTAGTTTAAATAAAAATAGAAGTGCACTCACGTCATATTCGCTCCAAATTTAAAAGCATGTGTAAACGTTCTCCACTGCAGCTGCTAGTATGGACCTGGGTGTTTCTGATGAATACCTCTCCAACATTTTTGTACCACCTGCTCACAGGCTCCGCCCAGTGTTTTCCAACATTGAGTCAGGAGTGGCTTGTTCCTCTTCCTAATTCATCACTTCTGAATCTGGCCGGTAAAAATGCAACTTTGACAGAATTAGCTACCATTCCACCCTATGGCATGTGTAGTCTGACAGGTTGCATAAAATGCTACCTTTGGTGAAAATACTTGCAGCTTTGTCAGAGTTTGCAAACCTCTACCATTCCTCCACCTCACATTAATCTTTCAACCTTTCTGCCTAACACTAACTTCCCCTCTCTTCTGCCTGACCCTACTCTGATGTCTCGCTGATGTCTAAAACTACCCTCCTCCCCTCCACTGCCTAACACTTACCTTTCCTCTCCTCTGCCTAACACTAACCTCTTCATGTCCTCTGCCTAACAATAACCACCCCTTTCTTCTGCCTAACACTAACCTCCTTCTCATCTCCGCCTAACACTAACCTCTCCTCTCCTCTGCCTAACACTAACCTCAATCTTTCCTCTGCCTAACACTAACCTCCTCCTCTCATGTGCCTAACACTAACCTCCTCCTCCCCTCTCAATAACACTAACCTACCCTCTCCTCTGCCTAACAGTAACCTGCCATCTCCTCTGCCTAACACTAACCTTCCCTCTACTCTGCCTAATAGTAACCTCCACCTCTCCTCTACCTAACATTAACCATCACCTCTCCTCTACCTAACACTAACTGTCACACGCCCCCTGGTGGCCGGACGCACAATGCCTTCCAATCGGTTTCAGCACACAGACCTTGCAATCTGTGGTCGCAATCGGTGCGCAGAAACCACTGAAATTTTAGCAGCAGACAGGCTAGAAGGGAGCTTGTGAGTTACAGAAACACAAATTACACACTATTTCAGGGTATAGAACTACCACCACTCCTGCAGAAGGGCAGGAGACCTAAACTCACTGATACTAATACCTGCAAATAGAACGGTTAAAACATACTCTATTTTATCTAGCTCTCAACAGTAGTATCGACTCTTCAGAATGCTAGGATTCGTTTCGTGTTGCTGAATAGTAGGCATAGCCGAAAAATAAATGACTTTTAGAAGTCTTTTATTATAAATGCAATATAAATAATTAATATATACAGAAAATCATTAAAATCAACAATTATAGAGACAATAGTAGCGCAGTATAAAAATAAAAAGGGCAGAACATAAGGATACTTAGTTTCAGGTGAAAATATGTCCTTTCTGGGAAAAAGACATGAAGTTCTTTTGTTTCCAGAGAAAAGTTCAAACAAATATGGCCGCTGCTCGGTCCTCAGAGCAACAGCATGTTTTTATGAGATGGAATTTGGAGGACTCAGGAGAGGAGTTCCTGTCAAGTTCTTTTGAATGACCCACACTTTTGGGTGGGGTCTCAGGTTCAGCCAAGGGGCTGGACAGGGGCAGTTATCCTTTTGGGTTGGACATTTGTCATCCACCAAATATGACATATTTCATATCTCAGGTCACTCTTCCCACACACACATCACTACCACAGATTCATAATCCTCAGAATATGAACGTTCATATGACATCAAACTTGATTACCATATTATGTTTAGTTCCTGAGAAGTTTAATACTTTGTCGTGGTTTATCCCTGGCCCCCCAACACTGGTATCAAAATATCCATCAAGACCCCACAAATTTAATGATAGCACTCCCATAACTGTCCTGGGCATGGTATTCCTTAGACACGCAAAAATCCTATACTACATTTATGTTTAATGCTGAGGGGATGGCTCCGCTGTGACTGGAGCCCTGCTGTGTGGAAAGCTCGCTTTTGCTAGAATCAACAAATGGTATCCTTTCAAAGGGCATGTTCACACTTGGGTGTCACTGGCCCATGAAGGAACTTCTTGTGATCAAGTTAATTACAAAAACAGGTCTTATCAGAGAGCCAACTTGTCTCATGAAAAGAAAGCTCTGCTGCAGTGGAAATGCCAAATTCCCAGCAGAAGACCCCCCCAAGGCTCGGCAGCCTGCTAAACCCTAAACATCAGATTTTGATCTGGCCGTTGACGACAATCGGTGCAGAAGACCAATTGCGATTGCATTCTCTTTCCTCATGGCTCATCCATGGCATTAACCTTCACCTCTCCTCTCTCTAACAGTATCCTCCCCTCTCCTTTGCCTAACACTAGTCTGCCCCTCTCCTCTTGCCTAAAACTAACCTCCCAATCTCCTCTGCCTAACACTAACGTCCCCTCTCCTCTCCTCTTCCTAACACTACCCCCCTATCCTGCCTGACACTAACCTCCCCCCTCCTCTGCCTAAAACTAACCTCCCCATCTCCTTTGCCTAACACTAACCCCCCCTCTCCTCTACCTAACACTACCCATCTCCAATGGGTAGCAAATTCTGACAGGTTTCATAAAATGCTACTTTCTTACAGCAGTAAGAGCACATATTACTACTAAATGTCAAATATGTAGGAAATATTTCTGACTGCTGCAATATGACAATTTATATATTACTTCTAGTTTACAGCATTGACATGGCTTAATGAGACGAGTCATAATCACCAGCTTTGCTGCCCTTCATTCCATACCTGATATTTTATACAGCAGTTTCACATTACGGAGACTTGTCGCATTCAGAAGTCTGAAAGGATTAATGAGGCTGTAGGTAGCAGCCTTCCTGCAAAGGACACATCCATTTTTTTATTTTTACAATATTACTTTCCTTTTATGTTCATATATATGTTCCTTGTTAACAGTCTAGCATATTAAGGTCACATAGTTACGAATTGTATGCCTCATCTTTAAAGTAGTTACTTGGCTGATGTTAGGCACTCTTATACGAGAATCCTACTGTGCGAATGTACCAGAATGGGAAGAGCTGGGAACTTGCAGTCAGTGGCACTCTGACCCCCAGAATTGCTGCAGGCAGTATCCAGGACTCATTGCACACCATCCGCACTGCTCAAACTTACTACAAAGACAAGGCGATCAAACAGACTTGAGATTTCAGTGAAATAGAGGCAGGGCTGTTGGATTCTACCGGTCTGAAGGGCTGTATTTGAAGTTGTGTCTTAGAACAGATTTAAAACATGGCCCCGAATGTTATAATTGAATGCTGTGATGTCGAAAGTTCCAACGAGAAGATTTAGCAGTATGGAAATGAAGGCCGGTTACATTCAGATAGAGGTGATTCAGTCTAAACGTGCATAAAAAAACAATCTGCAAACTTTAGTATTTAGAATAAATGAGAAATCTGCAAATGATACTTTCCGATTTGGTTGGAGAAAAGTCAAATTTAACACCCCAGAAAAGGTCGAGATGTAGATTATGAATCTGCTAGTTTGGTCCTCTATTTATACACTATTTTAGACATCCCAGGATTTGATTTTATATTTAAACATTTAGAAAGTAGATTGACTGTTTTGTTGTCTCTGCTCAGTTGCAGTCTATTAAGTGTCCCTAAATGAAAATAAATGAACTACATTGACCCTTTCTTTCTCTCTCTGCTCTCAGAAATATGTAGAAAAATGTATTCTGCCAGGAAAACTTTTATGGCTGTACTCTGATTATCAGTGATGTTTACTATATTCTTGACAAGACAAAAGCTGCCACTTCCATCCTTAAAAATTAACTCTTTCTGGCAGCAAAATAAAAAAAGTAAAACAGCCTGGTTATTAACCACTTAAGCCCTTAGTAGTTTTCACTTTATGCATCCGAGCAATGTTCATCTTTCATTCATTAGCCTATAACTTTACCACTACTTATCACAATGAACTTATCTATATCTTGTTTTTTCCGCCACCAATTAGGCTTTCTTTGGGAGGTACATTTTGCTAAGAGTCACTTTACTGTAAATGCATTTTAACAAGAAGAATAAGAAAAAAATGGAAAAAAATCATTATTTCTCAGTTTTCGGCCATTATAGTTTTAAAATAATACATGCCTCCATAAATAAAACCCACGTATTGTATTTGCCCATCTGTCCTGGCTATTTCACTGTTTAAATTATGTCCTTATCACAATGTATGGCGACAATATTTTATTTGAAAATAGAAGAGCATTTTTTCCGTTTTGCATCCATTACTATTTACAAGCTTATAAAAAAAAAAATAGAAATATTTCATAGATATTTAAAAAGTTTAGACCCTTAGGTAAATATTTATGTGTTTTTTATTTTTTTATTGTAATGTTTTTTGTTTTTTTTAATTGAACATTTTATGTGTGTATTTTTGGGAGGGTGGGATGTAAATGGTGTTTGATTTGGGGAAATATATGTCTATTTTAATTTTTTTTTACTTTCAGTTGTAGTTTTACTTTTTGGCCACAAGATGGCAACCTTGAGTTTATTTACATTGCGTCACTCTAAGCGTACAATGTACGCTTAGAGGGACATAGGATTCAGAAAATGCGAAGCTTCCGAGAGAAGCTGTCGTTTTTTCTGCAAGGGAGAGGAATCAGTGATCGGGCACCATAGCCCGATTCACTGATTTCTGGGCTACCGAATCTGCGTCCGGGAACGCACGTGCACGCGCGCGATCGGCCACGGGAGCGTGCGGGAGCGCGCATGTCCTCCTTGACGTATAAATACGTTTAGTACTGTACATACACATGTTTATCTCATCATGTCACATGTCGCCTCGGGTACACTGAACGTAAAATAAAAATGTGCACAGTTTAACCACTTAATGCCAGCCCGTTGGTGGCGTTAAATGGCCGTGCATGCAGCATATTACGATCGTCTGTTAATGCAAAAAAAATAGTTTAAAAACATCCATTTTGCACTGAAAGTGGATCCAAGATGAACTTTTACTCATTGCATAATTGTGTTCCTTTCCTATTGTTTATAGGGTATTCCTCAAGCCCAAATACTTTTTTGTTTTTGTTTTAATACTCTAATTCCCTATAAACTACACAAGCCACGCCCACAGGTTTTCAGAGAGCCAAGGCACTTTCAGACAGTAGTAAGGGCTCATGGGAGCTCAGTTTGGGCAGGAGGAGGGGGAGGTATTACTAGCCAGAGATTTCAGAGGCAGAGGGGAGGAGGGAGGATTAGGTTTTTTTGCTCAAGATGCAGATAAGCCTGCCTCTGTGTAATGTTTTCAAACAACATGGCTGCTGTCATTGTATCACAGGAATAATCAATCCTATTCTGTTAAAGCTGTTTGCAGCTAGATTTGCTGTAAACTATGTAAACTTTAGGTAACATATATAGACAAGTTACTTGTTATAGTTAGTTTTTCATCTCGGATCCGCTTGAAAAGTACAAAAACATTACGTTTTAAAACAACCATTTTGCATGAACAAATTAACTCCTTCTAGCCCACTGTAGGTCATTCTCCCTCAATATTCTTTTGTGATGATCCTTTTTAACAGCTGTGCTCCTCCAAAATATGCATGCGCGGCCCTGAGCTGCGTGCCTCCTTGATCTTGCTCCTGTTGCCGGGAGTGTTCTGTACATGTGCAGTTCTTAAAAATTGCAAATGGGAATGAGTCGAGTGCTCCTAGCCATGAGCGGCGCGCATTATCAAGGGGGCTCATGACCAGTCGCACGCATGCACAGTAGCCAGCAACTGGCCAAATCAGACAGCTTTTGGAGGAGCCCAGCTGCTACACAGATGAAAGTGGAATGATGGAGAGGGACCAGAACAACGACAGAGGGCTAGAAGAAGCCCTAGGTAAACTAAACTGTAAACTGCACACCTGCCTCAGATGAAGCTCGGCATCCACCCCGTGAAACGGTCGTAAGGCTGTGAACCTACTGGTGCCCACAGCTGCCTCCCCCTCACTCAGGTATAGCATCACAAGTTTTGCACAGTTTTGTACAGCATCTGATCATCTGCAATGTCATGATCTATTTTATGCAATGTCTTCACATTGTACTGCTGCACTTTTGTATTAATTTTGCTATTATTAAACTATAGTGCCAGACTATTTCTGACTAGCTCAATACAGCCCAGCCAGAGTGCCTGCCAGCTCTCCCAACAGTTTGTAAACTAAACTGTGCAAATTTATGCTCAGTTGGGGCCTGACAGACTAGCGCGTGCATGACTTCCTGCGGCGGGTGGGGAAGCAGTGTGCACAATGGAATTGGCTGTCGCTGGGGGCCAGTTGATCCACCAGGTAGAACGCTTGCGGGTTGGGGGTCTCCTCCACCCCTGACTATAAGTCAGGCTTAGGTCATTATTGGCCACCGCAGCCAACTTTAATCAAGCATGTGTATGAGGCTTTAGAGAGATTTACTCACTTCTAGTTGGGATTTGAAGTGAGATAAATATTTACAGATGAGGAAAAACAATGACAACAATCATTTTTATACTATCCAAGGCTGAAACAAACTGGTTGGAGTAGGGCTTTAAAAACAATCCACGAGGTCCCCAGTGACATCACTAGAAAAACTGCCCTCTAACTTTCTGGATTAGAACCCCATATTATTGTGTTGAAACATACAACTGTGGTATCACAAAATCCAGAAATTCGAATTATCTGTATCTTTAAGATCTTAACGCTAAGCCCTTCTTGTTGCCTGGAAACAAAAAAAGAAAAATATCTGAATCTGTTGGCTGCTATTCACCTCAAAATCAGGATCTATAATTTGTGATAGTAGAATTCCATGCATATTATTTTACTTAAATGATTTTTTGTGCCCTACAGCTTCTAGAAAGTCAGCGTAGATGAGATTAGCAAGTGTAATATGTGTATATCACAAGGGCAATGTGTTCTGTGCAAGATACAATTTTCTATATAGATTCTAAAGGACACTGAAACGTTCCTCTGAGTACTGCATGTGGCCCCAAGAGTTAGCTCATTGGTACACTGAAGTACAGATTTGTTGGGATTCCTCAACTTTTTCAATGTACCTGTACTTTGCTAGGTTTATGGTTATTTTAAAAACAGGCTAAAGATAAAATAATGCAGGGCATCCAATAGAGTTTCTTGAAGCCTGTACCAAGAAAATGTCTGTGCTTTCCCTTTGATCCCTTCAAGCTGTGTCCCAGTTTTCCAGTTTACCCCAAAAATGTGTTCCATTTTCCAGGACCCTCAACATACCCTGCAATGTGTCCAAACAACATAATTATTCAGTGTTCACCCCCCCCCCCCTTTCCCGCGAGAGAACACAATTAGGAAGGGTGTTTGAAAAAAAATAGGCACTATATCCCACTAAACACATGAATAGGCATTGTCTGCTCAAACGTGATTAGGCAGTGTGTCCCCCAAAACATAATTAGGCAGTATGCACAAATGTTAGTACACAGTGAGTCCTTGAACAATAATAATAATAAGAAGAAGAAGGAGAATGTGGAGGAGGAGGAGAAGTAGTAGTAGTAGTATTATTAACTTTATTATCATTGATTTATAAAGCACCAACATATTCCGTGGCTCTGTACAAAATAAGACAAACAAACAAGGGGTACATAATAATACAGACATAGTATAGAGATGGCCCGAACCTCCGATTTTAGGTTCGCGAACCTCCCACAAAAGTTGTGTTCGCACAAACTTTCGCGAACTGCAATAGACTTCAATGGGGAAGCGAACTTTGAAAACTAGAAAAACGTATGCTGGCCACAAAAGTGATGGAAAATATGTTTCAAGGGGTCTAACACCTGGAGGGGGCATGGCGGAGTGGGATACATGCCAAAAGTCCCGGGGAAAAATCTGGATGTGACGCAAAGCAGCGTTTTAAGGGCAGAAATCACATTGAATGCTAAATTGCAGACCTAAAGTGCTTTAAAACATCTTGCATGTGTATACATCAATCAGGGAGTGTAATTAGAGTACTGCTTAACACTGACACACCAAACTCACTGTGTAACGCACTGCAAACAGCTGTTTGCATAGTGACGGCCATGCTGGACTGGTGCGCACCATGGCCAGAGTGCAGGCCGTGGCAGTTTTCAAGCTCATATGGTCGCCGGGCTGTGGTAGCTCAATGATAGAACAACAGTGACTGTCCAGCTGATCAAATTTGGTCTGTCCACAATGAAGCAACGACCTTATTATCTTTGGTGTGCCAAACGCAGAGACACTCATATAGCCGGAGGTCATTGCTTCATTGTGATACGCAAGCCCCTTCACGGTGGCAAGGTAATGATCACGAAGGGGAATGGGCACATGGGCACATGTACATTCCTTTTGTTTTGTTGTTGCAGCCGCAGTGCAGGCAGAAAAATTAGGCAGGCATGTACACGCACCAGAAAAATTATTATAGCGGCCGCTGCTAGCCTAAAATATTCAGGAGTCCGCCTAGAGTCCTGGACCCTGTTGGTGGTGGCAGAGAAGGCAGTCAAGCGGCCTGCGGGCAGAGCTACTGTGTGGGGAGTGACAGTCTTGGGGCATGCAGCCAGTGACACGGCGTGCAGGCAGAGATGCTGTGTGTGGGGACTGACTTAGTCTTCAGGCGGGCAGTAGACCTCCGGGATCTATGACTCATTCATTTTGATAAAGGTGAGGTACTGAACACTGTCGTGACTTAGGCGACTTCTCTTCTCAGTGACAATGCCTCCAGCTGCGCTGAAGGTCCTTTCTGACAGGGCGCTTGAGGCAGGGCAAGACAGAAGTTGGATGGCGAATTAGAACAGCTCTGGCCACAGCTCAAGCCTACGCACGCAATAGTCCAAGGGTTCATCGCTGCTCACAGTGTCTACTTCCACACTTAAGGCCAGGTAGTCGGCTACCTGCCGGTCCAGGCGTTGGTGGAGGGTGGATCTGGAAGCGCTAAGGTGAGGCGTTGGACTAAAGAATTTCCACATGTCCAACATCACCATGAGATTGCTGGAGCATCCTGTCCTTGCCTGTGTGGACATGGGCGGAGGATTACTGGCAGTGGTACCTTTATTGCGTTGTGCTGTGACATCACCATTAAAAGCTTTGTAAAGCATAGTTGCCAGCTTGTTCTACATGTGCTGCATCCTTTCTGCCTTCTGGTGAGTTGGTAACATGTCCACCACTTTGTGCCTATACCGAGGGTCTAGTAGCATGGTCACCCAGTACAGCTCATTCCCCTTGATTTTTTTGTTTATACGAGGGTCCCTCAAGCATGAAAGACGCCATCTGCACAAAGTTGGATCAAGATGTACTATCCATCTCCCCTTGCTCTTCCTCAGTGACATCAGGTAAGTCCTCCTCCTCCCCCCAGCCACGAACAATACCACGGGAACGTCGAGCAGCACAAGCCCCCTGCGATGCCTGCTGCGGTTGTTCTTCTGCCACCACCTCCTCCTCCTCCAAAGAAACACCTTCCTCATCATCCGAGTCTGACTCCTCTTCCCCACACGACTCTTCCTCCTCCTCCCCCCTCCGTGCTGCCACAGGTGTTGAGGAAACATCTGATTCTGATGAAAATTGCTCCCACGACTGTTCCTGCCATAACTGTTCCTCTTCACGCTCCTCCACAGCTTGATCCACCACTCTATGCATGGCACGCTCCAGGAAGTAAGCATACAGGATCAAGTCGCTAATGGTGCCTTCACTGCGACTCAGCAGGTTGGTCACCTCCTCAAACGGCCACATGAGCCTGCGTGCATTTCTCATCAGTGTCCAGTTCGGGGGCCAGAACATCCCCATCTCCCCAGATTGTGTCCTTCTACTGAAATTGTAGAGGTACTGGGTAATGGCTTTCTCCTGTTCTAGCAGGCGAGAGAACATGACCAGAGTCGAATTCCAGTGAGTCGGGCTATCACATATCAAGCGTCTCACCGGCAAGTTGTTTCTCCACTGAATGTTCGCAAAGCATGCCATGGCCGTGTAAGACCGCCTGAAATGCCCACACAACTTCCTGGCCTGCTTCATGACGTCCTCTAAGCCTGGATACTTTGACACAAATATTTGATTGACTAGATTTAGCACATGTGCCATGCAGGGTACATGTGTCAGCTTTCCCAAAGTCAAAGCGGAAAGGAGATTGCTGCCGTTGTCACACACCACGTTGCCGATCTCCATCTGGTGCAGGGTCAGCCACTGATCCACCTGTTTCTTAAGAGCAGCCATGAAAGCTGGTCCAGTGTGACTCTCCGAGGATGTAGCAGGAGGAGAGGAGGTGGCAGGAGGCCTGCCTGCAAGCCGTGGAGGTGTCACAAGTTGGTCCGCTGCACAGCCACGTACTTCCTGCTTGCCATCGGTCACCAGGTTGACCCAATGGGCTGTGTAAGTAATGTAGAGACCCTGACCATGCTTGGCAGACCAGGCATCCGTGGTCAGGTGGACCCTTGACCCAACGCTGTGTGCCAGAGACAACACCACTTGCCTCTCAACTTCAAGGTACAGTTTGGGTATCGCCTTTTTAGAGAAATAATTGCGGCCTGGTATCTTCCACCTTCCACTGTGGTGTCCCAATGGCCACAAATCTACAGAAAGCTTGTATGGTAACAGCTGGTGAGCTAACAGTTCCATCACACCAGCTGTTAGACACCGGGCAAGGGGTGACTGGCAAAAATTGGATTCTTCCGCTCAAAGATTTCCTTCACGGACACCTGGCTGCTCTGGGCGGAGAAACAGGAACCGCTCAAGGGCAGAGGCGGAGTGGAGGAGGGTGGCTGTGAAGGTGCAAGGGAGAAAACAGCTGAAGATGCTGCACCTGAAGGAGGAAGAGGAGAAGGAGGGTGGTTTTTCTTTTGTGTGCTGCTTTTGCTCAGGTGCTCTTCCCATTGCAGTTTATGCCTTTTCTCCATGTGCCTTTGTAAGGCACTTGTCCCTACGTGAGTGTTGGCCTTTCCACGGCTCAATTTTTGGAGACAGAGACAACAGATGGCATTGCTCTCATCTGAGGCAGACACATTAACAAATTTCTAAACCACGGAGCCCCCCTGGGGTGATGGCACTATGGTGGCATCAGCAGCTGACGTTGAAGGGCATGTTGGCTGGCTGTACATAGGTGGCGATACATGGCGCCGGACACTTCCACCAGCTGTTTCTGATGACGAGCTCCCCCTGCTTCTTTCAGTAACTCGTCTCCTCCTACTCCTCTCTGACTCCCCCTCTGAACTGCCCCCCTGTTAATCTCCTATATTGGGAACATACGTGGGATCTGTATCATCGTCATCATCATAATCATCCTGCCCAGCTTCGCTTGCCTTAGACACCTCAAAAATGCACCAACAGCCGGTACTTCATCATCTTCAAACGTTACGTCCATAGTGTGGGGACACAGAGGCATGTCATGAGGCAGAGAACATGCCTCTGTGTCCCCACATTGCTGCTCTCTGCCCCCCCCCCCCCCACCCCCCAACCGCCGTGCTAAAGCTCACCAAGATCAGCTACAATATTTGTTGCTATCTCTGAGGTAAACATGGGGGAGAGGGATTCTCTCTTTAACCACTTGAGGACCGTGGGCTTTACCCCCCTTTAAGGACCAGGCACTTTTTTTCCATTCAGACCACTGCAGCTTTCACGGTTTATTGCTTGCTCATACAATCTACCACCTAAATGAATTTTGACTCCTTTTCTTGTCACTAATACAGCTTTCTTTTAGTGCTATTTGATTGCTGCTGCGAGTTTTACTTTTTATTATATTCATCAAAAAAGACATGAATTTTGTCAAATAAATGATTTTTTTCACTTTCTGTGCTGACATTTTACAAATAAAGTAAAATTTCTGTATACATGCAGCACGAAAAATGTGGACAAACATGTTTTTGATTAACAAAACCCATTCAGCCTATATTTATTGGTTTGGGTAATTTATAGCGTTTACAAACTATGGTTCAAAAAGTGAATTTTCCCATTTTCCAGCATCTCTGACTTTTCTGACCACCTGACATGTTTCATGAGGGGCTAGAATTCCAGGATAGTATAAATACCCCCCAAATGACCCCATTTTGGAAAGAAGACATCCCAAAGTATTCACTGAGAGGCATAGTGAGTTCATAGAAGATATTATTTTTGTCACAAAGTAAGCGGAAAATGACACTTTGTGACAAAAAAAAAAAAAAAGTTTCCATTTAGGTTAGATAAACTGGGTTTATTTAGTCTAGAGAAAAGACGCCTTAGAGGGGATCTAATTAACATGTATAAATACATCAGAGGGCAATATGATAGCTTGGCGGATGAGCTTTTTGTCCCTAGGCCTTCTCAAAGGACTAGAAGACATGATCTGCGCATGGAGGAAAAACGTTTTAGCCATTTATTTAGGAAAGGGTTCTTTACAGTAAGAGTGATTAAGATGTGGAATGCATTGCCACAGGAAGTCGGTATGGCAAACTCTATACCTGCATTTAAAGGGGGCTTAGATGCTTTCCTTGTGTTGAAAGACATCAATGGCTACAATTACTAGGTAATGCCTAATGATGTTGATCCAGGGATTTTATCTGATTGCCATCTGGAGTCGGGAAGGAATTTTTCCCTTTAGGGGCTAATTGGACCATGCCTTGTAAGGGTTTTTTCGCCTTCCTCTGGATCAACAGGGATATGTGAGGGAGCAGGCTGGTGTTGTACTTTATACTGGTTGAACTCGATGGACGTGTGTCTTTTTTCAACCAAAATAACTATGTAACTATGTAACTATGTAACATCTCTTCTAACTTGCGACAAAAAAAAAATGAAATCTGCCACAGACTCACCATGCCCCTCTCTGAATACCTTGAAGTGTCTACTTTCTAAAAGGGTTTGGCTGAGTGATCAGGAGCCCACACGGGGCAAATTAGGGCCTGATCTGATGGGTAGGTGTGCTAGGGGGTGACAGGAGGTGATTGATGGGTGTCTCAAGGTGTGATTAGAGGGGGGAATAGATGCAAGCAATGCACTGGCGAGGTGATCAGGGCTGGGGTCTGAGGGCGTTCTGAGGGTGTGGGCGGGTGATTGAGTGCCCTAGGGGCAGATAGGGGTCTAATCTGATAGGTAGCAGTGACAGGGGGTGATTGATGGGTAATTAGTGGGTGTTTAGGGTAGAGAACAGATGTAAACACTGCACTTGGGAGGTGATCGGATGTCGGATCTGTGGACGATCTATTGGTGTGGGTGGGTGATCATATTGCCCGCAAGGGGCAGGTTAGGGGCTGATTGATGGGTGGCAGTGACAGGGGTGATTGATGGGTGGCAGTGACAGGGGGTGATTGATGGGTGATTGACAGGTGATTGACAGGTGATCAGTGGGTTATTACAGGGAAGAACTGATGTAAATATTGCACTGGCGAATTGATAAGGGGGGGTCTGAGGGCAATCTGAGCGTGTAGGCGGGTGATTGGGTGCCCGCAAGGGGCAGATTAGGGTCTGATCTGATGGGTAACAGTAGTGTTGGGCGAACAGTGTTCACCACTGTTCGGGTTCTGCAGAACATCACCCTGTCCGGGTGATGTTCGAGTTCGGCTGAACACCTGATGGTGTTCAGCCAAACTGTTCGGCCATATGGCCGAACTAAGAGCGCATGGCCGAACGTTACCCGAATGTTCGGCTAGCGCTGTGATTGGCCGAACGGGTCACGTGGTTCGGACCCGAACGCGCTCTGATTGGCCAAACGGGTCACGTGGTTTGGGTGAATAAATACCCGATCCACGTCATTTCTCCGCCATTTGTCTGTGGGTTTAGCTTTGGGTAGGCAGGCAGGGTAGTTCTCTCTCCAGCCAGGCTAGCCAGGGTCCCCTGGTCATTGTGTCGCTGCTGGGAATAGTAGTACACCGCTCACCCACACTATATAGCATTGTGTTTACTGCCACTCTGTGTCTCTCTGCTGGGAACAGTAGTACACCGCTCACCCTGTATAGCATTGTGCTCTGTGTCGCTGCTGGGAACAGTAGTACACCGCTCACCCACACTATATAGCATTGTGTTTACTGCCACTCTGTGTGTCTGCTGGGAACAGTAGTACACCGCTCACCCTGTATAGCATTGTGCTCTGTGACGCTGCTGGGAATAGTAGTACACCGCTCACCCACACTATATAGCATTGTGTTTACTGCCACTCTGTGTCTCTGCTGGGAACAGTAGTACACCGCTCACCCACCACTGTATAGCATTGTGCTCTGTGTCGCTGCTGGGAACAGTAGTACACCGCTCACCCACCCACCACTGTATAGCATTGTGCTCTGTGTCGCTGCTGGGAACAGTAGTACACCGCTCACCCACACTATATAGCATTGTGTTTACTGCCACTCTGTGTCTCTGCTGGGAACAGTAGTACACCGCTCACCCACCACTGTATAGCATTGTGCTCTGTATCGCTGCTGGGAACAGTAGTACACCACTCACCCACCACTGTATACCATTGTGCTCTGTGTTGCTGCTGGGAACAGTAGTACACCGCTCAGCCACCACTGTATAGCATTGTGTTTACTGCCACTCTGTGTCTCTGCTGGGAACAGTAGTACACCACTCACCCACCACTGTATAGCATTGTGCTCTGTGTCGCTGCTGGGAACAGTAGTACACCGCTCAGCCACACTATATAGCATTGTGTTTACTGCCACTCTGTGTCTCTGCTGGGAACAGTAGTACACCGCTCACCCACCACTGTATAGCATTGTGCTCTGTGTCGCTGCTGGGAACAGTAGTACACCGCTCAGCCACACTATATAGCATTGTGTTTACTGCCACTCTGTGTCTCTGCTGGGAACAGTAGTACACCGCTCACCCACCACTGTATAGCATTGTGCTCTGTATCACTGCTGGGAACAGTAGTACACCACTCACCCACCACTGTATACCATTGTGCTCTGTGTCTCTGCTGGGAACAGTAGTACACCGCTCAGCCACACTATATAGCATTGTGTTTACTGCCACTCCTCCTGCGCCTCCTCCTGTTCCATCACGTGTGCTGCTGCTGGGTTAGCGTTGCCGGTCCCTGTTTATGGAACCTCTTATCTTTATTACATTTATGACTACATGGCGGCAAAATGCATGCTACCTGTGCAAAGAAAACAGACATTTCCCGCATTTAAAAGACAGTTTTCCCTTTGAAACTTTAAAATCGATTTTCTCAAAAACTATAAGCTCTTTTTGCTAAATTTTTTTTCCTCTTGTACCCACTCCCAAGGTGCACATACCCTGTAAATTTGGGGTATGTAGCATGTAAGGAGGCTTTACAAAGCACGAAAGTTCGGGTCCCCATTGACTTCCATTATGTTCGGAGTTCGGCGCGTACACCCGAACATCGCGGCCATGTTCTGCGAACGTTCGCGAACCCGAACATCCAGGTGTTCGCCCAACACTAGGTAACAGTGACAGGTGGTGATAGGGGGTGATTGATGGGTAATTAGTGGGTGTTTAGGGTAGAGAACAGATGTAAACACTGCAGTTGGGAGGTGATCTGACGTCGGATCTGCGGGCGATCTATTGGTGTGGGTGGGTGATCAGATTGCCCGCAAGGGGCAGGTTAGGGGCTGATTGATGGGTGGCAGTGACAGGCGGTGATTGATGGGTGATTGATGGGTGATTGACAGGTGATTGACAGGTGATTGACAGGTGATTGACAGGTGATCAGGGGGATAGATGCATACAGTACACAGGGGGGGGGCTGGGGAGAATCTGAGGGGTGGGGAGGTGATCAGGAGGGAGCAGGGGGCAGTTTAGGGAATAAAAAAAAAATAGCGTTGACAGATAGTGACAGGGAGTGATGGATGGGTGATTAGGGGGGTGATTGGGTGCAAACAGTGGTCTGGGGGGTGGGCAGGGGGGGGGGGGGGCTGAGGGGTGCTGCGGGCGATCAGGGGGGCAGGGGGGGGGGAATCAGTGTGCTTGGGTGCAGACTAGGGTGGCTGCAGCCTGACCTGGTTGTCCCTCGGACACTGGGACCACCAGGGCAGGAGGCAGCCTGTATAATACACTTTGTATACATTACAAAGTGTATTATACACTTTGTATGCGGTGATCCGGGTACTAGTAACCTGCCGGCACTTCCCAACGGCCGGCGGGTTACAGCTCGAGGGGGGCGGAGCCAGTCCCCGGCAGAGGATCGCGTCACGGATGACGCGATCAGTCCGCCCATGCCCCTACAAGGACCGCCGCCTCTGGGCATGAGCTGGTCCTTGCGGGATCCACTTTTCGGCCGCCCCTGTGCAGTGGGCGGTCGGTAAGTGGTTAAGGGGTATTTCATAGGAAGAAAAGTCACTGACTCATTTGGCAATTAAATCACCCAAGCGAGTTCTTTACCACCCGGTCACGCGATAATTTAAATTGAATTCAGCAATGGTCCCAGGTGAAAAAGTGCATTACAATGCATATGGACCCCGGAGCTTTTAAGAACATAGGCCCCTTATTCAATCAACGTTTTCTCTTGAGTTTTCTCCTAGGAGATAATTTTTCATTGTCTGTTTAAATTGACTTTTAAGCACTTTGCAACTAATAAAGCTCCAAAACTCAGGGGGAAAAGTATTGTTAAATTTATGTGGAGTATTTTCTGTCTTGCTGGATGCTTAAACAGCATTTTACTGACCAGGTAAAAAAAAAATGTAACTTAGGTAAAAACTCAGGAGATACAGATAATTGAATAGAGGCCATTGTGTGAATGAAGGACACAAATATCTGGCATGACATTGTTGTTTTACACAGTTATGTGGGCAGTGTTTTGATGGGTGAAGGTGTGCCATATGCCATCTTGGGATTGACACAACAAAGTTCTACACCATGGTAGTCCCAGATATCCACATTTGGAAGGTATTATATCAGTACAAGGTGAAAGTCCTCCTGCCATCGTCTTTAAAGAGGATGGCCTGTCTGCTCATAATTATAATACCTTTTTACCCTATTTGTGTCATATATACCACGTGATGATGTGCAGGTTTTTATGAAGTGTGTCACAATGATAGTGAAAAGAAATAAAAAGAAAAAAGAACTATGTACAATATCAGTGATACTTAATGTGTATGAAATAATAATTAGAATATTAGCAGTACCAGATAAGCTTGTTAGTTAAACAGCCTTTGGTTGAGAGAAAAATAACCAATACAATAGGAAATGCAAAAAAAATACATAAATCAATAAACAAATAAAACACTGCGTTTGTGAAACCAAGTGAAAACTATACAACTACCGAATAGGGATAGTAAAAATACATAATGAAAAAACATTACACTAGAGTGATTTTAGTGAAAATATCCCACCTGAACTAACATACTACAAAATATGAAATAAAAAATAAATATAAAATACAGTATAATCATAGAAAACATCAGTATGTTCCATAGATCAATAAAAAGATGTATTAGTGCTCATAAAAAGCTCATAAAAAGAGCATGATACGCTATAAATAAAAATAAAAATGAACAAACTCCTACATCCAAAAATAATGGAACAGGATGTGTGTTATCGAGGACAGGGGTCTTGGTCTATTTATATCGATTGACACAACACTCTTTAATGGGGCACAGGAACTCTTCACCATATATAATCTTTATTGCACATCCCATAAGGACCTCCAGTGGCTACCAATGACTTTGTCATGTCATCTGGTTTATTTTAGAAGTATAGATATACCAGGTATCTAATTTATTATCTATACATATATAAAAATAAAACTGGGCTGGTTGGACAGGGATATGTGAGACGTAATAGGAGTGTGATGTGTGCAATATGACTGCATGGTAGCCTGTAATGAATTGTAAACACACTGTGCCTGATTTACTAATGCTGATTTCACACTGCATACTGGCATTAACGGAGCCATTCGGTCTGGGGATCTCACTGCACAGCCGAAATCAACCTTTGGGGATTACCGCGTTAAAGAGGAACTGTAACGTGAAAACGTCCCCTGGGGGTACTCACCTCGGGTGGGGGAAGCCTCAGGATCCTAATGAGGCTTCCCACGCCGTCCTCCGTCCCTCGGGGGTCTCGCTGCAGCCCTCCGTACAGCGGTGACGTCATTATTTACCTTCCCGGCTCCTGTGCAGGCGCTCTGACGGCTGTCGGCTCCGAAGTAGGCAGAAATACCCAATCGCCGTCAGGTCCGCTCTACTGCGCAGGCGCAAGTCTCCGGCGCCTGCGCAGTAGAGCGGACACGACGGAGATCGGGTATTTCCATCTATTTCCGTGCCAAAAGCAGCCACAGCGCCCCCGCTGGAGCCTGCAAAGGTAAATATTGAAGTCACAGTCGGGTCTGTCGCCGGCTGTTCGGAGGGCTGCAGCGAGACCCCTGAGGGATGGAGGACGGCGTGGGAAGCCTCATTAGGATCCCGAGGCTTCCCCCACCTGAGGTGAGTACCCACCAGGGGCGTTTTTTAATGTTACAGAGTCTCTTTAATAGGCGGTAATGTTCACTTCCTGTGACGTGCGCAGTAGTGTATTGCTAAAAGAGGCTTACATGACTTCCGGTCTGCCGCACGTCACTACAGGTCACCACAGAGGTCGCACTGTAACATAGGTAGACACTTGCGTTAGATTAGCTATTTCTGCTGTGCCGCACTGCATAGTGTAGTGTAGTGTGATATGCCCCATAGACTTTCATTGCCCTAGCGTTAGGCTGCAGTAAGATGCCGTACTGCACCTCGCCAGTGTGAAAGGCCCCTCAAGGTATCTCCAAGCTTCTCCTGGTTTACTTAGGCATTTCTGAGGATCTCCATTAGAAATGTCACAAGTGATTCCATCAACCTGGACATTTAATTTTATAAACTATGCAGTTAGCTGATGAAAGCTTGCTATCGTTGGTTGTCTTATTTACACAGCGGAGATAGTTGTGTGACTTCAGTCTCGCACTGGCAACCTCCTGTATTTTCTCTAACTGATTCAGGCCTGTCCTGTTTTATAAAATTATGTAAAATAAATATGATGAAGATGTTTTCTAGACCATGGTTTTGAATTTTAGGAGACTTGAATGAATTATTTGCATGTTCCCTATTGTCCTGAAGTGGTGCATTATGGGAGACATTATATATGTACAGAGCATCTCAGTTATTAATCACCTTTTTTTGATTGAAGAATTTTTATCAGGCATAGCTGTCAGAATAAGACTATTGCCCCTAATTTTGGATATATTATTTACATAGGTATAACTCCGAATCTTGGGGCCCCCCAGCAAAATTTTGATGAGACCCCCCAATGTTCCCACTGGGTACCTTGCCTACCCCCGGTGACCCTGAGATGAACCAGAGATGATATAAAATAAAAGTTTTATACATACCTGGGACTTCCTCTAGCCCCATGCACATGGATCTCTCAAATGCTGTCGTCCTCAGCCTTCTGCATTGCCAGTACCGGGTCCCATAACTTCAGCCAGTCGCGGCCAGCCGCAAGAGAAGTTTGCTCTCTATGACAGCTGCCGGAGAGATACTGTATGTAGAGAGCACACTTCTCTTGTGCAGACTGGCCGTTACTTCCCGAAGTGACAGGACCGGGTACCGGCGATACAGAAGGCTGAGGAGTGATCCATGCGCATGGGGCTGGAGGAAGCCCCAGGTTTGTATAAAACTTTTATTTAATATCATCTCTGGAACTCTTTAAAGCTGGAATAACTGTGTAGTCAGTTTGCAGGTGACATCCATAGTTCAGCATAGTCCCTGGTATCCAAAACCGGTGGGGATCACCTGATGCTGGATACATGTGTTTGCCAGTTGCTCCAGCAACCAGCCAAAAAAGCACAAATCTCCCCCCAGGTGCAGAACAGAATACTCACAAAGCCTCCAGCAATGTCCTGTAGCTCCTAGATGGCTCCTAGTGGCTTTCCGGCTTCCCCATGCACAGAAGCTGGCGTGTCACCTGACCTGCATCGGGTCAGGTGACATGCTGGGAGCCGTGCATGGACGCCAGGAAGAGGCTAGGAGCTACAGAATGTCTCTGGAGGCTCAATGGGTATTCTGAGGCCTGCAACCCCCCTCCCCCGAAAGCCCCCAAAAAGCTCCCTGTTATGCCTTATCAAAGATATCACACCTTATCAAAGTTAACATGCCTTATCAGAGTAGCATAGCGAGCTCTACAAACTTATAAGGTGTGATATCTTTTCATAAGGTGTGATATCTTTGATATGGTGTGATATTTGAGTTATCATGGTTTAGTGAATCAAGCCCCTTGTTTGTCGGTGATGCGTCGTGGTGTAAGTTCTTGCTCTTCTGACGTTAAATATTGAAAAATACATGTTTTTTTTAAGAAAGCACATTTTTCTCACATGAAAATCTCACAAACCTGCCAACATATTTTTGCACATACCTGGGTTCATGAAAAATAGCCCAAAATATCAAAAATGAAAAGTATGTCTACACCAGATAGCGTTTGTAAGAGCAACTTTACTGACTTTAACAATGTAATTTGTATTCCAATACTAGCTCTGTGTCTAACATCAAAACAGTCCAGTAATGGCAAAAATTCCCCCACCTCTTTCTCCTCCTCTGTAGCCCATGACACACCCAAGTCTGTAGTCTTTTGTCCGCACAAGAGAATCCTTTACTAGCTGCCTCACTATCTGGCCATGAAAAGACCAGGAAACCCATAACTTTTTCCACGTATTACTTCCCACAGTTGTTATGTTCACTAAGTAATCACTGATGTCGAATGAACTGGAACAATGTTTATTTACAAGTTAAGCAGACTGACAATCAGGAACAAAAATCAACAAGTCTACCAGCATTGATAGAGCACATGCAATCATGCAGTATAACAGCAGTATATCTAGAGGCCAAAAGTATGAACACCAGAAAAATCTTTCTTCAGTTTGTCTACTTATAATTGGAGAATATCCAATGCAGAGGTTTTTTTTCTGTCATTCTTGTCCCTCTAATTTCTATGATTTTTTTGTGGCTCTCAGCACATTTATTAGCAAACCCACCTAAAATACCTAAAAATGTATTTTAAGATCAACGATTTTAAGAAAGAAAGGCCCTTATTCAATTCCCTTTTTTTCCAAGTTAACTCCTAGGAGATAATGTTTCATCTGCTCTTTAACCACTTGACCACCGCAGGTGCGTATATCTCTGTCCCTTTGCACAACCTTTAACCACCAGGGACAGAGATATACGCACCTCCTGCCTCTACCGCTGATAGTGAGGAGTGCCTTAAATAGGCAAGAACAGAATGGAACATTCCCCTGCCGAGGGAAAAAGTGTGGGACCTGTAAACACATCCATTCCACTGACAGGATACTAATACCAGGTACACAACAGGAATACAAAGTACAAGGCACCTTTTCCTGCGACTCATCTAATGTGGTATACGTGATCATGTGTGCAAAATGCCCCAAAGGAATTTTATGTGGGAGAAACAAGTCAACCACTGCGTGATCACATGACACACCACAGATCCACTATTAACAGCAGGAAAAAGAATATTACAAAATATACTGATCTCCCAATACCAACACACTTTTGTTTACCTGGACACAGTTTAAGCGATTTTCGCGTCACTGTATTAATGGGTGGCTTCAAATTGGGAAACATGAGACTAACACAAGAAACTAAGTTTATACATTGGTTCAAAACTGTAGAAGATGGTTTAACCACTTAAGGACTGCAGTCATAAAACCCCTTAAGGACCAGAGCCTTTTTTTCCATTCGGACCACTGCAGCTTTCACGGTTTATTGCTCAGTCAAAAACCTACCACCTAAATGAATTTTACCTCCTTTTCTTGTCACTAATACAGCTTTCTTTCGGTGCTATTTGATTGCTGCTGCGAGTTTTACTTTTTATTATATTCATCAAAAAAGACATGGATTTTGTCAAAAAAATGACTTTTTTAACTTTCTGTGCTGACATTTTTAAAATAAAGTAAAATTTCCTATACATTTGAGCGCGAAAGTTATTCTGCTACATGTCTTTGATAAAAAAAAACCCATTCAGTGTATATTTATTGGATTGGGTAAAAGTTATAGCGTTTACAAACTATGGTGCCAAAAGTGAATTTTCCCATTTTCAAGCATCTCTGACTTTTCTGCGCACCTGTCAGGTTTCATGAGGGGCTAAAATTCCAGGATAGTACAAATCCCCCCCCAAATGACCCCATTTTGGAAAGAAGACATCCCAAAGTATTCAGTGAGAGGCATGGTGAGTTCATAGAAGATTTTATTTTTTGTCACAAGTTAGCGGAAAATGACACTTTGTAACAAAAAAAAAAAAAGTTTCCATTTCTTCTAATTTGCGACAAAAAAAAAATGAAATCTGCCACGGACTCACTATGCTACTCTCTGAATACCTTGAAGTGTCTACTTTCCAAAATGGGGTCATTTGTGGGGTGTGTTCATTGTCCTGGCATTTTTGGGGGTGCCTAATTGTAAGCACCCCTGTAAAGCCTAAAGATGCTCATTGGACTTTGGGCCCCTTAGCGCAGTTAGGCTGCAAAAAAGTGCCACACATGTGGTATTGCCGTACTCAGGTGAAGTAGTATAATGTGTTTTGGGGTGTATTTTTACACATACCCATGCTGGGTGGGAGAAATATCTCCGTAAATGACAATTGTTTTATTATTTTTACACACAATTGTCAATTTATAGAGATATTTCTCCCACTCAGCATGGGTATGTGGAAAAATACACCCCAAAACACATTATACTACTTCTCCTGAGTACAGCGATACCACATGTGTGGCACTTTTTTGCACCCTAACTGCGCTAAGGGGCCCAAAGTCCAATGAGTACCTTTAGGATTTCACAGGTCATTTTGAGAAATTTCGTTTCAAGACTGCTCCTCACGGTTTAGGGCCCCTAAAATGCCAGGAAAGTATAGGAATCCCACAAATTACCCCATTTTAGAAAGAAGACACCCCAAGGTATTCCATTAGGAGGATGGTGAGTTCATAGAAGATTTTTTTTTTTTGTCACAAGTTAGCGGAAATTGATTTTAATTGTTTTTTTTCACAAAGTGTCATTTTCCGCTAACTTGTGACAAAAATAAAATCTTCTATGAACTCACCATACTCCTAACGGAATACCTTGGGGTGTCTTCTTTCTAAAATGGGGTCATTTGTGGGGTTCCTATACTGCCCTGGCATTTTAGGGGCCCTAAACCGTGAGGAGTAGTCTTGAAACCAAATGTCACAAAATGACCTGTGAAATCCTAAAGGTACTCATTGGACTTTGGGCCCCTTAGCGCACTTAGGGTGCAAAAAAGTGCCACACATGTGGTACCGCCGTACTCAGGAGAAGTAGTATAATGTGTTTTGGGGTGTATTTTTACACATACAGATGCTAGGTGGGAGAAATATCTCTGTAAATGACAATTATTTGATTTTTTTTACACACAATTGTCCATTTACAGAGAGATTTCTCCCACCCAGCATGGGTATGTATAAAAATACACCTCAAAACACATTATACTACTTCTTCTGAGTACGGCGATACCACATGTGTGACACTTTTTTGCAACCTATGTGCGCTAAGGGGCCTAACGTCCTATTCACAGGTTATTTTGAGGCATTTGGATTCTAGACTACTCCTCACGGTTTAGGGCCCCTAAAATGCCAGGGCAGTATAGGAACCCCACAAGTGACCCCATTTTAGAAAGAAGACACCCCAAGGTATTCCGTTAGGGGTATGGTGAGTTCATAGAAGATTTTTTTTTTGTCACAAGTTAGCGGAAAATGACACTTTGTGAAAAAAAAAACAATACATATCAATTTCCGCTAACTTGTGACAAAAAATAAAATCTTCTATGAACTCACCATACTCCTAACAGAATACCTTGGGGTGTCTTCTTTCTAGAATGGGGTTATTTGTGGGGTTCCAATACTGCCCTGGCATTTTAGGGGCCCTAAACCGTGAGGAGTAGTCTTGAACCCAAATGTCTCAAAATGACCTGTGAAATCCTAAAGGTACTCATTGGACTTTGGGCCCCTTAGCACAGTTAGGCTGCAAAAAAGTGTCACACATGTGGTATCGCCGTACTCAGAAGAAGTAGTATAATGTGTTTTGTGGTGTATTTTTACATATAACCATGCTGGGTGGGAGAAATATCTCTGTAAATGACACATTTCTGATTTTTTTTACACACAATTGTCCATTTACAGAGAGATTTCTCCCACCCAGCATGGGTATGTGTAAAAATACACCACAAAACACATTATACTACTTCTCCTGAGTATGGCGATACTACATGTGTGACACTTTTTTGCAGCCTAGGTGCGCTAAGGGGCCCAAAGTCCTATTCACAGGTCATTTTGAGGCATTTGTTTTCTAGACTACTCCCCACGGTTTAGGGCCCCTAAAATGCCAGGGCAGTATAGGAACCCCACAAGTGACCCCATTTTAGAAAGACGACACCCCAAGGTATTCCGTTAGGGGTATGGTGAGTTCATAGAAGATTTTATTTTTTGTCACAAGTTAGTGAAAAATGACACTTTGTGAAAAAAACAATAAAAATCCAATTTCCGCTAACTTTTGACAAAAAATAAAATCTTCTATGAACTCATCATACACCTAACAGAATACCTTGGGGTGTCTTCTTTCTAAAATGGGGTCACTTGTGGGGTTCCTATACTGCCCTGGCATTTTACGGGCCCAAAACTGTGAGTAGTCTGGAAACCAAATTTCTCAAAATGACTGTTCAGGGGTATAAGCATCTGCAAATTTTGATGACAGGTGGTCTATGAGGGGGCAAATTTTGTGGAAACGGTCATAAGCAGGGTGGCCTCTTAGATGACAGGATGTATTGGGCCTGATCTGATGGATAGGAGTGCTAGGGGGGTGACAGGAGGTGATTGATGGGTGTCTCAGGGGGCGGTTAGAGGGGAAAATAGATGCAATCAATGCACTGGGGAGGTGATCGGAAGGGGGTCTGAGGGGGATCTGAGGGTTTGGCCGAGTGATCAGGAGCCCACACGGGGCAAATTAGGGCCTGATCTGATGGGTAGGTGTGCTAGGGGGTGACAGGAGGTGATTTATGGGTGTCTCAAGGTGTGATTAGAGGGGGGAAATAGATGCAAGCAATGCACTAGCGAGGTGATCAGGGCTGGGGTCTGAGGGCGTTCTGAGGTGTGGGCGGGTGATTGGGTGCCCGCAAGGGGCAGATTAGGGTCTAATCTGATGGGTAACAGTGACAGGTGGTGATAGGGGGTGATTGATGGGTAATTAGTGGGTGTTTAGAGGAGAGAAAAGATGTAAACACTGCACTTGGGAGGTGATCTGATGTCGGATCTGCAGGCGATCTATTGGTGTGGGTGGGTGATCAGATTGCCCGCAAGGGGCAGGTTAGGGGCTGATTGATGGGTGGCAGTGACAGGGGGTGATTGATGGGTGGCAGTGACAGGGGGTGATTGATGGGTGATTGACAGGTGATCAGTGGGTTATTACAGGGAATAACAGATGCAAATATTGCACTGGCGAATTGATAAGGGGGGGGTCTGAGGGCAATCTGAGCGTGTGGGCGGGTGATTGGGTGCCCGCAAGGGGCAGATTAGGGTCTAATCTGATGGGTAACAGTGACAGGTGGTGATAGGGGGTGATTGATGGGTAATTAGTGGGTGTTTAGAGGAGAGAATAGATGTAAACACTGCGCTTGGGAGGTGATCTGATGTCGGATCTGTGGGCGATCTATTGGTGTGGGTGGGTGATCAGATTGCCCGCAAGTGGAGGTTAGGGGCTGATTGATGGGTGGCAGTGACAGGGGGTGATTGATGGGTGGCAGTGACAGGGGGTGATTGACAGGTGATCAGTGGGTTATTACAGGGAAGAACGGATGTAAATAATGCACTGGCGAATCGATAAGGGGGGGGTTTGAGGGCAATCTGAGCGTGTGGGCGGGCGATTGGGTGCCCGCAAGGGTCTAATCTGATGGGTAACAGTGACAGGTGGTGATAGGGGGTGATTGATGGGTGATTGATGGGTAATTAGTGGGTGTTTAGAGGAGAGAATAGATGTAAACGATGGATTTGGGAGGTGATCTGATGTCGGATCTGCGGGCGATCTATTGGTGTGGGTGGGTGATCAGATTGCCCGCAAGGGGCAGGTTAGGGGCTGATTGATGGATGGCAGTGACAGGGGGTGATTGATGGGTGGCAGTGACAGGGGGTGATTGACAGGTGATCAGTGGGTTATTACAGGGAAGAACGGATGTAAATAATGCACTGGCGAATCGATAAGGGGGGGGTTGAGGGCAATCTGAGCGTGTGGGCGGGCGATTGGGTGCCCGCAAGGGTCTAATCTGATGGGTAACAGTGACAGGTGGTGATAGGGGGTGATTGATGGGTGATTGATGGGTAATTAGTGGGTGTTTAGAGGAGAGAATAGATGTAAACGATGGATTTGGGAGGTGATCTGATGTCGGATCTGCGGGCGATCTATTGGTGTGGGTGGGTGATCAGATTGCCCGCAAGGGGCAGGTTAGGGGCTGATTGATGGGTGGCAGTGACAGGGGGTGATTGATGGGTGGCAGTGACAGGGGGTGATTGACAGGTGATCAGTGGGTTATTACAGGGAAGAACGGATGTAAATAATGCACTGGCGAATCGATAAGGGGGGGGTTGAGGGCAATCTGAGCGTGTGGGCGGGCGATTGGGTGCCCACAAGGGTCTAATCTGATGGGTAACAGTGACAGGTGGTGATAGGGGGTGATTGATGGGTGATTGATGGGTAATTAGTGGGTGTTTAGAGGAGAGAATAGATGTAAACGATGGATTTGGGAGGTGATCTGATGTCGGATCTGCGGGCGATCTATTGGTGTGGGTGGGTGATCAGATTGCCCGCAAGGGGCAGGTTAGGGGCTGATTGATGGGTGGCAGTGACAGGGGGTGATTGACGGGTGATTGACGGGTGATTGGTGGGTGATTGGCGGGTGATTGACAGGTGATCAGGGGGGATAGATGCATACAGTACACAGGGGGGGGAGGGTCTGGGGGGGTCTGGGGAGAATCTGAGGGGTGGGGGGGTGATCAGAAGGGAGCAGGGGGCAGTTTAGGGACTAAAAAAAAAATAGCGTTGACAGATAGTGACAGGGAGTGATTGATGGGTGATCAGGGGGGTGATTGTGTGCAAATGGTGGTCTGGGGGGTCGGCAGGGGGGGGGGTCTGAGGGGTACTGTGGGCGATCAGGGGGCAGGGGGGGGCAGATCAGTGTGTTTGGGTGCAGACTAGGGTGGCTGCAGCCTGCCCTGGTGGTCCCTCGGACACTGGGACCACCAGGGCAGGAGGCAGCCTGTATAATACACTTTGTAAACATTACAAAGCGTATTATACGCTTTCTATCCGGGGATCGTCGGCAATGGGCGGAGCCTATTGCCGGTGAATGCGCGCGCATCAAAGCGTGCGATCCCCGGCCAGAGAGTGCCCCAGGACCTGACGCCAATCTGCGTTACGTGGTCCTGGGGCTGCCACTTTGCCGCCGCCAATATGAAGTAGGCGGTCGGCAAGTGGTTAAACAAGGACTCTAACTTCTTGTGCTGGTACGATGGGTTTTAAATTTCACAATTCTTTTAATTTTAATTTTTCTATCTTTTCATTCATTTTTGTGCCATATGCTGTGTAAGATGGAATTCACTGTCACTATTCATTTTATTTGCTTTCAGGTGCTGGCTTTAAATGCCACAATTCTCTTAAGCTTAGAATAAATGGTGCATGTAACCAGGCCAGTTACCATTTGAATTCGGAATTTACGATGTCTCCCCATCACCAGAGTCTGCTTTATGTCATGTTGAGGATTCTATTGATCTTATCAATTTAGATAGGATGCCTGGGAAAGCCTCCTCAGTTACAGTTAAGACATCTAATTACATTTATGTTGGCTAAATAATGTTTCTTCTCTGTATGTCAGTGTATATAAGCTGTGTTTTTCAGTTTTGGTCAGGAACCAATCCGACGAAGGCTTTTTATAAGTCGAAAGCTCACTGTTTATCCATCTCTAAGTTAGCCAATAAATGGTATCATCCTGATTCAAAACTTCTTGCTTTTACTCATGGCTAACACGGTACAACACTTTACTGTTTATTAACTATGGGCTTGTAATTAGGGATGAACGCAAAACTGAAAAAAATTTACCTTTATTTCCAAATAAAATATTGGCGCCAAACATTGTGATATGGATCTAATTTAAATGGTGTAATAACCGGGACAAATAGGCAAATAAATTTCATGGGTTTTAATTATAGTAGCATGCATTATTTAAAAACTATAATGGCCGAAAACTGAAAAATAATGATTTTTTTCCACATTTTTTCCTATTTTCCTATTAAAACACATTAGAATAAAATAATTCTTGGCATGATGTTCCACCTAAAGAAAGCCTAATTGGTGGTGAAAAAAAACAAGATATAGTTCATTTCATTGCGATAAGTCATAATAAAGTTATAGACGAATGAATGGAAAGAGTGCTGAAAGGTGAAAATTGCTCTGGTGCTCAGTCAAGGGGTAAAACCCCTCAGTGGTCAAGTGGTTATAATCACTATTCAGAACTTTGCAATTGAATTGAAAAAGTACCAAGAAGTAGATTAAAAAGTACTATAAAAAGTATTTTGAGTATCTTGGTTAGGGGTGGTTTGAAAGGCATTTTACTGACAAGGGGCTTGATTCACAAAACCATGATAACTGATATCACGGTCACGCTAGCATTTGCGCGTGTAACGTTTTCACTCGTAAATGGCCTCATGAAGCCCATTATGTGCGTTATAGCGTGACCGTGATATCAGTTATCATGGTTTAGTGAATCAAGCCCAAGGTGTGAAAAATAAATATCACCTAGAAAAAAAGTTAAAGGGAGTCTGAAGCGAATTTGCAAAAAAAAAAAAAAAAAGTACCTACCTAAGAAGCGGGAAGGCTCTTGGTCCTATAGAGCCGTCCCTTTCCTCTCACGGTCCCCGCATTACAGCTCTGGCTCCCCTATTAGCAGTTTCCGACTGATAGGTCGGAGACTGCTCTCTGCTTCTGCGGGAGGCTTTAGAAGTCTTCGGGAGACTGAGTGCTTCAAAAGATAGGCCACTCTGTACTGTGCATGCGCAAGCACACTCTCTTGCATGCTCATACATTCGCAGTACGGAGCGACCCGTCTGCGGGTGCACTCGGTTTCCCGAAGACTTCCGAAGCCTCCTGCAGTGGGAGATTTGAACAGGGGAGCCAGCGTGGGGACGAGGGGACCGCGAGAGGAACAGAAAGACTCTATAGGACCCAAAGCCTTTCCACTCCGTATGTAAGTATTTGTTTGGTTTTTTTGATGCTTCGCTTCAGACTTACTTTAATTGCATATGGACTAAAGAGTCTTAACTAATTTCAGTGCCATGAGATATATTGGTGCCCCATAAATCAATAATAATAATAATGATAATCATCCTCCATATTATTATTGACGATGAGAGAGACAACATTAAACCATACGATGATCTAGGGGATCTTGATGTTGAAATATATATATATCCACCAATCTAAAAAAAGAAGTCTATTATTTTGCCTGGTACTGTAAAGGGTAATTTACTTCATGCCGAGAATTTAGGCTTTACAAATCTCTAAGTGGGCATAAAGGTGATTAGCTAGGCATTTAGTGGGGTCTTTGGACATGATAATTGCTATATATATATAGATTTATCTACCATCTGCAGCTCAGATATATTCTGAAAGTCTCCTGCGTGTGATGAAAAGCCTCAAAACAGATTTCTGCCAGCTCATTTGGTACACTTTAATAAAAACTCTTTGTATATGTGCTACAAGCAACGTATGAAAGTAAGAATCAGTGTTGTTTCAATAAAGCTTATTTTCAGTGTGTGGACTGTTGGAGATGAATAGATCAAATTGTTCTGGTTTTAGAAGGTCCTTAAGCCAAACACCACTGAAGTCAATGAAGAAAAAAAAGAACAATGTGCACAACAGTTTAAAGGGGCTGTTTTTCATGTCTTGGAGGGAAACATGAGAAACATAAAAATTGGGTTCTTTCATTCTGAACACACTATTATGAAATAACTAAGGGACTAACCCTTAGTTATTCCTTAATAGTGTGTTCAGATTGAAAGAACCCAATTTTTTTATTATTATTTAGTATTTATATAGCGCCGACATCTTATGCAGCGCTGTACAGAATATACAGTGGGTTGCAAAAGTATTTGGCCCCTTGAAGTTTTCCACATTTTGTCACATTATTGCCACAAACATGCATCAATTTTATTTGAATTCCACATGAAAGACCAATACAAAGTGGTGTACATGTGAGAAGTGGATCAAAAATCATACATCATTCCGAAATTTTTTTACAAATAAATAACTGCAAAGTGGGGTGTGCGTAATTATTCGACCCCCTGAGTCAATACTTTGTAGAACCACCTTTTGCCACAATTACAGCTGCCAGTCTTTTAGGGTATGTCTCTACCAGCTTTGCACATCTAGAGACTGAAATCCTTGCCCATTCTTCTTTGCAATACAGCTCCAGCTCAGTAAGATTAGATGGACAGCGTTTGTGAACAGCAGTTTTCAGATCGTGCCACAGATTCTCAATTGGATTTAGATCTGGAATTTGACTGGGCCATTCTAACACATAGATATGTTTTGTTTTAAACCATTCCATTGTTGCCCTGGCTTTATGTTTAGGGTCATTGTCCTGCTGGAAGATGAACCTCCGCCCCAGTCTCAAGTCTTTTGCAGTCTCCAAGAGGTTTTCTTCCAAGTTTGCCCTGTATTTGTCTCTATCCATCTTTCCACCAACTCTTATTATCACAAGAGGTCAGCGCTCATAGCAAATGTTAATACAGGTCAGCCAGTTCGCCCTCTCTTCACTTTATACAAATACACAAACAAGAGAAATGGCGCTCTGGCAGCAAAATACAAAACCAAAAAAGTCCAAGTGTATGAGACCTAAAAATATAAAATGTCCATAGACATCTGAAATTTTCAATATATCTTCTTCTGTTACTGATGATATGCTGCTGCAGATCCTATTGCATGTACATGTAAGTGGACCACCACCAACACCCTTTGTGTGCCACTCACCGCTGTAACAGACCAACCAATGGTCTATATGCACCTTGGGACAGTTCCCGGGTCGTCCCCCACCTCTCGATCAATAATTCCTTGTACTCCAGATGCAGTCTATCACCAGATGCAGTTTATCAAGACCTCAATAAAAAATGCTGGACATAGCGTAATACTGCTAAAATGTGTTTAATAATAAAAAGCTATTGCACTTACAATCTCCAGAAGAGTAAAAACATATGAGTAATTTTGGCACGGGCTCTCCCCCGCATAAGTGGCCGGGCTGGCTGGCTTGGACTGTCCCTGTCGATATCTCCACTGCGCAAACGGAAGACGCCGGGATGCCTGCTCGCCTCCTCACCACGCTGCTTCGTGCTCAATCCACTTCCGCATTGGACTCCGCCCTATCGATTTCGTCACTTTGTTTGGTGTATGGTCAGAACTAATGCGGAGGGGGGAGGGGAGAGGGAACGGAATGGGGGGGTTTATAACAAATTTTTTTCTAACACGGACTCCGTATAGAGATAGGATGCTCAGTAATGTTTAACAGGAGAGGTGTTGGGGGATGGTGTTTTTCATGGAAAAGTTTTAATGTTGTTTTTCGGGGTGGAGGTATTAAGGTAACTGATTGTATGTATGGGAATGCTAATATGTGGGCATGCCTGCTGGATGGCTCAGCTGGCAGGCTTGGCAATAACGCGAAGGGTAGGAGGGATGATATGTGCACAAGTAAATACAGCAGAATGTGATGATAGGTCACGCATGGAGGGGGCGGGTCGAGGGAGTTACAATATCTGAAACCCTTGACGCATTGGACTCCGAGCCCCTGATGAGTCACGAAGTGACGAAATCGATAGGGCGGAGTCCAATGCAGAAGTGGATTGAGCACGAAGCAGCGTGGTGAGGAGGCGAGCAGGCATCCCGGCGTCTTCCGTTTGCGCAGCGGAGATATCGACAGGGACAGTCCAAGCCAGCCAGCCCGGCCACTTATGCGGGGGAGAGCCCGTGCCAAAATTACTCATATGTTTTTACTCTTCTGGAGATTGTAAGTGCAATAGCTTTTTATTATTAAACACATTTTAGCAGTATTACGCTATGTCCAGCATTTTTTATTGAGGTCTTGATAAACTGCATCTGGTGATAGACTGCATCTGGAGTTCAAGGAATTATTGATCGAGAGGTGGGGGACGACCCGGGAACGGTCCCAAGGTGCATATAGACCATTGGTTGGTCTGTTACAGCGGTGAGTGGCACACAAAGGGTGTTGGTGGTGGTCCACTCACATGTACATGCAATAGGATCTGCAGCAGCATATCATCAGTAACAGAAGAAGATATATTGAAAATTTCAGATGTCTATGGACATTTTATATTTTTAGGTCTCATACACTTGGACTTTTTTGGTTTTGTATTTTGCTGCCAGAGCGCCATTTCTCTTGTTTGTGTATTTGTATAAAGTGAAGAGAGGGCGAACTGGCTGACCTGTATTAACATTTGCTATGAGCGCTGACCTCTTGTGATAATATTTTTTATGATGTAAGAGGAGCGATCTAGCCTGATAAATTGTTGATTTTGTTTCCTAGAAATTTTATATTTGTCTTTATTCTCCAATATCCAGAAATTTTATTATTTCTTAACAGCAATAATCCACAGGTGAAATTATTAGTCCCTAATTGGATCCCTTGTGCTAAGATGGACCCATTTGAACAAAGAGCAAAGAGAATCATTAATTTAGATGAAATATTTGTAGACAGTGGAGACATAGGGGGTACCATGGAACAGGAATTTAGAAAATTACAAACAGTTATGGTAAAGGAACAGGGCACATGGTGGGACTTGGCCGCATTGGCAAAATACGATAAAGAGGGTATTATACCCAAAAGGTTAAGATGGGATCTTATGGCCAATGATGGGGAGGATGATGAAGAAAACGATAAGGAATGGGAAGAGTATTTTGATAAGTGCGGCCAGGGCCTTGTAAAATTACTGATCAAAAGAAAGAATAAAAGGTTGGAAAGGCTGGGGGGGGGGGGGGAATTGACAACATAAAAATTAAAATGACCCCTCTAAACAACTCAGAGGAATATAAAAGTAGGTCAAAAAGATTGGGGGAATTTTTGGAGAAAAATGAGAAAGATATCAGGGCTGAAAAGCAAAAGAAGTTCCAGAGGGATGCAGATGCAACTAGGAAAAAGGAAACATATAGATGGCAGATTAAGAAGAAGGAGGATCTTAAAGCAGCAGAGGCACAGGCCAAAATAGAAAAGGAACAACAGGCCCCAAAACAACCCCCAAATGAGGATCACAGAGTGGGTTCCAGGCCTTCCCTTATGTATGAGGGGACACAGGGTATGAATTATGGACCACAAGGGGAGGGGGGAAGGAGGGGTGGGTGGGGAGGGGCGAATAGAGGGTGGGGAGCTAATAGGGGGGGTATAAGGAGTCCTCACAAAATAATGGAAAGAGGGTATGGAAGAGGCCTTAGAAATGAACCCCAGAACCAATATGGCATCCCAGTGTACAACCGATACGACCCTATCAGACAGCATCAATCAATGGAGCCTTTTTTAGAGAAGGGCCCCAGATATGGGGAGAGGGAATGGAGATTGGAAGGGCCAGGACACAACATGTACCAGTATGGGAAAAGAGAACAAGACGAGGCACAAGGGGGGGGGGGAAGAGGGGTAAAAAGGATAAGAAATCTGTAGGTGAAGGGGTATATAATATAAGTGGAATTGATTTGAGTAGTAAAGAATTGGAAATTCTAGATAAAGGCCTGAAGCATGCACCAAAGCAAGGTTTGGACAAATTTGGTACATATATCGATATAAATAAATTTGCTAGAAAACTTCATTTAAAGAAATATTTTGCAGGACGACCAATAAGACCACACAGCAAGGTGACTCAGGATGATTATGCCCACACCAATCTGCGAAATAAATCTACTTTTAACCCCCAGGATAGTAATTACAATGCCATTGAAGTTTTCAAAAATATGGTCATCAAAGATATGTATCAGATACCGGAGTTCAAAGGTGGGCATATGAAGGAATTAGCAAAGGAAATGTTGGAGGGGAAGGGATTGGTGGTGCGACCAGCGGATAAGGGAGGGGGGGTAGTAGTTTTAAATAAAGGCCAGTATAAAACCGAATTGGACAGATTGGTGAATGATAGAACGGCATACACCCCACTGAGAGGGGACCCCACATGTAAGTATCTTGCAGAATTGAGGGAGATACTCAGGGAGGGCCTAGATAGGGGTTTTGTTATGGATGATGAGTTTAAATATATTATACCTGATACTCCTAGAATACCGATTATTTACCAAGTCCCAAAGACACACAAAAACAAAACGCAACCTCCGGGTCGGCCTATAGTGAGTGGAATAGGATCAGTAACCCACAGGCTCGGACAATACCTGGATGAGTTTTTGAAACCAATGGTGATGAACTTACCATATGTATTGAAAGACACCAAACACATGCTCCAGATATTGCATGATGAACCTATTGGGGGGGAAGAAGTGATGGTAACAATGGATGTTGCATCACTGTATACGAATATAAAGCATGATCAGGGATTACAAGCGGTTGATTTCTTCTTTAAGAAGGAGGGGAAGATCAAGGATGAGCAAAGAAAGTATATATTAAAACTACTGAGGTTTGCCCTGGAAAGAAACTATTTCTGGCATGATGGCACCTTCTATAGTCAGACAAAGGGTTGTGCCATGGGGGCGAGCTATGCCCCCAGTTTGGCAAACCTGTTCATGGGGAAATGGGAACAGTCAATACTGGAAAAGGGGGGGCCTTTAAGAATATGGCGACGTTTCATTGATGACCTGTAACGATCCGCTCAGCTGCCTGCGCAGGCAGGCAGCCTTTTGATCATTATTCAGGTCTGCATGCTGCAGGACTCTGGAAAGAAGTCCTTCTGTCAGTTTTGCAGCTTGTGCTTGCTGAGGAATTTGCATACGTTGTCATGCAAATTGCCTGGCCACATTCATTGGAGGCGTGTACTATAAGTACTATGTGTGTCCCACAATGCTTCGCTGCTCATAGAGGTTTGTTCCTGCTGGACTCACCTGGAGTGTCAGCCACTGCTATCTTAGTATAGTTAATTCTTGGGGAGTGCTCCTTGCATTCCTAGTTAGTGCAGTCAGTTTGTGTATAATTTGTACTGCCTATTCTGTCTTGTCTTGTCTGTCGCGATTGCGCTGTCACCAGCGGCGGTTGATAGCGAATCGCTCTGTCTTGTTTGGATCTCACTAGCCTCTAGCGGTAGCGGCTGTGGATCCTTCTGATCTGAGTTCCTGGAGTGTAAGCTGGAGCAGCGGTTGCTACCGGCTACCTCATCTGATCTGTCTTGTTTAGATCGCACTAGCCGCTAGCGTTAGCGGCTGTGGATCTTTCTGATCTGTGTTCCTGCTTGGATCACACTTACTCTGGCGGAAGAGCAGTGGATCCTTTCTGCCTAGTTCCTGTTTCTCGTTTGTCTGTCTTGTCTGATACGGGCGCTTGCTGTAGGCTCGATGAGGTAACCGTTAAGCAAGCGTTCACGTTCTTTGTTTCGTGTTTGTCTGTTGATGGTTAGTTAGGCGTGCTTGTCTCTATTGTGCTTATCACGTGGAGACCGCGCATAACCGCGTGCACTGTTGCGAATGAGTGCGGTGTTCGCGGTTAGCTAGCGTTTATTATTTTCCGTATATTCTCATTGTATTATTTGCTGTGCCTTTGCTAACCTCGTATTCTGTTCTGATCTGCCTTGTGTCACGTCTGGCGATCGCACCTCTCGCGATCGCGTTCCTATTTCATATCTGCTGTTGTGTATGCGTGGTCGCGGGGTGGCGACTAGATTGGCGCACACACATACAATCTGTCCCTTTGCTCATTCTCATTCGCAATCGCCTCTCTTGCGATTGCGTTCTGCGCTTCGTACAAATTCCTGTCTGGCATTTGTGGAGGTACAGAGGATTGGTTCCTCTGCACTCCCCAGCGCCATCTGCCGACAGGAATTTTCCCTCTACTGGTGCTTGCACCAAAAGCTGGGTTCTAGTATCTTGACACGCTTGTGGAGGACCTCCGCAGTGTCAGCGCACATCTTTGTGCGCTGAACACGGAGATATCCCACAATCGTTACATTATGAGCAGCCCAACCCAAAACCCCAGTGTAGAGGGAATTTCTGATTTGTACGATTTTGCTGAGTATGGTTCCTGTGTCTTTAAGAGTTTCAAAATATTAAATTCAGAGACGAAAGAGGATTTTCTCTCTGAATGCGTAAAATTTTGTCTGAATCCTACTTTTCAAATTACTGATCCGTCCACGTCTGCTCTCCAATTAGCTTATGTGCTTTTGAAAGATGATCTGTTTGTATGGGCTCATGAAATCTTGCAAGACAATTCTTGGAATGATAATCTATATCAGTTTCTTACATTTACATTCTCCTACTGGTTTGAGTTGCCTTGCTTGCCACCTGCCCTGTATGAGTGTGTAGTTGCTAATGAGTCAGCTGCTCTACCTACTTCATGCAAAACCATTCAGTTTGAAAATGAAGGCAGTAACTATTCCCCTGTGTCTAAACAGCAGCCACCTAAAGCAGCAAGGACTAAAAGCAGGAAAAAAAGGAAGAATTCTCAGCTGAAAAATCCGTTGCCCATAGCAACTACAAATAAAAAAATTGTTTCTGTAAAGTCTGAAATTTCTCAGTCTCAGGTTTCATTACCCCAAGAAAGGGCATTTGTGGATCCTTTGATAGGCAGAATTATTTTCTATATTAAAGGAGTGAGAAAGTCTTTGCATGTTCCTGACCCCAACCCTTATGAGGGTTTCTTGGAAACCGAGTTGTTTGAACCCCCATTTGCTCCATGGGATATTGGAGCATTAATTGAGGAGTTCGAGATTGATTGGAAGGCGTTTTGCGATTTTTACATCGCAAAAAGCGCAGAGATTCTTTATGCTTGTCTTGATTCGGTGTACGCTTTGATTGACTCTGATGAGTGTGATGAATGTTTTGTGAATCCGGTGACTTATGTGTGGCAGACGATTTTGGATGAATTGCACACACACCAATCAATTGACTTCAATAAAGAGACATCGTTATCGGATGATTGTTCCTGCCTTTCTGGGGTAAAGCATGTGAGTCTAGATATTGTGCGACCTGACATGAATGGGTGCACTACTGTGGTTGATTCTTGTGCGAATCTTGAAAGATTCTCTCCTGATTGCGTGAAGTTTGAATCTATGCGATGTAATGCCTGTTTCTCAGATGTTCCTGCAGATTGGGATCAACATGAATGTGCCAGTTTTCTCAAAGATATGTGGGATCCCTTGTCATCTAAGAACAGATCTTTAAGATCTTCCATCTATGATCCTGCTATGGGAAAAATTCCTAAACTATGCAGCATCAAAAGTGAAATTAATATGCCTAATAAAGTTTATTCTGTTGATGTCGCTATTTCTTCTGCAGATGAGTCTCTGTCTCACCCTGTTCACACCTGTAAGGGCCCGTTGCCTGGAGACAATTGCTCCAGTGTTTCGACCCTAGATGCCTTGCAGTCTGCTCCGCAGATCGCGGAGATTTGCGCTATGGAAGCGTCAGTTTCACAACCTAAAGCGATCTTGGATTCGCAGGTTTTGCGTTCTGGCTCCTCGGATTTGACATTGTTAGCCGAATCTAAGAGTGAGACAGCGCTTCGGTTTTGCGAATCTGACTCTGAAACATCTCTGCTGGGTCCAGAGAAAGTTTCTCTGAGCCTGCCCTGTACCATGAATAACAATATGATGTCCAATCACACTGACATTTGTGAGTCCCTTTCTTGTTCTGAGGGAAGTGCTGATTCTGCACCCTGTACTCTGGATGAGTTAAGATGGCCTTGTTTAGAGTCTCCTGCAGTGTCCCTAGAGGCTCGTCTAGGTATTGCCACTATACTCACCTGTTTTTCTGCAGTTTTGGAGTTACAAGCTAGTTTGACTGCCACACAGAATTCTGGGTACAGTGAGAATGAAGTTAGGGAGTCAGTGTGTGTTCCAGTAAATATACCTGTACATTCCCCTCATGATGATGAGATCCAGTCTCAGGTTATGGTGGAACCATTCCTGGGACATCTGCCCTGTCCACAAAATAAACTTCCAGTTTTGCCCTGTAACATGGATAGTTCAGAATCCTTCCGAGAAAACTTGAAAAATGATGTTCCTGAGGTCTTGTTTGATGTTCTGGAGGTCTCAGAGTTCCTCCTAAAGGGTGCAGAACTTGTAGGAGATGTCTCCTGCCCCCCAAGTCCTTCTGAGGTGTTACCCTCTTCCGTAGGCATTGCTGCCTTGCTGGCTACCTTTTCAGCTCTGATGGAGCTTCACTCATATGTAGTCAATGATGATATTATTGTCACAGAAATTTCTGAATTTGTATCCGAGTCTTCTTGTGAAAGTACAGTGCCTGTGACCTCCACTCATGATGATTCTCTGTCCGGTACTGGTTTTGGTCTTGTCGTGCCGGACTCTGAGGTTGGCAGTTCCCCGACATGTACTGAGGTTTCTCCTGTGCTGGTGTACCCCAGTGTGCTCTGTGACCCAGAAAGCCCAAGTGTGCCTCGGTTACCAGCGTACTCAGATGCTTCCTCGGTGGAGACATGCTCTGATTTAGCCTGCCTGCTTGCATGCCCAGAAGTGGTCCCTGAAAGTCTTGATCTTGATGGGTGTCCTCGTAATTCTGAATCCGGAATTGTCATTGGTTCCATGGGGGTTCTTGGTAATTCTCCATGTGAGCCTGGTGATTGTTCTGCCCTCTTGGGATCTCTGTGGAGCTTCAAAAGGTTCTGGGAGATTCCGGGAGAGATTTTGCTTGGTCCCCTGGATAAGATCAACGGTGGCTTTTGTGTTGTAAGGGACACTTCGAACAGGTATTGTGGCAGGTTTGGTATTTTCGGACGCTCGTTGGAAGGTGGTGGGTATTGTCTGGAGGGTGTCGATGGCTTTTTCTCTGGTATCCACAGTCCTGATGGGTGTTACGCTAAGACTGGTAGTACTGATGGGCATGTTTCGGTGGCTTCTGTTTCCGATGAGGTCGGTTTCGGGTGGACTGACTCTGGAATTGGACCTTGTCGGGCTGCCCCGACCTTCATGAGTCTTCAGTTAGAGTTTTTTTGGTAACGCCAGTTTTGAAAGACGTCTGGAATTCGTCCCTAGAGGGGGGGGTACTGTAACGATCCGCTCAGCTGCCTGCGCAGGCAGGCAGCCTTTTGATCATTATTCAGGTCTGCATGCTGCAGGACTCTGGAAAGAAGTCCTTCTGTCAGTTTTGCAGCTTGTGCTTGCTGAGGAATTTGCATACGTTGTCATGCAAATTGCCTGGCCACATTCATTGGAGGCGTGTACTATAAGTACTATGTGTGTCCCACAATGCTTCGCTGCTCATAGAGGTTTGTTCCTGCTGGACTCACCTGGAGTGTCAGCCACTGCTATCTTAGTATAGTTAATTCTTGGGGAGTGCTCCTTGCATTCCTAGTTAGTGCAGTCAGTTTGTGTATAATTTGTACTGCCTATTCTGTCTTGTCTTGTCTGTCGCGATTGCGCTGTCACCAGCGGCGGTTGATAGCGAATCGCTCTGTCTTGTTTGGATCTCACTAGCCTCTAGCGGTAGCGGCTGTGGATCCTTCTGATCTGAGTTCCTGGAGTGTAAGCTGGAGCAGCGGTTGCTACCGGCTACCTCATCTGATCTGTCTTGTTTAGATCGCACTAGCCGCTAGCGTTAGCGGCTGTGGATCTTTCTGATCTGTGTTCCTGCTTGGATCACACTTACTCTGGCGGAAGAGCGGTGGATCCTTTCTGCCTAGTTCCTGTTTCTCGTTTGTCTGTCTTGTCTGATACGGGCGCTTGCTGTAGGCTCGATGAGGTAACCGTTAAGCAAGCGTTCACGTTCTTTGTTTCGTGTTTGTCTGTTGATGGTTAGTTAGGCGTGCTTGTCTCTATTGTGCTTATCACGTGGAGACCGCGCATAACCGCGTGCACTGTTGCGAATGAGTGCGGTGTTCGCGGTTAGCTAGCGTTTATTATTTTCCGTATATTCTCATTGTATTATTTGCTGTGCCTTTGCTAACCTCGTATTCTGTTCTGATCTGCCTTGTGTCACGTCTGGCGATCGCACCTCTCGCGATCGCGTTCCTATTTCATATCTGCTGTTGTGTATGCGTGGTCGCGGGGTGGCGACTAGATTGGCGCACACACATACAATCTGTCCCTTTGCTCATTCTCATTCGCAATCGCCTCTCTTGCGATTGCGTTCTGCGCTTCGTACAAATTCCTGTCTGGCATTTGTGGAGGTACAGAGGATTGGTTCCTCTGCACTCCCCAGCGCCATCTGCCGACAGGAATTTTCCCTCTACTGGTGCTTGCACCAAAAGCTGGGTTCTAGTATCTTGACACGCTTGTGGAGGACCTCCGCAGTGTCAGCGCACATCTTTGTGCGCTGAACACGGAGATATCCCACAATCGTTACATGACCTTTTCTTTGTATGGGGAGGAGGGATTGAGAGTCTGCAGGTTTTTTTGGGACAGCTAAATGATAACGATCTGAGTATCTCCCTCACTATGCAGTTCAGTGAAAAGAGCATGCAGTTTCTGGATTTAGAAAGTTTGCGAGAGGGTAACATAATGGGGACAAAAAGTTACTTTAAAGAAACTGACAGAAATGGGTATATAAGCACGGATAGCTGTCATCATCCAGCATGGATTAGGGGGATCCCCAAAGGGCAATTTTTGAGAATGAAGCGAAATTGCACAAACATAGGAGATTATTATCAACAAGCGGGGATATTAAAGGAAAGGTTCATGGAGAAGGGGTACCCAGAAACAGAGCTGGAAGGTGAGATTAGAAGGATAGGAGATCTGGATAGAAATGTGCTACTAAGGGACAAAGAGGAGATTGAGAATGGAGGTGAGTATGAAATCGCATTTATTACAGGCTATAATACCCAGTATAGGCAGCTACAGAAAATTATTACTAGACATTGGGACATACTGGGAACGGACCTCACGCTGAGGGGGATATTACCCAATAGACCAAAGTTCATATACAGGAAGGCCCAAAACCTGAAACAATTCCTGGCACCGAGCTGTGTGGACCCCAAAAAAGTTCAGACTATGCAAGGGTGGCAAACGGCTGGTTTTTTTCCATGTCGAGGATGCAAACCCTGTAGGGAAGCTAAGGCTATCAAGACTAACAAAGCGGTATCCTTTAGTAAGGGAAAAAATTATAATATTAGGGAATTTATTACATGTAATGATAGATATGTGGTTTACCTTGCCTGGTGCGAATGCGGATGGCAATATATTGGGAGAACTACTAGGACCCTAAAGGAAAGAATGGGGGAGCATATCCGTAACATTCGGAAGGGGTATCCCAATCATAGCCTCTCAGCACATTTTGGCAGTCATCATGACTGTGATCCAAGAGGTTTATCCTTCTGTGCCTTACAAAAAATAATACCCCATTGGAGAGGGTGTAACAAACTAAAGAGGGTATCACAGGAGGAGACAAAATGGATTCACAATATGGGGACCCTGAGACCCGAGGGGTTAAATATAGATATAGACCTGGTGTGTTTTTTGGGTGACTAGGGGGGTATGGGGGGATGAGTTACAGGATTGGGATGGCGCACCCTCGCTGGGGTGGATTTCCTGACAGGGGGGTGGATGTGATGTGTGTGCATGCATCTGGTCCCCTGGAGGGTGAGACACGCAGTGGGTATGTGAAATTATACACGCAGTAGATATGTGACTATGAGCACCAGGTGATGTATGGGTATAAAGGTGAAGGAGGTGGCGCTTGTTACAGGAATATTGTTTGGTGTATGGTCAGAACTAATGCGGAGGGGGGAGGGGAGAGGGAACGGAATGGGGGGGGTTTATAACAATTTTTTTTCTAACACGGACTCCGTATAGAGATAGGATGCTCAGTAATGTTTAACAGGAGAGGTGTTGGGGGATGGTGTTTTTCATGGAAAAGTTTTAATGTTGTTTTTCGGGGTGGAGGTATTAAGGTAACTGATTGTATGTATGGGAATGCTAATATGTGGGCATGCCTGCTGGATGGCTCAGCTGGCAGGCTTGGCAATAACGCGAAGGGTAGGAGGGATGATATGTGCACAAGTAAATACAGCAGAATGTGATGATAGGTCACGCATGGAGGGGGCGGGTCGAGGGAGTTACAATATCTGAAACCCTTGACGCATTGGACTCCGAGCCCCTGATGAGTCACGAAGTGACGAAATCGATAGGGCGGAGTCCAATGCGGAAGTGGATTGAGCACGAAGCAGCGTGGTGAGGAGGCGAGCAGGCATCCCGGCGTCTTCCGTTTGCGCAGCGGAGATATCGACAGGGACAGTCCAAGCCAGCCAGCCCGGCCACTTATGCGGGGGAGAGCCCGTGCCAAAATTACTCATATGTTTTTACTCTTCTGGAGATTGTAAGTGCAATAGCTTTTTATTATTAAACACATTTTAGCAGTATTACGCTATGTCCAGCATTTTTTATTGAGGTCTTGATAAACTGCATCTGGTGATAGACTGCATCTGGAGTACAAGGAATTATTGATCGAGAGGTGGGGGACGACCCGGGAACGGTCCCAAGGTGCATATAGACCATTGGTTGGTCTGTTACAGCGGTGAGTGGCACACAAAGGGTGTTGGTGGTGGTCCACTCACATGTACATGCAATAGGATCTGCAGCAGCATATCATCAGTAACAGAAGAAGATATATTGAAAATTTCAGATGTCTATGGACATTTTATATTTTTAGGTCTCATACACTTGGACTTTTTTGGTTTTGTATTTTGCTGCCAGAGCGCCATTTCTCTTGTTTGTGTATTTCCACCAACTCTGGCCAGCTTCCCTGTCCCTGCTGAAGAGATGCACCCCCCGAGCATGATGCTGCCACCACCATATTTGACAGTGGGGATGGTGTGTTCAGAGTGATGTGCAGTGTTAGTTTTCTGCCACACATAGCGTTTTGCATTTTGGCCAAAAAGTTCCATTTTGGTCTCATCTGACCAGAGCACCTTCTTCCACATGGTTGCTGTGTCCCCCACATGGCTTGTGGCAAACTGCAAATGGGACTTCTTATGCTTTCTGTTAACAATGCCTTTCTTCTTGCCACTCTTCCATAAAGGCCAACTTTGTACAGTGCATGACTAATAGTTGTCCTATGGACAGAGTCTCCCACCTGAGCTGTAGATCTCTGCAGCTCGACCAGAGTCACCATGGGCCTCTTGACTGCATTTCTGATCAGCGCTCTCCTTGTTCGGTCTGTGACTTTAGGTGGATGGCCTTGTCTTGGTAGGTTTACAGTTGTGGCATACTCCTTCCATTTCTGAATGATCGCTTGAACAGTCCTCTTTGGGATGTTCAAGGCTTTGGAAATCTTTTTGTTGCTTAAGCCTGCTTCAAATTTCTCAATAACTTGATCCCTGACCTGTCTTGGACCTGTCTTGTGTGTTCTTTGGACTTCACGGTGTTGTTACTCCCAATATTCTCTTAGACAACCTCTGAGGCCCTCACAGAGCAGCTGTATTTGTACTGACATTAGATTACACACAGGTGCACTCTATTTAGTCATTAGCACTCATCAGGCAATGTCTATAGGCAACTGACTGCACTCAGATCAAAGGGGGCCAAATAATTATGCACACACCACTTTGCAGTTATTGATTTGTAAAAAATGTTTGGAATCATGTATGATTTTAGTTCCACTTCTCATGTGTACACCACTTTGTGTTGGTCTTTCATGTGGAATGCCAATAAAATTGATTCATGTTTGTGGCAGTAATATGACAAAATGTGGAAAACTTCAAGGGGGCCGAATACTTTTGCAACCCACTGTATATTGTCTTGTCACTTAACTGTCCCTCAGAGGAGCTCACAATCTAATCCCTACCAATCGTGCAGTGTGTGTATTGCAGTCCAGGGCCAATTGTAGGGGGAAGCCAATAAACGTATCTGTATGTTTTATGAGATGTGGGAGAAAACCAGAGTGCCCAGAGGAAATCCACACAGACACGGGGATAACAAACTCCTTGCAGATGTTGACCTGGCTGGGATTCGAACCGGGGCAAAAGCGCTAACCACTATGCCACTGTGCTGCTTGCTATGCCACCATGTCTTGGTCTTCTAATAGCAATACCTTCCATTGGCAGTATATTCTTTGCACTTAGGCCCCGTTCACATCATAGAACGCAGGCGGGTTCCGTTCAGAATACAACGCACAGGAACGCACGTCATGTGCGTCTCTGTGCGTTGCGTGGCTGATCCCATTCACTGAAAGTGAATAGAGCAGCCACGCGTTTTGTTAGAAAACGCGTGCAGCATGCGTTCCCGGACCGCACAGGTCCGGAACGCATGCAGTGTGAACATCAGACAGTGTAGTCTATGCACTGTCTGATGTCGTGCGTGTCGGCCTCCCGCACACGTTCCCGAAATGCGGACGGGAACGCGTGCAATGTGAACGGGGCCTATATGTCAACATGTTTAAACCCCTTTGTTTTTACCACCAGGACTAGTGCTGGATGAACATGTTTGCTGGCAGTGAGTTCTTGGTGACAACGATCATTGGGCGTTCGCACTTAAAGTGATCCCAAGCCAAAGCTTTGGTTCAAAATCAGATACTTACCCTGAAGAGAGGGATCCTGTTGAGGCTTCCCTTGGTTGTTGGAAGCCCCCTCCCTCCCGTTGCTGAGTGCAGCCCCCCTTCATATCAGGGCCGCACAGCTCCTCTTCCTGGATCATGTCCGTACAGCAACTGTGCAAGCCTGCATGCGCTGTAGCACAGAGCCCGCTGCTCCTGTTTACTGCGCATGGGCGGACCATAATCCAGGAAGAGGAGCTGCGTGGCCCTGATGTGATTAGCAACAATGCTTTGTCGCTAATCTTCTGGGGGGCCGCAGTCAGCGACCAGGGACAACAGAGTAGGGAATAGGATCCTGAGGCTTCCCTCTCTTAAGGTAAGTATCTGTTTTTGTACCTGAGCTTCGGCTTGGGTACACTTTAACGCAAACTTTACACAAAGTTCGCGTTTATCCTATACCTTAACACAGAGCCTTTTTTTGATTGTTCATACTTAAAGCAAACCTGAATTCAAGATTAAAAGTCAAAATAAACATACACACGTCATACTTACCTCCCGTGTAGTCCAGTCCTCGATCTCTTTCTTTGCTCCTGTGTTTGTCAGCTCCGTCCTCCATTTTAGAAAATGAGCATTACCCCATAACAGCTTCTTGGTCAGCACACTGTTAAACTGTAATATTGTCATAGGGAAGCATGGACATTACCTTGCTCATCAGTCGTCATTTCAGTTATACCTGACAGCAACTGATATATAACTGACAGCAACAGATATACTGTATTTCAGTTCTGACAAAATGTTGTTGAAGGGAATCATTGTAACAAGAAAATGGTGAACTTCTGAGAGGAACTGATGGTGAGGTAAGTATGCAATATTCATTCGCAGATATATCATGTGTTTATTTTAAATAATTTTACTTCGTTCAGGTTCTCTTTAAGTCAGGTGGTACAGGAGAGCCAATTAAGCATTTTTACCACACGTGCCACCCTCCCACCCCAGTAAAGAAACAAACCTGGCAGATATTTTACACTCTTTCTGGAGTCAGTGTAAGAGAGCTGTGCTGCTGATTTAGAGACAGATAGATAGCAGTTCTGTGTTATTCAGTGTTGTGTAGCTGCTTCCGTAGGTGTTCTCAGAGCCGGGACAAGGTCCTTCAGCACCATCCCTCCCACCCCAGCCATCACACACTGATTGCTATTGGGCTAAGAGGTTCCCCAGGGCCCCCAACCCCACCAACCCCTTAATCTCTAGTTATCTGGCTTACAGTCACTGCCATGTATCCCCTTTTCTTATTTCTTTCTGCTTCAAACACAATGGGGAATGACAGTTGAGTGAATTGTGTGCCCCCTCCTACACTGCGCCCTGAGGCTGGAGCCTCTCCTGCCTCTGCGTCGGCCCAGCCCTGGGTGTTCTGCTCCTTGTAGTTCACCAACTAGGGGCCCCAAAAGTCCTTTTGAGAAGTGATCCTGTTGTTTTTGTTGTCGTTGTTGCTGTTTGTAGTGTGGTGTGCCGCTAGCTTATAATACACCACCCTTGTAGTATAGTGTATTATGTGGCTAGGTCACTGTTATAGCTCATCACTGTGCTACAGTAAAGAGATTAAATTACCACATTGTACTTTAAAAATGTACTGCCACCTGACGTTGTCACACAAATCATTTACATAACATTACTGTCTTTGTAGTGCAGTATTAAATCCCAGTTGAGTTTGTAGTGCAGTTTTAGGCTCACATTGTTCAAGCAACAATTTTTCGGGTTTATATATTAAAAAAAAAAAAGCAAAAGCGTAAAATATGAATTTTGGTGGGGAAATTGGCCATTGATCTCCCTCCGCCAGGCCCAGGCCTCTGACAATGTTTTGGACAATTGTGGCACCTTTTTAAAATAAATTGTGGCTACAAATATGCCCTGAAGGTTTTCAAAGTTTGCCATTAAAGTCAATGGGCTCTGCCATGAATGTTTGGTTCACCAACAGTGATGAGTGAAAATGGATAAAAAATTTTTGTGAAAATAATGGTAAATTCAATGTTTGAGCAAAAATGCTATTGAAAATCATTCTGCAACACGTTTTTGATAAAAAAAAATTTCATGAAATTTCACAAATTTTAGTGGTAAAAATCCAGATTTTTTTTGCATTTACGCAAAGTTTTGCCATATTGTGAAAATACAATGTATTTTCACGAATATTTTCTCACAGTCGAAAATAGCATTTTTGATGCGAAAATGACTTTGGTTAAAAACTCACAAGAAACACTGTTCGCCAACTTTCATGGAATTGTTCACGAACTGGATTCGTCCATAACTATTCAGGACTACATATACAGTGGGACGCAAAAGTTTGGGCAACCTTGATAATCGTCATGATTTTCTTGTATAAATCGTTGGTTGTTACGATAAAAAATAGTCATTTTAATATATCATATAGGAGACACACACAGTAATATTTGAGAAGTGAAATGAAGTTTATTGGATTTACAGAAAGTGTGCAATAATTGTTTAAACAAAATTAAGCAGGTGCATAAATTTGAGCACCACAAAAAAGAAATTAAATCGATATTTAGTAGATTCTCCTTTTGCAGTAATTACAGCCTCTAGACGCTTCCTATAGGTTCCAATGAGAGTCTGGATTCTGCTTGAAGGTATTTTGGACCATTCCTCTTTACAAAACATCTCTAGTTCATTCAGGTTTGATGGCTTCCGAGCATGGACAGCTCTCTTTAACTCATACCACAGATTTTCAATTATATTCAGGTCTGAGATGGCCATTCCAGAACATTGTACTTGCTGCATGAGTGCCTTAGTGCAGAGTTCCCCAGCCCTGTCCTCAAGGCCCACCAACAGTGCATGTTTTGCAGAAAACCACACACAATCACAGGTGGAGTAATTAGTTGCAGCAGAGCTGATTAACTACCTCTGTGGATTTCCACAAAATATGCAGTGTTTGTGGGCCTTGAGGACAGGGTTGGGGAACACTGCCTTAGTGGATTTTGAGCAGTGTTTAGGGTCGTTGTCTTGTTGAAAGATCCAGCCCGGCGCAGCTTCAGCTTTGTCACCGATTCCTAGACATTGGTCTCCAGAATCTGCTGATACTGAGTGGAATCCATGCGTACCTCAACTTTGACAAGATTCCCAGTCCCTGCACTGGCCACACATCCCCACAGCAAGATGGAAACACCACCATATTGTACTGTAGGTAGCAGGTGTTTTTCTTGGAATGCTGTGTTTTTTTCCTCCATGTATAACACCCCTTGTTATGCCCAAATAGTTCAGTTGTAGTTTCATCAGTCCACAGCACCTTATTCCAAAATGAAGCTGGCTACCTCAAGCAGCTCTGTTTGTGCTGTGGGTGGAGAAAAGGCTTCCTCTGCATCACTCTCGCATACAGCATCTCCTTGTGTAAAGTGACTCCATCTGCAGCAAGATGACGTTGTAGGTCTTTGGTGCTGGTCTGTGTTTTGACTCTGACTGTTCTCACCATTTTTCGCTTTTGTTTATCCGAGATTTTTCTTGGTCCGCCACTTCGAGCCTTAATGTGAAATGAGCCTGTGGTCTTCCATTTCCTCAATATGTTCCTAACTGTGGTCTTCCATTTTCTCAATATGTTCCTAACTGTGGAAACAGACAGCTGAAATCTCTGAGACAGCTTTCTGTATACTTCCCCTAAACCATGATGGTGAACAATCTTTGTCTTCAGGTCATTTGAGAGGTGTTTTGAGACCCTCATATTGCTACTCTTCAGAGAGAATTAAAAGAGGAGGGAAACTTACAATTTACCCCCTTAAATACTCTTTCTCATAATTGGATTCACCTGTATAGGTAGGTCAGGGGTCACTGAGCTTAAAAAGGCAGTTTGAGTTCCAATAATTAGTTCTAAAGGTTCTGGAATCAATAACATGACAACAGTGCCCAAATGTATGCACCTGCCTAATTTTATTTAAACAATTATTGCGCACTTTCTGTAAATCCAATAAATTTCATTTCACTTCTTAAATATCATTGTGTGTGACTCCTATATGATATATTTAACTGACATTTTTTATCGTAACAACCAACGATTTATACAGGAAAATCATGATGATTAACAAGGTTGCCCAAACTTTCGCATCCCACTGTAGTTAAATCAATGCCATGCTTGTGGATGTTTGATCCTGGTATGGTGTTGATTTAACTCCACAGGCTCCATGTTCTCCCGCCATACTCACTCACACACCGCCAATGCATACACACAAAATGAGCCCTCCGGAAATTTGCGCGTTGGCAATAGACGCTTGTAGAATATCGATAAAATAAATATTATACTTTTAAACAGTAGTATTTCCATAGCAAATTGAATCGAGTTGCATATCTATGTTATAACTGAATGCAAAGCAGGTCACACTGAGTGGGTAGAGCCATAGAACACAGTGGCAATCCTAGCTCAGTTCTATCCTTGCAGGGCAGAGGCTGCTCACTGTGCAGAACTGGGACACTCAGGCTGAAGGCAAGCAGCACTAGCCATGGAATACAATTATCTCCAGCCATTTTTCAGATGTGATTCTGACATAACTCTCTGCCTGCTTGTTTTTGTACGCCTGTACATAGATGTGTGGGCGGGCGTTCCTCAGCATTCAGGAGATGCACAAGTCCCACATCGCTGTGCTTAGTAGATTATCGTAATGATGCTTTATGCCTTCCTTTTCCATTTTTGGCGTTCCGTCCCTCCTGTGCTAAGCGAAGCGCTGCATTTGTTGCTGTATTTGTCCACGTTACAAAATGTTCTTTCCTGAAGAAACAACTTGTAATTTTGCTACAGCTCGCCTATAAATTTCTCTTTTGCTGCTACCGAATCCCTTGTATACGAAGCAATGTTACAGCCCTCCCTTACAATTTGTGACATTTACAGCGGAATGCCTGACAGAGAGTAATACACAGGTGATTCCATTCCCATATGGACCTGATTGAGAGCTGGTTCTTTTAATATGCTGACATTTGAGATATACCATAAACATATAGGATACGCCATTCTGACATGATGTTACAATCACCTTTGAATATTCTTTAACATCAGCCACTATGAAAAGAAAAAGGGGTGTGCTGTCGCAGTATTAATAACAACGTTGTCTGAATTGGGCATCATTTTTTATGCCAATTGTTAAAATATTGCTAATATAGTATTACCGATACTTTATAATTCACTTACAGGTCCCCTTTTCTCACACCAATCCTCCCTCCAAATGCCTTAGGCCTCTTGCACACTACGTGCGATTGCACATTTTTATACGCCTGTTTTTGGATTCCGATTAAAAATCTTTGCAGCATGCAGTACGTGTTTTAATCCAAAATCAGATCAGATAAAACATCGGAATCACATGTAGTGTGCAAGAGGCCTTAGGCTCCCTGCACACTGCATGTGATTTCAATTCCGATTTTTTATTGTTTTTTACATCCGATTCCGATTCTGACTTTTAATTGTTACTGCATGCTGCGTTTTTTACTCCGTTTTTTTGTTGATTGCATTCAGGGAAAATTGGAATTGAAAATCGGAATCGGAAAAGGAATTGGAATCGCAAAACAGATTTGCAGTGTGCAGGGAACCTTAGGCTGGTTTTGCACTTGTTTTTTTGTATTGCGTTTCGATGCTCCTGCCTCATTGCACCGCAATGCAGAATTTACAATGTTTTCTCAGGTTTCTCTTACTTCTCAGGACTTGGGCACACATTTACTTTAAACAGTTTATGTATTTGTTTTGACCTTCTCAACAAAAGATCATGTGATATCAGTTAACTGGTGCTCATTCATTATAGATCAGTAGGGATGCTCATTTAGATTCCAGAGTGACCAAGCAGCTCAGGGTGACCCAAACTACTAGGAATGTATAGGGGGATAAAAGGAACCAGAAAGCCCTCCTACTAAAAAAGCAAAGCTTAGTGTAATTTGCCTTCTTAAAACAGAAGGAAATTTGCAATAATTCAGTTATAAATGAACATTTGTGGTTACCCACAATGCACTGACACTGAATATGCAAATTATTCCTTTTGATTTAGATTCCACGATCAGAACTCGGTATTTCCACGATCGGAACTCGAAAATAGGAAAATGGAAGTCGTAAATCGTATTTCTGTGGAAATATCGTATCACCGCAACTCAATAATTTTAGCCCAGTCACATAACTGGGAAGCATTAGATCAATCAGAGAATGCAAAAAAAGACCAAAAAGCTCCCCAGAAATCAGAATCAGAAATTGGAAATCTGCAGAATCAGTAATGCCATTGGCGGAAGTCGGAATTGGCACGGAATCGAATATCGTCATTTCTGGCCAGTAGTCCGCAGTAACAGACTGGAGGGATGCAGTAATCGCACAATCACAGGAGGAACAAGAACCCACATTCATATCTCTAAAAAAAGGAGCAGGCCCCCCTCAGAGGCCTGAGTGCTTCCCTGACATGCCATTCCCCACTTTTAGCATATTTTGCATGCCCATTCCAAAAGAGGAATATCCCTCAAATAGATTTGATGGCAGCAATAAAAGAACCAGCCTTAACCGACGTACTTCAAATGCGCGGAAACATCTTTTTTTTTCTTTTTTCAAAGACAGGAATGTGGGTTGTGATTTCTGCTGTGAATGTGCTGGAGCAATAACATTTATCTAGCTTGTAACCCTTTATATATGACTGCGTTGGCCAAGTACCTTCTACTGTGGTTAAAATCATCTCAAGTACTCCTTGACATATACAGTACATATTTGTTAAACAAAATCCCTTAACAGTCTTTAATTATTTTCAGTAACGATAAATATGTATTCAGATGTGGTTATCTATGATTTATATTTTTTATTGCAAAATGTAATATTATAGAATTATTATGATGACTTCAATCACCCCGTGGGCCCCTCTGAAGTACCCTCTGGGGTACGCGCAACATGTGTTGAGAGCCTTGGTGCTGGAGTACAATTTTGTAATAGACGGAGTAGTAGGGGCAAGCAATGGTTATGCTACTGTATTGCAGCCTATGTAAAAGTTGTCATTAGGAATGGCCGAACATCACGAATGAACGGCATTTGCAAATTTTACCATGAAAATTCATGAAACCAACGATTGCAGCGAGTCCCTTGGACTTTAATGGCAGGAAAACATCTAAAAACTAAAAAGCCCATGTAGAAACTACAATCATGTTAAAGAGACTCCGTAACAAAAATTGCATCCTGTTTTTTATCATCCTACAAGTTCCAAAAGCTATTCTAATGTGTTCTGGCTTACTGCAGCACTTTCTGCTATCACAGTCTCTGTAATAAATCAATGTATCTTTCCCCTGTCAGACTTGTCGGCCTGTGTCTGGAAGGCTGACAAGTTCTTCAGTGTTGTGGTTCTGCTATGAACTCCCCCTTTCAGGCCCCTCTATGCACACTGCCTGTGTATTATTTAGATTAGGGCAGCTTCTCTCGTGACTCTTATCTTTTACAAGCTGGATAAATCGTCCTCTGAGCTGGCTGGGCTTTCACATACTGAGGAAATTCAGACAAGGGCAAAGCAAAGCTGTTTGCAGGAAGAAAAGAGCAGCCTGAAACTTCAGTGCATGAGAGATGCAGGGGGAAAGAAACACACAAATGATCTCTTGAGATTCAAAAGGAAGGGTGTATACAGCCTGCTTGTGTATGGATGTATTTTCTATGTGTGGACATACTGTACATCAACCTACTTCCTGTTTTGGTGGCCATTTTGTTTGTTTATAAACAAACTTTTTAAAACTGTTTTTAACCACTTTTAATGCGGCGGGGAGCGGCGAAATTGTGACAGAGGGTAATAGGAGATGTCCCCTAACGCACTGGTATGTTTACTTTTGTGCGATTTTAACAATACAGATTCTCTTTAACCAGCCGGGCGGTATGGACGAGCTCAGCTCGTCCATCACCGCTGGAGGCTGCCGCTCAGGCCCTGCTGGGCCGATTTGCACCAAATAAAGAGCAGCACACGCAGCCGGCACTTTGCCAGCCACGTGTGCTGCCCGATCGCCGCCGCTCTGCGGCGATCTGCCGCGAGCAGCGGCGAAAGAGGGTCCCCCCAGCCGCCTGAGCCCAGCGTAGCCGGAACAAAAAGTTCCGGCCAGCGCTAAGGGCTGGATCGGAGGCGGCTGACGTCAGGACGTCGGCTGACGTCCATGACGTCACTCCGCTCGTCGCTATGGCGACGGTGTAAGCAAAACAAGGAAGGCCGCTCATTGCGGCCTTCCTTGTTTATTCTGGGCGCCGGAGGCGATCGGAAGGACGCCTCCGGAGCGCCCTCTAGTGGGCTTTCATGCAGCCAACTTTCAGTTGGCTGCATGAAATAGTTTTTTTTTAATTTAAAAAAAACCCTCCCGCAGCCTCCCTGGCGATCTTATCAGAATGCCAGGGTGGTTAAGTATGTTAAAGAGAAACTTTAATCAAGAATGGAACTTCATCCCAACCAATAGCTGATACCCCCTTTCCCATGCATAGTCTTTACCTTTTCTCGAATAGATCATGAGCGGGTGGGGTCTGTATGGCTGGTAGTAGTTTTAGAGAAAATCGATTTTGAATACTTCAGAGAGAAAATGTTTTTAAAGTCAGCAAAATGGCATTCTGCAGCAGAATTCAGAATGTCATTCCTCTGGGGCTTGCTATACTTAGTATAGCAAATTCAGGGCTGCGAATGGGATCTATGTATGCAGCGGTGTACTTCAATTGGTAAGGATTGATCAAATCCGGCACAGCTCCATCCTCTTCTGCTCAGTGTGTCGGACTATGAGTGATCACAGCCGGCCTCAACCATTGCCGCAGTTTGCTCCTTTGTACATGAGCCGCTACCGGATTGAGCCCGGCTTGGAATCCCTCTAAGTGGATCAAAGTGATGGATACCTCTTTGATCCCCTCCCAGAGCAACAAGCGCCGCATACAAATATTATTACCATGGTGCTTGTGCAAGTGGGCAGAGCTATAGCACAGGAGCTGGTTTTAGCCCCACCCTGCAACTGATGCCGGCCATGCCTCCCTGCTGCTGATGGAAGTACAGGGCCTCCGGAGGTCTGACCCCGATACTTTTTAAGGATTGCACACATTCCACCAGTACCCTGCAACAATACTAGTGCTGGAAGACACTGAGGTGATCCTGAAAAAAATATTAGAAAGGGATCAAATTAATTTTATTGATAAGATGGGAAAATATGAGCTAGGCAGAAACTTAGGTGAAAACATGAGATGAATAGGGGCCAAGGTGTGAGGTAATTAACCATTCCAATTAACCTTTCCAGTCTTCATCAGCTGCCACTGATGGTAGAACAAAAATCTGTCATGACAAAATTTAGATGACTTCTTTACTTAGAACCAGTTTCAGAGTTTTATTGCTGTGACTGTCTTTGTATCCATTTGGAACACTGTAGCTTGGCTTGTTGATGATACCTTGAAACCAGTGGTGTAACTACAATTCATGGGGCAAAACTTTGATGGGCCCCCAATGTTCACACCCCTTCCCTTGCCTCCCCTTTTTACCCTTCATGGCCTTGGGGCCCATCTCACAAGGATCATATAACACGTGTGGCCATCATGATCTTCACACCCATAACAAGTGTAGCCACAAAAACAGATTATCTGAAGTATAGTCCCTTGTATCAGAGGAAGGGAAGGTTAGTAGTTGGGGCCCCCCACAGCTCTAGGCCTCTGCTCCACTCTAGTCAGAGCCGGGACAATGTCCTCCAGCACCCAAGGCTGAGACACCAAAGTACGCCCCTCCATCCCTCCCACCCCAGCCGTCACACACTGATTGCTCTTAGACTAAGAGGTGTCCCAAGGCTCACAACCTCCCCAACAGCTTAATCTCTAGTTATCTAGCTTGCAGTCACTGCCATGTATCCAGAGCCAGGACAAGGTCCTCCAGCACCCAAGGCTGAGACACCAAAGAACGCCCCTCCATCCCTCCCACCCCAGCCATCACACACTGATTGCTATTAGACTAAGAGGTGCCCCAGGGCCCCCAACACCTTAATGTCTAGTTATCTGGCTTGCAGTCACTGCCGTGTATCACCTTTCCTCATTTCTCTCTGCTGCAAACACAATAGGGGAATGATAGTTGGGCGCCCCTTCCTACACATGCACCCTAAGGCTAAAACCTCTCTCGCCTCTGCCTCGGCCCGGCTCTAGTACTGAGAGTTACAATACGGCTAGCGCTATGCAAGAGGCGCGCAGGGCCCCCAACACTTTAACCTCTAGTTATCTGGCTTGCAGACGCTGCCATGTATCCCCTTTTCTTATTTCTCTCTGCTTCAAATACAATAGGGGAATGATAGCTGAGTGAGTTGTGCGCCCCTCCTACACTGCGCCCTGCAGCTGGAGTCTCTCTCTCCTCTGCCTCTGCCTCGGCCCAGCCCTGGCTCTAGTTACACCCCTGCTTGAAAACAGGATAATATGCAGTTTGGATATGCCCTGCTCATACAATATACAGCCAAGAATGTATGTATTCAGTGACATGGAGACTTTAAAAAAAAATCCCTGATTTTCTTAACAACCAGTAAAGAGATTGGAGATTGAAACTATTAGGTAATCGCTGTTATGTAGCAGCATGGAGTGAACCCATACGATGATAGTATATAAAGAATCAGCTTTCAAATACATCAAAGAAGCTTAAATATATCAAGGGAATCCTAAATATGCATCTACCAGCAGGGGGCTGCCTGGGAAGAGGTCACTCTTTTGAGTCTGGAAAAGGCTCACTTTCGAGGACACCGAGAAAGGAACAAGTGTTTGATGTTGGGATATATCCATGGGTTTAATTCCCGGGGTAGATGGCGTTAGTTATAAATTAAATAATATGAAAGGCCTGTAGGCAGCTACAACACGATCCTCCGACAAATCTGTATTAATGAATTCATTAAATGTGTTTTTGATCCATGATAGCAAAATGGCCAGTGTGAGAGGTATAAAGAGGTGTTGAATGCAAATTAATCCAGCCCCTGTTGCTTTTACTCTTGTGATGTTGTGTTTTTTATTTCTTCTCAGATGTTTCAGACAACTATTCAGACGTGCTGAACTAAAAGCAACTTGTCATTAAAGAAACACAGAGATGGCTTCTTCTGAATATGCCCAGCAGTCTGATGTAGAGATGGTCAATGAGATACTAATAATTTTGATTGTAGGCAAAGTTCATGTGAATTTTAGGCAAATTTATGCTGATGATTTTGATTGGTCCGATTTCAAGCTGCATAAATAAGATATTATTAATGTGAATTGATATAGCGCTGACATCTTCCGCAGAGCTTTATACAGTAGAGTCCATAGTCATGTCAATGAACTCACAATCTATACTATCCCTACCATAATTCGTATAATGTCTAAGGACGCTTTTTATGGGGACAAATTAAAGGGAACCTGAAGTGAGAGGAATATGGAGGCTGACATTTTCATACCTTTATACACAATGCCAATTGCCTGGCTGCCATGATTAGCATCAGGCTGTAGGTGTTTGAGTCACACCTGCAGCCAGTGAAGTCAGACCAGGGGCATTGAAATAGCCATAGCAGCTACTCTAGCGCCCTGGAGCAAAGTGGGCCCGAGTGGTAATGTATTCACTATTTATTTTCCTGTTTTTCTCCACCCTTAGACTTTATCTTAGTGCCCATAGACTGTTTGCTGTGTACATTGCCTAGGAATGTACATTGGCCAGTCAACTTACATCCCTTTGGACAGGGGCAGGTGGCATTGCTCTCAAGTGCCTAGGTCTGATGGCCTCATTAAAATTCAGCTATTAGGCCCCATAATCTCTAGCTACACCTGTGAGCAAGACCATCGGATCTGAATGCTCATTTTGGGTCAGTGACTTAGGCCTTGACTCTTAAAGCATTACCGCATTCGGTAATGCTGAAAACAGCTGACTTTACCGAGCACTTAGGAAAATGTCAATTCATAAACGCAGTTACCGCTTGAAAAATTGAAGTAACCGAGCAGTGAGGTAAATTACCGACTTGTGCGATTAATACCTCAACAAATGACAGCAAATGTCAAGTCATAAAGACTACAACATGCCGTAAAAGCCAAACATTTTACCAGTACCTCTGGTGTGGTGAAATGACAGTGGAGACTGTGCGATAGTGTGGGAAGCCAGCATGACTCAGAAAAGCAAAGAGGGATAAGCTATGACTGACAGGAGCAGAAGCCAATAGAAACAGCCCCTGTCTCCTGCAAGTCGGAATGATGCATTTTGATAGGGTGTGAAGCCTTATCCAGAGGGTCCTGCGTTTCTACTCCCAGGCAGTGAGCAGAGAGAACAGAGCAAAAGAAGTTTCTCCTGCCTCCCTTTGGCAGTTTAACCTCTTCTGTTCCTGTTTGAAGATGACAGAGTAGCTAGCAGGGAAATCATCTAAGCAGGCCATGTGTAAAGTTTCCTGGAAGTTCATCTAAGTTGTGGCAATTAAATAAAATGTAAAGAACGACTAATAGACAGATTCAGAGCGGGCAGAGGCAGTATAACAAACAGTATAGCAAAACATTTACATCTAAAGGGGTATCAGGATGCTTCTTACTTTTGTAATGCTGTCTCTGCACAGAGTTTTGTCTATTGAAGCCATTAAATTACCAAACTTCTACCGCACCTGTGAACATTTTAATGAATTAGCACATTTAAGTCTAAAATACCAAATTCTGTAATTTACTGAGCACTTTACATTTACCGCACTGTGCACTATGAGGAACCAGAGTCCCCAGAAGAAACCCATGCAAGCATAGATAGAACATACAAACTCCATACTGTCCACCTGGCTCAGAATTGAACCCAGTACTGCAAGTGTTGCACTCTTGTGCTATCCAATTCACCACCCTGCCAATCACATAAACACAAACTTTTCATGAGCCCAAAATGATAAGCATCTCACTGACCATCAGATAAATGATTCAGAAAGTATGACCATTACAGCCCTTTTTAGCTAAAGAAAAGGTTGACGGTGGCAGACTATGTGTTCCTCTAACTCGATGTTTCCAAAAGCAGATCCTTTTACTTTTCAAAGATTGCTTCACCTTCACAGAGATTCACCTTTTGGCATTTATCTTCTTAAAAGGCACCTAATAAGGATCTGCCGAATTGATCTTGTGGCTTTCATGTTTTTGTGTTAAGTCAGCACAGCCAACTCCTTTTCCATTATACAAGAGCATTTACTGGAAGTTGTACTTCCCCTGTCTTCTATTAATTCCTTGTCTGTGTTTGGTCTCTGTTCCATCCACTGCCCACCTATGCCTTATTCCCTCCGTCTGTGAGTGTGTTTAAAGTGGTATAAAACCCACTACACTACACTTTTTTTTTAAGCAGAGCAGCATTCAAAGGGTTAAAACACAGGACTTTTTCAATAGCAAGCTCCCTGCAGGGGGATCCACTTCCAAACTGGTGATAACATTATCTTGATCTTTGATGCCAAAATTCCCTGGGGCCCATTTCCACTTGGATTTCCAATTTGGAAACTCTGCGGATTCAGAGCGGTTTCCGCTCCAGCAGAAACGGGCCCAGATGGTCTTTAGGCCTAAAGCGTTCCACCACCTTCCCAAGGTACATAAGGAGGGTCCTGTATTAGGTCAGCCTATAGTTGCCAGCATCGGTTCCCTCACTGAACGCCTTGGGGAGTGGTTGGATAGACATTTTCAGCCCTTGGTTCAGAGACTTCTGGGGTTTCTTAAGGACACCAAACATGTGTTGCAGCAATTGGAGGGTGTGAAATGGGAGACTGATTATAAGTGGGCAATCCTCGATATACGGGCTCTAAATTCGAGCTTGGTACACGATGTGACCCTGGAGGCGTTACAGTATCATCTAGATTGATATAGCGTCTCTAATCGGGAACTAAAATATTTTATATTTTATTGTGGAGGCGATATCTTTTGTTTTGTCACACAACTATTTTTTGTTCAATGGGGATTTTTTCTTTGCAAAAACGGGGAGCCTCGATGGGGACCCGTTTCTCGCCTTCTTTAGCTAATTTGTACCTCGGTTTTTATGAGGAAACAAAACTTTTTTTTGGATGAAAATGTTTTTTCCAAATACATACTTTGGTATGGTCGCTACATCGACGATTTGGTACTGATTTGGACAGGACAGGCTACTGATTTTATTTGTTTGTCTCCTATTTAAACAACAATAGAATTAATCTCCACTTTACTTCCTCTATACACCCGACCCATACGGTATTTCTGGATCTTCAGTTGGAGGGCTCCAATGGTAGGGTTACTACCACTACCCATTGTAAATCGTGTAGTTGTAACTCCACTTTGCTGGCCAGTAGCTGTCACCCCAATCACACTATACGTGGTATCCCCACTGTGGAGATAACAAGAATAGTGAGGAATTTTTCTAACCCTGGTCACTTGCCTGATGAGATTAAAAGAGCTCAGGTGAGATTTTTTCAACACAGGTATTCCAAGCAATATGTTCAAAAGTCAAAAGACAAGGTTTTGGCGAAGGGGAGGTCTGCACTTCTGACCAGCAATGCGTGAACAACGGGGGATAGAGGGGCGACACTATTATATTTTCTACGACTTTCAGTATGGAATATTCATCCGTGGTTAAGATTCTTAAGACCTACTTGCCTATTTTATATGCGGATCCAGAGAGCACCGTTAGTGGAGGGTAATTGCATATATTCGTTAGTAAACGAGTGCCTACACTGGGAGACACTCTGTCGCCAAGTTTGTATGAGGATTGGAGTTCTGGCCATGGGGCTACTTGGTTGAGGTATCAGGGATCAAACAAGTGTGGGGTGAGAACGTGCAGGTATTGTAGGGTGACCCCACTGGCAATACTGCTGTTTCTTTTAGCAATGGAAAGACGTTTTGTCTCAAACAATATATTAATTGCGGTACTAAAGGTGTAGTGTACCTTATTAATTGTAATGCATGTAGGAAGCAGTACGTTGGTTGCACCACAAGACCCTTAAGGGCTAGGATTGCGGAGCATTGTTGTGGCGCGGCAAATGTGAACTGCTTGAATCCCTCCAATGTGACTAAACGTTTTCATTCCTGCCATGGTGGGGATTTAAGTCACGTTTCTTTCCAGGGTCTTGAAAGGGTGTATTTGGACAGTAGAGGTGGGGATCTAGAAAGAAATTATTCTAGCATGAAGTAAGATGGATCTTTAATTTGGGTACTAGGGAACCCAGGGGACTTAATTATAGATGGGATGTTAATCTGTTTGAATTCTGTATAGGTCCAAGGATGGGTCTCTCTGGTACTTGGTAGGATGTAGAGGGACTTTTTAGTTTCTTTGCCCTTCCACTTACCTCCTATGTTTAAAGGGACACAGAGAAGTGCCTGAATTTAAAAGAATAGACTTACCTGGGGCTTCTTCCAGCTCACTGTAGGCGGCGAGGTCCCCTGGCGTCCTCTTGGCTCCTCTCCTCCGGCTCCGCTGGCCCCCGTTACCGGGGTCACCCGGTGACACCCGGGCTGGGTGTCGGGCCGGCTCTTACTGGTTAATGATGCAATGCGTCATCACGCCGGCCGCTTTCCGTCAGCCGGCGTGATGACGCGAAGCGGGCGGCGTGATGACGCATTACGTCATTAACCAGGAAGAGCCGGCTTGACACCCGGCCCGGGTGTCGCCAGGTGACGCAGGTAACGGGGGCCGGCGGAGGCTGAAGGAGAGGAGCCAAGAGGACGCCAGGGGACCTCGCAGCCTACAGTGAGCTGGGAGAAGCCCCAGGTAAGTCTATTCTTTTAAATCCGGGCACTCCTCAGAGTCCCTTTAATAGCGGTATTTGTATACAGGATCATTCTTGTGAGGTTCTAGGTTGGGAGTCTTTAATACAATGCAATGAGTGGGGTGGTCCGTTATTTCTAATAAGTGATTAAGCCCCCCCCCTCTTTCTCTCTCTCTCCCTCTCTTTTTCCCTATCCTATCTCCTTTTTTTTCTCCCCCCCCCCCCTTTGCTTCTGAGGGGTTGCTACAGTTGTAGAATAATGATTAAAGAGGTACTCCAGCCTAAACTAACATACTGTCATTAAGTTACATTAGTTATGTTAATTAAAATAGATAGGTAATGTAATCTCTTACCCACACTGTTTTAAAAGCAAGAAGTTTTGAATCAGGATGATACCATTTATTGGCTAACTTAGAGATGGATAAACAGCGAGCTTTCGACTTATAAAAAGCCTTCGTCGGACTGGTTCCTGACCAAAACTGAAAAACACAGCTTATATACACTAACATACAGAGGAGAAACATTCTTTAGCAAACATAAATGTAATTAGATGCCTAAACTGTTACTGAGGAGGCTTTCCCAGGCATCCTGTCTAAATTGATAAGATCAACAGAATCCTCAACAGTCCGACGAAGGCTTTTTATAAGTCGAAAGCTCACTGTTTATCCATCTCTAAGTTAGCCAATAAATGGTATCATCCTGATTCAAAACTTCTTTCTTTTACTCATGGCTAACACGGTACAACACTCTACTGTTTTAAAAGAACAGGCAAATGTTTAATTTCATGATGGCAGCCATCTTTTTGGTTGAAAGTAGGTGGCAGGGAGCATGAGACACAGTTCCAACTGCCCTGTGTCCTGAGCACCTCTCCCAGTTGCTTGGCAACGTGAATAACAACATATTCATCATGTTACTTGTATCACTGTCATTACCACTTCTGTATTTTGTATTCTGTATGCTGTATCATTTTTTGTATTTTGTCACTAATTATGTATCTTGTATATTAGTGTACACCATTGTCTGTATTATGTACCCCATGTTTGTTTCTTACTTTGTACAGAGCCACGGAATATGTTGGCGCTTTATAAATCAATAATAATAATAATAGGAAATCCCATCATGCTCTGCACAGCATCAGGGAAAACAAGCCTGGGCTTTTTTTCTTTGATGGGTGGAGCTTAGGTAAAAATGCAGCTAAAATGATGCTTTGGTAAGAAAAACAAAGTTTTGATGCTGTGAAACTGTTAAAGAAACACCAAGCCTTTTCAGTTCTGCTGAGTAGATTTTTAGTCCGGAGGTTCACTTTAAGGCTGGCTCTACTGTACTGTTGTTTTTTAATGTATCTTTTGTATGTACCTGTATTTAAACAACTGTGCAATACACTGGAGTCCATCCTCCTTCCACCTGGGGCATTTTCCCTTTAAGAATCCTGAACCACCTGTGTAGGTGGGGTGGATAGGGGGTGTGGTCTCTGGGTATTTAAGTCTGCTTGAAGCATGTGACAGTAGCTATGACTAAGGACCCAGTGGGGTCAGAAATTTGTCAGCTTGCATGCTGCCATACTTTTTGCTATTTTTATGAGGACTCAATAAAAAGGATTTGTTTTTAGTCCATGGATGGTGTGCAGAGGAATCCTTGAACATTATCTTGTTTACTTAATTGCAGCAGAGAGGAATGTAAACATTCCCTGACTGTGCAGAAACTTCTTCTAATGTGTCCAGAACACAGACAGCTGCTCTGAAATCATTACTGGGTACATTACAATATAAATACACCAGTTATGAATAAAATGCAATGGCAGCTTTCGGAGCAACTGTACTTTGGAAACTTGTAATTTCTAAATGAAAAACAATACTTTTACACAAAAGCAAATATGATAACTGTATGGGATATAAAAAGTAGGAAAACACATTTTTATTGAATATTATGTCAGAATTTAATACCGCTTTAGAAGAAGTGAACGGAATAGGGAGCTTGCCATTGCTAATTTGTTACAAAAGAATGCTATTTGTCTGGTTATTATGCTGAAATTATTTTCTTTGGTTTAAAGCCCCATACACATGCTAGATACACACGCTAGATGAAACTTGGCCAAGACGGCCGATAACGACTTCCTCTGCTGAGAATCCAGTATGTGTACAGCAGCCACCAACGCTCTCTACCACTTGGTCATGCATTACCATAGCAATGTGCACATTACCACGCTATGCCATGAGTGGGTTAATGGTGCTCCAGGGACTTGTGTGGTAATGATGCGTTCTGTAGATTTTTGTTCAAAACTTTAAGCTGCGCACACTGGGTAATAGCAAGCAAATCTCAGTTATTGGGTCGAAAGCAGTAACCTTTTGTAATAGGTAATCCAAGAAATTTACACAATACTGCTGCACTCCTGGTGATATCAAAGTAGTCTCCCAATTCAGTTTGGCTCCTCAGCAATATAAGCACAACATAGAGGAACACATAGGGTGTAACATTTACACAACACACACCATCTTGTGGAAAGTCACACTCTATATAAAAGTGCCGTCACCAGACTTCAGGGATAGAAGCCCGTGCACCTCCCGTCAGAGTGCCTGCTTACTCACATGATTCTTTGATATACGGCGTATAAGGGCAGCCATTGCCTAACTAAGCCATGATTCAACATAGTATAAAACTACATGTTTAATAAGCATAGCCCCCACTAAAAAAAATGTACACAGTATAAAAAAAAAATCACATCATCATGGCGGCCACACTCCAGGAAGTATGTCCCACTTGCGTGCGTTCTAGCTTCCCCCAACGCGTTTCATCAGCTGGGTGTGATTCGTCATGTAGATTTTTGTACTAGTGAAGTAACTCTTTAAACTGCAGCTGCAAACAGGAACTCAAATCTAAGTCCACACATGGGAGCAGAGGGAAAACATGGATGTTACTGTGTATTTGGCTTGGATGTTAGTGCTGCATCAGTTTTGCATGGTAATTTCCCAATAGGGAAAGCTGCCATGTTGCTGAAGAAGAGAATGCTTCAGGAGACCAACAAGACATTGCATGTGGCGCCAGGCATCACCTCAAATTACAATCAAGAATCTGGTTTTGAATGCATGTTTTTTTTTCCCCCTTTGCTTGCGTTACTTTGACATCCCCCCCCCCCCCCCCCCAATGCTAGCGTTTGATGCTAGTGTGAACCCAGCTGAAAATCCAGTTTCCAAGGACAAATAACGGGTGGGTGCACGGAATGATTCAGCGGCTCATGGAGAAGATTGTTGAACTACTAGTTCCTGTTTCATGCAATAGCTAGTGCAAGAGCAATTACCACTCAGTGGAAAACACCTTGAAAACTGCTGTGTGCATTGTGCTACTAGCTTTCCTGGAAAACAAATGTACAGATAGTTGAATGGAATTAGGAAATGTTGGTGCCTAGGGCTAATGGACTATTTGGGTGTCCCATAGGCGCTAATGCAAAATATTGGCTATTGTGCACCAACGCGCCAAAGAAGAAATTTGGGCGCCTGCTATTTAAATAACTATTGACTAAGGGCAGATTGTAAGCCTGACATGTGTCAGTTGATACTATGGATGTATTTGTCCTTCTATGTGGAGTTTTTCAATAAAGAATACCGGCTTTTATTCATCCTACTGTGGTCTGCGGATGCCTTGTGTTTTGGATGGTGTGGCTGACAAGATCCTGCACCAGTGGGTATGTGCTTGAGGGGGTTTAGAGCATTGGGATCTCCCTTCCTTTGCTTTTTAAATAAATAGCAGGTGCGGGCTGTACAAAGGACATTTTTGGTTTTGAGAATGTGTTTTAAAAAATATTATTTTAAAATTTTTGACAATAATAATTTCCTAAAATATCATTTTGAGATGTATTATCTTAGAAATGTATTGCTTCTTGTATTAACGTTATTTTCAGCGGGGAGAGAGGGTTTTAGGGTTAGAAATCAGGATTCAGTAAGGGGGTTTAAAGGCAACCAGAGGCCCCAGAAAAAAGATTCTATACATACCTGGGGCTTCCTCCAGCCCCATACGCATGGATCGCTCCCACGCCGCCGTCCTCCGCTTCCTGGATCCGCCGGTACCGAGTCCCAACACTTCCGGACGCGTCCAATTGTCTGCATGAGCAGGGGCTCCCTCCATACACTTACGCGTGCGACTGCACAGTAGGCAGCTGCACGCGTAAGGGTATGCCGAGAGCCCCTGTGATGCGGACAATTGGCCGCGTGCTGCTGCCGACTGGCCTACTGGCCGAAACTATGGGACCCGGTACCGCCGGATACAGGAAGCGGAGGACGGCGGCGTGGAAGCGATCCATGCGTATGGGGCTAGAGGAAGCCCCAGGTATGTATTGAATCTTTTTTCTGGGGCCTCTGGTTGCCTTTAAACCTCCTTACTGAATCCTGATGTCTAACCCTAAAACCCTCTCTCCCCGCTGAAAATAACGTTTATACAAGAAGCAATATATTTCTAAGATAATACATCTCAAAATGATATTTTATGAAATTATTATTGTCAAAAATTTGCAAATTATATTTTTTTAAAACATATTCTCAAAATCAAAAATGTCTTTTGTACGGCCCGCACCTGCTATTTATTTAAATTAATTTTTTCTGGGGCCTCTGGTTCCCTTTAAGGGTTAGGCATCAGGAAGGAAGTCTTAGGGTTAGGCATCAGGAAAGGGGATTTTAGGGCTAGGCACTACCAGGGGTTTTATGGTTAGGCACCACCAAGTGGGGCTTAGGGTTAGGCACCTCCAGGGATGGTCTTAGGCTTAGGCACCACCGGGGGGGGGGGCGGGGTAGGGGGGCTTAGGGTTAGGCACCACCAGGGTTCTGTGTGAGAGTGGGATTATATATTTATTGAAAAATATTGGTAATATTTACTATATATGTTTTACTATACTCATTACAACTGTAAATATCCTGTATTTTTTCTTAGTTTATTAGTTGTTATATTTGTTGTTTGTTTTCATTACTAATATTTTGCCTTTTTTAATAACACTATTTTAACATATTTATTATTCCATTTCAGATAAAGATTGAAAAAAAAACTGTTATGGGCAATTTCTTAAAACTCAGCTATACCCTGTGCCCTTTTTTCCTGGCGCCCTTATTTGATGTATGCAGCTGAACTAGTCCATTCAATCACCCGCCAACTGTTTATGAAGGCAGAGAATAGAACATACAATTATAAAGCTTATTAGTGTCCAGCTTTTCTATTTTTAGCATTAAAGGAGTATTTTGCCTCTAAAAGAGCAGTTAGCAAAATCTGAGCAGGTGACCTACAGCATGCACATAGAGGGAGTTCACAGATGTCTCTGTGGGCAGGACTGCTGCTGCTGCCACCTGGCTCCACATCATAATGCTGCTAAGACTGCATGGGGTTCAAGCATGGATGTCTACAGATTAGAAAAAATGAGTTTCTTAAAAGTAAATGGACATTAAAATAAAGCAGTACTACCAGACTCTCCCAGTACACTATATTTTAGTATTGTCCAGGAAAAGCTATTCTCTGAATAGACTGCGTAAATCTGTGCTGCGGGTAGTTTAAAAGTATTAACAAAAGTATTTCAAAAGTGATTTATTTGAGATCAGCTAATCAAGGAGCTTTTCCCATTGATTGCCTACTGTACCCAGATTAGAAAAAAAGATGTGCTTTAAAAAAAAGAAAGCATAGATAGAATATTCCTTTTATTTTAGTCAGTCTTTAACTTTAAAGGACACACAAGGTGAAAATAAACTAATGAAATAAGCAATTGTATCTATCCTCCTCCTAAAAATTACTTTTTAAGATACTCCATGGTTTTATTTTATATGTAAATCTACTTTTCAAGTTTGTACTGTTTTACTGTTTTTGCTCAATGACATATTCATAGACGTATGCCAGAGCTAAAAGCTATGAACTATTGACCCTTTATATCCCTTTTCTGCTAGGAAAGTGTTTTATAGTTGTAATTTCTTATCAGTGTGGGTCACACTGTAGTCTAACTCAGTCCTGACCCAGACAGGAACTGCCACTTACATACTGAATGTTTAACTCTTTCAGGCAGAGAGAGACAAAAAGGAACACAGCACAGTTATTTGTGTGCCAGGCACTGTACATACACATTTCTATCTCATCAAGTCACATCTCACCTCGGGTATCCTTTAAAAACTCTGGTTTACATTTATAACATATGTATCAGCACATTGTGTATGTTCTAAGATGTCAAAGTCCAAGTTGAAGAGACGATATACAAAAACTGAACAATGGTGCATCTTTGACTTACCTTTGTAAAAATGGGTACATGATGGTACATGATGGTATAATGTTGCACTGATGGGAAAATTAGGCAGGTGTCAGTAAGTTTGTAAGAACATGATAAACTGAACTGCTTTTTGAAGACATAACCAGTGGTGCTCAAATACCCCTTTTCAAAATTCGAGTTAGGTCGAATTCGAATAGTAAATTATTCGAGGTCAGTCGAATATTCGAGTCGAATAATTTTTACTATTCGATTCGACCTCGGAATTCGAGCTCACTATTCGAGTCGGTATTCGAGCTCATTATTCGAGCTGACTATTCGAAATGGCCTTAAATAGCTTCCAACACTTGTTTTGAGGGTGAATGATGCAAGAAACCTCTTTTTTTCCAAGTAACAACAGCAAGTGATTATGTGGGATGTTCCTTTAAAAAAAAAAAGTTGAAAAGAGAAGTTGTGTCCAGAAATTTGTTCAGTACTGTATATACTTCTTCTTCTTCTTCTTTATCTTCTATATCTTCTTCTTCTTCTTCTTCTATATCTTCTTCTTCTATATCTTCTTCTTCTATATCTTCTTCTATATCTTCTTCTTCTTTTATATTGTCTTCCTCTTCTTCATCTTCTTCATCATCATCTTCTTCTTCTTCATCTTCTTCATCTTCTTCTTCATCTTCTTCATCTTCTTCATCTTCTTCTTCTTCATCTTCTTCTTCTTCTTTATCTTCTTCTTCATCTTCTTCTTCTTCTTCATCTTCTTCATCTTCTTCATCTTCTTTTTCATCTTCTTCATCTTCTTCATCTTCTTCTTCATCTTCTTCATCTTCTTCATCTTCTTCTTCTTCATCATCTTCATCTTCTTCTTCTTCATCTTCTTCTTCTTCTTCATCATCTTCTTCTTCTTCATCTTCTTCATCTTCTTCTTCTTCATCTTCTTCTTCTTCATCTTCTTCTTCTTCATCTTCTTCTTCTTCATCTTCTTCTTCTTCATCTTCTTCATCTTCATCTTCTTCATCTTCTTCTTCTTCATCTTCATCTTCTTCTTCTTCTTCTTCTTCATCTTCTTCTTCTTCATCTTCTTCATCTTCTTCATCTTCTTCTATATCGTCTTCTTCTTCACTTATTTCTCTTTTCAAATTTTTTTTTTAAAGAAATGCAGCTATTTTTGAGCGTAACAAATAGCTGGTGGCGCACGCATGTTGGAAGCGCCATTGTATGTGCTCCCTGGCAGTGGAAACACACAGACAGCAGGAGGTAAATTCAGCAGCAGGAGGAGGAGGATGAGTGTGTGGCAGCAGGCAGTCAATGAGGCAGGCAGCGTGACATAATAGCCCTGGTACCTAGCGGTGATACCAGGGCTGTAAATAAACACAGCAGGCAGGAGGTCCCAGACAGCGGTCGTGCAGCCCACATTGTGTCCAATACACAACTGGGACAACACAGTTTTCAACCTGGGCACCTCAGAAAAATTAAACCTTTTTTTTGTTTTGGTTTTTTTTGTTTTGTTTTTACAACAAATTACACAGATATAGCTATTTTTTGACGTAATAGCTGGTGGCAGAGTGGCAGCAGAAGGTAAATCTGTGTACCCTGGCAGTGGGAAACACAGACAGACAGCAGCAGCAGCAGGAGGAATGGAGGAGTAATTATGTGTGCAGCTATTGTTTGACGTAATAGCTGGTGGCAGAGTGGCAGCAGAAGGTAAATCTGTGTACCCTGGCAGTGGGAAACACAGACAGACAGCAGCAGCAGCAGGAGGAATGGAGGAGTAATGTGAGCAGCTATTGTTTGACGTAATAGCTGGTGGCAGAGTGGCAGCAGAAGCTAATTCTGTGTACCCTGGCAGTGGAAAAAAACAGACAGACAGCAGCATCAGCAGGAGGAATGGAGGAGTAGTGTGAGTGTGGCAGCAGGTAGGCAGCGTGACATAATAGCCCTGGTACCTAGCGGTGATACCAGGCCGTAAATGAACACAACAGGAGGTCCCAGACAGCGGTCGTGCAGCCCACATCGTGTCCAATACACAACTGGGACAACACAGTTTTCAACCCGGGCACCTCAGAAAAATTAAACCTTTTTTTTTTTTTTGGTTTTTTTTGTTTTGTTTTTACAACCAATTACACAGATATAGCTATTTTTTGATGTAATAGCTGGTGGCAGAGTGGCAGCAGAAGGTAAATCTGTGTACCCTGGCAGTGGGAAACACAGACAGACAGCAGCAGCAGCAGGAGGAATGGAGAAGTAATTATGTGTGCAGCTATTGTTTGACGTAATAGCTGGTGGCAGACTGGCAGCAGAAGGTAATTCTGTGTACCCTGGCAGTGGGAAACACAGACAGACAGCAGCAGCAGGAGGAATGGAGGAGTAGTGTGAGTGTGGCAGCAGGCAGGCAGCGTGACATAATAGCCCTGGTACCTAGCGGTGATACCAGGCCGTAAATGAACACAACAGGAGGTCCCAGACAGCGGTCGTGCAGCCCACATCGTGTCCAATACACAACTGGGACAACACAGTTTTCAACCCGGGCACCTCAGAAAAATTAAACCTTTTTTTTTGTAATGGTTTTGTAGTTTTGGTTTTACAACCAATTACACAGATATAGCTATTTTTTGACGTAATAGCTGGTGGCAGAGTGGCAGCAGAAGGTAAATCTGTGTACCCTGGCGGTGGGAAACACAGACAGACAGCAGCAGCAGCAGGAGGAATGGAAGAGTAATTATGTGTGCAGCTATTGTTTGACGTAATAGCTGGTGGCAGACTGGCAGCAGAAGGTAATTCTGTGTACCCTGGCAGTGGGAAACACAGACAGACAGCAGCAGCAGGAGGAATGGAGGAGTAGTGTGAGTGTGGCAGCAGGCAGGCAGCGTGACATAATAGCCCTGGTACCTAGCGGTGATACCAGGCCGTAAATGAACACAACAGGAGGTCCCAGACAGCGGTCGTGCAGCCCACATCGTGTCCAATACACAACTGGGACAACACAGTTTTCAACCCGGGCACCTCAGAAAAATTAAACCTTTTTTTTTTTTAATGGTTTTTTGGTTTTGTTTGTAAAACAAATTACACAGATATATAGCTATTGTTTGACGTAATAGCTGGTGGCAGAGTGGCAGCAGAAGGTAAATCTGTGTACCCTGGCAGTGGGAAACACAGACAGACAGCAGAAGGGCAGTACACAGCAGCCCACTGTAGGTGTAAAATGTGTGGCTGCAGGCGACGTAATAGTCAAAGTGAACCAGGCTGGCTTAGTGAGCAGGAGCCAGGAGGTGGTAAAGGGTGGTAAGGCACATTAACGATGGTTCTTAGCCAGTTCATGTCCCCCTCTCGCCGACAACAGGGGCCAGGAACTCGCCTTCCACCCACGCCTGGTTCATCTTGAGAAACGTCAGTCTGTCCACAGACTTGTGAGACAGACGTGAGCGTTTCTCGGTGACCACACCACCAGCTGCACTGAAGCAGCGCTCGGACAGCACGCTGGAAGGGGGGCAGGACAGCACTTCCAGGGCGTACTGCGCCAGCTCGCTCCAGATCTCCAGGCGCTTGACCCAATACTCCATGGGATCAACAGGGGCATCGCTGTCAAGCCCGCTGTAGGACCCCATGTAGTCAGCCACCATGCGGGTCAGGCGCTGGCTGTGACCGGTGGAGGATGCTGCTGCATGCACTTCCTCTCTAGTCACTGCTGCCGGAGCCTCTACAGTCCTGTAGAGCTCGTGGCTGAGAGACAGCAGGTCTGTGGGGCGCTTGCTGCTGGATGCAGGCACCTGCTGCTGCCTCTGTGCTGGCTGCTGGACAGTGGGGGTGGAAGGCTGGGGGAAGGCTTCCTCCAAGCGCTCAACAAGGGCCTGCTGCAAGCTCCTTATTTGTTGCGCTGGGTCTCCTCCTGCAGGCGGCAGGAACTGGCTCAACTTCCCCTTGAGGCGTGGGTCCAACATCATGCTGATCCAGATGTCCTCCCTCTGCTTCATCTGGATCACCCTGGGGTCTCTGCGCAGGCACGTCAGCATGTGCGCTGCCATTGGGAAGAGGCGGGCCACGTCTGCTGGCACATCGACGGCAGTGCTGCTGTCCTCATCCTCCTCCTCTGCCTCGTCAGCCTCATCCTCTCTCCACCCCCGCACCAACTCAGCTGCACTGTGCTGCTCCCCCTCATCACCAGCAAGGTCAGGGACCTCCACCAAGTCCTCCTCCTCCTCCCCCTCAGAGGTGGACTGTGCAGCTGCTTGCCGCTCCTGCTGGTCCAAGGCTGCCGCTCCCTGTTCCAGCAAAGCATCGAGGGCCCTGTTCAGCAGACAAACCAGGGGCACCCACTCGCAGACCATAGCATGGTCCCTGCTCACCATGTTAGTGGCCTGCAGAAAGGGAGCCAGCACTAAGCACACCTGCTGCATGTGCCTCCAGTCATCATCGGGGACGATGGACGGGATGTTGCTGGTCTTGTCCCTTCTCTGAGCGGCGGAAACAGTGGCCAGGGCAAGGTACTGGTTGACAGCGTGCTTCTGTTCAACCAGACGCTCCAACATCGCCAGGGTGGAGTTCCAGCGAGTCGGAACGTCAAGGATCAGCCGATGGCGTGGCAGATCCAGCTCCTTTTGCACGTCTTCCAGGCTCGCACAGGCTGCAGCCGAGCGCCGGAAGTGACGCACAACGTTCCTTGCCGTTTCCAGCAGTTCGCCCATCCCCTGGTAGGTGCGCAAGAACTTCTGCACCACCAGGTTCAGCACGTGGGCAAGACAGGGGATGTGGGTCAGGTTTCCCCTGTCTATTGCGGCAACCAGATTGGCCCCATTGTCGGCCACCACCTCTCCGACTCTGAGGCCTCTGGGGGTCAGCCAAATCCTCTCCTGCTCCTGGAGTTTGGCCAACACATGGGTTGCCGTCAGCTTGGTCTTCCCAAGGCTGACCAAGTGCAGCAGCGCTTGGCAGTGGCGGGCCTTCACGCTGCTGCTGAGGCGGGGGGTTTGGCCAGGTGTGCCGGAGGATGGCAGAGGATCGGAGGAACCTGCTGCAGTTCCCCTGACCCTGCGGGGTGACACCACCCACTGTGTTGCTGCTGCTGCTGTGCCCGCTGCTGCTCTCCCATCCTCACCCCCTTCCACCAAGCTGACCCAGTGGACAGTGAAGGACAGGTAGCGGCCTGTCCCGAAGCGGCTGCTCCAGGAGTCCATGGTGACGTGGACCCTTTCACCAACCGCGTGCTCCAGCCCTCGCTCCACATTGGCCATCACAAAGCGGTGCAGTGCAGGAATGGCCTTGCGGGAGAAAAAGTGTCTGCTGGGGAGCTGCCAGTCTGGGGCTGCGCAAGCAAGCAGCGCACGAATGTCGCTCCCCTCCTGCACGAGCGTGTACGGCAGGAGTTGGGAGCACATGGCCCGTGCCAGCAAGCCGTTCAGCTGCCGCACGCGACGGCTGCTGGGAGGCAGAGCCCTAACCACCCCCTGGAAGGACTCGCTCAAAAGGCTCTGGCGTGGCCTTTTGCTGGCACGGGAATCAGCAGACACAGCGGAGGAGGCCACTGAGGACTGGCTGCCAGAACAGGCCTCAGTGTCGGCGGCAGGAGTTGCAGAGGGGGGAGGAGCAGTGCGTTTCCGCACTCCTGCTGGTGCTGCTGGAGGAGCAGGAGGGCGGGTGGCTGCTGTTGCTGCTGCTGCTGAAGGCTGTGCAGTGATGGGTGTGGTGCCACTGCCAGCACCAGATGCCTTCAGCCTCTGGAACTCCTCATGCTGGTGGAAATGTTTCGCAGCAAGGTGGTTGATGAGCGAGCTGGTGCTAAACTTTAAGGGGTCTGCACCTCTGCTCAACTTCCGCTGACAGTGGTTGCAAGTGGCGTACTTGCTGTACACAGTGGGCATGGTGAAATATCGCCAGATTGGTGACAGAAACATCCCCCTACGGCATGGAAGCGCTGCTGCCTGTCTCCCTGTGGTGGTTGGGGGGGGGCTTGGGGGGCTTGGGTGCGGCTGGTGGTGGTACTGGCAGATGCTGCTGCTGCTGCTGCTGAGCCTGAGACACCAGCAGGCTGTGGGACCTGCCTACTGCTGCCAATGCTTGCAATGATGCGCCTCCTTGCAAGGCCCACAAGAGCATCCTCCTCCTCCTCCTCAGAGCTGCTGAGGACGACATCCCCTGGAGGTGGTGGCACCCAGTCTCTGTTTGTCACCGGGTCATCATCATCCTCCCCCTCCTGAAACATGTCCTGCTGGGATGATGACCCCCCAAACTCCTCTCCTGATGCATGGATGGGCTGCTTGACTGTCGCCACAGTCTTGCTGTCCAATCCCTCATCCCCCAAAGTGCCCATCAGCATCTCCTCCTCAAAATCGCCAACAACAGCAGACAATACCCTGATGGTGCCTGGGGTCAAAATACTGCTGAGTGACAGGTCGCCAACTTGTGACGGTGAACTGGCCTCCTCCCCAGACCCTGCTGGGCGGCTGCTGCGAACAGGGGTGGTGGTGGTGGTGGTGGTGAGGGTGGAGGCCTCGGATGCAGAGCTGATGGCGGGCTGCTCATCCTCCGTCATGAGTTGCACCACAGTGTCTGCATGCTTTTCCTCAATGGGACGTTTCCGACCCGGCTGGAGGAAAATCGGAGCAGGTGCTACACGCTGCTGCTGCTGTGTCTCTGCAGCGTGAGTTGCAGATGCTCCTGCTGGGCGGCGCCCAAGGCATCCACGGCCAGTGGCTATGGGAGGAATGTTAGCCACTGACGCTGCTGCTGCTGCTGCGGAACTGTGCATGGTGGCGCGGCCGCGGCCTGCCACAATGCTGCTCCCTCTCCTCCTGATTCCCTTGCTGCCCTTCCCTTTGCCCTAACCGCGCTGGCTGCCACTTCCAGACATCTTCGATGTTTTGGGCGTATAGACAAAAGTTTTTTAAAAGGGCGGGTGAAAAGTGGGGTACTTTAATGGAGTGGGTTGGTGGGTGAGGTGACTGAGTGAGTGTCCCTAGTACAGTAAGTAAGTAGTAACAGTCAGGAAGTACAACTAGCAGTTACAATAATCAGTAGTAATCACAAGTAAATTTAGTGTGTGTACACTACAGACAGTGAGTGCACGCACGCGCAAACACGCGCAGGAGCTAGCCTATGAACAGTGACTATGAAGAGTGAGTGTCCCTAGTACAGTAAGTAAGTAAGTAGTAACAGTCAGTAAGTACAACTAACTAATTACAATAATCAATCAGTTATCAGAAGGAAATAGAGTGTGTGTAGTGTGTGTACACAGACAGTGAGTGCACACACGCAGGAGCTAGTAGCCTATGAACAGTGACTGAGTGTCCTAGACTCCTAGTACAGTAAGAGTAAGTAGTAACAGTAAGTACAACTAACTAATTACAATAATCAATCAGTTATCAGAAGGAAATAGAGTGTGTGTAGTGTGTACACAGACAGTGAGTGCACACACGCAGGAGCTAGTAGCCTATGAACAGTGACTGAGTGTCCTAGACTCCTAGTACAGTAAGTAGTAACAGTAAGTACAACTAACTAATTACAATAATCAATTACAATAATCAATCAGTTATCAGAAGGAAATAGAGTGTGTGTAGTGTGTACACAGAAAGTGAGTGCACACACGCAGGAGCTAGTAGCCTATGAACAGTGACTGAGTGTCCTAGACTCCTAGTACAGTAAGAGTAAGTAGTAACAGTAAGTACAAACAACTAACTAATTACAATAATCAATCAGTTATCAGAAGGAAATAGAGTGTGTGTAGTGTGTGTACACAGACAGTAAGTGCACACACGCAGGAGCTAGTAGACTATGAACAGTGACTGAGTGTCCTAGACTCCTAGTACAGTAAAAGTAAGTAGTAACAGTAAGTACAACTAACTAATTACAATAAGCAATCAGTTATCAGAAGGAAATAGAGTGTGTGTAGTGTGTGTACACAGACAGTGAGTGCACACACGCAGGAGCTAGTAGCCTATGAACAGTGACTGAGTGTCCTAGACTCCTAGTACAGTAAGAGTAAGTAGTAACAGTAAGTACAAACAACTAACTAATTACAATAATCAATCAGTTATCAGAAGGAAATAGAGTGTGTGTAGTGTGTACACAGACAGTGAGTGCACACACGCAGGAGCTAGTAGCCTATGAACAGTGACTGAGTGTCCTAGACTCCTAGTACAGTAAGTAGTAACAGTAAGTACAACTAACTAATTACAATAATCAATCAGTTATCAGAAGGAAATAGAGTGTGTGTAGTGTGTACACAGACAGTGAGTGCACACACGCAGGAGCTAGTAGCCTATGAACAGTGACTGAGTGTCCTAGACTCCTAGTACGGTAAGTAGTAACAGTAAGTACAACTAACTAATTACAATAATCAATTACAATAATCAATCAGTTATCAGAAGGAAATAGAGTGTGTGTAGTGTGTACACAGAAAGTGAGTGCACACACGCAGGAGCAGCTAGTAGCCTATGAACAGTGACAGTGAGTGTCCTAGTACAGTTACAGTATATAACTACAATACTAATACAATCAGTAGTAAAGGACAGCAGAAATACTGGTATAGAATAGAGAGAAATAAACAGAGGACAGGAGGACAGCTGCCCACACAGGCAAGGCCCTGAGGCCTAAAGCTGTAAGCCTGCAGCAGCTGGCCTGTCTCTATGTAACACAAAAGCTACTAACTAAAATACAATGTCTAACTAACTAACAACAATATAGGTGTGTATAGGAGGTGTATGTGAGCAAAAACGCTAGGTAAATGACCACAATAGAGCTCTTGCTAAGCCAAAGCACAAAGGAGCAACTCTCTCTCTGTACAAGTCTCAGGCAAGCACGGAGAAACGGAACATGGCGGCCGCTATTTATAGGGTAGGGGCTGGCCAGGGTCCCCCTCTGTGATTGGCTGCCGTCAGAGGGCCTGGGAGCCCTCTGATTGGCTCTAAGGACATCAATCTGGGCTATGACGCTATTCGAGCTCGGTACCGAGCTCGAATAGCGCCGTTTTGCTCGAATAGCTCGAATAGTGAATGGGCTATTCGAGTGTACTCGAATAGCCCATTCGAATAGCTACAGCTATTCGGAGCTCGAATACCGAGCTCGAATAGCTGGAAAAGAGCTCGAATATTCGAGCTACTCGAATATTCGAGCTCTGCTGAGCACCACTGGACATAACCCATAGCCAGACCATATTATCTTGAGAGTAGTAGCTTGTAATGTCTCACTACAACAACAGACCCATGTGGGGAACCACCATAGGCAATTTCAGCCCATGGTGGTGGATCTTGGCCCCTTTGTCAATCCCAGTGAACAGAATGACAGACCTCCTTTCCCTTTGGTGATTTCGCTCTCAAGAATTCCAACATATAAAGGGGTTAGCGAAAGAAGAATCCCATAGTCTGTAGGCTAAAAGTCCAATTTTTATTGTGGCATTAGTGGACAAGCAAATACAGCAATATTAAGGAGTTGATTGTCTTACCAGTAAGGAGAATGTTAGGGAAAATGTTATTTATTAGTACATCTCCTGTTTGCTGATTTGGCTATCTCTTGGTGGACAGAGTTGCATAATCTAGCCCTGTAAGGAAGAAAGTAAACTAAGACAGTAGATCCCTTCCTTGGTCTGTAAAGGTTCAGTAGATGCAAATCATGCAATCAGCAGGGATGTTCTAAGGAAAAGATTGGAAGAGTAGAGGTAACTGTGAACACCTACTACTAGGCCCATTGAATTAAGATGCTAAGATAGTAAGGTTTCTCTCACCTGAATATTTGTGATTACTGAAACATTTCTTTGTAAATTCTTTCAGTAGCTTTTAGTCTTTGTATTATTCTCATTTCCAACCTTACGGTTCTTTTTCCGAAGCTGTATTTCTAACCGTTGATTTTCCTCGCATTCTCCTTATATCAATATTTTATTCAAAATGCACACCCCTTACTGTTTTGTTCAGGTTTGTTTCCTCTATACATTGCTACATAATTGCACTGCGTCACAAGGTGACTTCTGCACTGCTCCCCGCTTCTCACAAATGTGCCCTCTTTGTTTCTTATGAAAAGCTAACCCCGTTGAAAGAGCTACGCGATTTTATTCTTTGATGATCCCGAAGCAATATTTTTCCACACAGTTTGCCTTGATATGTACACGTTTTTTTTTGCTTATTTTTTTCTTCTCCTTTTGATTACAGACACAAGATATAGTTAGAGACAAGATGATAGCGTTTTCTTTTCAGCAAGCCCAACCTCCTTGAAAACCTATAAGAATTTCTGTGTTAATCATCGTACACGGGGCTTTCTTTAGATTCTGTCTCTACCGAGAGTTCCACAAGGGAAAGAAAGCTAAGGTCTAGAATTTCTTTTATGTCCCTTCAGTCAGCAACCAATAGGAAGCTGGACTTGCACCATGATGAGAGGTGACTAACTGACGTTTGGCAGCGTCTAAAAATAGCTTGCATATAAAGTAGTGTCAAATGTAAAATATTTGTGTTTCCAGAAACAGAGACTCTTTGTGAAATGTCACCGTGAAAGTAATGACAAACTGTCACCCTCAGAAGAGTACGCCATTTAAGGCACTTGCTTGTTTTTCTCTTTCCCTCAGAAATGAACGGGTTACCACAAAGTCTGTCATAGCTGTGAGCCAACTGTAAAATGTGATAAAGAAGAAAAAATTCAGACTATTCAACATTTTACACCGAGCCATCTTTGAAATCGTAGGAGATATTTAATTATTAGGAAAAACACTGGGAATCTAAAGCTTTTCTGTCTCGCCTCAAATCCCTGGGTGCCAACAAAATGATTTGTTCAGCATAAAGGATGTGGCAAACGCTATTGGTGATGCACGTAAAACATTCTGTATTAAAAAGGTGACCAGCATTTTTTGATGGAAATCTAATATGCGCAAACTGTGTCTCAGTGCCTCAATATGCTAAGCCAGTGTACACAGAGGGTCCTCTTTGTTGTACTCAGTGCTTCTCTTTGATATCACATTGTATCTCCCTGACAGTGCGGCGGCCATTTTGTTCACAGCAAACCATTAAAGATTATTTTACCCCTGGCAGGGAATGAGTTATGGCTCTCTAGTTTCAGGCTTTCCCATAATAAAATGATTATGTGCAAGGATGAGATGCCAATTCACGTTAAATATTAATTGTAAAGTGCGTATGAGCAGCAGTTTAAGTACCTGAAAAATGTAATTTCTTCCTGATTGATTTTATGAAATCTGGTATTACGCACTGCTAGAATGCTCACAGAAACATATTTTTAGAAAGGTTGCCAGATGATACATTTATACATTTAAGTGGTAATCTTTCTTTGAAATAGAAAATTGTCAGGATTTATCAAGCACGGAGAATGTAATACCGGTACTTGACTTAGGGGCCTATGTACAAATATTAGTCGGTGCTGGAAAAGTCAGTATTAATCCCTGTGTCACCCGTGGCACAAGAGCTAGCTCAGTCTGAAACACCTGGGTCAGAGATCAGCTGCTATGTTCCCGCATGCTGTAATGTCAGGAGTGAGAGTGTGACAGATTGCACCGCTGGCGCAATGCAGAATGGAGTACAATATCTGACTGCTGCCTTTCTACAGAGGAAATATCATCACTGTAGTAACATTAAATGTAACATTCGCTCTAGTCATAATATATAGAATGACCTATGTTTTCTATATTCATCAGGCATAAAGTTTCTTCAGGGTAGAGTAGACTTTGGGCTTGATTCAGTAAGCAGTGCTAACTGTTAGCACGCTTTTGAAAAGCCCATTATCACGCCTAAACTCAGTGTTCGCGTTATAATGAGCATTCACGTGCAAAGTCTGTTGGACAAAACATTCTGTGCGCACAGCGTGGTATGCGCGCAACGTCGCATCGTGGTGCGATGATAACGGGGCACCCGATGCGCCTATAAGGTGGCATGGGATGCGACCTTAACGGTGCACCGTTAAGGTCGCATCCCATGCCACCTTATAGGCGCATCGGGTGCCCCGTTATTGTCGCACCACGATGCGAAGTTGTGCGCATACCACGCTGTGCGCGCAGAATGTTTTGCCCGACGGACTTTGCATGCTGGGTGATTTGAAAAAACAGTGCTAACCTACTGAGCACCCTGGTTAACACGCCTAAAGTCTTTAGGCGTGCTAAGTAGGTTAGCACTGTTTACTGAATCAAGCCTTAAGCGTTATAAGTGTTGTTGTCAACAATTCCGCTTTCCCGAAATTATGGTAGAAATTTTGAAATTTCCATCTCACTTTTGTTAAATGAAATTCACTGAAGTCAGCAGGGGGCGCTAAATCTCCTTTGAAAAGAGGATCAGTGGGGACTTCTTCTTGTTAGTTAGGATCACTAACACAAAAAAATCGTAAAATGTAAAATACATGTGTATGTATAAAATGTACAGTTTTTCCTGAATAAAGTGCACTATAAATAACTATTTCCTGTGTCGCTGTCACACCTCCCCATACACTAATATAACGCCTATCCCCCCCCCCCCCCCCCCCCCCACACACACACACACACACGAAAAATAAATAAATAAATAAACCCTAGTACTTATTTTGGGGAAAAATTAATGTAAGGCACTGTCTTAAATTTGGGGAAACATAGTATTATCATATGATTAACCACTTGAGGACCACAGTCTTTTCGCCCCTTAAAGAGACTCTGTAACATTCAAAACATCCCCTGGGGGGTACTCACCTCGGGTGGGGGAAGCCTCCGGATCCTAATGAGGCTTCCCACGCCGTCCTCTGTCCCACGGGGGTCTCTCCGCAGCCCTCCGAACAGCCGGCGACTGTGCCGACTGTCATTTCAATATTTACCTTTGCTGGCTCCAGCGGGGGCGCTGTGGCGGCTTTCCATTCCGAACTACACGGAAATACCCGATCTCATTCGGGTCCGCTCTACTGCGCAGGCGCAGGAAACTTGCGCCTGCGCAGTAGAGCGGACCCGACGGCGATCGGGTATTTCCGTGTAGTTCGGAGCCGACAGCCGTCAGAGCGCCTGCGCAGGAGCCAGGAAGGTAAATAATGACGTCACCGCTGCCCGGACTCCACGGAGGGCTGCAGCGAGACCCCTGACGGATGGAGGACGGCGTGGGAAGCCTCATTAGGATCCGGAGGCTTCCCCCACCCGAGGTGAGTACCCCCCAGGGGATATTTTTATGTTACAGTTCCTCTTTAAGGACCAGAGCCTTTTCTCCATTCAGACCACTGCAGCTTTCAAGGTTTATTGCTCGGTCATACAACCTACCACCTAAATGAATTTTACCTCCTTTTGTTGTCACTAAAACAGTTTTCTTTTGGTGCTATTTGATTGCTGCTGCGAGTTTTAGTTTTTATTATATTCATCAAAAAAGACATGAATTTTGACAAAAAAATGTTTTGTTTTTTTTACTTTCTGTGCTGTTATTTTTTAAATAAAGCAAAATTTCTGTATACATTTTTGTCCAAATGTATTCTGCTACATGTCTTTGATTAAAAAAAAATCCATTCAGTGTATATTTATTGGTTTGGGTAAAAGTTATAGCGTTTACAAACTATGGTGCCAAAAGTGAATTTTCCCATTTTGAAGCATCTCTGACTTTTCTGACCACCTGTCATGTTTCATGAGGTGCTAAAATTCCAGGATAGTATAAATAACCCCCAAATGACCCTATTTTGGAAAGAAGACATCCCAAAGTATTCACTGAGAGGCATGGTGAGTTCATAGAAGGTTTTATTTTTTTCACAAGTTAGCGGAAAATGACACTTTGTGACAAAAAAAAAAGTTTCCATTTCTTCTAACTTGCGACAAAAAAAAATGAAATCTGTCACGGACTCACTATGCTCCTCTCTGAATACCTTGAAGTGTCTACTTTCCAAAATGGGGTCATTTGTGGTGTGTGTTTACTGTCCTGGCATTTTGGGGGTGCCTAATTGTAAGCACCCCTGTAAAGCCTAAAGGTGCTCATTGGACTTAGGGCCCCTTAGTGCAGTTAGGCTGCAATAAAGTGCCACACATGTGGTATTGCCGTACTCAGGAGAAGTAATATAATGTGTTTTGGAGTGTATTTTTACACATACCCATGCTGGGTGGGAGAAATGTCTCTGTAAATGACAATTTTTTGATTTTTTTTACACACAATTGTCCATTTACAAAGATATTTCTCCCACTCAGCATGAGTATGTGTAAAAATACACCCCAAAACACATTGTACTACTTCTCCTGAGTACGGCGATACCACATGTGTGGCACTTTTTTGCACCCTAACTGCGCTAAGGGGCCCAAAGTCCAATGAGTACCTTTAGGATTTCACAGGTCATTTTGCAACATTTGGTTTCAAGACTACTCCTCACGGTTTAGGGCCCCTAAAATGCCAGGGAAGTATAGGAACCCCACTAATGACCCCATTTTAGAAAGAAGACACCCCAAGGTATTCCGTTAGGAGTATGGTGAGTTCATAGAAGATTTTATTTTTTGTCACAAGTTAGCGGAAATTGATTTTAATTGTTTTTTTTCACAAAGTGTCATTTTCCGCTAACTTGTGACAAAAAATAAAATCTTCTATGAACTCACCATACTCCTAACGGAATACCTTTGGGTGTCTTCTTTCTAAAATGGGGTCATTTGTGGGGTTCCTATACTGCCCTGGCATTTTAGGGGCCCTAAAGCGTGAGGAGTAGTCTTGACACCAAATGTCACAAAATGACCTGTGAAATCCTAAAGGTACTCACTGGACTTTGGGCCCCTTTAGCGCACTTAGGGTGCAAAAAAGTGCCACACATGTGGTACCGCCGTACTCAAGAGAAGTAGTATAATGTGTTTTGTGGTGTATTTTTACACATACCCATGCTGGGTGGGAGAATATATATCTGTAAATGATAATTTTTGCTGTTTTTTTACACACAATTGTCCATTTACAGAGAAATTTCTCCCACCCAGCATGGGTATGTGTAAAAATACACCCCAAAACACATTATACTACTTCTTCTGAGTACGGCGATACCACATGTGTGAAACTTTTTTGCAACCTAGGTCCGCTCAGGGGCCTAACGTCCTATTCACAGGTCATTTTGAGGCATTTGGATTCTAGACTACTCCTCACGGTTTAGGGCCCTAAAATGCCAGGGCAGTATAGGAACCCCACAAGTGACCCCATTTTAGAAAGAAGACACCCCAAGGTATTCAGTTAGGTGTATGGTGAGTTCATAAAAGATTTTTTTTTTGGTCACAAGTTAGTGGAAATTGACACTTTGTGAAAAAAAACAATACAAATCAATTTCTGCTAACTTGTGACAAAAAAGAAAATCTTCTATGAACTCGTCATACACCTAACAGAATACCTTGGGGTGTCTTCTTTCTAAAATGGGGTCACTTGTGGGGTTCCTATACTGCCCTGGCATTTTAGGGGCCCTAAACCGTGAGGAGTAGTCTTGAGAACAAATGTCTCAAAATGACCCTTGAAATCCTAAAGGTACTCATTGGACTTTGGGCCCCGTAGCGCAGTTAGGCTGCAAAAAAGTGCAACACATGTGGTAGTGCCGTGCTCAGAAGAAGTAGTATAATGTGTTTTGTGGTGTATTTTTACATATACCCATGCTGGGTGGGAGAAATATCTCTGTAAATGACAAATTTTTGATTTTTTTTACACACAATTGTCCATTTACAGAGAGATTTCTCCCACCCAGCATGGGTATGTGTAAAAATACAGCCCAAAACACATTATACTACTTCTCCTAAGTACGGCGATACCACATGTGTGACACTTTTTTGCAGCCTAGGTGCGCTAAGGGGCCCAACGTCCTATTCACAGGTCATTTTGAGGCATTTGTTTTCTAGACTACTCCTCACGGTTTAGGGCCCCTAAAATGCCAGGGCAGTATAGGAACCCCACAAGTGACCCCATTTTAGAAAGAAGACACCCCAAGGTATTCCGTTAGGTGTATGGTGAGTTCATAGAAGATTTTATTTTTTGTCACAAGTTAGTGGAAAATGACACTTTGTGAAAAAAACAATAAAAATCAATTTCCGCTAACTTTTGACAAAAAATAAAATCTTCTATGAACTCGTCATACACCTAACAGAATACCTTGGGTGTCGTCTTTCTAAAATGGGGTCACTTGTGGGGTTGCTATACTGCCCTGGCATTTTACGGGCCCAAAACCGTGAGTAGCCTGGAAACCAAATGTCTCAAAATGACTGTTCAGGGGTATAAGCATCTGAAAATTTTGATGACAGGTGGTCTATGAGGGGGCGAATTTTATGGAACCCGTCATAAGCAGGATGGCCTTTTAGATGACAGGTTGTATTGGGCCTAATCTGATGGATAGGAGTGCTGCAGGCGGTGACAGGAGGTGGTTGATGGGTGTCCCAGGGGGTGGTTAGAGGGGAAAATAGATGCAATCAATGCACTGGGGAGGTGATCGGAAGGGAGTCTGAGGGGGATCTGAGGGTTTGGCTGAGTGATCAGGAGCCGACATGGGGCAAATTAGGGCCTGATCTGATGGGTAGGTGTGCTAGGGGGTGAAAGGTGGTGACAGAAGGTGATTGATGGGTGTCTCAAGGTGTGATTAGAGGGGGGAATAGATGCAAGCAATGCACTGGCGAGGTGATCAGGGCTGGGGTCTGAGGGCTATCTGAGGGTGTGGGCGGGTGATTGAGTGCCCTAGGGGCAGATAGGGGTCTAATCTGATGGGTAGCAGTGACAGGTGGTGACAGGGTGTGACTGATGGGTGATTGATGGGTAATTAGTGGGTGTTTAGAAGAGAGAACAGATGTAAACAATGCACTTGGGAGGTGATCTGACGGCGGGTCTGCAGGCGATCTGATGGTGTGGGTGGGTGATCAAATTGCCCGCAAGGGGCAGGTTAGGGGCTGATTGATGGGTGGCAGTGACAGGGGGTTATTGATGGGTGATTAACAGGTGATTGACAGGTGATCAGTGGGTTATTACAGGGGGGATAGAGGAATACAGTACACGGGGGAGGGTTCTGGGGGGGGGGGGGTCTGGGGAGAATCTGAGGGGTGGGGGGCTGATCAGGAGGGAGCAGGGGGCAGTTTAGGGAATAAAAAAAATAGCGTTGACAGATAGTGACAGGGAGTTATTGATGGGTGATTAGGGGGGGTGATTGGGTGCAAACAGGGGTCTGGGGGGTGGGCAGGGGGGGAGTCTGAGGGGTGCTGTGGGCAATCAGGGGGCAGTTATGGAGATCAGTGTGCTTGGGTGCAGACTAGGGTGGCTGCAGCCTGCCCTGGTGGTCTCTCGGACACTGGGACCAACAGGGCAGGAGGCAGCCTGTACAGGGCCGTTTCTTCGGCAGTGCGGGCAGGGCGACCGCACTGGGCGCATACCAGCAAGTAGATGAAAGGGGGCGCAGACAGAAGGACATTACCACTAGGGAGCTGGTGACGTGCGGTGCAGCCAAATGGAAGAAGAAAGAAAATTACCAGCACGATCACCTTCCTTGACTCCTCCTAGGCTGCCTGCGTCAGACTTCAAGTCATCATCATGTCACCACCACGTGATGACACCTGATGTCTTGTAGCAGTACTGCAGGCTGTCAGTGCGCAGCACCCATTGAGGAGTCTGCTTTCCAGGCTCTCCTTGCCTTGGTGTTTTCCTGCTTCCTCCTGGATGAGCGGCTGGTCACTAGAAAGTAGGCAGATCTACTTGTGACCTGTGGCTGTGTTTCTGTTCCTAAAGAGTAAGGGTTCCCAAGTCCATGGGGGTGGGGGGAAGGGGGCGCAATTTTTACACCCTCGCCCTGGGTGCAATTTAGCCTAGAAACTGCCCTGAGCCTGTATAATAGGCTTTGTATACATTACAAAGCCTATTATACACTGTGTCAGCGGCGATCGGGCAGCTAGTAACCCGCCGGCACTTCCGAATAGCCGGCGGGTTAAAGTGCGGAGGGGGCAGAGCCTGTCGCCGGCGGCTGATTGCGTCACGAATGATGCGATCGCCGCATAACCACGCCCACCGCCACCGATGGGCGTATTGCAGTCGTTTTGGCCCAGCCCGCACATCGGCTGTGGGCGGTCGGCAAGTGGTTAACATAACAGGCAGGAGGACTAAGATAAGCAGAGTGACCCTATCAACCTGTAAAAAGTGTTCTTGATAGGATAAGCAGCAGTAGTTGAAGCCTCTTCTTTTTATTAACAGTGCTATAACCAATACATCTAATGCCAATTAATATTAATGCACTCAATAACGGCCTCTATTTATCATCCCTCTGTTCTACCACTGCTTTTCTTTTTTTTGCCACCAGCTGAAGTATAAAAAGTTAGATACCTCAGTAGTTGGACATTTTTGGAAAGTCCAGTGGCTTTCCATCATCCTCAAAACCACTGATCCAGCTCAAGGTCCCTTTGCATCTTCTGACCCCGTTCCTGGCCACGGACTGGGCATGCACAAGTAAGGTCCGCACTTGATCGGTAGAGTAAAGCCTGCCATGTGTGGCTTTGTTTCTTCTGTGCAGGAGTGGTTTGTTCATCAGGACATGCACGGACCTTACTTGTATATGCCCACTACAGATGCACTCGTCTATGGCCACTTGTGAACAGTAAAACACTATTCAACTTGCACATAGTTAAATAGGTTTTTAGAGGGACACTTGTTTTATGAACCTTGTGAGATGGGCCTCTAGGCTGTGAGGATAGCCTAGAAGAGGTAAAGGAATGGTTGTGAACATTAAAGAGCCCCCATCAAAATTTTACTTGGAAAGGGGGGGGGGTTGGGCTACTGGCTTGATTTTAAGTTACACCCCTGACCTTACTATGCAATCTAATAAATTATTAGTTTTACTAGTGAATGGTGGATCTAAGAATGTCTTAACAAGCACACAAATAAGAGTTTATCAGTGAGGATAAAATGCAAGTAAAGGCGGTCCCCTACTTAGAAAAATTCTGTTCCATGAGGGCGTTTGTAAGTCCATTTTGTTTGTTAGTCAAGGTTTGTATTTTACATACTGTACTAGAATGTTTGGATACATGATTTACTTTTGGACCACTCTGGGTTTGGACATACAGCATAAACGATGAGGTTTTACCGCAGGAAAGTTCAGAGGATCATTATTTCTGCTTTGTTTTATAGCTTAAAAGACAGAGTGTGGATTTGAAACTGCAACTGTGACAATTTGATGCAATGTTATAAAAAAAAAAAAGCTATATAACTGAAAATAAAATTATAAGACTTTTCTTTGCTACTAAAGTTCTATTCATTATCCGTTCTACACATATAATTCATTTTATTATTTTTTTTTCACTCCGGGTTGGTGTGTAACCCTTTACAATAGTTTATACAGTACTGTAACATAAAATAACAAAAAAAATTATTTACAAAAAATAGTTCAGTACATTTTGTAAATGAGATGTTGCAACTCCAGTCATTTGTTAGCAAGGGAATTCAGGCAATGTGTTCTACAAGATACATTCAACTAGTCCCCATTTCCTCCAAATGTAGGTTTGATCAGGGCGCGTGAAGCACTGTCAGGACAAAAAGTACACATACGACTCTAGCGATTATTTGCTTATTTTTTACATTCAGTAATAACATTTTCAACTCGTAAGCCACAAAGCAGTCATTGTCAGAGCAAGATGTGTGGGAGTGACAGTAAAAAGTTGGCCAAGGGGAGCAGAAGGAATAAATCTGTCTCTGGCATAATTTTCAGTTACTTATAAGACACCAGAACTTTCTTTTGAAAAGTAGAAGGCAAGTTGCTAGCCTGTCTATTTTGCTTTTTTTGGTCTTCCATCCCCTTGGCTGTATTTAGAAATTGTGCTGCCTTAGGCCATTGTGAATTAATATGCTCTAAATAAGCAGTATGAAACCTTATGACAAAACCCCCATGGTTCTATTTCTACTAATGAATGACTAGTACAGACTAGCCAGCAAAAATTTTAAGAGAATTAACATACTGACTCCCAGGACAGTTCTGAGACCAATACCAGTGTGCGCAAGTGATAAGCACAGCTCTGATTGTAAAAGTGACACCGATTGCTACACCCTGCGTAGAACATTTCTTTATCCTTCCACCAAGTGGTCCCCAACCAGTGGCTAGGAATACCCCATGTGTGCCCTTCATGCTGCTTGCAGAAGGATCTCAGCATAAGACTGACTTAAGACTTTTTGCTCCTTTGAACATCTGCTACGTTATATCATTTGCATAAGAATTATAAAAATTAATGGGCATCTCCAGTCCCAAAAATTGTACAATACAGATTTTAACATAGCTAGACTTAAATGTAATAGCCTATCTATATATATAATAGAGTAAGTGCCTCAACCTTCGAGCAAGAAGAAGAAGTACTTTGCATGAGAAAATGTATGCGTGCTCAATCACCAAGTTTTAGGCTTCTTTTCCACGGACTGTTGAGCTGTGTGCTCAGCAAGCAGTTACCAGGCAGCAGCAAGCAGTTACCAGGCAGCAGCAAGCAGTTACCAGGCAGCAGCAAGCAGTTACCAGGCAGCAGCAAGCAGTTACCAGGCAGCAGCAAGCAGTTACCAGGCAGCAGCAAGCAGTTACCAGGCAGCGGTAAGCAGTTACCAGGCAGCAGCAAGCAGTTACCAGGCAGCAGCAAGCAGTTACCAGGCAGCAGCAAGCAGTTACCAGGCAGCAGTGAGCAGATACCAGGCAGCAACAAGCTGTTACCAGGCAGTAGTGAGCATTTTTAAGAGTTTGAGAGGCATGTTACTGCCTATCAACTGTCCGTGGAAAAGAGGCCTACCCTAGCAAGTCTGGCTTTGCAAATCTGGCCAAATTGGCTATTCATGAGGCAATGCTCATGCAAATATGCATTTGCTTTTGCATGCCAAACTATGCAGGGTCAAAAAACCAATACTGCAAAGCGGTCGCCCTGCTACATGCCAGTGATGAGCGAAAATGCAAAAATTTGTTTCGATAAATTTTTACCGAATTTTCGCCTAATTTCGTTTTGACAGGCAAATTTTCCATCTAATTTTTTCACGTTCATTTTCGCCTAAGGCCACTCATTTTCGCATTACTTGCGTATGATTGCGGACATTTTCCACATAAGGGCATTAGCGCCCGCATTCAGAGAAGTTTCTTGCGCATTATTGCGGGCATTTTTCCGTATAAACATCCGCATAGATTGAATTTCCATGCGGATTATTGTGGACATTTTTCCGCATAAGGGCATAAGCATCCGCATACAATGAATTTTCGATGCTGGTCGAAAACGCAAATATTTCTGAAGATTTTCGTGAAAATTCGCCAAAAAAACGAAAACGGGATTTTCGATGCGAAAATTCTCAAGCAACACTGCTACATGCTACATTAGCACTATCCAGGAGCGCCACGGGGAGGATTCCCAATGCCCCCCTTTTATACAACCGGGGGGACCACAGGGTCCCAGGCTCTCTCACTGCCTGGGAACCACAGCGACACCCCGGAGGGGGAGGCGCAGGCGACCCCCCCCCCAAGCGTGGCCAGCGTCGGGGAGAGCCGTCCACACCCACCTCCCAATATTAAAAACAGGCACTTACCTTAACGTCCATTGCGTTCTGCTACATGCGCATTAACTTGGGGGCACCACATGAGAAAGGAGTGAAGCATGGGTCACCCCGAGCTTTAGAGCTCAGGGCTGGCTCACATACAGCACTCCAGAGGGGGGGGGGGGGGGGAGGACAGGTGCAGACAACTCACTCCAGGGCTCACACCACCGGAGCAAGCCATCCACCACCTGCCTCCAAAGAATACATCTGGAAAAAATGCTTTCCATGAGAAAATTAATGCGCATGTAGCAGAACCCAATGGACGTTAAGGTAAGTGCCTGTTTTTAATATTGGGAGGTGGGTGCAGACGGCTCTCCCTGGCGCTGGCCACGCTTGGGGGGGGTCGCCTGCGGCACCTAGCCTCCCCCTCCGGGGTGCCGCTGTGGTTCCCGCGGTCCCTCCGGTTGTATAAAAAGGGGGCATTGGGAATCCTCCCTGTGGCGCTCCTGGATAGTGCTAATGTAGCATGTAGCAGTGTTGCTTGCAAATTTTCGCCTAAGTCATTTTCGCATCGAAAATCCTGTTTTCGTTTTTTGGCGAATTTTCACGAAAATCTTCAGAAATATTTGTGTTTTCGACCAGCATCGAAAATTCATTGTATGCGGATGCTTATGCCCTTATGCGGAAAAATGTCCACAATAATCCGCATGGAAATATAGACTATGAATGTATTTTGTAGGTACTGATCTTTTGCAGGAACGGATCTTTTGCAGATAATGATCTTTTGAATGTGTACAGCATCTTTGTGTGCAGCATCCTGCAAAGATTTCTATCTAATGGGGAGTGCAGCTCCATAGAATAGACTGTGTAGGTGTGGCTCTGATACTACATGGAAGGGGGTAAAATTGGTCTGTGATCTTTCATTTTTCCAAAGACTTTTATCTGATGTGTGTACCCACCTTTATTCTTCTTGCTTCAAGGTTGAGGCACGTACTCTATTAGATAGATAGAAGATGCGGCGTATGCTACGACGCGGGACGGCTAGTTAATGATAATACTTGTTTTCATTAAAATTTGCAGTTGTAACTTGAAAAGCTTTGTTTCCATTTTGTGTCCTATGCAGGCAGTATCAGTGCTCCCTCAATGAAACAAGTAAGATAAACAGGCTCTAGGCAGGGCTGGTACTAACATACTAACATAGGGCAACCTGAGCAATTGCCACATTTCATTTAGAGGGATGGGCATCTACTTGTTAAAGGGGACCCTTTCATTCCACCTCCTAGGCACGTGGGGTAGGGAAGAGCACCTTGTTCATGGTATGGATAAGGGCTCTGGGAGAGAGGGTGAGGCTTCGCCACCCTACTTCCAAGCCCCCCCCCCCCCCACATAATGGCCCATGCGGGGTCAGGCTCCACATTTTGGTTATACCAGTCTGCATGGGTGACAAGGGTTAATAGAGGCTTGGGAGGGTGGGACTCATGCTGTCTGTTTTCTAAAATGTACAGTATATACAGAACTTCAGTGGTTCCAATCCTTCTTGAGTGGCAGAACCCAAAAAGTGTCTATGGGGCCCTTCCTGTCCACCTCTGTACCACTGAAGTATGGGGTGCCCCAGGGCTCAATCCTTTCTCCTCTGTTTTTCACAGTTTACATGTTACCGCTTGGAAAACGAATCCAAAAACATGGCCTGACATACCACTGCTATGCTGATGACACCCAACTATATTTTTCAACTGCAACTATAAAAGCTTGCTTAGGTGAACAACAGCAATGGATGAGCAACAACGATGTGTGGAGGACCGGAAGTCATGTGAGTCTATGGAAATGCGTATATATTTTTAAACATTCGCGTGGCAGCGTTGCGGCACACATGCACAAAAGCGTATTTTATCAATAAACTTCCGCGCAATTTCTTTCTTCAGCTGTAGTAAGTGAGCGCTAGAGAATGTCATTTCCTGTTTGGCCTGCTGCCAGGCGGGGATTGCCGCATATTAATGCGGAAATGTCCAAAGGCTGTTTTTAGCGTTGCAGTGCGATGCGACCCTCGCATCGCACCGCAACGCTAACGCCAGTTAGCAGTGTGAAACCGGCCTCAAGGTTATTATGCTATTGCGTATCTTTTAGAGCAGAGAGAAAGTTCTGCGTTAAATATGCTACAATGAACTCACACATTCTGCACAAATGAGAATACAGTTGGAAGTAGTACATGGCTGCCTGGTATTATTCTTAGTCCAATCTTGGGTGTTATTTCCAAGTTTCTTCCTTCCGTTCTTTGCCTGTGCTGTCTCTATTTGAAGAAGGAATTTACACACTCAGCTTATTCTCCACAGAATTCCGAAGAGTTCTGCCAATTCTGTCAATATTTGATATCCCTGCTAGGCTAATGTCAAGTAAAGTTAACAATTGCAGCACAAACCAGAGTACAGTATCCTGCTCAGCAATATGTTACAAACCCATCAGCCTTTTCTTTGTATCTTTCCAATAATGCTTATTGAACGTGATTTTGTAAGGGAACAATTTATGCATGTAAGTAAAATGTAAGACTATTACTTTTCTGTTAGCATTAGATAAGGACGGTCTTTTAATATATCTGCTACCAGAAATATTGTACTCTGCTTTTCTTTTTGTGTTCCAATAAGCATTGTGAATCTATGAGAGTGCATTCTGGGCGGTAGTTCCTATGTTAATTGAATGCTTTTAACAGCGGTACCAGCTAAAAAGAAACAAGCTTTCCTATTATAACTGGCTTGAATACAGCTGCCGAAACCCTGGCCGAGTTTCTGAGTTATATAATGGAAGGATGCGTCTTGTACAATATCCTGGAATAATAATTTGTATAATCCCTATTATCACAAATGCAAATATACCTTTATACTAGGTAATTGGAGGTTTAAAGGGGTGGTCCACTACCTGTAAGATTGCATCCTGATGTATAGCATTTCATTATATATGCCTATTGTAATCTTCAACTCATCTGGCCAAAGACATAAGGGATGGATTACACTGCAGAGCAAAATGGACATGTCAACATTAAACAACCAATCAAATTCAAATGCCCTCAGCCAATCAGAATATATACGAGGACTTGCGCATTATACATATTCACTCACCAACTGTTGTTTAACAGAGAGCCGCTGCACAGCCTTCGCCATTCCTCATTCAGTCCTTGTATATATTTAAATGAATAATTCCTGCAGATTTACGTAGTAGCAGGAGAGGGTGGGGACTAGCATGCATATGAGTGACACAGACATGGGAGGTACTAATTAGCATATTAAGAAAAGCTGTTTCCCATCAGGTCCACTGGATGGCCACTGAGTTCTGATTGGCTGAGGGCATTTGAATTTGATTGATTGTTGAATGGTATATGTGGTATATATGAGAGTTGATTCTAAATGTTAGTTAGGGGTGATGCTGAATGACTTGAGAAAGGTCAGACAGACCAAAACAGCAGGGCTGTCTCTGTTACAGATCATTCCTCATGCTGCTTTAATACAATAAAACACTTTAATACATTTGATGGTGCTGACTCGACTGTGGATGGAAATTTTTTATGGACACTACAGAGGTCTGACATGTCATAATAGCCAGGGCTAATTCTAGCCTCAATAGGGCCCTAATCCAAAATTTCATAGGTTCCCCAAATCCAAAACTCCCCCCAGGGCAAGAGGTGGCTTCTTTGTTCTGTAATGGAAGTGTAGACCGTCCGGCACCATCATTGATGGTCTACACTTCCATTACAGATTGTTGCCTGTAGTACTGACAGACAGACCGTGGCACATCGCTGATTGGAAGCAAAAGAGGAGTACTCCACTACATCTTCCTGGTGGCCCCTTTGGTTTTGAATCCTCTATTTCCTGTACATCCTTACAGAACATACCACCTGGTCACAGAGATGAGGCAGCCAACAGGGATGAAGATAGAAGCACACAGACTGATGGAGGCACCTACCAGAATATGCATACTCTGCAGGGCCCCCAGGGACCACTATTCAAATTTGGGGCCCGGGGCCTGGGGAAGGCCATCAGTTCTCTGTGGGACCCTGGGCAATTGACTATCTTGCCCCTATGGAAGCACTGGCCCTGATAATAGCAATGCTATGATGACAGGTCTAATGCAATGGTCATGTTTGAACAGGTGTTCCATCGATGTTCTGTTTCATAGATAGTGACAGTCTATATGCTGCCACGGCACTGAATTTTGTATGTGGTTATTGTAGGTGAATAAAAACAATTATATACCGTAGGTGTTGAAATGAAGAGATAAAGCCATATAATGTTGAACTATAGGGCCGATTGTGGTCATTTTGGCACCTTTAACAAGACGGATTCCTCCCCCCCCCCCCCCCATGAATGTTACTGCCGGGACACTACAAGTGATACCTCAAATATCTCTTTTTTTTTTTTTTTTTTTGCTGTTTTATGTTTAAAGAAAGTTATTTAATTTTGAAACAAAGTCTGTATCAAATTCTCCCTATCCCCTTAATTTGCAGTGAAGTAGCTAAATAAGGATTCATGTTAGCTGCTATAGTTGGTTTTCTTACAGAAACTAAGATGGAGATGCTGCAGTAATTCTGCCTCCAGAAAGCATAACTGTCATGTGAATATGGAGTTCTTAACCAAAATAAATTCATTTTGCAAACACCAAAATCATTTGCTAGACTTTATACAGAAATGCAAATACAATTAATGCAAAGATGAGTTTTCATAAAGGATACAGAAATTATCAAATGGCTAAGTGCAGCTAGAACAAGATTGTAAACCCAATGATAAATAAGGCAGCTTTTACAGGACCTGTTTTTCTGTTCTAGGAGGTATTTCATCACTCTTGCTGAGTAGGTTCTTCAGTTCTGGTGAGTGACTTTGTGAGCCAAAATCATGTTAACTGACATTATACTGCTAATATTAATTGTTTAATTTATATCGTTAAATAAACGATTGTATCTATCTTCCTTCTCCTAAAAATGACTTTTTAAGATATTCCACAGTTTTATTTTATGTTAAAACTTTTTGAGTTTTAACTGTTTTATTGTTTTTGCTCAATTACACATTCATTGAGGTATGCCAGAGCTAAAATGTACAAACGAGTAACCCTTTTTATCTCTTTCCTTCTCTCAGAAGCCATTTTCTGCTATGAAAGGGTTTTATAGTTGGCATTTCTTATCAGTGAGGGTCACACTGTAGTCACTTCCTGTCTGAGTCAGGACTGAGTCAGCCACTTACATACCTGATATTTAACTCTTTCAGGCAGAGAAAGAAAAAAAAGGAACGCAGCATAGTTATTTGTGTGCTAGACACTGTACATACCCATATCTATCTCAACATGTCACATTGGGTATCCTTTAAAGGGAACCTTAACTGAGAGGGATATGGATTTTTCCTTTTAAACAATACCAGTTGCTTGTCAGTCCTGCTGATCTCTTTGGATGCATTAGTGGCTGAATCACACACCTGAAACAAGCATGCATCTAATCCAGTCTGACCTCAGTCAGAGCACCTGATCTGCATGCTTGTTCGGGGGCTGTGGCTAAAAGTATTAGAGACACAGGATAAGCAGGAGAGTCGGGCAACTGGTATTATTTAAAAAGGAAAAATCCACATCCTTCTCAGTTTAGATTCCCTTTAAAATGAAATGGGGCCCAAGGAAAGGTACTTTCCTTCACCTCCTCCTACAGTGGTCAGAGAAAAAGCCAGCTGGGCCCCTTGATGCCCACTAGGCCCCAAGCAGTTGACTAGGATGCCTTGTGGATGATCCTGCTCTGCAGTTACTGGCTGAAGGTATGTAGTACTGTGCTCCATAAGGTCTAGGTAAATATGGTCAAACAGAATTGTATGTTGATGAAAAGTGGCGCTAAAGGCAGGAATAAGAAGAGGTATAAGTAGGCCAAAAAATCTTAAACTACAGAATTTACCCTCTTACGTTGTCCCATTGACTTTTTCAGGGGTTGCTTACTCACTCCAGTAACCTAGGTAACCTTAGCACTCCTCATACAGAATACTGCATACAGCTGGTTCATTAGCCTGTGTTTATGTGTAGGATCTTTCAGATGTACAAGCTTCTGCTTCAGTGTGCTGCTGAAATAAAAGAGAACATGGTTGTATTATTTGTTCAAGAAACCACAATGCACAATTATCACTGTGTTGCTCTTTGACTGTTTCTTGTGTTTGATTATGTTTCTTGTTTTTTTTAGTTTTTTTTTAGTTTTTTTTCAACTTGCTGTTGTTTTTACAAAGTCCTGGAGGTTTCTGTATGATTTATCATTTGCTTCTGTGTTGGTAAATAATTTTAGCCTGCTGGAAAAGAGTTGTAGCAACAACCAACTCGTCTTCCAAAGAATGGTGGATCTCCAAAGTAGGTACAGTACAGTACTGGTCTATATGGGTAGATATCCTGAAGACATCGATGTCTAATGATGGATACACACGGTTCGTTCCCCGCACTCGATTCCCGTCGATTCGTTTATTTCCGCCATGTCCGATTTGCGTTTCGATGGATGGTTAGGTCGATTTGCAATACTTTACATGGCAATCAACCTAAAAATCATCGAAATGCGCTAGGAAATGTTCGGAAATAATCAAATCGTCGGGAATCGATGCGGGAACGAACCGTGTGTATTCACCATAAGTATCCTCCCTCTACCTTACTTTCTTTTACAGATATCATTCATGACTGAGGTAAATAACATTTTTCACAGAAATAAACTGAAAACCCTTGCAAAATTTGTTATGTATTTGTTACATACCGTGCATTACCTAGGTAGCACTACCTTTGGTGTAAGTAATGCACACGTTACTAGAATAATGCAGAGTAAGCTACCCAGTAATGTTTTCATTAACTAGGTAGCAGGTAATTGTACCCCACACACTACCTACTCAGTGAAAGTTAGTGAATATGGCCCAAAGAGTTGCATATTCTGTTAATAAATTGTATCTTTACCTATCTATATGTTCCGTGTTTCCCCGAAAATAAGCCCTAGCTGTAAAGAAATCAGACACTATGCTAATGTATGGGGAGGTCTTTTACTGCACCTCTCTTATGGCTGCATCCCCTCCGCTCTCCTATGAACGGCCGCAGTATTCTAAGATGATTGGCACCCTTTGATCCGGTCACCGCACATGCGCTGTATGCTGCGCCCTTTGTGACCATGCTCCCCTCTCATCATGATCGATGTGTGCGAGCGCACGCTAATATGTCCCCGGCGCGGTCACAAAGAAGCAGACCCCGCATACAGTACAGCGCATAGGATACTACAGCCATTTATAGGCAAAGGGAGGGTGATGCAGCCACAAGAGAGGTGTGGTAAGAGACTGCACACCTCCCCGTACACTAACATAGCGTCACACTAACACAGCTCTCAAAATATAAGATAGCCCCAAAAATAAGCCCTAGCACATCTTTTGGAGGAAAAATGTATATAAAACTGTGTCTTATTTTGGGGAAACATGGGACTACTCCATGTTACTTACGGTGTCTGCATTGATTGTATATGTATGTGACACTCTACTTTGACACTATATCCTGTATGATATATTTTTGCAACTATCTGCCACAAAACTGGTGGACACAAAGGAGCATAATCATGTTTCCCTGAGCCACACTGCACAGTGCTTTTCCATCCATCAGCGCTGCGTTTGCATTTTTAAAAACACACTCCCATTGACTTGCATTAAAATCACAATTGCATTGATTTTGAAGCAAATTTAATGCAGGGCAATGGGAGCTTGTTTTAAAAACCACAAACACACTGCTGATGGATCGAAAAGCGCTCACAGTGTGGCTCAGCTCTTAGGAACATCACACGGTTCTAATTTGCTGGTCCAAGACCATAAGTGCTCAATCAACAAAAAAAATATCCAAAACAATTATAAGCCTAATCTGAACATTCATACAACCAACAACCACACCATTTTTGTTTCTAACCTCCCTGGTGGTAACCCCAAGTCAGGCTCAGGGTGAATAAACACAGCTCAGAGAGGTAACCCCGAGACAGTAAAGCTGGTGAGACTCTGGGTGGCAGACGGAAAGGCTTGGGAGCTGGAAAGTACAAACCAGCCCTGTCCATTGGTGGAGGAGGTGCCACATACTCCAATGCACACTCTGAAAAAGGAATGGAGGGAGAGGTTCTGGACAGAGATAATAAGCTGGCAATGACAGATCAGAAGTAGGATTCCAGGCACAAGTTATTTCCCCCTAAATACTCCACTGAATGTGGGCAATGCTGCATGTGACAGGATAGACACAATTACCTTTGGCAGGGCCGGATTTACAACTAAGGAGCCTGTAGGCACAGACATTCTAGCGCCCTAAACTCCGCCCCTCAACACAGGCCACACCCCTATGTAAAAATATTTTGAACTCTATCCCTGTCTCATGTCACTAACTGTCCTTAGAATTTTACACTCTAAGTTCTTGAGTTCAGTAATTTGATGCAAGGATTAGACTGTAAGCTCCTGAGGGCAGTTAGTGGCATTAGGCAGGGAGCCCCTAATACTGCTGGCAGTCTGGTGGTCCCCACCCTCCCCTACCTCCACTCTTCAAGAGTTATGCCCAAGTGGTGTGCTCACCTCTGTCTGATGGGCATGAGCCCAGGAAACCAAGCAAAGCAGCCCATATGCAAAAGGTCCATACTTACTCACTAATGGCCATGATGATATACATGATGCAACTTCTCGTCAGATTGATGGGTCAAATCAATAATTTCCAACATGTCTGATCTGCTCCCGATCGATAACAGGTTCGATTTTATTGATGTTATCAATGAGGAGTGGATCAGACATGTAAAAAGTTATTGATTCGGCCCATCAATCTGATGGGAAGTTGCATTGTGTGAGAAGGAAAAGATGGTGTGCAGTCTGAATAAAGCTTGAACATCAACGCAACAGACTGGAGGACATAGTCCCAGACTCGGCTCCACTCCTCCCTGTCAATGCAGATGTATTGTGTAGCAAGCAGCACGCACCCACCGTCCGGGAGAAGCAGCTCTTCTCTGCATTACATCAGCGGCATTCTTCTGTAAGTTACTTCACTTGATAACTTCACTACAAAAGAATGCCCTCCATGTAATGCAGAGCAGAGCCACCACTCCTGAGACAGAGGCAGGACAGGATTTATAGGCCTAGGTCCATTGTTACTGAGCACCAACCCCTCAACCATTAGTACTGAAAGTAATAGCAATCAAATATACTATTGTCCTACAATCAAAGGAGATGCCACCAAGTTTCTCAACGTTAACCTAATATACAAGTAAACAATAAATTCCAATAATGGTCAAATCATTAGAAAGTGTTTTGTGTCAAACAAAGAAAACAGTGCATAAAGGTGGCCATATCTTTATCCAATTGGCGACCATATGATTAGATGATTATCCAACTGGATGAAAATTGGTGCTGCCAAGTGCATGCCCAATCAAGGATGCAACCAAGCATTTCGACTGGACATGCTGCAGGATGTCGGGCCATCTTGGTCAATCAGATGCAGTGGTAATGGCGAGGGATATCATGACGAAACAATGAAACCTCCAGCGCTGTGTCCTCTAATGTCAAATAAGCCATCCCTGGTGGCACTATACAGTATGGACAGAGGACGGAGCCAGTGGTGGACTCGGACAGGTGAAGTTAAGTACAGTGCACTGGGAGGGGGGGGGGGACATTTGATATTAGGAGGGCCAGCGTCGGGCCAGTGGGGCAGCATCACAAGGCTGATTCCTGATTGATTTCATACTGAAACTGATCGGGAATCTGCCTGTGGTGTATGGGCAGCCAACAGATCTCTGTCTAATCAGAGTTGATCGAGAGAGATTTGTCTCTTTATGGAAATAGCCCATCATCGTTAGATGTTTGGTTATCTTAAAGGGTACCTGAGACGGGGCAACACATATAAAATATACATACCTGGGGCTGGAGGAAATCCCTCCTGCCTGATCGCGCCCATGCCATCCTCTTCTGACTGCCCATTCGCCCGCTACTGGCCCTGGAAAACCCGTCAGTCAGGGCCAATCAGTGCATGAGCCATCCGGCCAGCCGCGCTCCCCTGCTCCTTGCTCTTGGCGATGTGAACGCGGCGGGGGCACGCGTGCGGCCAGGCTGCATGCACAGTTGGCTCCGGAGAGAAAGAAGAGGGCGCCGTGGGAGTGATCAGGCTGGAGGGGCTGAAGGAAGCCCCAGGTATGTATATTTTATATATGTGGCCCCATCTCAGGTAAGCTTGGACTCCAAATTGGACTCCTAAAGTGCTAATGTGACAAAAGTATATACAAAAGTGTTATAGAAAACACCCAAGGGTTAAAAAAAAGTGTCTTTGTGTCCAAACAATCAAAACACTGACTGCATATAGCATCTTAAAGAGAACCATGAGTGAAAGGTTACATTCCTGAGTCCACTGTCCAGAGGAGAGGGCTGCGAGTGATCACATGTAAATAAACAGTCTAACGGAAGACTAAGAGAGGAAACAGGGCCAAAAAAAATAAAAAAAAAAGATTAAAGATCTGGTAACTACTGATAGCTTACCAGTAAATCATGAGTGCAGGATCCGTATGTCCGAGCTGCACGTGGAGCCCCTGTTCAGCCTCAGTGACGGCAGCCGCAGCGAGTATCACATGCTGGCAGCTGGCTTCCTGTCTCTACACAGACAAGAGATGCTGCAATGTGCAGGGCAGAGAGGCCGGGCTGACAGGAACAAGTGCGGCCTGTGCAGCTCTGCCGCTTGATTCGTCCTCCACCTCCTCTTTATCCGATTCTCCCCCTCCATCAGGGAGCTCTTGGGCTGGGCGCACCAGCGCAAGCAGGGCAGGCTAATTTCGCTGTGCGACTTGCTGCCAGTAAGTGATGCCATGCCGCCTCGCCTTGGCCACCCACGTGGTTCCTCAAACTCCCAGCTCCCAGCCGGCTGACCCAACAGATGGACAATCCCACTGCCACCTATGCACGCAGCTGTTTGCAGCGCTGCGTGCAGGCATGGAAACGGCGGCCGGTGGGCGGGGAGAGCAGCATAATGAATGAATGAATCCTGTGTGTGCTGTTGTTTTCATCACTATCCGCCCGCCTGTCACACCTCACTACAGTTGCGGCCGCCCGCCGGATTATCATGTAAGTAAGGACGCAAGTGGCCGCTATTGCGTTTTCACTATTTTAAACTTAAAGGGGACATGAAAGAAATGCCGCCTTTGACCAATCAGGCGCCTGTAGGCACGTGCCTTATGTGCCTTATGGTAAACCCGGCCCTGACCTTTGGCTTACCTTTCTTTTCTAGAAGATTATGTAAACACACTTCAATGAGATGTCAACGGTGTCCTTTCAACCTGCTCCAATCAGAAACTGCATTCAGGGTCAGAGAGCAATGCAGGGGATATTTGTACAGCAGTTCATGAACTGTTTGGGAATATATTAAACAGCATTTCTGGCAATAATAGTATAATCCTATAACCTATTGATTTTAACCTGGACTGATTATAGCAACTCTAACTTTATAGCAAGTACTTGCACTAGTTGTTTGGCCTCACATTCCCTTTGCCTCATTCAGAGGACAGGCCATTTCAGTAGCAACTTTGATTAGATCAGATTATCCATTGCCAGCCAAACCCTGACTCTACATAATTAACGTCAGCATTATCCCGTTTCTGATATTGTTTGTGACACATCTGAAAATGTATCACCGCCTTAGTACATTGTATAATGATTTAATTCCTCGCTGATTTGCTGACACTAGTCAACAGAAAATCTTCAGAAGCTGATACAGCGCTCACCACCCTATACTGTTACTTGGTATGCGGCCAGCTGTCCAAGAGTGAAAACCAACAGATTCCCCTCACAAGGCTGAGTTAAGTTCACAGCAGCGCGTCCAAGATTCTTCCTGTGTCGTGCCAACTAATCATACACCTAGGTCAGGGAAATAAAAGCACATAGCGCATGATCCCTTGTCACTAGTACACCCTGTGTTTAAACACACACACTGTGCAAGGGATTTTCAGCCACCGCATGCAGGATTGGGGATCACTCTCCCCCCCACGTTTCCCTGCTCACCAGAGGTGTTCTTTAAATCAGGCACATCAACATAGTCATCAGTAAACCTCAGCGGCGAAATCTCTAAGAAGATATAAACAGACCGCCTCTCATAGCATAAAATCCTCTTTAATCGGAATAAAACCCGCAATCAAATTTGCGTACCAAATATAAAAGTATAAAAAGCGCATCTCACAACTCCATTAGTGCCCTCCAGGCTTCCCCGCCGTAGCACCGGCTGTGTCCGTCCGTGATGTTACTGGCCAAGCGTGCGTGCTCAGAAGCTCCGCCCTACGCATTTCGTCACTCAATGGGGCGTGACTCATCAGGGGCTCTGAGCACGCCGCACGCTACAAGGAACTTAATATGCGAATGCCCGCCCATGCCACCTCCCACCACACTATGACCTCGACTAGGGTGCTCGTCAATTGGCTCAGTCGGTGGTGGGGGCGGAAACCTGGCAGGCTCACAGCACACATGCTATTACGGAACTCCGTATAATCATAACAGTACACCTTCCCCACATATCCACCCCCTACGTGTATTACAATCCCTCATCCCCTCCGTATTCAATCACGTTTCAGATTCCGCCTCGCCCATACATATATTAGGTAAATTTAGACATCACAACCACTATATCCCCACGTACCCCTACAATTACACATTGAATATCCCCGAGACCTCGCAAAGTCTCACCCCCCCCCCGAAGGGCTCCAAAACCCAACGTGTTATCTGTCATTACTAGTGTGCTACACACCAACCTCTCACATAAGGCAGCCCTGTTCCCATTTTTGAAAGACACAACCACTCTTGAGTACTTATGTCTGCTACATTACCAAAGCCCATTCAGATATTTATATGTAAAGAATTCATGGGCAAAAACAAATACTTAGACACACTTGGAGAATTAAATATCTACATACATTGCTGACATCAGATAAAAAACCTTAGGCTATATAAGTTTAGCCCACCTTCACATCCTGCAGGTGGCCAGGCTATCAGATGCGATTATCTTATGTACATTAGTCATTGGAAATAAAACAGTTAATATCAACCTCGATGTTTAGTCCATTCGGTGTCAACGACCCCAACCTATGGATCCATCGGGTTTCCAATTTCGACAGCTCTCTCAACCGGTTGCAGCCCCTCCAGCTTGGGGTCAATTTCTCCAACACACAAAAGCTCAAGCCAACTGGATTGCAACCATGTTTAGTTTTAAAGTGGGCAGAGACACTGTGGTCCTCATGACCCTTTTTGATTTTGTATATGTGTTCACCAATGCGGGTTTTTAGGTCCCTAGTGGTTCTACCCACATATTGGACCCCACAGTTACACCACAAAAGGTAGACCACATACGTAGATGTACAGGTGACGAAAGACTTTATCTTAAAAGTTTTACGATTATAGTGGGAAATGATGGACCTAATTATTTCCCTCCTATTAGTCAGGCCACAGCCCTGGCATCCTCCACACGGATAGAATCCAGGGAGTTGCCAGCTGCTGGCCCCCCGGCTCACAGGTGGGTCCACACAGCTAGGGACAAGGGCATCCCGAAAGTTGGGTGCCCTGCGATAGACAAAATTGGGCTTACTAGGTAGTGCTCGTAGCAGGACCGGATCACTGGTCAAAATGGGCCAATACTTTTTAAATATTTTCTCCACCGATTTATATTGCAAGCTATAATTGCTGATAAATGTAAGCTTATTATATGCCCGTTGTGCCGTGGGTTTTACCCCTACTAATGCCAGCTGGGCCTCATTATACCCCTTTTTTAAAAAGCGGGTCTTGAGGACCCTAGCCTGTTCATCATAATCTGTCAAACTTTGACAATTTCTACGCAACCTCACCATTTGTCCCTTGGGGACCCCCCTCAGCCATTGTGGGTGGTGACAGCTTTCGACCGGAATAAATCCATTTCTGTCTGTTTGTTTAAAAAAACACTTTGTTTTTAACTCCCCACCCTCCAAGTAGATACTGAGGTCCAGGAAGTGTATACACTGCTTATCAAACTCCAAGGTTAATTTAATGTTTGGCCACATTATGTTGAGGTCCTCAAAGTACTCCTTAAGAGCCACCTCTGACCCTCTCCATAGCACTAAGAGGTCGTCTATGTACCGACCCCATGTAATGATATTAGGGACGCCCTTCGCTATGGCCAACTCCTCCCACCTACCCATATATAGATTCGCCAGAGAAGGTGCGAAGGACGCCCCCATAGCACATCCGAACCGCTGTAGATAGTAATCCCCCTTATACCAGAAATAGTTCTTAGTTAAAGCAAACCTCAACAATTCCAATAAAAACTCAATTTGGTGTGCATTTAGGCTATTATCTTCCTCCATGTAGAATTCAACGGCTTGTATTCCCTCTTCATGAGGAATGTTAGTATAGAGAGAGCTTACATCAGCCCTCCAGGCTTCCCCGCCGTAGCACCGGCTGTGTCCGTCCGTGATGTTACTGGCCAAGCGTGCATGCTCAGAAGCTCCGCCCTACGCATTTCGTCACTCAATGGGGCGTGACTCATCAGGGGCTCTGAGCACGCCGCACGCTACAAGGAACTTAATATGCGGAGGGGATGAGGGATTGTAATACACGTAGGGGGTGGATATGTGGGGAAGGTGTACTGTTATGATTATACGGAGTTCCGTAATAGCATGTGTGCTGTGAGCCTGCCAGGTTTCCGCCCCCACCACCGACTGAGCCAATTGACGAGCACCCTAGTCGAGGTCATAGTGTGGTGAGAGGTGGCATGGGCGGGCATTCGCATATTAAGTTCCTTGTAGCGTGCGATGTGCTCAGAGCCCCTGATGAGTCACGCCCCATTGAGTGACGAAACGCGTAGGGCGGAGCTTCTGAGCACGCACGCTTGGCCAGTAACATCACGGACGGACACAGCCGGTGCTACGGCGGGGAAGCCTGGAGGGCACTAATGGAGTTGTGAGATGCGCTTTTTATACTTTTATATTTGGTACGCAAATTTGATTGCGGGTTTTATTCCGATTAAAGAGGATTTTATGCTATGAGAGGCGGTCTGTTTATATCTTCTTAGAGATTTCGCCGCTGAGGTTTACTGATGACTATGTTGATGTGCCTGATTTAAAGAACACCTCTGGTGAGCAGGGAAACGTGGGGGGGAGAGTGATCCCCAATCCTGCATGCGGTGGCTGAAAATCCCTTGCACAGTGTGTGTGTTTAAACACAGGGTGTACTAGTGACAAGGGATCATGCGCTATGTGCTTTTATTTCCCTGACCTAGGTGTATGATTAGTTGGCACGACACAGGAAGAATCTTGGACGCGCTGCTGTGAACTTAACTCAGTCAACAGAAAATGCAATGAGCATTGAAATATTATTTAAGTCTGAAAGATAGAAAAAACAGCTTATTTTTAACACAGTTCCTGCTTCAAAGAGGAATGTCATGCGCTTGACAAATGAGAAGTTCTGTATCAGAAAAGCAGACAACAGCTAATGTATTCAGATCCCTCACTTTATACAAACAGAGCCCTGTAAGGCTAATCCTAAATCAACATTTCCTTGTCAGGACACACTTTTGAACTGAGTAGAATCTTAGTAGGGTTTTGAAAAGATACCACATGCTAGAAGAAAAATGATGGGCAAGGAACCAAAGCTGAAGATCCATCACGGTGGTTAAAGTTACAGAACACCACGAATGATACCAGTAAACAATAATTAATCTTTCAGTTCTGGGGGACGATGACTAAAAAAAAAAAAAACGAAAAAAGGCCTTGTGTTCCATTTTCCAGAAATGTGACCATCATAAAGTTGTTCAAGGCTGTTTGAACAGTTGATTCTTTCCATCACAGGAAGGACACAGTATATGCCTTTGCCTACTGCAAGAAAAATGATTTGGAAGGCAAGGTTTAATTTTAACAGTCTGTTATTTTACTCAAGTAAAATGGCCTCTCCTGTACACTAAGGTCAGCTGTAGACACATAGACCTCTTGTGATTGATTTTGATTCAAAAACTGCCAAAGTAGTTAATTGCAATGGTGGATGATCTTGTGCAAAGAAACAGAGGGACCAATATATCAGCATTCTGGACAGCATGACAGAGTCTTGGAACTTCCGAGCCATTGGTTGGATTCCTATCAAAGGTACTGTGTGCCATTTTCTCCCTGTGTTTGGGTTGATTTTCTCTGGATGCTCTGGTTTTCTCCCATGTACGAAGAATGATCAATCATAATTGTTAATTTTATTTCCTTAAAGCATCCTCTAGGCCCCCTCCATTCTCCCACTGGCAGCTCCAAAATTCCTGCAACTGGAGGACCACTTGCACCGACCACTCCACAATCTTGCTCCTGTCGCCGTAAGCATCATGTGCATTTCTCAAATTAATGTGCAGAGGGCTCTCGGCGATAGGAGTGCAATCGTGGAGTAGTCATAGACAGATCTGTAGATTCACAATGGAGCTCCAGACCACAAGAATTTCAAGAGGACGCCGAGGGAGCTGCCGGACTACAATGGGCTGACAGAAGGTAAGTTAAAAATCCCAGATTTAGATCCAGTTGAGGCCAGCTTCAGACTGTGGAGTGGCGGAAGCGGAGCGTTGCTACAAGGGGGATGCACCGCACCGATTAAAACACACCTTCGGGGATTACCGCGTTAGTATGCTGTAATCCCTGTCTGGTAATCCCCATCTAGCATCCAAGTGACGCTCACCTCCTGTTGGGAAATTGATGACGTGCGTGGAAGCGCATTGCTAAAATATGTCTTGCTAAAAAATTATGTTGAAAACTGCGGCAAGTTTTTTAAATACATGCACGCTACCATAGACTTACATGACTTCCGGTCTGATGCAGATTTCCGCAGGAGCCATGCGGTAACGTAGGTATGGTCAATTGGTCATGCGTTAGGGCACAGCGTACCACAAAATGGGTAGTATGAACTACCCCATAGACTTTCATTAGGCTGCGGTAAATTTACCACACCACGCCGCCCCAGTGTGAAAGGGCCCTCAAGTGTGCTTTAAATTAACTCTAAAACTTGGTAGATACATTAAATTGTGAACCCTTTTGAGAGAAAGGGGCATATGAACAAAAGTATGGTAAAGTTGGCATGTGCAGGGAGCACATGGCAATTTTACTTTTAATAATGGTGTCAAGGTAGAGTGTATTGCACACTTAGCATGACCCACATTACCTACGTGATGCAAGCATGGTTAGAGTAATCCAAGTAGCATCATTCCAACCTTGAGGATTGAGGAGGCATTTAGTCAGGACAGCACATGTGCAATAGCCTGCAACTTTTATGGGGCAACAGAGGCACATCAGATCGGATTGGAAGGACAATGAAGGAGTTGACAGACTACTTGGTGCAGGAAGAAGCCCCAGGCAGAGCCGATTCTCTCATGAAGCAAGGTGAAACATTTGCATCAGGCACAGAGGTTACAGGGGCAGCATGTTTGTACTGTGTGTTTACACTAACTGCAGTCAGGGTAGGAGGAGAAGCAAGAGGAGAGCGAGGTGAAGAGGTCAACATTGGGACAAAAGCAGCTTTTTGTGTTGTGTGAGGAGTCTGACAGTGAGTGAGGAGGAGGCAGACAGGAGAGCAGCAGTGTTTCATCTGACTTGCACAGCAGAAGGGAGGAGGTGGCACTGCTGGCCTGACTGGGGAGGAATTAAGGATGGCCAACTGGCTGAGGTTGAGCAGTTTGTTTGTCACAGACTCTCAGCCAGCCAGTGTGTTATTGTGTTGAGCTGCAGCATGTCATGTCTCAAGTTGTTGCATATGCTCCCTTGCTGACTGAGAACATTAAATAAAGCAGAGTAAATTGTTATGTGCTGTGCAATCAGTCCAACACAGAAAAGGGGGAAGTGTGGGGGGGGGGGGGGTGCATACTCATAAATGTATCTCAGGCAGCAAAAAGTCTACAACCAGCCCTGGCTTCAGGGGTAAGTAAAAATCCTCTTATTTGCCCCATCCCAGGTACGCTTTAAAAAAGTCTGGGAGATAAGATGCAAGGCTTGCTGCACTATGTTTACAGGGGGCGGAAGGCATGTTGCCTAATTGAACTTGCATCAGCCACTGGGCATACAGCAGGACACTCATAACCACACTAAAGCAAACTACTGATGCCAATTACTGAATTATTTTGGTGGTTTTGCAAACAAATGCCAGACAATTTAATCTGTGCTCTAAAAGATATTAAAAATTGAAACGAAAGAAGGAAACAATGGGAGTAGGAGAAAATACATTTTTAAAAGGTAATTAAGGCAAACTTATTTCCACTGGTGTAATTTTCTTTTTAGTATCTTTTGCATTCATCAGGACCTACTCTAAATAGGAAAAAAACAATTCCACAAGTATAGCTTTGATATTTTCTACTGCTAAACCCATAAATGATATTACATATTCGGCAGCATTATGCAGGCTCAATGTGTTTGCTATAAATTATTCACAATTTAATTGTTATTTCGTTCATTTGTTTCTCTCTACTTTCTTCTAAAGGCAAAAACAGGCGAAATAAAGGCTTGATGTGATCATGTATCCAGATAATATGCTATTATTTTCTAAAATTGGGTTTTATTAGGAGAATTGAACAGGATTTAGTTTGTAGAGTGACACATGATGGCCGCCGGCTTATTCTGTAATGTATCATCTAATGTAGTTGTGCTCAACTGGTAACATTATTTTGGAGTATACCCCCTTTTCAAAAGCCTGTGCTTGCCAATTCCCCTACGTTTCATGCATATTCATTTGTCAGTAATACACCCTGGCTGTGTATAAATTATTTCCCAACATTGCGTATTGCTTTTAATAAACTAAAACACATTTGTTTAATGTATGTAGGATGTATGTAGGCTTTATTTAGGCCTTAAGCCTCTAACACACATGAGGCAAGTCTTCCAGCAGGGATCGGTACTCAGTCCAAGGGACATTGCATGGGCCAAAGCTGTACAACCTGTCACTAGCCTGTGGGCTAGCAAAACTCAATGTTGCTATGTAGAGAAGCAGGTAGACCAATGAAGCAGAGCAGGAGGTGCATCATGTGACGGGTGGGGTGAGTAGAGCGAACAGTCCTTTCTACCAGAGCTTAACTGAGTCCATCCACCATTCTGATCACTCACTGGCTGAGGCAATGGAGTGCATCAGGGGGCTTCTGTGCACATGCTAGACTCTTTGTAGAAGCAGTCTGTAATAAACGCGGGGATACGACCACCGCCGTCCCCGCCGCTCAGCTCAGATCGCCGCGCACTGGCCTGTCACCGGCGGATAGCGTCAGAGCTATGCGCGTGCCCGGCCAGCGGCGGGACCTTTACGTGTCTCGGAGACGCGTCATCTGACCTGCGGGTCAGCTGACATCACGGGGAGCGCTCCTCGCCCCTGATTGGCCGGGCTGGTGGGGGCGTGCCTGGGAGTCCCCTGCCAGCATAAAGACAGCAAGCTGCCAGTAGCTCGCTGTCTGTTGTTGTGAATACTACGTGTTAGCGCTCAGACCTTAGATAGTTCCGGTGTGCTTTGATCCGGGAGGAAACCGGGGATTTCACACAGAGATAGGAATTGTTTGATAGCTATAATTATAATTGATATTATTGTCTTTATGTGTATGAACCTTGCCTGAACTCTCGACTATCCTTTTGCCTTGTGATTCGGTGCTTCTGCCCATCTGATCTTGTTGCCGACTTTTGCCTGAACTCCACTTTGATTCTGCCTGCTGATTCTGTACCTTGTCTGCCCATCTGTTGCCTACCTGATCTGTCCGACTACTCTCTCTCACCAGTGAGCCCTCGCCACTGGTGAGGTTACCACTGTGGTTCTATCTGTAACCTCCATCGCCACTGATGAGGTTACCGCTGAGGATCTATCAGAAAATTACTGTTTGCACCAATCACTACACTTTGTGCAATAAAGCTAGTGAATTTGTCACGTCTTACTCGCCATTTGCTAACTATTTCTATATTATTGGTGATTCTGCAGATCACCATATAATCAGATATAGTATCTGTATTATTGGTGATACTGCAGATCACCACATAATCGGAAAAATGTTATCCTGCTGACACTATTGTTACATAACAACAGACCACCCTTATGGAGGCACTGTGCGCTCAGGTCCAAGCCTTAACCATGGCCGTAAACAGTCTAACGGCCACGGTCAGTGCACAGCAGACACAGATCAATCAGCTGTCTGATGCGGTGCGGGCCTTGCAGAATCCCAAAGCACCAGTGTCATCCCCTCCAGTCACAGAACCTAGAATGTCTCTTCCAGAGAAATTCTCTGGTCACCGTTTAGATTTCAGGAATTTCAGAAATCGTTGCCTTTCATATTTTGAGCTCCGGCCTGTATCTTCCGGTTCTGAACAGCAGAAGGTCACCTTTGTTAAGACTCTGCTTTCCGGAGATTCTCAGACTTGGGCCTACATTTACCTGAGGGTCATGAGGCACTAACTTCTGTTCAAGGGTTTTTTGATGCCATGGCCGTTATTTACGTCGACCCTGACATCTCTGCCACGGCCGAGAGGAAGCTTAAGACTCTCCAACAATGGTACAACACAGCTGAGAATTATGCGGCAGAGTCTAGGTGATGGGCAGTATCAGCTAGATGGGGACAGTTTGTGCTCTTAGATTGTTTTCTGTCAGGGCTATCAGATTCTGTGTCAGACATCATGTTAAGTCACCCTGAGCCCAAAACACTGGACAAGGCCATTTTACTGGCGGTTAAGATTGATCGCAGGGTGCGTTACCAGAAACAGAATAGATCTAGAGGCTCTGTCAAAACTGTTCCTCTGGCTCCTTCCTCTCCCACTTCCTTGGATGAGCCCATGCAGATCGGCCATTCCAGGTTATCGGAGTTGGAGAAAAATAGGAGAAGAAAGAGGGTCTATGCCTGTACTGTGCAGAGAAGGGCCACATGGTACAAAACTGTCCTAAGAAGGCGGAAAACTCCTTCGCCTAGGTGTAGTTAGAGGTACTACCCTAGGCGAGCCAGTTTTAACTCTTCCTGGCAAAAGACTACTATTGCCTTTTTCTATTTGCTGGGAAGATCAAGTTATATCTACCCAGGCATTCATTGATTCTGGCTCTGCAGCCAATTTTATAGACATGGAGTTTGCACGTAAGTAGGGTATTCCCAATCTGCCAGTGGACAGACAAATATTTGTTACCGCAGTGGACGACTCTCCTTTGCAGGATAGACGCCCACTTTCTCAGACCCCTATCCTCTCTTGCCATGTGGGGGTGCTCCACAAAGAAGAGATTCAGTTCTTTGTGTTGAAGATGACCACCTCTACAGTGATCCTGGGGATGCCTTGGTTACAGAAACACTCTCCTCAGATTGACTGGAGCTCCGGCCAACTGCTGAGCTGGTCTCCTTATTGCCATCACCATTGTATGGAGAGAGTTTTTATTTGTGCTACCCAGATTCACATAGACGGGGTTCCACCTCAGTACTCTGACTTCTCTGATGTTTTTTGTCCCAAGGCAGCAGATAAATTCCCTCCTCATCAGAGTTTTGACTGCCCCATCGAGCTGAGGCCTGGTACCATGCCCCCTAAAGGCCATATTTATAATCTATCTGGGCCTGAAAAAGTTCCTATGAAAGATTATATTAAAGAGAATTTGGCCAAGGCATTTCTCCGGCCTTCTAAGTCCCCTGCAGGGGCTGGTTTCTTTTTTGTGCAAAAGAAGGATGGGGGATTGCAGCCCTGTATTGACTACAGAGAGTTTAATAAGATCACGGTCAAGAACCGCTATCCCCTTCCCCTGATTGATGACCTGTTCTCTCAGATTACCAACGCCAGCATATTTTCTAAATTGGATCTCAGGGGGGCATACAACCTAATGCATATACGCAAAGGAGATGAGTGGAAGACGGCCTTTAACACACCCAACGAGCATTATGAATACCTGGTTATGCCCTTCGGGTTGTGTAATGCCCCGGCTGTCTTCCAGGAACTGGTGAATGAGATTTTCCGGGATGTGCTGGGTCGTTTCGTCTTGGTGTACCTAGACGATATTTTTATCTTTTCGGGGAGTTTGGCAGAACACCGGGAACATGTCAGATACGTTCTGTCCCAACATGTCAGATACGTTCTGTCCCAACTCCCAGAAGTGCATATTTGAGGTGTCTGAAGTACCATTTCTGGGCTATATTATTCCTACTTCTGGGCTAACTATGGACCCTAAAAAAGTATCCGCAGTCTTGGATTGGCCTCAACCCGTCGGGTTGAAAGCACTGCAGCGATTTCTGGGGTTTGCAAATTACTACCGGAAATTTATCAAGGGCTTCTCTTCGGTAGTGTCTCCTCTTACTGATCTCACCAAGAAGGGGGCTGACACTTAAAATTGGTCCAGTGAAGCTCAGTCTGCCTTCTCTCTATTAAAAAAGTTGTTTTGTTCCGCCCCTATCCTGCCGACTTTTGCCTGAACTTCACTTTGGTTCTGCCTGCCGATTCTGTACCTTGTCTGCCCGTCTGTTGCCTAGCTGATCTGTCCGACTACTCTCTCTCACCAGTGGGCCCTCGCCACTGGTGAGGTTACCGCTGTGGTTCTATCTGAAACCTCCATCGCCACTGGTGAGGTTACCGCTGAGGATCTATCAGAAAATTACTGTTTGCACCAATCACTACACTTTGTGCAATAAAGCTAGTGACTTTGTCACGTCTTACTCGCCATTTGCTAACTATTTCTGTATTATTGGTGATTCTGCAGATCACCATATAATCAGATATAGTATCTGTATTATTGGTGATACTGCAGATCACCACATAATTGGAAACCTGTTATCCTGCTGACACTATTGTTACACAGCCATTATTGCGTGTCTGTGCCAAGTTTCATCTAGCATATGTACGAGGCTTTAAGTTTAAAATGTATTAGGCTAAGTTAACTGTATCAAACCCAAGTAACCCCTAAATGCACCACAAGTACTCCTTGGAGTACAAACACCACACATCGATAACAGAGGACTAGTGAATCTTACATTTTCTAAAATCAAACACAGAACCAGCATCCTTGTGGATGTGTTGTATCCCTTCTTCCCTCAGAGTGAATGTGCCATTGTTGTAAACCCAGCAAAGCAGCAGCTGTGAGAGGGGAAGCAGTATGTATGACTCCTCCTTTATGCAGACTTATGGACCAACATTGTTGCCACAGTTTTCAACAAGTTTTCTAAAACAACATACAAAAACAAATCACTAGCCAATAAAAATTGTGTGTGTGTATATACACTCTATACGGCCTAGAACCTACTAGCAGTACGTTACTAAGCCATTCCTAAGCGCTTGTGATTTGAAAAGCTCTTGCTATGTAATGCTATATGTGTGATCCCACTAGAGCAATGTGCTTTTCTAAAAATCCCCCCTAGCATTACATTGGTAAGAGCTTTTCAAATCACCAGCGCTTAGAAAACGCTGCTAGTGGGTTTGAGCTATAAAAGTACAATAAGCTCCATCATACATGGTCTTTCTATATACTGTATACCCTGTTTAGAATACATACATTATGGTATTAACATTGTACTTAGGGTGTGCACCAGTTATTGTACCTGCACAGAAACAAGTCCAATTCATGAGCTGTTTGGGAGACTGGGGGTGGAGTCCTGAAATTAACCCCTTCAAGTGACAATCAAACCCACCATTGTCTTACATCCCGACCATAGGTAGCTCTATTGCCAAAGTGGTAATTGATGCCAAAAGCAGCAAATAATTGTTTGAAGGCAGCACCCTTGTTTTCCACCTCGCTCCATTGTTACAATAGTGTTGTTTTTCAGAGTAACAAATGCTACTTGGAGATCTGTAAAGTGGTGATCAGAGAGTAGCTGATTACAACATTTTTTTCAGCTGACTTAACATTCTAAAACAAAAATAAAAAAAATAATAAATGAGCTTTTGATCCAGGTGTGTGCAACAAGAAGTTTAAAACAAGGATTCTATTTTCTTGTGCTGGTACAATGGGTTTCAATGCCACAATTATTTTTACGTTTTATTTCATATGCTTGTAAGATAGTTTTTAATCCCACTATTTGTTGTATTTCATGTGCTGGTAAGATGAGTTTTAAATGCCACAATTCTGTTTAGCTTACAACAAATAATGTATCTACTCTGTCTAGTTACGTTTGAACTCTGGATTTACGATTTCTCCCCATTGGCCGGAGTTTGTGGTATGTGATGCTTTAACAAACAAGCGGTCTTATCTATTTGTTATAAACTAGGTAGCATCCCCTCTGAACTAGTAATTAAAGCATCTAATGACATTTATTTATGTTTGCAAAAGAATGTTCTCCTCCGAATCAATAACGTTTTTAAGCTGTGTGTTTTAACGTTGTGTCAATATACAGGAAGTCCAAAGAAGGCTTATTAGCCAAAAGCTTACATTTCATTTACCTCTAAGTTAGCCAATAAATGATATCATCCCGATTCAAAACTTCTTGAAACAAACAATTATTCTTTTTATGTCTATCTGTGTTCAAAACTCACCGGTCAAACATTCCCAGCATTCAAGAACACTTTTTCGATGAATGCTACCCATTTTATCACTTCATTATACTTGTTATTGCTCATTTACATCTCTTCCCAATTACAAACGGCAGCTCTACAACTACAAAGCTTTAAGAAATCACGTTTGGTCAGCTTTAGATACAGCCATGCAGCCAATATATTCTATTGAGCGAAGATTTATCAGCCTATGTAGGATTAGATTAACCCATTCAGGTTCCGTGGTTTTCACGAGAGAAATGTTCACCTCCCATTCATTAGCCTATAACTTTATCACTACTTATCACAATGAACTGATCTATATCTTGTTTTTTCCGCCACCAATTAGGCTTTCTTTGGGGGGTACATTTTGCTAAGAGCCACTTTACTGTAAACGCATTTTAACAGGAAGAATAAGAAAAAAATGGAAAAATTCATTATTTCTCAGTTTTCAGCCATTATAGTTTTAAAATAATACATGCCTCCATAATTAAAACTCACGTATTGTATATGCCCATATGTCCCGGTTATTACACCGTTAAAATTATGTCCCTATCACAATGTATGGCGACAATATTTTATTTGGAAATAAAGGTGCATTTTTTCCATTTTGCATCCATCACTATTAACAAGTTTAAAATAAAAAAAATATAGAAATATTTCATCTTTACATTGATATTTAAAAAGTTTAGACCCTTAGGTAAATATTTACATGTTTTTTTTTTATTGTAATGTTTTTTTTTATTTATAGTAAACATTTTATTTGGGTAGTTTTGGGAGGGTGGGGGGTAAACAATAGATTTATAATGTAAATGTGTGTTGATTTTAATTCATTTTTATTTTCAGGTGTAGTATTACTTTTTGGCCACAAGATGGCGGCCATGAGTTTGTTTACATGACGTCACTCTAAGCGTAACACACGCTTAGAGTGGCGCATCAGGCAGTGAATGGCCAGAAAAGGCGCAGCTTCCGAGAGAAGCTGTCGCTTTTTCAGCGGGGGAGAGGAATCAGTGATCGGACTTCATAGTCCGATACATTGATTCCCTGACTACCGAATCCGCGGCCGGGAGTGCGCGTGCACGCGCGCGATCGGCCGCGGGGGCGCGCGGTAGCGCACATGGTTTCTGGACGTAGTTTCTACGTCCAGAAACCAAAATAGGTTAAACATATTGTGGAGGAAAAACAGGCTCTGTTGGTCAACAGTTAATTTTTTTTCGGTCATCAAATTCCCTCTCTGTTCTTCTCTCCTCGGCATTGACTTTCTCAGTAACTCCCTTGACTAAGGTTAATTCATTGTATCTGTGATCTTATCCTATAAATACTCTGCCATTTCTCAGCTTGGCTGATGGCCTGGAAAGAAACCACCATCTATCCTGCTTATGACGCTCATTCTTATGAACCTTCACACGCTCAGTCACTGTATTCTTTATGAATTTACTATGGGGAGTGAGACCAAGGACGGAGCTGTCTAATCAATAAACTATTTACCGCATCCTTCTGCCTTTGTTTGCCCACGTGCCTACCAGGACCACTTTTTTATTTGCACTTCAAGCCAAGATTACAGCTGATGTGAATGATGAGTGGACCCAGAATGAAAGGTCAGATGTGAGACGTAGCACGAAGTCCTGAGCCGGTTCCTGCAGTCTGTCCACCGACAGCTGTGTGTCCCTTTTATCATTTCTGCTTCAGTGAGTTATTATCAACCAGTGAAAGATGGAATTAGGGTGGCACAAGGATAATAATGCAGGAAATCAAAATTTCCAACTGTGCTGCTCACTCCCTCTTTCTCCCTCTCTCTCACTGTCTCCACTCTTTGCGATATTCTTGGCAGCTTTGAACTATCTTTACGGAATTGCTAATGCCCAGTTCTAATTAGTTTTGCTTTTTGTGCCATAATTAGGGGAACATCATCGGTCAAAAGTACAATTAGGCACAGCATAAAAACTGGAACTCAATTTGCTCAATATGCTTCTTTTTTTTAGGATATGGAATTAAGAAGAGTTAGATGTGGTCTGAAACTTCGCAGGGTTTTTAACCTTGAAACCTGATGTCGTCAGGTTGCTGGATCATTTTGGTTAGGATGACAAAAAAAAAAAAAAAAAAACTTGTGTAATGGTTCTCAACATTTTTAATCTGACACTGTTGCTTATGGTAGGACTCAGTCCAAAAGATCTTGACTAGAGTGAGATGGTTAAAACATCTCTTAAACTTTTATATCACTATATTAGTTCAGGTGCACAGCACACAGTATGTTATACTTTACAACTCAAATTGTCTCCATAGCGATTTACCACAGTGTAGTCATAGTAAATCCGTTTTAACCACAAAACTTCTACTAGGGTGCTCCCAGCCATCCTCTACTACCCACACAGCCAATACGAATGGCATGGATTCTGTGTTTCCATGGGAACAAGTCAAACACTTTTTTTTCAAATTGGACTTGTAGTTTTTGAGAAAATCAATTTTTAAAAAAAATCAAAGAAAAAATGGCTTTTAAACTTGTTTAAGCAGGTACAGAGGGCAGATGTGACACAGAGGGGGATACTGGAGGCACAGGGGGGCACAGAGGAGGTACAGGGGACAGAGATGGCACAATGTTCCATCTTAAGAACAGATTCAGATTAAGAACAAACCTACAGTCCCTATCTCGCTCGTTAACCGGGGACTACCTGTATATTAAAATGATTGCCATGCTGAAATGTTCTTATTTAGCACTTCCTGTATTGCAGGTTTAAACCCAGTATGGGTACCTTCATACAGTCACCCTCACCTTGAGGCATCTCAATGGATCTCCTGCCCACCCTCCTTACACCAAGTGCTCTACCTCCCATCATATCAGTAGAGTCACAGGTGCCACTCTCCTTACATCACCAGGGGTGACAGTTTGACCCCATCTGGGTTGTTATTGCTGTCTGCATTCCTGTTGAAGAGATTAGCTCTCATTTCCTATTCATGTAGCATGGTTCTTAGTACCTTTATTGTAGTTGTGTGGGAAAGCAGTTTTTATTGCTATCTGTGTTACTGTTAAGGCTCGTTTTAAGCACAATTTCAGCAGGGCTGCAAATCACTGGGGATTGGAAAAGTGCTATGGCAATGCAAAGTCTATGGAATTATTTATACTGCAGACCTGCAATTTCTGAAAATTGCAAACGCACGACATGTAACAATGTGGAGCCAATGTGATTCTTATTCACTAAATGAAAATCACACTAATAATCACTGTACGCTCAGTGATTGTGCATGCATTTTATGATTTCTAGTTTAATATGACTCTTAATATTAAATCTTAACCACTTGCCGACCAGGGGAATTTTCACTGATCGGTGCTGCGTGGGCTCTACAGCCCGCAGCACCGATCAGGAGTGCAGCAGGGCGATCAGACTACCCCCCTTTTTTCCCCACTAGGGGGATGTCCTGCTGGGGGGGTCTGATCGCCGCCGGCCATTAGTGGGTAGCGGGGGGGCTCCTCAAAGCCCCCCTCCGCAGCGTTTTGTGCGCTCCCTCCCTCCCCTTACCTCCCTCTCCCTTCCTGGGCTGCGCAGGACGGATATCCGTCCTGCACATTGTGGGATAGGCTTCAGCCTATCATATGCCGGCGATCCCTGGCCAATCAGAGGCCAGGGATCGCCGATCTGCCTTACGGCGCTGCTGCGCAGCAGTACCGTATCATGTAAACAGCGGGGATTTCTTCCCCGCCTGTTTACATTTTGCCGGCGAGCCGCTATCGGCGGCTCTCCGGCTGTTCATGGAGACACCCTCCGTGAACTGACATGGAAAGTTTCCATGGTAACGCGCAGATGACCAGTTTACGCCAATCGGCGTTAGCTGGTCGTCAAGAGGTTAAATACTGTCTGGTACGTAGGAGGCAGAGACATTGCTGCATTGCAAGATGGCTGAAAATGCTGTTTCCCACTTAGAATGACACAACATGTCCTGATAACAACCACCTACACTAGCTAGGCAACATTCCATTCTACACTAGATTAAACTCAGTTGAGGTGGCCGCTAAAGACCACCTCTCCCAAAAATCGGTGTGTGCAGTAACCCCCAACCCTCCCCAGTGCATCAGCAAGAGATCTGGCTTGTTGGTCATCTCAACCTAATGCTGTCCCCGACAGTACAGTTCACCCTCCTTATCTCTCCTGCCCCGAAAATAGCCCCTCCCCCCTTCCATAGTGTTAGAATGTGTCTCTAGCATGCAGGCTAGTAGCGACATGTCTGTACAGCCTCAGCCACAAACTATAACTCAAGGGATCATTTCCCGGTCCCTGCTGGGAGACAGGAGTCTCAAGACTTAAGAATTGTTGCAGGAATTTTACTTTTTAATAAGTGGCTCAGCCAGCCAGATTTCTTGAATTCATGCGAGTGGCCACAGATGTTTGATCACCAAGGATCACCAAGCATAAAGCTTTGCTGCTACGAGAATCCCCTAGCTAATGGGTTTGTTGATGCTACTGGGGAGGTAGCAGTCACTGCAATCATCCAGAGACTTCTCCAACAACATTGAGGATAGCAGGCCAGCATCATGTGCAGTGGTGTAACTATTGTGGTGATATTGTGGTGAAACCCTCCCACAGGAAAATGTGAGGACCATGGTCCTGGCAGTTTCCTGTCTGTAAACCTTGTTGCATTGTGGGAAATAGCTGTTTACAGCTGTTTCCAACTGCCAAAAAAGCAAGCAGCAGCTACAGTACTTCCACTGACATCACCTGCCAGTAGTAAAAATGTCACCATGTGATAAATGTCAGAATGTAAATCAGGGAGAGGAAAGATTGGGGCAAACACTGACTAAATGATTTATATATAATTATTGTAAAAATGAAGCACTTTTTTTATTACATTATTTTCATTAGAGTTCCTATTTAAGAGAGCAATGGCTTAGCGTTTAGGACTTTGCATTATGGTATCAAAAGATACCACAAGGTGCCCGGAAGAACCTTTGATATATTCCAACTTATTTTCTGAGCTACAAAAACTACAAATTATGGGGCCCCCCAGCAAAAATGTGATGGGGCCCCCGTAATGTCCACTACTCTTTCCTTGCTTCCACTTGGTGACCCTCACAACATGAGGGCCCATCATACAAGGGTCATAAAACAAGTGTGACCATCAGGATATTCACACTCATAACATTAGAAGCCACAAAAACACCTGATTTGGAGTATCAGAGAAAGGCGAGGTTAGTAGTTGGGTCCAACCCACCTCTCAGCCCCTCTCACTTCGGGGTTCACTTTAAATAGGTGAAGGGTAGGTGGCGGTGCTAAAGGATGTTTCCAAATTAAACAAAAAGCAGAATCAACCCTAATATCAGATAAAATAATTTGGCACCAATAGGTTTGTAAAACATGAAAACTATGGGCTCAATTCACAAAGCGGTGATAACCCAGTTATCCCGCCTAAAAGACTTTAGGCGTGATAACCATTGCACCACGCTGGTGAAAAGCTCCTTATCACGCCTAAACTCAGTTTAGGCATGATAAGTTTAGGCGTGATAAGTTTAGGCGTGATAAGTTTAGATAAGTCAATTATTCAATGCCACAGCGCCGGGGACTCGGTTGATGGTAAACACTCATCAGGGATCATCCCCTGATGACGGCGGAAGGCCGAAACTAGTCGGGACGAGAGCGGGCTGGACACTGCTGATCGTATTCCTAACATCTCTTAGTACCACAAGGGTGGGAAGCGAAACAGCCAGAGGGGGTCCTATATTGGTATGGGACCCTCCTGATGTGAGTCATTTTATCTTTTTCATTGATGTGCCTTGCATGGTGAAATAAAAGCTGATATATCCACTGAGGGAACGTCTCTTCTGCTTCTCAGTTTTGTGCACCAAGTCACATAGGAGGAGAGCAGACGTAGGAGCTATCCCTGGAGGTGGATTAGAGTGTTTACCATCAACCGAGTCCCTGGCGCTGTGGCATTGAATAATTGGCTGTATTGAGGAGATTTGATCTATCCTGGTCATAGCAGCACAGGTGTACAGCAGCAGGTTGTGGAGCGCCTCTACCTATACACACAAGAGTACAAGTTTAGATAAGTGTAGAACGTGCGCAAAGTCCTGCGTGCAAAGCAGCGCCATTAAACTCTATGCAAAGTTTCGCGCGCGCCAGACTTTGCTAGCGCAAAACATTTGATCAGCTGTGCACTGCGGTGCTAACCCAGTTGGTGCTATAGTTATCACGCCTAAACTTATCACGCCTAAACTGAGTTTAGGCGTGATAAGGGACTTCTCACTGGCGTGCTAACTGTTAGCACCGCTTTTGTGAATCAAGCCCTATGAATCAGTTTATTGTTCATCGCATAAACATCATGAAGCATCGGTATCTTCAATGCATACTTGCAAACTGTCTCACAGCAGTGAATATCAGTACCATGCGGTAGTGATGATCCTAATCAGCTAATTGTGATTACTCTAAATTTCACGTACATTTTCCCAATTACGCCTATACGTAATTGCAATTTGTAAATTCAATTGATTCTGCATTGTCATTCGTAATTTCGCGTAAAATTGTGACGTAATTTTCACGTAATTTCTTGCTGACTTTGACAGTGAATAGCAAAGGCCCCATACATGCTATTTCTACCAAAATTGCTACATATATTGAGGAGAATAATGGGTACAAGTCTGTAAAATAATTTCTCAAAAAGACCTTGTCATTTTTGAGAAAATCGATTTTAAAAATGCTAAGAAAAATTGGTTTTCTTAGCATTTTTAACACACACATGAGGCTGTACAGACGTGTCGCTAGCCTACATGCTAGAAACACATTCTAACACTATGGAAGGGGGGAGGGGCTATTATCAGGGCAGGAGAGATAAGGAGGGAGAACTGTACTGTTGGGGACCGCATTAGGTTGAGATGACCAACAAGCCAGATCTCTTGCTGATGCACTGGGGAGGGTTGGGGGTTACTGCACACACTGATGTTTGGCAGAGGCGGTCTTTAACGGCCACCTCAACTGAGTTTAATCTAGTGTAGGATGGAATGTTGCCTAGCTAGTGTAGATGCTTGTTATCAGGACATGTTGTGTCATTCTAAGTGGGTGGGAAACAGCAGTTTCAGCCATCTTGCAATACAGCAATGTCTCTGCCTCCTACGTATTTAAGGATCATTTTTTTCCCAGCGACCCTTCAATAGTTACACCACCAACTCCATCCCTCCCAAATATAGCACAAGGTATTTCCCCCATCCCCCGTATTTGTGGCACTGGTCCTCAGGTCCATAATGATTACCACAACTCTGCCGCTGTTACTGGTGACTAAAAAAAGGATTTTGCGGTCATTCTATCTCGTGTTATCCAAGCTTGATGAAATGAAACTAGAAATGTTTAGTCTGTGAACACCCCGAGGTGACTGTTTTATGCGAGTATGAAATCCCTGTCTCAGTATGCATTAAGTACACAGACTTCTTACTTTCTCTACCTAAGACACAGAAAACCTCAAATACAATGGAAGCAGAAGCTGTCTCCCAGGATGTCTTGCACAGCAGTCTACAAACAAAGCAAGTCACACATAAGAATCTAAAAGATCAATCAAATAAGCCAGCATGACTGAATACTAGAGAAACCCCCGACTGACAAAACAGAGGAAAAAAAAAAATTGACATGACGATCCATAGACTTTACAGCACGTATCTGACAAATAAGTGATGTGGATTCTGCAGACAGCTTAGGGGCAGCAGTAATGTGCGTGGACAGCCCTTAACTGGTTAAGTAAGGTCTGTCACAGAAGCAACTCTTTGATCAGTATCAAGAGGAGCACATTGTTCTGCTGAAATGATTGTGACACAATTAGAACAGCTGGCAGATTGGCCTACACAGAGCAGCGCACTTTGAGAAAGGGTAATCCATCACTTCATAGCGACAACACAGTCCCACAGCCTGGCACTCACTTAATTGCTGCATCTCTGGAATTTTGGGGACTATTATGCGGCGCTCTCAAAGTTTAGTCCTTTACTCATTAAAAATGTCATTGTAATTACCTGTAACCAAATGTCAAGCATTTCCTGCTCTACTTTTTTTATGATCTCTCTTTCAGACTGAAATGATGTGGCAATAGTTAGGATATAGAAAATAGTTTATTTAAGAAGGAACAGTGGTGGTATATAGTAGAACGCAGTAAATTATTCACCGTACCCACTTTTATGGTCATTTTCCTGGTTTCAGCATCAGAAACGCAACCTATCAGGGGTGTAAAAATAGCCCCCGCCATCCTAGGGGCGCCCCGTGAGCTGGGGGTGGGGAGAAGTCCTGCAGAACAGCAGCAGAGCGTTATACTGTGCCAGCTCCCGACAGCGATATAGGTCTTCATCACTTCCTGTTCAGTTTACAAGTGTCATATAGCCAGCCAATCATCATGCAGCTTCCATCCCTGCCACACGACATGCAACTAAAGCCGCATGGTGATTGGATGTCGCACGGCACTTACAAACTGAACAGGAAGTAGAGAAGGTCCTGTATTGCCTCTGGGAGTAGGTAATGTAAACACACTGCTCTGCTGCTGCTGCTCGGCATTTTGTATAGGCCTGCTTCCTCCTTCCCCTGTGCAGGAGATGGGCAGGGCCGGATTTGCACTTTTTACTGCCCAAGGCCCACTATACCCACCTGTCCCGGACCGACGGCATCCTAAACTCCCCCCCCCCCCCCACACACACACAGACAGCAGGGATTGGATTGTAGGCTCCTCTGAGGACAGTAAGTGTCGTGACGGCAGGGATTACATTATAATCTCCTTTGAGGACAGTTAGTGAAGTGATGGCAGGGATTACATTATAAACTCCTTTTGAAGACAGTTAGTGGGGTGATGCCAGGGATTAGAGTGTAAGCTCCTTGGCAAGCGGCACATTTGGTGAGTGACAGGCAGCTCAGAGATCAATGTCCATTCCTGTTCACTTCCCCTTCATACTCTGAGTGCCAGATCCGGCTGTTGGTAACCACCAGTCGCAATGTGCAAATTATGTGTAGCATGACGAATGTTTGGCAGGCTAACTGCTACTGTCACCTGGCTGTCCACAGCCCGCCCCTTGCTTTCCTGGCACCCTAGGCCATGGCCTTTGTGGCCTTGCCTGAAATCTGGCCATGGAGATGGGGGAGGGGTCGGGCTGACAGATGTCTGCAGGGGAAGGGGACAGTCCAATGCAGTCACGTAACTGACCCCTATAGTTATATGCTACTGTATATTGAATGTAGCTAGGTAGTTTTGCCCTCAGTGATGTTTAGTTTATGCTGATTGGCTATGCCAATTTCTGCCACCACCACCCCCTCTGGGAGCCAAGGTATATTTTCACTTGGCTTAAGGACTTCACTGAACAAACATATACATTTCAGAATGTAAATCCGGGAGAGGAAAGATTTTACTATGGGCAAACACTAACTAAATCCATTATAAATGAATATGGTTAAAAATATTCTCTTTTACAGAAAGGAAAACTTGTATTCTACTTTCAGTTTGGCTTGCTTTGGAAGTGCCCCTTGTGGAATGTGACTCGTAATCTGGAAATAGTGTGAAGTAGCTATGCCTTGTGAAGTAGGCTGACCTGTGTCTGAACTTGGATGCATTCACAATTGTCCAGCCTCTGAATGAAAATGTGATTGTTTTTATTTATTTTTGCAAGGCGAGTCTCCTACTGAAAATTATAGTTTACAAATCGAATTCATACCCAAGTATTGTTTTCTTCCCAGCATGGTTGTTTCGAATAGATTGCAGTGTGCAGTACATCAAATGGCTGCTAGGGGGTGCTGTTTGACTGCTGCCATTGGCATCTTTCGGTTGGAATTATTGAGCAAGTACATGGCAGAGGTGTTTCTAGCAGGGCCAACTGTAGCTAGTGGGATAGTGGATGTTACCCTCAGCAGTTACCAGAACATATACAATGGCCATCCAGCCCAACAGTACAGCTCTCTGTGCTCCTTTGGTGGTGAACATAGAGAGCTGGGTGAGTGGGTGGGATAGGATTGTCCATCCGGCCCAGTAAGCCAGCTTTCCATGTTCCGGGGCCAGTGATGTCAGCAAAGCTCCAGGTTCAGGATGTGTCTAGTAAGTTAAACAATGAGTGGTGCAGCATGCAAATGTCAAACTTTAAATCAAGCGTTTGTGAGTTTGGGAGTTTGCAATCATGATGCAAACATTCGTTTAATAACCTGTTCACTCTCGCAAGCTCCCATCTCCATTTGAATTTTCTTTTTTATTCTGTAGCCCAATTAGAACATCTCAGTATGAAATTTAGAGAAAAACATTTTCAAGAGAAACTTATTGAAAATTCCCTAGAGAAAGCACAGAACCTCGAGACAGAGAGAGACTTTGCTGAATGAAAAACCACAAAAAGAAGCCAAATACAAGAAACCAAAAAATCACACCGTTTCATTACAGAATATAGCACTCCCTGGGGTGTCTCTTATAGTAGTATCAGTTTTATCAAAGTAGATGCACTCACAGAAAACTCAAGCAAAAGTCAAGCAGTTGTTTAGTGCAATTGAATCAGGCTTCAGGCTGCTGCTAATTGAAACAAGGAGTCTGAAAGGTTGTTTGCTTGGGGCATCTGCTGAAGACTTGAAGATTTGCATCCTTTTTCTTAACGTTTAATGCTGAACTGCAATCTTTCTTTGCCTTTACCTCTCATGCTTGCAGTAAGTGCAACCTGACTGCAAACTTGATGGGTGCAAAAAATACCCTGATGTCTGAAGGCTTTGATGTCATTACAGGGTGTCTGCTCAGACATATTTTTCACGTAGGTCATCACAAGGAGTGGTAGGTGTGATACAGTAGAGCTGTACCTTCAAAAGAAAAAACACAGAGACAAGGGGAGCCCAGCTGTTGTAGTACGTTAGAGTGTAGTAAAAAGTAAGCAGATCGAGAATTAATGCTCACAAAATAAGGTTGCAATAGGGGAAACCAACCAATGAGGCAGATTGAGAGAGAGTACAACTGTCTCCACTCGGGTGTCCGGATCTCTCTACATGTGGTTGCACTCTTGAAGAAAAAAGGGGGAACCCTATAAATGGTACCCAAGTGTCCCAGCCAGATTACTGTCCTCCAATACAGTTGAAACAATAACAGGGAGAAAGAGGTGCCCAAAGGTAATACAAAGAATTAAAGCCAACGATATAAATAGTATACATGAGAGGTGGCTTACCTCAAATATCACTCAAAGAACAATGAGAAATCTGGAGATTTTAATTTTCACTATGGCAACGCGTTTTGTGAGTACATTGGACTGACTTCCTCAGGCCAAACATCAGTGCATAAAATACCAATATGAGAGAAACTCAATGCTTGCTAAAAGAGACAGCTATTGCCTTTTTCATACAATTTCTAATTTATAGATGATACATATATAATAATAAAAATAATAATGATATCAAATAAACAATATATAAATTAAAATAATATATCACTAAATAACCTTTTGAGTAAAATGTACCTAATATAAAACAACCAGCCAATATTAGTTTTAAAATGGTAAACTATACAGTATATTTGCAGTTTACAATATAGACAATATATTACTGAATAAATATACCTATACGCATAAAAATTGCATGATATAAAACAAACCAACCAATATTATTTCTCAGATGTTATAACATAGATAAAATCACAGATTACGATATATCCATATGGTATATAGGACTATTCCTTTAAAAAATAATAATAGTAATAGTCCCCTAACAGGACTAAAGTGAAACTAGTAAGAATACCATGAATAGGCTATAGTACCATTAATAATAGTGAAAGGGTTAAAAATGAGTGCTAAAAGAAAAGAAGTTATGTCCTCAGCTGTGATGGCTGTCGTATTTGTTCAGCCAGAGAGGGTGCTAAGTGCTGTGGTGAGTTTCTGTGGCTTAAAAAGCCCTACTGCAATGTGCCAATAAGATACAGTATAAAGAGAGTGAACAAATGGTGCTTACCAGCTGTATCTCCAAACTGAGCATTGAGCGCCTCTTACCATGCCCAACATAGTGTGTATATACAACTGAATGATGTCAGATTAAATTGGTGAGGTGATGAGATCATGTGACACGATTGTGTCATGAAAAGGAGAGGCACATGTTCCCTTCAAACCATTAGGTTAGGGAGCCATATGTTCAATAGCTATGTATGGTAACACAGCAGGATCTTTGTTGTGGTGATTCGGAAAATGTCTAGATAGACTGTATTGAAAATTCTTTAGTGATTTTTTTCCAGTGTTGCCCCAACCTAGTTCTAATTCTCTGACTAGTGCGGCCCACATATTGCAATCCACAGGAGCATATGATTAGGTAAATAACATATGTGTTGTAATAACATATGATGTTGTAATTGGAAGGTTTTCCCTGCCACTGTGCAATCAAGGTTTGCATATCTGGATTCAAATATGTACAGTAAAGGCATTTGCTCTGTAGGCACCCACTGATGCCCGTTTTCTTAGAAAGTTATTGCCATTCTGTTTGTTTTGAATTGTTTGGGGGCCAGGATATTTTTTTTAAGTTTTACCTCTCCTAAAAACAAATCAAGGTTTTCCTTATACAACTCTTTTTTTTCATATAATTTATTAAGGAAAAATGGACATTCCAATCTTATATTCCAACAACAATATACAATGCTCCAATCCTTCTTTTTCAATTTATGCAAAACAAATCAACCCATCCCCCTCCTCCTCCCAAATCCACAGACAGAATCTTCATCATATCAATATCTCATTATAACATAAATTCCAAAACTCCATAAATGTAATTCCTTCCTACAATTCCCTCTTATATTTTCCAGAGAGCTCCTCCTCCTACATCCCCATCATATCCCCATATTCCCTTGTAACATTCCATTTCCCCCACTTTATATTAAACCCCTGTAACTTATCTTGCTGTAATGCAATTTGATTCTCCAACCCCTTCACTAGTGTTGGGCGAACACCTAGATGTTCGGGTTTGCGAACGCTCGCCGAACATCGCCGCGATGTTCGGGTGTTCGCGCCAAACTCCGAACATAATGGAAGTCAATGGGGACCCGAACTTTCGTGCTTTTTAAAGCTTCCTTACATGCTACATACCCCAAATTTGCAGGGTATGTGCACCTTGGGAGTGGGTACAAGAGGAAAAAAAATATTTGAAAAAGAGCTTATAGTTTTTGAGAAAATTGATTGTAAAGTTTCAAAGGAAAAACTGTCTTTTAAATGTGGAAAATGTCATGTTTCTTTGCACAGGTAACATGCTTTTTGTCGCCATGCAGTCATACATGTAATACAGAGAAGAGGTTCCAGGAAAAGGGACCGGTAACGCTAACCCAGCACCAGCAGCAGCACACGTGATGGAACAGGAGGAGGCGCAGGAGGAGAAGGCCACGCTTTTTGAGACACAACAACCCAGGCCTTGCATGAGGACAAGAAGCGTGCGGATAGCATGCTTTGTACCGCCATGCAGTCATAAATGTAATAAAGATAAGAGGTTCCATAAACAGGGACCGGAAACGCTAACCCAGCAGCAGCACACGTGATGTAACAGAAGGAGGCGCAGGAGGAGAAGGCCACGCTTTGAGACACAACAACCCAGGCCTTGCAAGAGGACAAGAAGCGTGCGGATAGCATGCTTTTTACCGCCATGCAGTCATAAATGTAATAAAGATGAGAGGTTCCATAAACAGGGACCGGCAACGCTAACCCAGCAGCAGCAGACGTGATGGAACAGGAGGAGGCGCAGGAGGAGAAGGCCACGCTTTCAGACACAACAACCCAGGCCTTGCATGAGGACAAGAAGCGTGCGGATAGCGTGTGGCTGAGCGAGCGGTGTACTACTATTCCCAGCAGACACAGAGTGGCAGTAAACAGAATGCTATATAGTGTGGCTGAGCGAGGTACACAGAGTGGCAGTAAACACAATGCTATATAGTGTGGCTGAGCGAGCGGTGTACTACTATTCCCAGAAGACACAGAGTGGCAGTAAACAGAATGCTATATAGTGTGGCTGAGCGAGGTACACAGAGTGGCAGTAAACAGAATGCTATATAGTGTGGCTGAGCGAGCGGTGTACTACTATTCCCAGCAGACACAGAGTGGCAGTAAACAGAATGCTATATAGTGTGGCTGAGCGAGGTACACAGAGTAGCAGTAAACAGAATGCTATATAGTGTGGCTGAGCGAGCGGTGTACTACTATTCCCAGCAGACACAGAGTGGCAGTAAACAGAATGCTATATAGTGTGGCTGAGCGAGCGGTGTACTACTGTTCCCAGCAGCGACACACAATGACTGGGGAGACCCTGGCTAGCGTGGCTGGAGCGCGAACTACCCTGCCTGCCTACCCAAAGCTAAACCCACAGACAAATGGCGGAGATATGACGTGGTTCGGGTATTTATTTACCCGAACCACGTGACAGTTCGGCCAATCAGAGCGCGTTCGGGTCCGAACCACGTGACCCGTTCGGTCAATCACAGCGCTAGCCGAACGTTCGGGGAACGTTCGGCCATGCGCTCTTAGTTCGGCCATGTGGCCGAACGGTTTGGCCGAACACCATCAGGTGTTCGGCCGAACTCGAACATCACCCGAACAGGGTGATGTTCTGCAGAACCCGAACAGTGGCGAACACTGTTCGCCCAACACTACCCTTCACCATATTGACTATATCCACCCATTCCTTAAGGGATGGAGAATCTCCATTTAACCGGAATCAGACTCTTAGCTGCAATCAATAATTGGGGCACCAAAGATCTCTTATACCTTCCAATAGATGCACATGTTCCATTCAACAACACTTTCACAACATCCAAATCACCTTCTTCTTCACACAATCTCCCAATACAATCCAACACACCTTTCCAAAACCCTAAAAATAACCAGACACTCCCATACCAATGCAACAGTGAACCTTTTGCCCCACACCCTCTCCAACATCTATCACTAATTCCCTGGAACATTACAGCTAACTTATCTGGTGCCCTATACCACCTGGATAACAACTTAAAATTAATTTCCTTTATTCTAGAATTGACAGACGTACCATGAGCTAGAATTCAGATCTTCCTCTTCTGACTACTATCCAAAGAGATGCCAATGTCCTCCTCCCATCTATCGAAATAACCAGGAAAATTCCCATCTCCCATCCGATTCATCTCTCTATACAGGAACGATACTAGATGTACAGGAGGAGCCTCCAAAACAAATAACTTTTCAAACTCAGTTAATTCAGCCCTACAGTAAGAGATTCTCTCCTTCTCCGCCAAAAAAATGCTTTAACTGTGCATGTCTCCAAAAATCAAATGGAAACTGCCCAAATTCCTCCCGCAACTCATCCCCATTCTTCAAAATATCCCTCAAAACTACCCTTCATCCATACCCCTATAATCCAAAAAAGCCTTTCTCCTTACCTGGCGGAAAAAAAGAGAAACCCTCCAATGGTGACAAAAGAGAAATCCCCCCAGACCAACCCCCTTTTTTATTAATTCCATCCCAAACCTTAATTATATTTTTAATCCAAAAAGGAGTTAAATTTGGCAGCTCTCTAGACACCCCCGGAAGCTAAAAAACCTTTGCCAAATCCAACCCAACCAATTATTTTTTTTCAATATTAACCCAACTTTTCACACTTTTCCCATACGTCCAATCAAAAAGTCTGACCAGAACACATGCATTATAATACATTTTCAGATCAGGAAGCCCTAAACCCCCTCTTTCTCTAGGACAGACCAAAATTCCATATCGTAATCTCGAAGACTTCCCCTGCCATACAAATTGTATAAAAATTGCTTTCAAGGACCTGAAAAAAACTGCAGGCACACAGATCGGAATCATAGACATACAGAAAACCAACCTAGGTAATACATTCATCTGAATAATGTCTATACACCCAAACCATGAAAACCTCTTCCCACCCCACCCCTCCAGATCTTTTTTAATTGAATTGAGTAATAGGACATAATTAAGACCATACAATTTTGTCAAATCACTAGGTAACATTATACCCAAATATCTAATTGCATCTTTTCTAAAAGGTAACGAAAAATGACTCTTTACTAAATTCAAAACCACTGGGGCCAATGACACATTAAGCACCTCGGATTTAGAAACATTAATCTTAAAATTTGAAAAAATCCTGTACCTCTCAATTTTCTTCATCAGGTTAGGCAGTGACACCAGTGGCTCCGAAATATTAAATAAAATATCATCCGCAAAAGCCGACATTTTATGCATTTCTTCTCCAGCTACTACTCCATGGATATTCACAGATTTACCATACACAAAAAACCTCTGGTTGAGAGCATAGATGTAAATGACAAAGCTGCCCAAACGGAATGGTGGTTTTCCATGGTCACTAGTGGCAACTGTCAAAGTAAATATATGAGTTGGCATTAACTTTAAAAAAAAAAAAAAAAACTCATGTATCTATTTTATTGGTTTTCATACATTTTATTATCTTTGGGTGCCTCTTTCTCCCTGTTATAACAAAGAGTGTTTTTTTTAAAGATTTAGGGCTGTTTTTCACTGAGAGATGCAATCACTCTGCAATTCAATCCCATTTCTCCCATTTTCCAATACAGCGTAATTTTCATCTAATCCATTGGGTGTACAGAGCGATAGCAATCACATAGCAGCGTGATTGCTATACAAATTTTCTGTGCCCCTAAACTTTGTATAGGAGCTTTAGTGCACAAAAAATTAAACAGGCACAATTGCGATTGTGAAAAATTTCATCACAAGTGCATCACACTTATGGAAATATCCCTGCTTGGTTTCCACTAGCTAAGTGAGTACCTAGCTTTTTGGTGTCCGATAGCGATCAGAATCGCATTGCAAAATGCAAAAAGAGCCCTAAGTATTATTTTTAAACAATTTAATTTGCAGAAAAAACCTTAAAGAGAAACCGTAACCAACAACTGAACCTCATTCCAATCAGTAGCTGATACCCCCTTTCCCATGAGAAATCTTTTCCTTTTCTCAAACGGATCATCAGAAGGCTCTGTATGACCGATATTGTGGTGAAACCCCTCCCACAGTGTGATGTCAGGACCGTGGTTCTGACATCACACTGTAGGGGCCTTGTTGCATTGTGGGAAATACCATCTGTTTACAGTTGTTTCCTATTGCCAAAAAAAGCTGCTACTTCCACTGACATCACCTGCCAGCAGTAAAAATGTCACCATGTGATAGATGTCAGAATATAAATCAGGGAGAGGAAAGATTTTACAATAGGCAAACACTGACTAAATCATTTATACATAATTATTGTAAGAATGAAGCAGTTTTTTTAACATGTTATTTTCACAGTATTTCCATTTCTTCTAACTTGCGACAAAAAAAAATGAAATCTGCCACGGACTCACCATGCCCCTCTCTGAATACTTTGAAGTGTCTACTTTCCAAAATGGGGTCATTTGTGGGGTGTGTTTACTGTCCTCGCATTTTGGGGGGTGCTCATTTGTAAGCACCCCTGTAAAGCCTAAAGGTGCTCATTGGACTTTGGGCCCCTTAGCACAGTTAGCCTGCAAAAAAGTGCCACACATGTGGTATTGCCGTACTCAGGAGAAGTAGTATAATGTGTTTTGGGGTGTATTTTTACACATACCGATGCTGGGTGGGAGAAATATCTCTGTAAATGACAATTTTTAAAAAATGTTTACACACAATTGTCCATTTACAGAGATCTTTCTCCCACTCAGCATGGGTATGTGTAAAAATACACCCCAAAACACATTATACTACTTCTCCTGAGTACGGCGGTACCACATGTGTGGCACTTTTTTGCACCCTAACTGCGCTAAGGGGCCCAAAGTCCAATGAGTACCTTTAGGATTTCACAGGTCTTTTCGAGAAATTTCGTTTCAAGACTACTCCTCACGGTTTAGGGCCCCTAAAATGCCAGGACAGTATAGGAACTCCACAAATGACCCCATTTTAGAAAGAAGACACCCCAAGGTATTCCGTTAGTAGTACGGTGAGTTCATAGAAGATTTTATTTTTTGTCACAAGTTAGCGGAAAATGACACTTTGTGAAAAAAACCAATAAAAATCAATTTCCGCTAACTTGTGACAAAAAATAAAATCTTCTATGAACTCACTGTACTACTAACAGAATACCTTGGGGTGTCTTCTTTCTAAAATGGAGTCATTTGTGGGGTTCCTATACTGTCCTGGCATTTTAGGGGCCCTAAACCGTGAGGAGTAGTCTTGAAACAAAACTTCTCAAAATGACCTGTGAAATCCTAAAGGTACTCATTGGACTTTGGGCCCCTTAGCGCAGTTAGGGTGCAAAAAAGTTCCACACATGTGGTATCGCCGTACTCGGGAGAAGTAGTACAATGTGTTTTGGGGTGTATTTTTACACATACCCATGCTGGGTGGGGGAAGTAACTCTGTAAATGGACAATTGTGTGTAAAAAAAATCAAAAGATTGTCATTTACAGAGGTATTTCTCCCACCCAGCATGGGTATGTGTAAAAATACACCCCAAAACACATTATACTACTTCTCCCGAGTACGGCGATACCACATGATTGGCACTTTTTTGCAGCCTAACTGCGCTAAGGGGCCCAAAGTCCAAAGTCCAATGAGTACCTTTAGGATTTCATAGGTCATTTTTGTTTCAAGACTACTCCTCACGGTTTAGGGCCCCTAAAATGCCAGGGCTGTATAGGAACCCCACTAATGACCCCATTTTAGAAAGAAGACACCCCAAGGTATTCCGTTAGGAGTATGGTGAGTTCATAGAAGTTTTTATTTTTTTGTCACAAGTTAGCGGAAATTGATTTTAATTGTTTTTTTTCACAAAGTGTCATTTTCCGCTAACTTGTGACAAAAAATAAAATCTTCTATGAACTCACCATACTCCTAACGGAATACCTTTGGGTGTCTTCTTTCTAGAATGGGGTCATTTGTGGGGTTCCTATACTGCCCTGGCATTTTAGGGGCCCTAAACCGTGAGGAGTAGTCTTGAAACCAAATGTCGCAAAATGACCTGTGAAATCCTAAAGGTACTCATTGGACTTTGGGCCCCTTAGCGTACTTAGGGTGTAAAAAAGTGCCACACATGTGGTACCACCGTACTCAGGATAAGTAGTATAATGTGTTTTGGGGTGTATTTTTACACATACCCATGCTGGGTGGGAGAAATATCTCTGTAAATGACAATTGTTTGATTTTTTTTTACACACAATTGTCCATTTACAGAGAGATTTCTCCCACCCAGCATGGGTATGTGTAAAAATACACCCCAAAACACATTATACTACTTCTCCTGAGTACGGCAATACCACATGTGTGACACTTTTTTGCAGCCTAGGTGTGCTAAGGGGCCCAACGTCCTAATCACAGGTCATTTTGAGGCATTTGTTTTCAAGACTACTCCTCACGGTTTAGGGCCCCTAAAATGCCAGGGCAGTATAGGAACCCCACAAGTGACCCCATTTTAGAAAGAAGACACCCCAAGGTATTCCGTTAGGTGTATGGTGAGTTCATAGAAGATTTTATTTTTTGTCACAAGTTAGTGAAAAATGACACTTTGTGAAAAAAAAAATCAATTTCCACTAACTTTTGACAAAAAATAAAATCTTCTATGAACTCGTCATACACCTAACAGAATACATGGGGGTGTCTTTTTTCTAAAATGGGGTCACTTTGTGGGGTTCCTATACTGCCCTGGCATTTTACGGGCCCAAAACCGTGAGTAGTCTGGAAACCAAATGTCTCAAAATGACTGTTCAGGGGTATAAGCATCTGCAAATTTTGATGACAGGTGGCCTATGAGGGGGGCGAATTTTGTGGAACCGGTCATAAGTAGGGTGGCCTTTTAGATGACAGGTTGTATTGGGCCTGATCTGATGGATAGGAGTGCTAGGGGGGTGACAGGAGGTGATTGATGGGTGTCTCAGGGGGTGGTTAGAGGGGAAAATAGATGCAATCAATGCACTGGGGAGGTGATCGGAAGGGGGTCTGAGGGGGATCTGAGGGTTTGGCCGAGTGATCAGGAGCCCACACGGGGCAAATTAGGGCCTGATCTGATGGGTAGGTGTGCTAGGGGGTGACAGGAGGTGATTGATGGGTGTCTCAAGGTGTGATTAGAGGGGGGAATAGATGCAAGCAATGCACTGGCGAGGTGATCAGGGCTGGGGCCTGAGGGCATTCTGAGGGTGTGGGCGGGTGATTGAGTGCCCTAGGGGCAGATAGGGGTCTAATCTGATAGGTAGCAGTGACAGGGGTTGATTGATGGGTAATTAGTGGGTGTTTAGGGTAGAGAACAGATATAAACACTGCACTTGGGAGGTGATCTGACGTCGGATCTGCGGGCGAACTATTGGTGTGGGTGGGTGATCAGATTGCCCGCAAGGGGCAGGTTAGGGGCTGATTGATGAGTGGCAGTGACAGGGGGTGATTGATGGGTGGCAGTGCCAGGGGGTGATTGATGGGTGGCAGTGACAGGGGGTGATTGATGGGTGATTGACAGGTTATTGACAGGTGATCAGTGGGTTATTACAGGGAAGAACAGATGTAACGAATGCACTGGCGAATTGATAAGGGGGGATCTGAGGGCAATCTGAGCGTGTAGGCGGGTGATTGGGTGCCCGCAAGGGGCAGATTAGGGTCTGATCTGATGGGTAACAGTGACAGGTGGTGATAGGGGGTGATTGATGGGTGATTGATGGGTAATTAGTGGGTGTTTAGGGTAGATAACAGATGTAAACACTGCACTTGGAAGGTGATCTGACGTCGGATCTGCGGGCGATCTATTGGTGTGGGTGGGTGATCAGATTGCCCGCAAGGGGCAGGTTAGGGGCTGATTGATGGGTGGCAGTGACAGGGGGTGATTGATGGGTGATTGACAGGTGATTGACAGGTGATTGACAGGTGATTGATAGGTGATCAGGGGGATAGATGCATACAGTACACAGGGGGGAGGGGCTGGGGGGGGGTAGCTGGGGAGAATCTGAGGGGTGGGGGGGTGATCAGGAGGGGGCAGGGGGAAGGGGGGGGATAAAAAAATAGTGTTTACAGATAGTGACAGGGAGTGATTAGGGGGGTGATTGGGTGCAAACAGGGGTCTGGGGGGTGGGCAGGGGGGGGGTCTGAGGGGTGCTGTGGGCGATCTGGGGCAGGGGGGGGGGAGAAATCAGTGTGCTTGGGTGCGACATAGGGTGGCTGCAGCCTGCCCTGGTGGTCCCTCGGACATTGGGACCACCAGGGCAGGAGGCAGCCTGTATAATACACTTTGTAAACATTACAAAGTGTATTATACACTTTGTATGCGGCGATCGCGGGGTTAACATCCCGCCGGCACTTCCGTATGGCCGGCGGGATGTTGCGGCGGGTGAGCGGAGTCAGGTGCCGGCGGAGGATCGAGTCACGGATGACGCGATCGCTCCGCCCATGCCCCTAAAAAGACCGCCTCCTCTGTGGGTGAGCTGGTCCTTGCGGGCTCCACTTCCAGGTCGCCCCTGTGCGTTAGGCGGTCGGGAAGTGGTTAAATGCTGATTATGTCCCTGTTGGGGTGGTTTTCACATTAAATGCAAATACATATTAAGTCATGGCAGTGCAACACGAAGCTAATTACTTCGACTCGCCCTGCGCCCAGCTCACCGGCAGCGCCATAATACGTACCCTTGCAACAAGCCTCTTGTTTACTCCATGGTACCTACTCTAGTATCCTAAAAGTGGGAGGTGCCCTGCAAAAAATAGAAATGCCAAATACTTACATTACGCAGCCATACAAGTCCACATTGGAATAATAATAATAATAGTGAAATATTTTCTCAGATACCCAGATAAGGAGTTAGAAAAAAAAACAAGATAAAAACTCTTGGCTGCCCCCAGCAAACTTGGAATTATTATTTTTTATAGATAGATAGGAGTGTAGTACAGTTTGTGAAAATATGTTTTCAGTAGGTTAAAATTTATCTTTAAATGTTACATAAAATGTTATCAACCATGCCCTTTGAGCATGCTCAGTAGACATTTTTCAATATTTGTGCAGAATTTTTTTTTGTGTATTACATATTCGTAATTTTGCACAAATTTTGGAATTTCAATGTTTGGATTCCTTGAATTCAAACTTTCAACTCAAAATTGCAAAACAAAGTATGCCCATTCCTTATTAGTCTCTTGAATCATAAATAATAAACATTAGCCTGGGGGGAGGGGGCTTGTTTGTTTGTTTTTTGCTGTAATTCCCTATCTGGCTATTGCCCTCAGCAAGGTTTATAAGTATGTTTAGAGAATTCACAGCATTTGTGGTCTAGCTGTCACTGAAACAATTGCTCCTCGAGAGAATTATAACCACTTCCTTTTCTAGGAACCTTGACAAAGTCAGATTACGAAACTGGTTGGGCAGACCACTGCTTGTAGTATGTAGTGGCTTCTACCAGTGGACATGGCAGAATTTCCAAGAAGAACCTGTTTTTTGTCAGTTTATCAGCTTGTTTTTTAAACAGATTTATATTGTGATTTTTATTACAATAAAATTACCAGCTGGTAATTCACTATGTGAAACCCCTTTTAACTTTTGCTCCACATGCACTAGTTAATTTTGTTAATGCTGAACACAGCCAGAGGTGAGAAAGTCGAAAGATCAAAAGTTTGACCCCCATCCTATGTGTGGTGTGGGCTGCATTAAAGAGAAACCGTAACCAATAATTGAACTTTATCCCAATCAGTGGCTGATACCCCCTTTCCCATGAGAAATCTTTTCCTAATCACAAACAGATCATCAGGGGGCTCTGTATGGTGGATATTGTGGTGAAACTACTCCCACAGTGTGATGTCAGGACCATGGTCCTGACATCACACTATGGGAGCCTTGTTGCATTGTGGGAAATAACAGCTGTGTACAGCTGTTTTCAACTGCCATAAAAGCAAGCAGCATCTGCTTCCACTGACATCACCTGCCTGCAGTAAAAATGTCACCATGTGATAAATGTCAGAATGTAAATCAGGGAGAGGAAAGATTTTACAATGGGCAAACACTGACTAAATCATTTATACATAATTATTGCAAAAATGAAGTACTTTTTTATTACATTATTTTCACTGGAGTTCCTCTTTAAATCCTTCTTAGTGGGTGAGTTCATAGGCATAAGTGCGATGTGGTAAAGGAAGCACAAACTGTCTGGACAACTTTGCACAGTGTTGTATAGACTGCTCCAGGAACCATTATTTCTAAAAACTGATATTGCCTGTATCTTCTGTTAACAACACTCACAGGGAATGAAGGTGAGACAAACCTTTCCAAGAGGGACACATAAAATAATAAAACTTAGATGTAGGTTTAATTATTGGCTGACCAATGCATCCTCCCTCACTGTGCAGTACTGAAAATGAGAATTTCTCTAGCATAGTAATAAAAACAGCAGAAAATGGTGACTTCATGGTTAGTAAAAAAAAATTCCTGAGGGTGGAGGGAGAGAGGATAACAACACGCACTTCCACTGTTGTGTGAAAGAGGGTGCCCCTGGAAACTCTTTGGATACACTTGTTTATTGCTCTTCCCTGCAGTGTATTGTGAGCTAGAGCATAATCCTGCTGAAAAAAATGCCAGAGATGTTGTCTTTTATATAACGTGTGTTTGAAGCCGCTGTATAACTGAAAGCAAGCAGATAACTGTTCACCCATTCGGAAAGAAATCTGGCCTAAAACATCCCGTGAGACTTTCAGGAGAGCTATCAGACGAGGGCAGGAAAAAGGTATAAGGCTTTTTCCACATGTGTTTGATTTGCATGCATGTATGCAACATATACAGTGCATCCGGAAAGTATTCACAGCGCATCAGTTTTTCCACATTTTGTTATGTTACAGCCTTATTCCAAAATGGATTAAATACATTGCTTTCCTTTGGAATGCTACACGCAACGCCCTATAATGACTATATGAAAAAAAATGTACTTGAGATTTTTGCAAATGTATTAAAAATAAAAGAAAATTTGAGAAAGCACATGCACATACGTATTCACAGCCTTTGCCATGTAGCTCAAAATTGAACTCAGGTGCATGCTGTTTTCCCTGATCATCTTTGAGATGTTTCTGCAACTTAATTGGAGTCCACCTGTGGTAAATTCAGTTGACTGGACATGATTTGAAAAGGCTCACAGCTGTCTATAAAGGGTCCCACAGTTGACAGTTCATGTCAGAGCACAAACCAAGCAAAGCATAAAGTCAAAAAAATTCTCAGGGTTGTCTCAAAGCAAAATCTGAGGAAGGTTACAGAACAATGTCTGCTGCTTTGAAAGGTCCCAAAGAGCACAGTGGTCTCCATCATTCGTAAGTGTAAGATGTTAAAAACTGCCATGACTCTTCGTAGAGTTGGCTGGTCTTCTAAACTGACCGATCAAGGGAGAAGGGCCTTAGTCAAGGAGGTGACAAAAAACCTGATGGTCACTCTGTGAGAGCTCCAGAAGTCCTCTGTGGAGAGAGGAGATCCTTCCAGAAGAACAACCATCGCTGATGCAATCCACCAGTCAGGCCTGTATGGTAGAGTGGCCAGACAAAAGCCACTCCATAGTAAAAGGCACATAGCAGCCCACCTAAAGTTTGCTTAAAGACACCCGAAGCACTCTAAGGCCAAGAGAAACTAAATTCTCTGGCCTGATAAGACACATATTGAATTCTTTGGTGTGAATGCCATCTGTCACATTTGGAGGAAACTCCATCTCCAGGCCAATACCATCACTACAGTAAAGCATGGGGGTGGCAGCATCATGCTGTAGGGATGTTTTTCAGTAGCAAGAACTGGCCTGAGAGACCAGTCAGGATAAAGGTAAATGTGACTGCAGTAATGTACAGAGACACCCTGGATGAAAACCTGCTCCAGAGTGCTCTTGAACTCAGACTGGGGTGACGGTTTATTTTTCAGCAGGATAATGACCCTAAGCACAAGATATCCAAAGAGTGCCTTCAGGACAACTCTGTGAATGTCGTTGAGTGGCCCAGACAATCTAAAAATGGCTGCGCACCGACGCTTCCCATTCAACCTGATGTAGCGTGAGAGATGCTGCAAAGAGGAATGTGCAAAACTGCCCAAGGAAAGGATAGGTGTGCCAAGCTTGTGGCAACATATTCAAAAACAATGGAGGCTGTAATTGCTAAATTGAGCATAGGCTGTAAATACTTAATGTATGTGCAAGTGTTTTCAAAAAAAATGTTTTTTAATTTTTAATAAATTTGCCAAAGCAGCAACAGTAGCAGGCACTCACAGCAAACTCTCTTGTTGTTACTTGGCTTAGATCATCTTGCTGTTTAATCTGCAAGGAGGTGGAGCATGACTTAACCTTTTAAGGTAAGTGCAGCCAACTGCAGTAGAGAAGTCTGTGCTAGAGGAAGTGGCTGATATGGGGTCTTATCCCTGAAGAGCTTATACAAAGACAAAGAATAAAAAAACAGGAAAAGCTAAAACAATATGCATGCAGGGAATATTCTAAGCATCTATAGTTTCCTTGTGGCATTAGTCTCGTTCCTCTAACCACGGGGTGTATGTATTCGTGTGCATTGATAGTTCATTGTAGCTCTTGATGACAGCAGTTTCCTTGTAATGTTGCTACATATATAAAACATATCATCAACAGACGCAACCACCACTGTGCCATTTCCTCTCTGTGAATTATAGTGAATGTCACGTCAAGGGCAGGAGAGAGCTGACTGTATCAAGGAATGCATTCTTGCCACAATGTCAGACTTACAGGTGATTATATTTTAAGAAAACATAAATTACAGGCTCCATGACTTAAAGAAGAGGTTTCAGTGATCTAATCAAAATAAATAAAATATGAGTAATATATTCATATATCCCTTCTTTGAGAAGCCTGCCTATAAATCATAGAGTACTCATTGAAGCGCTTGACAGGCAAATCATTGCAAGGCGTTAGAGTTGTCTGCCTGTGTCAAGAGTATGACTAAGTCAAACATTAGTTTTGACAGATGCCAAAGAGAAAAGATCGACAATGAAAGTATGTATGTTACTCCTGTAAAGGCTGTTGTTTTTGATTATGCTAGCATAATCTTTTTATTTCCGTCATGCTTGTGCAATCATAGTCAGTCCTGGAGGACTGCCAGTTATGAGTTTGAAATTGCCCAACTCCCCCCCCCCCCCTCACACTTTTATTTTCAAAAATAACACAGACACACCCATTTATTTTGGAATCAAAGTCCCCCACCCACCCTCTTTCTTCCTCACCTGTCCTTCTTTGGAGGGGATACTCATCCTCAACGTGTATTGCTTGGAAGTTCCAAAACTGGGTTATACACTTACCTGCTAAAATATTGTTTTCAACTAGGCACTGCCCACTCTTCCAATGCTGCTAACACATATAAACCCTGCCCATCCTTGTTTCTCTGTCCCTTATCTCCTTCCCCACGTCACATGACATGTACCTGCACTGCCCCATGCTCCCCTCTATTTACATTATTACAGAGGGCAGGATGGAAGTACCAGAACAGACTGGCAGCTCTGGTTGCAATCATGTGATATAACACAGACAAGGGAAGCAGGTGAGATTTCAGGAGAAGTGGTTTGAGGCAACAAAGCCACAGGATGAGCTTAGTCAAGCTGGCTCATAGGATTATGTCAAGGCAACTAAGTTACCTAGACTAGTAGCTGCAATTTTATTTAAATACATTTGTATACTGTAGCCAGCGTAACATCTAGTCACTGGAATCAGTGACCAGTCACTAGTCCTAGCAGGTAGTTGCTATGACTAGTTGCTGTGACTCAGTGGACCATGTGACATGAACCTCACTGATAAAAAAAAAATAAGCAGGTATATTAGAGTCATGTCCTTCTTTCTTAACTCAGAAGGGTGTGAAGTATTTACTGGTAGCACCTATTGGGAATAAACAATGTGCCACCCTACTGGTGCAGATGTAATCTGGGTGTGGAGAAAACATACAGACACTTGTTATACTGTATACGTAATCAATATACTCAGACTTATGCCTGTAGTCCACATGGTTTCAGTCCTAATGCATTAGCTATGTAATCTCAATAATGTATGCATGTCATCCCAGTGTTGACAGCTTGATTTTGTTAACTTTGGAGTTGGAGTTATTAGACCTGCATTGTGAAAGCTGAATGTCAACACAAGAAGGCCATTACAGTTGGCTGCCTCACAGGGCCAACAATAAAAACTTACCCTCATGCTTAAACACAGGCATGGGTGTGAGTAAAAGACTGAAAAGTCTGTGATTATAGAAAAAATGGCTGTTGAGTATATATTAAACAAAAATGTGTGTGGGTCATGTTCTACCTATAATGGTAGCGAAGAGTAAAGAAGCTCAAAAATTTAATGCATCAGCAGTCCACAATGACAGCGGTAACAGGGCCGCATACATGCACAAATGTTTTTCATAGTCTGTTCAGAAAAATATTTGTAAAATTTTCAAAAAAACATTCCTGCAAAATTTCCCCCTTCCCCAAGCACTATTGACCCATGTGGTCCATAGCATCAGAAGGTTCTATGTAAAATTGGGATTGCACCGCCTCCCTCTTCTCCTTTGCCCCTTGTCCTGATGTTTTAGGTAATGGTTGTATCTCTAGTGGCAGTGATTTTATGGGAAAAATACAATGTAAAGGATTCATACTGGCATTAAGAAGCCCCCTGTACTAAGGGGAACCAGTGATATCTGTGCATATTCAAATATGATCACTTATGACTTCTTACATATTTATCACACTTAAAGGAAACCAGAGATTAAAAAAAAGTTGTATACATACCCGGGGCTTCCTCCAGCCCCATGCGCACAGATCGCTCCCACGCCGCCATCCTCTGCTGCCTGCAGCTCCGGTATTGGGTTTTGTTTGTTCTGTCAGTCGAAGCCAGTCTGCGCAAGAGAAGTGCACGCTCTCTCTCTCCAGCGGTAAAAACACCTGAACTGTAAAAATAATAATAATATAATTTAAAAAAACACAACACAGTAATGATAGCATGAATAAAAAGTAATGTTTCTTCTGTTTTTCTTCTTTTGTTGTTTGTATCCTCCCATGTTCTTTCAAACTTGTTTCTATATTTCCTTTTGTTTTTTTTTTGTTTTTCTTTGTCTTTAAAATCTTCTGTAATTCTTCTGTGTTTTCTTTTTTTCTCAATTTTATTTTAAAGGACAACTGAAGTGAGAGGGATAAATAAAAATGGCAGCCTCCATATCCCTCTCACTTCAGTTGTCCTTTAACTTGATCATAGCAGTCCATGCATCATCAATCTTCATGGCCTCCCACCACTATAATGGCAATGAGTCACATCCATAGCCCATTTGAACTTTTCAGATAGACTTTTTCATTGGTCCATTTGTGAGGACTGATTGCAAGAAATCCAATATTTCAATTTCCTGCTGAGCATCACTATTGGTTCATTTATATGAGCCAATGGGGCTGATATAAATGACCCTGCAGGGTCTTATTTGACTTTCTCATTGATGATTCTCTTTCTTGAATGCAAACGATTCAATAGAAAGCAGTGATGGGAAATTCAAATATGCCCTGGACAAGATCGGTCCCTTTAGCAGATCAGACAGAAGTAAACAATTCAGAATTTGAGAAGAAAGACATATACAAGGCATAGTCAGAAGAGTACAGATGAAAAACAAAAGAAAATGATTGTTTGTTTATTTAGTTTATAAAATTATTATTTATATTGTACATTCAGATAAAAGTATTTTTTATGGTCTGTGTGTTTTTACTTTTTAACTTAAATAAGTAGGTAGGAGACATAAATTACCCTTTTACCATGAAGAGTATTCTCTGATGTTATGGACCATGTAGGTTGGTACCAATTAGGGGTAGAGCCTTGCGAAATATCAATCTACATGGGGACAAATGGTTAATAAGCTTGAAAAGAAGGTTTTGCTATTAGTGTAATTAAATAAAAAAAAAAAACTTTTATTAAGTCACCTCAATTTCATTACACCCACTTCATGGGTCACCTAATGGTGGGGAACAGAGTAACCAAGCAGCTCAAGGTGACCCAAACTACTAGGAATGTATAGGGGGATAAAAGGGACCAAAAAGCCCTCCTACTAAAAAAGCAAAGCTTGGTGTAATTGCCTTCTTAAAACAGAAGGAAATTTGCAATAATTCAGTTATAAATGAACATTTGTGGTTACCCACAATGCACTAACACTAAATATGCAAATTATCCCTTTTCGCCCTTGTTAAGCCAAGCAAGCATCCAGAACCGCTGGTTTATAGCAAGCCTATAGCTTTAAGTTTTACACAGCCATATCAAACCCACATGTAGACAGCCTGTTTCGGACTTTTGGTCCTCATCAGTACATGGCAGGGATTGATAAAGCTGTATGAAATAGGGCTTGGACGAGTACAACAGAGTAACCAAGCAGCTCAAGGTGACCCAAACTACTAGGAATGTATAGGGGGATAAAAGGGACCAAAAAGCCCTCCTACTAAAAAAGCAAAGCTTGGTGTAATTGCCTTCTTAAAACAGAAGGAAATTTGCAATAATTCAGTTATAAATGAACATTTATAATGTTAAATGCTAATGGTGGGGAAGAACCACTTCCCTTTTTGTAGGATTCCCAAATGTTAATGTGGGTGGGCATGTGGGTTGACACTGATCATAAGGTGAAGCCCCATGGTCACTCACCTTCCTGGACACCCAACCTGCATGCATAAGAGGTTATTAAGGCTATTGTCTTCTTTTTATGTGTATTGAAAAAAAAACTGATGTAAACATCCTGCCCACCAATTACTGCAATATCAGGCAATGATGAATAGGAAATCGATGGCCTGAAAATTGCACAGCTCTGTATGAGCAGAAGACCACAATTATCTATGGTCTCTACAAATGATGAGTAAGATAATTATGGTTACAACAAGCATACAGGTTGTAGACTGCAATTCCTTAGCTTGTTAAATAGACCCAAAGTACATTGAGGAGTGTATTCTGCTGCATGAATGATCATAGAGGTAGACAAAGGTCAGAGTTTTCACTTTAAGGGTTCTTTAGGTAATTTGCTTTACAACCACTAATGCTGGAATATCCAATTTGATGTAAAATTATAGTAAACTTGTTTAACCAACAATATTTCAAGACAAAAAGGGACTTGAATTAACATATTTGTGTTTTCTCATTTTATATTTTTCCCTTACACAATCCAAAAATATATTTAAAAAAATCTGTTCACTGAAACCAGCTATAAAGACAAAGCACTACTATTTGTCTCTTTTGGACAAGGTTTGGTGTGAATAGGTGTGTGATCTCTGTCTAGCTACGTGGAGAATGTCAACCTTACGCAAGGTAATTCAATAAATCATTAACAATGTAAGCACAACAAGCACAACCTGGGGCCATTATGGATTTTATCAATAGAAAGGCATAATCAAGTGGCAAAAATAGACACAATGAAGATCCAATAATAACGACACGCGGAGATTAATGAAGGACATCCATCACTCTTTAACGTGTTTACCAACATGTCAATATGACCATTCGATAAGTGGATCATTTCAATAGTACAATGAGATCTACATAATTGTGGTCATTTTATTCTTTTTCAGTCATTTGAAAGAAAACGATAGGCTTTTTGTTTTTTTTGTTCTTAATGTAGTTCTGAAATGTGTATTTCTGTATAGCCAAGCAAACGTGGGCATGGGGAACAAATCAATCAAATGAAAAGTGGCTGAAAAAGAAAACAACTGTTTCTAATTTCATTTGTGATGCACACGGAATTGAAATACCAACAAAAACTTTCAAAACAACAAACTGCCTCTATGAAAAGAAAATCCTCCCAAACACAATGCAAGAATAAAAAATAAAAATAGATGCAAATTTCATGCAGGTGTAGAAAGTCTTAGGCATGCTTCTTCAAGTTTTTTAAGTGAAAAAAAAAAGAGAAAGCGCCTGAGGAATGAGTTGATTTTTTACAGCAAAATGTATTCAAAAGCAAGAACAAATCTTTTATTTTTGCTTTACCCATAGTCAAAACACAACTACGGGATCTTTTAACCTCTTTAGCAAAGCAAAATATAAGAAGGGCCTCTATCTTGGATTCAGAAGCCAGCATTTTCAATTCTGTCTTTCTGGAATGGGGCTGGCCTGGGAGAGTTGAAGAATTATTTTATAGATTATAAAAGTTTACTGGACATCTTTTCAGTGAATTGTAGACTGAGAGAAGGAACATCTGCTTTTAGGCACAAAGGATAGCTCACTTCGGAGTTCTCCTGCTGCACTACTTCAGAACCTTCCTCCAATGACTGCTGTGATCGAGCAGAACTATTCGTTAAAGTGTACCTGAGGCGATATGTGACATGATGAGATAAACATGTGTATGTAAAGTACTAAGCATATAAATAACCAGGCTGTTTTACTTGTTTCATTTTGCTGCCTGAAAGAGTTAATTTCTAGGCATGGAAGTGACAGCTTCTGTCTTGTTGGTACCTTGTGGGGAATATAATAAACATCAATGATAAGCAAATTAGAGCCATAAAGGTCATCCTGGAAGAATACAACTTCTGAGGGCAGGGAGAGGTAAAATATATGAACTATTTGACCTTTTTGTAACTCTGGGACACTCAATAGCCTGCCACTGATTAGAGACTGTAAAACATTCAACCTACTTTGCATATGGTTAAATATGAAGTAAAATCCTGGGATACTTAAAAAAAAAAAACATTTTTAATTTAAAGCGGTATGAAACATCCTAAACAATGAATTGATTTATTAAAATGTATATACTGTAAATGATTCCCTCGTCAATAATTCCCCTGACATATGTGATGAAGTCAATGTGACGAAAAGCATCACGTGGTAAGTTTGCACACTGGATTGTAACGGCTCCGCCTCCCATGCTGCTGCTCTCTTCTTCTCCTCCTAGCCACATCCACATGTGGTGTTGGCATCCCGGCCGACATTAAAGAGACTCTGTACTGTCCGATTTGTACAATAAAAAACATACTGATCAAGTCACTGTAACCTCCTGGATTCCTCTTTGCCGTTTCCGCCGCTCCCCGCCGCAATCCTGGCTTTTAATCGCTAGTTTTAGGCAGTGTTTACAAACAAAAAACATGGCCGCTACCCAGGAAGTGATGTATGTGTATATATATATATATATATATATATATATATATATATATCATGTTACAGTATGTTACAGGTTTTTATTACCAGTGAATTATCTGCACTCATGTCAGGGATGCTCACAGTTTCTAAGCATGACAAGCTAAAACAAAGAGAAGAGGCCTGTCTGTGAGGGATAAACAAAGCACACACACAGAGCCTGCAGGAGGCCTGCAGAGGGCATGCATAACTTCTCCCTATCACAGCAGAGGCAGTGCATTCCTCTGTGTGTCGACAAAGCCTGACAAAGCAAAGAAGATTAGTTATATTACAGAGACAGTGCACCTAGAAAAGGCTGCAGTATGCCAGAGCACATTAGAACAGGTATAGGAACTTACAGGATAGAAGAAATAAGGTTGAACATTTTGTTACAGAGTCTCTTTAAGAAGGGACACTCTATTATGTGATATCTTGCTTAAAATCTATAATGTTCATTTGTGGAAAATGTTCTTGTAATTTTCTAACATTTTTGGCTCAATAAAATGCTTTTAAAAAAAAAAAAAGAAGGGCCACTCTCCTTGGCCGCATTGACACTGATTGTGTCAGTAATGAGAGTGTTACAGGTGGTTTACTGAGAGGTGTGCCTTGGTGCACACGGCAGCCAGCCAAGGGCCTCATCTTCCTATCATGCATACCCAGCATGTGTGAGCATATTACAATTTATGGGCCTGAAGATAAGTACTTACCGATATTGATCTTGTTCTAGTATTGGAGTGCACTTAAAGAGGAACTCCAATTATACAATAATTATGTATAAATGATTTAGACATTGATTTGGTTTGTCCATCTTTCCTCTCCCTGATTTACATTCTGACATTTATTGCATGGTGACATTTTTACTGCAGGCAGGTGATGTCAGTGGAAGAAGATGCTGCTTGCTATTTTGGCAGTTGAAAACAGCTGTAAACAGATGTAATTTCCCACAATGCAACAAGGCTCCCACAGTGTGATGTCAGAACCATGGTCCTGACATTACACTGTGGGAGGGGTTACACCACAATATCAGCCATACAGAGCCCCCTGATGATCCGTTTGTGAAAAGGAAGAGATTTCTCATGGAAAAGGGAGTATCAGCTACTGATAGGGATGAAGTTTAATTCTTGGTTACTTAAAGGGGCAGTGCTATGGCCTTTTTTGAGTACAATGTTCAGTTTGCATTGTTTTTCGGTGGGGTATTTTTTATAGAGTTCTGTGATCTATTTAGCCCAGGTAAGACTCCAGCCACAGTCTACAATATTGATCTTATTCACAATATACTAATTTTCTGAGTTAAAAAATTGGGGGTTTTCATTACTTGTAGGCTATAATCAGGGGGAAAAAATGAAAGAAGAGCTTGAAATATGTACTACACACCCTTGAGCACGATTCCAGCCTATATCTGTGCATCATCAAATGCTGAAAGCTACACGATTTTTAATATGCAGAACAAAGATTATCTACAGTACACCAGCAGAGTTAATAACTTCAGAAATCTTACACTGTCACTGCTCCTAATGGGAGCCTAATCATACTAAATGAGAAAAACGAGTTGGGTAACTTCTGTTATCAAATATACGACTGTGTAATATTTTAAAAGTTAAGTGAACTTGTATAGCTATTCTTTCTAAACTAAGTAAATGTCAGCATTTTAAGTAATATGTTAAAGTATAAAAGAGAAATTGACTCTTGGGTGCATGTGAAAGGTAGAAAAACTTTGGGAATATTAGATGGTGCGTCACAGAATGTACGCTCCAGGGGCTGGTGTGGGTGTGAGCGGGTGGGATGGGCAGCTGCGGCGCGCGTATTTGAACAGCCTTTTGGCATCATTTGGTGAAGAACTACTAGTGACAGGATGCCTGTTCCTGAAGAGGCCGATTATTGGCAAAACATGTTGAACTTTAAAGGCCCCAGTCACTGAACTGCTACTGACTACCTGGAAAGCCACTGGTTCCCCTATCCTGGACTGCATTACCTTTATGAACACACTTCTCCATCAGTGTTTCCACTATGGATGTGTAAAAATCTAAAACATCTCTTCTTCTGACCAATCTACTGCTGCATATATGAACTGCGGTGCATATGAACGCTTTCTCATTATTCCAACCTGCACCCGCTTATGCTGGCATGAAGTGATTGATATGATCTTGGTTATGAACTCATCCTGCTTTGCCTATTCCTTCTATTGCTTCATATGTGAGCAAACAGCTTTCAACATCCACTTTGCCTGCTAACAATTTGTTTGGTGTTAATGATGTGCACAGTGTTCACACTGCATTATTCTGCGATTGGGATTTATTGGTGGACCTATAAGTCGTCATGATATGTTCAAGCAGGGTTTAGTCGTGTCTATGGAATCTACACACATCTATGCAATCATGTGTGGAAAGCTACACCACTAGCCTGCGTGATCTGCAATTGGGATCCATGTGATTGACTTATTACAGCACTAGATATGGCCATGGAACTTTATTTGTAAGCCGGTGGAAGCTGCTACATTTAAATGGATTCAACATCTATGTAAGTCCAGGCCACTCATTTATATAGGGGATCTTCTTGTGGACTATAGATATTGGGACCTGCAGCCCCATATACTATTTGCACTTCTCCAAAGTCAGTTTGGCCTATTCATTTACAGAAAATAGATTTTAAATGTGATATTGTAATTTCTAGAGTGTTTATATTAAAGTTGTTCTACCTTTCACATGTCAATTTCTCTTTTATACTTTAACATGATATTTTGTTGACATGGTGCATGTGAATGTTATGTTATATAAAATGATCTATTAGCATATGGGTCCATAGTAACAAGTATTTCTTTTTTACAGTTATACATGTGCTGGAAAGTACATTCTGCTTCCAGACAAAGGTTTACATGTAGCACTTGATCCAAGAGTGCCTGCTACAATCAGCGGCTTCTCCTCTCCCTCACTATTGCCTTAGTGACAGCTTTTCCTATCATGATATTACACATGACCGCCACTAGGGGGAAGAGTGAGGCAGAGGAGAGGTCTCTGATCACTGCTGGCTCCCAGAATCAGGTGAGACTTGTGCTTTTAACTCTGCATGAGGAAGAACGGAGGAGGACACAGGGAACAAACTGGGAAGTAGGGGGACACAAAAGAGAACACAGGAGGACACATGGTACAAAGGAGGACACAAAGGGGGACAAAGGAGAAGGACACAGGGGACAAAGTAGTACACAAAGGGGGATGAAGGAGGACACAGGGGAAAAATGAAGACACAGGGGGACACAAAGGGGGCAGAGGAAAACACAAGACAAACTGTGACACAGGAGGACACCAATGCTACACAAAAAGACACCAGCTATGGCCTCAATGAACCGCACCACATCAGACATAAGTCATGTCGAACAAAGTAACATCCTTTATTTATCAATCCACAAACAATTAAACATACTTAAAAACAGGTGGGGAAAAGCATGTTAACCCAAATTGTCGGAGAACCGGCAGGAATATAAAGTGCTAATAGTGTATATGACACACCACTAAGGGTGTGAACCATAATTGGTGACACAATGTTATAATGAGTGAACAATGGGGCTGCATAGTACACAGCAGGAATAGCAAAAACAAGGGACCAAAGTGCAAAGTGCATACATCAATAAATAGTTGAATGACAATCATGAAAAAACACATATAACCACTGGAGTGATCACTGTATAGCTAAATGTAGTACAGTGGAATAACAAACAACAGCCGATCAATATCAAACCAATATAAGAATAGTGTGAAAGAGAAATCCCCTGAGAATGTAGAGCAAGTATAGAGTGGTGATAGACATATTGAGTGAAACATGTACCAAATCAAGTGAAGAATCCTACCAGTCATGAAGTGGCTCCACGGGTCCCCCACCACTGCTATCGCGATTCGCCACGTTATGTGGCTTTCTCACGCCACGATTCGCCACATTATGTGAGAAAGCCACATAACGTGGCGAATCGCGATAGCAGCGGTGGGGGACCTCGTTTATTGAATTTTATTGGCCATTCTGCACTTGTCAGGGTTCCTCATTTATTATAGACAGGACTGTACTAGTATCATGGATGGTGCTCCCCAATTTGTTGTATTTAGTACAGGAGGACACCAAGGCGGATGAAGGAGGACACAAGGAACAAACAGAGAAAAAAAGAGGAATAGAGGATGACATAGGGGAAAAAACAAGGACACAAAGGAGGAAGGAGGAGGACATAGGGGACAAACAAGGACTCAGTTGGACACAAAAGGAGACAAAGGAGGACAATGAACAAATGAAGACAAAGGGGGACTCAACAGGGGATGGAGGAGAACACAGGAGACAAATGTGGACACAAAGGAGGACACCGAGGATAAATAGGGACACAAAGGGGGACAGAGGAGGGCAAGGGGACAATGTGTAAAATAACAAGCGTGCATTTGGTCAAGTAGTGCCTTGAAAAAATGTCCAAGTCATCAAAGGTTCCTTTACCCGGAGAGGTTTGAGAATGACTGACATAAGGGGTCAAAATATTAAACACAGCTTAGTTGCTGACCATATTCTTAATTACATTTTGCATTTGCTTTATCATCATCCATTAAATTGTCTTCCTTTGGCATCAAAGTTAAAGGGAACGTTAATGGTTAACGTTGACTTTCGGCATTGATCGTCAAAAATTTTAATCTTTTTTTCTTAAAAAACAAGCTGCGAAACACTGAGGTTGACACACTGCTCCCTAATGGCAGGATGTCGCTTTGTTGGCCTGGACAATGGACAATTGAACCCATCCTGAGCCCCGGCCGCTACTTTGAGCGGCCATTACTTAGAAGGACCGTGAGTAAGTTAGCAGCTCATGCTATGCTGCACTAGAGCACATAGTGTATGCATAACTCGTGCTCCCCAAAGCTGTGCAGCATAATGTATCATCCCATATGGGAGAGGAAGACCAAGAAAAACAGGTTTTATGGTACTTAACTAGTGTTGAATGCTCCAGCGGCTTCCCAGATCCTCCATGAGCCCACCACTGCTGCCCAGGACCCTTTTCATCTCTGTGGCTGCACTTCTGTTTGTGTATAAGCGAGATTGCATGCATAATGCGGCCACCTTAACACACAGACAGGAACGTTGCTACAGGAACCTATAGCCAAATATGTTCAAAGAGAAGAAGTTCTAGAATGGAGACATGTAAAGAGATTATGGAAGCCTCTGAACTAGTCAGAGAATTCCTACTACTCAGCTAAGTATCTTTCTTTTTATATTCGTTCACCCCCTTTAAGTACATTTTAAGTGAAGTCAGACCTAGAAGCTGGTATGAAAAGTCCTTTCTTTCAGATATAAACAGGAGATTGAGGCATTTGTGGACCTGTAAAAGTTTTGAAGAATCTTAAAGTCCATTTCTGCACCTTTTTCAATCACAGTGAGCTTTAGAAACACAAAGCTCTCTTCAAAACAAAATCTGACTCATTTTAAAATTTATTTAATTAATTTGGCTTTCCATTAGGTCGGTTTCTGCCTTTACGCATACGAAGGCTGAGGCTCTTTGTTGTTTCCATGTATACATACACGGAATGGCCCCATAGAAATCAGGCGCGCTTGAAGGTATATGAACTACATGATTCTGTATAACTCAGTGAACATCAACATCAGAAATTGAATGAAGTGCCTGCCACTCGAATTACAATTCAGTACAATGTGCTCGCAATCACAAGATCAGTTTTCCTTTAGCCTGGTTCAGCTGCAGTAACAAATCACACAGTGAACCATTACAAAGTCTCAAATTAATTGAAGCATTCTTTTAAGAAACCACTTTGCTTAGTATATTTCTGATACAAGCTGGCAGTAATATCCGACCATTCTTAGCTGTCAGTTTTTCAGTGCGTATAGCTATAGTTTCAGCGTCTGTCTTCCACCCACCTAAGACAAATGGGAGGTAGTTCAAGAAGTGGAATGAAACAGTTCGCTGCATTAACAATTTGCTGCGCCGTAACTATTATGGTTTGCCTGACTTCACAGAGGGACAATAAACACTTTTATGTTATTATTTACCGAGGCGTTCTATGCATTGGTGAGAAATAAGAGACGTCACCTTGTTTTAATTATGACTAGCAGTAATGTATTTGCTGAGCAAAATGTAAATTGAAGGGATGCCACACACAGGAGCTCTGTACAATTATTATGCCTCGAACGTTTACCTGTTTTGACATTCCTGATGTTAGCAGCATGAAGGTTTCACACTGTGAGCTATTTTGTCTTGTTTATTTGCCGTTTTTTTTCTGAACTAATCTTTTACCTTTAAATAATTGGCTTAAAAACATTTTATCAATCCTCCCCTATTATGAAATAGTGACATAATTCTGCCTCTTTTACCTTACTATGTAAGCTTACATGTACGCAACTCTGCATCATTCTTTCAGGAGCATAGCAGTAAGGGCCTGTTTCCATTACATGCAGGGCGATGCGGCTACATAGCCACATCGCACCTTGGGTATATTGCGTAAAGGTTATGCGGAGCGATCCGAGAATCTGCAGCATGCTTCAGATTCTTGCCCACCCGCATCCCTGTCCCATCTCCTATATTCACTTCCACATCAGGAGATGCGGAAGTGACGCGAAGGCAAGCGGAACTGATGCGATGCGGCAAGATAGCCGTATTCGCATTACTTCTATAGTGGGAACGGGTCTTAACCACTTCCCGACCGCCTAACGCACAGGGGCGGCTGGGAAGTGGAGCCCGCAAGGACCGGCTCACCCACAGAGGCGGCGGTCCTTGTAAGGGCATGGGCGGAGCGATCGCGTCATCCGTGACACGATCCTCCGCCGGCGCCTGTCTCCGCTCACCCGCCGCAACATCCCGCCGGCCATACGGAAGCGCCGGCGGGATGTTAACCCGACGATCGCCGCATACAAAGTGTATAATACACTTTGTAATGTTTACAAAGTGTATTATACAGGCTGCCTCCTGCCCTGGTGGTCCCAGTGTCCGAGGGACCACCAGGGCAGGCTGCAGCCACCCTAGTCTGCACCCAAGCACACTGATCTCCCCCCCCCTGCCCCCGATCGCTTACAGCACCCCTCAGACCCCCCCCCAGACCCCTGTTTACACCCAATCACCCCCCTAATCACCCATCAATCACTCCCTGTCACTATCTGTCAACGCTATTTTTTTTAACCCTAAACTGCCCCCTGAGGACTCCTGATCACCCCCCCACCCCTCAGATTCTCCCCAGACCCCCCCCCCCAGACCCCCCCCCCCCCTGTGTACTATATACCTCTATCCCCTGATCACCTGTCAATCACCTGTCAATCACCCATCAATCACCCATCAATCACCCATCAATCACCCCCTGTCACTGCCACCCATCAATCAGCCCCTAACCTGCCCCTTGCGGGCAATCTGATCACCCACCCACACCAATAGATCGCCCGCAGATCCGTCGTCAGATCACCTCCCAAGTGCAGTGTTTACATCTGTTCTCTACCCTAAACACCCACTAATTACCCATCAATCACCCCCTATCACCACCTGTCACTGTTACCCATCAGATAAGACCCTAATCTGCCCCTTGCGGGCACCCAATCACCCGCCTACACGCTCAGATTGCCCTCAGACCCTCCCTTATCAATTCGCCAGTGCATTAGTTACATCTGTTCTTCCCTGTAATAACCCACTGATCACCTGTCAATCACCCATCAATCACCCCCTGTCACTGCCACCCATCAATCACCCCCTGGCACTGCCACCCATCAATCAGCCCCTAACCTGCCCCTTGCGGGCAATCTGATCACCCACCCACACCAATAGATCGCCCGCAGATCCGACGTCAGATCACCTCCCAAGTGCAGTGTTTACATCTGTTCTCTACCCTAAACACCCACTAATTACCCATCAATCACCCCCTATCACCACCTGTCACTGTTACCCATCAGATCAGACCCTGATCTGCCCCTTGCGGGCACCCAATCACCCACCTACACGCTCAGATTGCCCTCAGACCCCCCCTTATCAATTCGCCAGTGCATTAGTTACATCTGTTCTTCCCTGTAATAACCCCCTGATCACCTGTCAATCACCCATCAATCACCCCCTGTCACTGCCACCCATCAATCACCCCCTGGCACTGCCACCCATCAATCACCCCCTGGCACTGCCACCCATCAATCAGCCCCTAACCTGCCCCTTGCGGGCAATCTGATCACCCACCCACACCAATAGATCACCCGCAGATCCGACGTCAGATCACCTCCCAAGTGCATTGTTTACATCTGTTCTCTACCCTAAACACCCACTAAATACCCATCAATCACCCCCTATCACCACCTGTCACTGTTATCCATCAGATCAGACCCTGATCTGCCCCTTGCGGGCACCCAATCACCCGCCTACACGCTCAGATTGCTCTCAGACCCCCCCTTATCAATTCGCCAGTGCATTAGTTACATCTGTTCTTCCCTGTAATAACCCACTGATCACCTGTCAATCACCCATCAATCACCCCCTGTCACTGCCACCCATCCTCAGTGTATTGATTGCATCTATTTTCCCTTCTAACCACCCCCTGAGACACCCATCAATCACCTCCTGTCACCCCCCTAGCACTCCTATCCATCAGATCAGGCCCAATACAACCTGTCATCTAAAAGGCCACGCTGCTTATGACCGATTCCACAAAATTCGCCCCCTCATACACCACCTGTCATCAAAATTTGCAGATGCTTATACCCCTGAACAGTCATTTTGAGACATTTGGTTTCTAGACTACTCACGGTTTTGGGCCCGTAAAATGCCAGGGCGGTATAGGAACCCCACAAATGACCCCATTTTAGAAAAAAGACACCCCAATGTATTCTGTTAGGTGTATGACGAGTTCATAGAAGATTTAATTTTTTGTCACAAGTTAGCGGAAAATGACACTTTGTGAAAAAAAAACAATTAAAATCAATTTCCGCTAACTTGTGACAAAAAAATAAAAACTTCTATGAACTCACCATACTCCTAACAGAATACCTTGGGGTGTCTTCTTTCTAAAATGGGGTCATTAGTGGGGTTCCTATACTGCCCTGGCATTTTAGGGGCCCTAAACCGTGAGGAGTAGTCTTGAAACAAAATGTATTCTGTTAGGTGTATGACGAGTTCATAGAAGATTTTATTTTTTGTCACAAGTTAGCGGAAAATGACACTTTGTGAAAAAAAAACAATTAAAATCAATTTCTGCTAACAGAATACCTTGGGGTGTCTTCTTTCTAAAATGGGGTCATTAGTGGGGTTCCTATACTGCCCTGGCATTTTAGGGGCCCTAAACCGTGAGGAGTAGTCTTGAAACAAAAATGACCTGTGAAATCCTAAAGGTACTCATTGGACTTTGGGCCCCTTAGCGCAGTTAGGGTGCAAAAAAGTGCCACACATGTGGTATCGCCGTACTCGGGAGAAGTAGTATAATGTGTTTTGGGGTGTATTTTTACACATACCCATGCTGGTGGGAGAAATACCTCTGTAAATGACAATTTTTTGATTTTTTTTACACACAATTGTCCATTTACAGAGTTATTTCTCCCACGCAGCATGGGTATGTGTAAAAACACACTCCAAAACACATTGTACTACTTCTCCCGAGTACGGCGATACCACATGTGTGGCACTTTTTTGCACCCTAACTGCGCTAAGGGGCCCAAAGTCTAATGAGTACCTTTAGGATTTCACAGGTCATTTTGAGAAATTTTGTTTCAAGACTACTCCTCACGGTTTAGGGCCCCTAAAATGCCAGGACAGTATAGGAACCCCACAAATGACCCCATTTTAGAAAGAAGACACCCCAAGGTATTCTGTTAGTAGTACGGTGAGTTCATAGAAGATTTTATTTTTTGTCACAAGTTAGCGGAAATTGATTTTTATTGGTTTTTTTCACAAAGTGTCATTTTCCGCTAACTTGTGACAAAAAATAAAATCTTCTATGAACTCACCGTACTACTAACGGAATACCTTGGGGTTTTTGCATGAAATCGCTATGGTTTTTGCACGGAAACGCGAATTTTCGTACGAAAACTATAACGATTTTGCATGAAAATTCGCGTTTGTGCATGAAACCATTTAATTGCGCGTGAAAATTCGCGATCGCGCGCAAACGTGAAAATTTGCTCGAAACGGCCATGCTAACAGTTAGCACTCTTTTTGTGAATCAAGCCCTATATGTTTAGTTGGGCTTAGAAGCAAACCTGAGTCAAAGTACCTGATCTGCCGCATGCTTGTTCGGGGTTTATGGTTTCAGACTGCGGATTGGCAGTAGTGGTGGGGCCCAGGAGCCTGTATCATTCTTTCAGGAGCATAGCAGTAGGTGTCACAAAAAATTTCTTAAAGCTAATGAGAAGTGCAAAAAAACAGATACCTAAGGAGAGGGAAGGCTCCTCATATCTTGCAGAGCAGCCACATGCTTCGAAACAGGAAGTGACACTCGCTTGCGTTCGAATCCTGTTTCAGAAATACGGAACTGCACGAAAGCGCATTGTAAAAAATACCCTTCCCCGCATGCGCTCCGCCCCACCACTGCCATCATTTTTTACATCCCTGCGTCACCATAGACTTACATGACTGCCGGTCCGCCACATGTTGCTGGAGCTCGACACATAACCGCGCAGTAACGTAGGTCTATATAGGCATTGGGGATGCGGCGAAAATTTCACTTCAGACGCATTGTGCTGTACCACATCAGTATGAAAGTCCCCATAGACTTTCATTGCCCTGTGGTGGGGTGCAGTAGAATTAAAGGGCCCTAAAAGTATAAGAGATACAGGATCAGGAGGACTGCAAGACAACTGGTATTGTTAAAAGCGGATCCAAGATAAACTTTTACTCATTGCATAATTGTGTTCCTTTCATATAGTTTATAAGGCATTCCTCAAGCCAAATACTTTATTTGTTTTAATATTCTAATTTCCTATAAATTAAAAAAGCCCCGCCCATAGCTTCCCCAAAATGCCTTGGCACTCTCAGCTTTAGTAGCAAGGGCTTATGGGAGCTCAGTCTGGGCAGAAGGCGGAGAAGGTTACTAGCTTGAGATTTCAGAGGCAGAGGGGAAAAGGGAGGAGGAGAGAGGAGTGAAGTTTTCACAGACTGAGGGCTGGAGATACAGATCAGCTTGCCTGTGTGTAATGTGACAAACAAAACATGGCCGCTCTCATTTTATCACAGGAATAAATAATCATATACTGTTCAAGCTGTTTGCAGCTAGATTTGCTGTGTAAACTATCCAAACTTTAGATAAGATATATAGACAAGTTACTTGTTATAGTTCGTTTTTCATCTTGGATCCGCTTTAAAAGAGAATAAATATGGCAGCCTCCATATCCCTCTTACCTTGGGTTCCCTTTAGTAACTTAGCAGAGTTAAGATAAACTACATTTTCCATAGATACCTTAAAACCGTGTTAAGAGTCTGTTTAGCTGCAGCAAAATCCAAGACTTGCATTTCTGCAAAGGAACTGAAATGAGATAAAACTCATTTACTTTAATATATTTCATGAATAAAGTTCCCAGCTGAGGAAAGCAGGAGTCCCCAGCTCATTCATTCATACCCGCTTTCCTTCCTCTTTCCTGATTACTTGCTCCATTGCCACCTATTGTGCCATCTTCGTGTGTTTAATATAATGCATTATTTTCTGCACCCGCGTATAATGAAACTTGTAACTACATTAACAATGATGAAACGGAGGAGATCGGTAGACAAGAGAAATTGGCCCATCTCTAGTCAGTATGGGGGATCTCAAGTTGTAGAAGAAGAAAAATCCTGTGGGATTTATTTAACTCAGAGTTCGACAATTTGCCTCTGAAGAATCTGCATTTCTATGCAGGGTTTTCCTTCACTGCACTGTCCTGGGGGATTTCTAGGTTATTCCCATGCCACCCACGGCAGGCATGTAAAGACACATTTAAATATAAGTGGTTTCAAGATAACCAGTTCTGTTTCCCACTCAATTCAAACAATGTGTGTGCACAATGCATTCCCTTCAGTGTGTTCTGATGCTATCTCCCAAGAGGCTCACTTTCACATCTGTAATATTTTATTCAAGTAACACGAGGCAGATTTTACAGCGCATACACGGCGCGTAAAGATTTACATCTCTAATTTTACCTAAAATATGGGCTAATTCAATTTAGTGTTGCTGGGAGCCGGGTTGTATTTACAAGTAAGGCAAGCGAGACAGATGCCTGGGGCAGCGGCGCTCGAGGGGCTCCATAAAAATGGATTTATGTTGTTAATTGTGTTAATTTCTATTTTTGCATTTGTTTATGCGCAGCTTCATTAAAACAGATAGTTTAACCCTCAACTCACGGATGAGGAAGGCTTTATTTATGTCATGGAGAAAAGTTTATATGTATTTGTAAGGAACTTACCTCTGGGATCCAGCGATGTGACCGTCTCTGCCAAGGGCGGGTCGCATCTTGGCACTTTTGCATGTCGGCAGCCGTCCTCCGCTGGTGGCGCACACACTAGGGATCGCTCTGCGCATACTGGTGGGCGGATGTCTTCCTCCTCTCGGCCGCAGTATGGTCTGAGGCGGCGACAGAGGTAGTGTCAGCTGACAGGATAGTCAGCTGACACTTAGGCAGGGGTTTATTTAATAAATATAATGGATGCTGACCCAGGCTGGTATTGAACCCTGGTCTCTCACATCAGGGGCAATGCCCTTGACCAGTATGCTATAGTTGACACACAGTCAGGATGTTTTGCTGGTCAGTACTGGTTAGTCAGCTAACATGTAATGCCACCTGTGTCTGCTGATCTCTCTGTCAGCTGAAACTTAAACAGGATTAATGCCTGTGTGTTATTGGCTGTTGTGTGCATGTGGCCAGCCACTGATTGGATGCTGTCAGTATTTAAACCTTGCTGTGACAGTTGCATGTTGCCTGTGATAGCTCTAGCTTGCTGGTTGCTCTGTATACCTGCTCTTGTTATATTGGATTATCTGGATTTCGACCTCTGCTTGTTTACTGGACCTCCCTTGTCTGCTGCCTGAACTGACCTATTGCCTCGGATACGTTCTTTGACCTCTCTTATGCCTAGCCTTCCTGTACTGCGATATCTCTGTTTATCCATGTATGACCCTGGACTGTTGTTTAGGTCTAGAAGTTTATTTGCTCACCCTGCATTCAGCTCCAATACCTTACACACTAAAGGCCTGGGTGTAACCGAAGTCGGGTAGGTGTTGTCTTCTCACCTCTCATTCAAGTGAGGACCCGTCACATAGGGTGAAGCGTGTGGAGGTAGAGTGGGGCATTGGAGCTCATTCGTGAATGGATATTCCTACAGGCCTGACAGTATTTCACCATTTCTTTGCTAAAATAATTTTAACCCCTTCCCCATTGCTGGTACGCATGTCTACGCCCCTGAAAACTTCACTTCACAACCAGGGGCGTAGATATGCTTACCTGTGTATTTACCTCGCCTTTCCCAATCAACGGGCCACTGCCGTTTGTTTCCGACGCCATCCCTTGTTCCGTGATCGGTGAATGGGAACAGCTGATTCCATAGCCAATTACAGTGCCTTAGCCTGTGATGAATGAAAGCTGGCGTCAGCAAGACAATCTTACCTTTATTCTTTTAAGAGCACTGGAAAGTCTGCCTACTGCATACATGTAAAAATTGAGCAAACGATGGGAAATCTTGCACTGCTGAAGGTCGAGGATCAACAAAGACCAGGACATAATCACACTCTAGCACCTCCTAAGCACTCGGCTGTAAGTGGACTAAAAGGAGAAAAGCAAAACAGGAGACGCGCTCTGTAGTGTGATATAACTGATAGGTGTATATAACTGAGTTCTGTGTGTGTGCAGGGACATTAACTGACGAAGGCGTGGACACGCCGAAATGTGCTTTGATGTCACCTGCACACGATCACCCCGCCCCCACTGCTGCTGGCCACTGCAGTCCTCAGGTTGTTCCTCCGGCGGGCTTTATGCCAAATCAGATGCCTGTTTATAAACTTCATCTAGTAAGTGCATGTATAACTGCACATTTTTAACCTTGATTAACCTCCTTAGCAGTAACCCCGTGCTGGACACGGGGTAAGCCGCCGGAGGGTGCCGCTCAGGCCCTGCTGAGCCGATTTGCATCATTTTTTTTTTTCAAACACGCAGCTAGCACTTTGCTAGCTGCGTGTTTGTTACGATCGCCGCCGCCCACCGCCGATGCGCCGCTACCCGCCGCGACACATGCCCCCCCCCCCTCGCATACCCCTTGCGCAGCCTGGCCAATCGGCGCCAGGCTGCGCTATGGGGTGGATCGTGATTCCCTGTGATATCACGACGTCGGCAACGTCGATGACGTCACTCCGTTTGTCACCATGGCGACGGGGGAAGCCCTCAAGGAAATCCCGTTCAGAACGGGATTTCCTTATGGGCAAGCGGTGCCGGCGGCGATCGGAGGGGACGGGCAGACGCCGCGGGGAGGGGGGAAGCATGTAGCTAGCGCTAGGCTAGCTACATGCTAAAAAAAACCAAAAAAAAGGTGAGAAAAACCCTCCTGCGGCCGCGCAGCCGCGCGATTCATACCGCCAGGGAGGTTAAAAGTGATCATACTACGGAGCGCTCCTCCTGTTTTGCTTTTCTACATGTAAAAATGGTTTGTGGTAAAAAAGACACTGGAGATAAAATCTCCAATATTCTACTAGTTGATTCCAATAGTAAAATATTGTTAATCTTCACCAATATTTCACTATGACTTAGCCTAACTCTACCCTAACACTAGCCCTCCTTCCCGATGCTTAAAGGCCTGTACACACACCTGACTAAGGTAGCCGATTACGACCACCTCAGCCGATAGTCAAGCATGTGTACAGCGGCCACCGACCCCCAAACTATGAGTTATCCACCTGGCTGAACAACTCACCCCGCTATGGTCAATCACGTTGTCTGCGCCACTCCCCAGCCCGCCATGTGATGTCATGCATGCGCCACTCCATCATCCCTCCCCCCCACGCATACCAACAGAATGTGTTGTCAGCTACACAACTCACCCCCTGGACGGCCAATCAAAGCCCTCCACGTGATGTCACACATGCGCCACTCCATCATCGATCCCTCCTCCCGCATAGCAACAGAACACGTTGTCAGCTAAATAGCTGACACGTATCTGTACAGGCCGACCAAGGCTACAGGTATGTACGCACCTTAACACCAACCGATCTCCCCTGGCACTGCGTAATCCTGACACCCCCTGCCCCTTTCCCCGGTGGTGTCTAACCTTACAACCCCCCAACCTGTCAGAGGACAGAGTGATCACATTAACAATACCTACTGAAAGTGACAGCTACTTAAAGCAGTTTAAAACACTGACATAATATTCAATAAAAACATGTTTACCTACTTTTATATGGTATATGGTTATCATATTTGCATTTGTACATAAGTATTATTATTCATTTAGAAGTTATAGGTTTCCAAAAGTACAGGTATTTGCTTTGTGAGCTGACTTTGCATTTTATTAATAACTGGTTTTATTTGTTGCTGTTTTGCAGGCAGACATGCTTTCAGTGTCTCTCTGTCTCCAGCAGCTCCTGTGCAGTTAGAGAATGTCACAATCCTCACTTGATACATTTAAGTAAACACAAGATAACATTATCTAAAGTTTGGATGCATCTGCAATTCACCGCACTCAACTTTCAAGCTCTGTGTGTAACCCTTTGAATGCTGGTCTAGGGAAAAAAATGCTGGTTGCATATAATATGCTGTAAATAATGTTTTAGAGCAAAGATGAAATGCAGGGTTATATTCCACTTTAAAGGGGTACTTCAGCCTAAACAAACATACTGTCATCAAGTTACATTAGTTATGTTAATTGGAATAGATAAGTAATCTCTTACCCACCCTGTTTTAAAAGAACAGGCAAATGTTTGTGATTCATGGGGGCTGCCATCTTTGTCATGGGGGCATCCATCTTTTTGGTTGAAAGAAGGTGACAAGGAGCAGGAGACACAGTTCCAACTGTCCTATGTCCTGATTACCCCTCCCAGCTGCACACCCCAGGCTTCAAATGTCAAATTCAAAATGTTAAAAAAAAAAATTGCACCAAAACAGCAGAACGAGAACAACAAAATCAGAAATCCCATCATGGGAAAAAAGCCCGGGCAGTTTTCTTCTGTGCAGCTAAAAATGAGGCTTGTATAAGAGAAACAAAGTTCTGATGCTGTGAAACTGTTAAAGAAACACCAAGCCTTTTCAGTGCTGCTGGGTCGATTTTTAGTCCGGTGGTTCACTTTAAGTAAAAAACAGTATATTTTAGGGCTGGTTCAGACGGACGTCTGCATGGCGTCGCGTCTGGGGGCGTTGCGGCGGCTGCGCGGTCAGGCTTTCAGTAGCCTTCGGTCGCGTTCCGATGCGTCGCGTTTTTTTTCCCCTAGGGGAACATTAGCCGTCGTGGTTGGCCGCTCCCTGGAAGCTACATGTCGCTTCCAGGGGCAGCTCGAACGCGAACGAAAATCGGGACCCGAACGCCGCGTTCGGGTAAAAGTGTGCAAAAGCTCGGTGTAAACGCTCCCATTCACTTGAATGGTAGCGTTTACCGCGACATTCCGAACGCTTGCGGTAAACGCTCCGCAAGCGTCCGTCTGAACCAGCCCTTACTCTGGTACATCTTATAGACTCTATGTTGGAGCTTGATAAATTAATAATAATAATATTGTGTATACATATATTTTGTATTCTGCTGTCTGTCAGCATAGGGCCTCTACAAGTTGAAAATTCTTTTCACATACCATAATTGGATGCTAGAAGTAAGCACAGATTCAGTCCCCTGCTCTTCGCCGCACATCTAGTGTAGTAAATGACCCACTGTGCTACTTATATCTTATCTCAAGGGTTGTTTACCAGAGAAGCAAAGTGGTTGCATTGAATTAACAAATGCGTAAAAACAACCTAAAGAGTGACAAAGGTGTAAAAATATAAAAGTCACAGTAAAAAAATACTTGCAGATAAACATTTCAACAGCAGTTGAAAATACAGTATGTGCTCAGTGAACATGCATAACACTTGCTGTGTAGTTGGTTGTTATGCGCAGAAAAGGATCAGAAATCAGATTTCATTAGACTGTTCACACTAATCTGCTGAAGACCTGGTGACTGCCACGGCTTTCTGCACATCATTGATCTCTGCAAGGTTTTATTCAATAATTCTTATCTCCTCTTAGGCCATAGTCCTCTTAGCTGACCAGGAATGGTTTGTGTATATAACTATTGATCAGTATAATTTTACCTAGCCTAGCTTGGGGGCTGTTTTTCCTTTTTGTATTTCTGATATGCTTGCAGATGGGATATATTACGGTGCACTTGGGAATATCTTAGCGTTAAGTCCATCATTTTGGTTAGTACATTCAGGAAAGGATTGGGGCTATTTGGTTTGTGGAGTAAACATGACAGTAACCACTTTTCCACATGGTTATCTACATAATATATATAAAAACAATAATAATCCTAACATTTGTATAGTACTTTTCTCCTGTTGGAGTCATAGCCCTCAAGGGGCAACCCTGCAATGTTAGAAAGTCTTGTCCAAGGATTTCTTACTGAATAGATATTGACCCTAGCCAGGATTCAAACCCTGGTCTCCCTTGTCAAAGGCAGAGCCCTTAACCAGCACACTATCCAGCCACTACAAAATCTGAGGGATCACATTACCTCCTTCCATTGCTGAGGGTTCAGTTCTGATGATTATTGTAGGCATATATGATGGAGGTAAGGGCTGTCACAATAGCCCTCATGCCCCCCATGATGGTGGTGAGCCTTGGAGGCTCCTCCCACCCACCCAGCTTGCCTTTGCTCTGTGCTGCATACACGGTTTCCAATCATGTGACATGTATGCAACACAGAGACAGAGCAAGTAGCTTCTGGGGAAAGTGGTCGATGTGCTTGGAGTGGGGCCATCTGCAGGGGGCCCAGGATAATTTGGTTTGCCGGGGGGCCTGGGCATCTGTTGTTACATCCCTGCACCATCATGGTCACTTTGACTGATCTGTGACTACACAACAAGCTGCAATGCCCTCTGTGTTCTGACACCTTCTGTCATGCATTGTTTTTCAGTTACAGTAGCATTTCTTTGGGTTCCAAGTTATATACGACTAGTTGACCTAAACCGGTTTAAAAACGGGTTCTAGGTCTCTTCATGCTGCCGCCAGTTAGTGCGCGCGTGTGGCCGCCGCACCAGGTATGAAATGTCCCATAGACTTTTATCAGTGTAGTGTTACCCTGCGATAAAACAGGGTAATGCAAGATGCTAGTGTGAAAGGGGCCTAAAGCTTGATTTACCCAACACATGCTGTAAGACTACGCTGTTGCCATCCTCTGCTCTAAGGGCCCGTTTCCATTAGAAGCGGTGCGATGCGGCTACATAGCTGCCGCATTGCACCGCGGGTGTCCTGAGCCCAATGCACGGCAATGGAACAGTTTCCACTGCGTGCATTGTGTGCAGAGCGGTGCGGAGCGTGCTGCAGATTCTCGACATCCGCATCCACCTGCCGTCCCCTCGGACGGGAGATGCGGAAGTGACGCGGAAGCCAGTGGAAGTGATGCGTAGCTGCATCGCATCTCTTTTGCTAATGGAAAAGAGCCCTAAGCAAGCAAGATGACTAAACTGATGCCAGCGAGAACCACTTAGCTCAGGATTTCCCAGAATCCTTCAGTCCATTCACTGATTTACAGTCTAAAAGCCTCTCACTGAAATCTGTCTTTCTCTTCCGTGAATATGTTTTACGTTTAACTCCTGAAAAGCATCATAAAGCAGGCTTCTCTCGGTTTTGTTCTTCATGCATATTCTCCTAAGTAGTAGAAGAGCTTTATTTTATGATCTTCAATAATGTTATTTAAATATTACTGTACAAGTCAGAGTCACATTCCTGCGACAACACTGCTCAGTTACAGCAATACACAGAAGGTATGTAAATTCGCCTCCCTCTGTGGCCAACTAGAGATATTTCTGATAACGGCGTCACATGGAGGCTTGTGTTATTCTACATTGTGTGAGCCATTTCCCAAGAATGGAATTCAGTGATCTTGTCTTTGTGACTCTTTTAAATACATGAGTATGCATTGTTACATTATTGACCTGCACTGTATTCCTTTTTACTTAGCCGGAAAATGCTGAATTTATGAATACATTTGCAAGAATGAGTGAGTAGAACAATAAGTGCTGTGATATATTATGTGAATGAATGATACATGTTTTTATTGCGAATTATAATGTGTTGCACGCTTGTAATATTGCCCATAATGCATTGCATTGTTAATATGTACAGTAGTTGTAATCCCTGTGTAGCTGAGTGTGCTACAAACTGCATACTGGAGGAGGGGCCCTCTAGACAGGATGAGCACCAAATATATTTATTTACTTGTAATAAGTTAAAAATAAATAAATAAAGAGGAACTGTAATCAAAATAACAAAATGAATAACATTTTTTTTTTTTTACAACATTCATTTATAAATCATGTAGTCAGTATTTGCCCATTGTAAAATGTTTCCTCTCCTTGATTTACTTTTTGAAAGTTATCACAGGTGGCAACATCTTTAGTACTGGCAGGTGATCCCTGTAGAATGTTCATTTTGGCCAAGTGCATACCAAAAACCTCTAGCAGATTTGCAAAATGCTAGAGGTTTTTGAAGCAGGTTTTCAGAGCGATTCTAGGGATGTTCTCTAAACATGCCTAGCGTTTTTTGGAGCGTTTTTGTGTAGCAGATTTCATATATTGTTACAGTAAAGCTGTTAGTGAACAGCTACTGTAACAAAAACGCTTGGAAAATCTCTCTGATGTAGGCCTGGTGCACACCAGAGTTTTTCTGAGCGTTTTGAGTTTTTAAATCTGCTGCTAATGTTATCCTATGTGTCTGTGCACACTGGAGCAATGAGGTTTTGCAAAAAAAAACCATAGCATTACATTGGGAAGAGCTTTTAGAGGTTTCAAAAGCTCTTCCCAATAACAATAACAATAACAATAATATTTATATAGCGCTTTTCTCCCTGGGGACTCAAAGCGCTGCCAATGTAATGCTATGGGATTTTTTACAAAACCTCATTGCTCCAGTGTGCACAGACACATAGGATAACATTAGCAGCAGATTTAAAAACTCAGAACACTCAGAAAAACTCCTCTGGTGTGCACCAGGCCGTAGAGAGTGGTTTGAGCTTTTCCTCTACTTTACATTGAGGCAGAAACGCATCTGCAAACCGCAAAAGTGCTGCAGGAGCCACGTTTGTGGTTTGCTAAAAACCTGAAACCACTGGTGTGCACCATCCCATTGAGATACATTAGCCAAGCGTTTTCACAGGCGGCAGCAGTTTTGAAAATGCTACCAAAAATGCTTGGTGTGCACCAGCCCTTAGGCCTGGTGCACACCAAAAACCGCTAGCAGATCCGCAAAATGCTAGCAGATTTTGAAACGCTTTTTTTATTGTTCTATGGAGTTTTGCTAGCGTTTTGCGGATTGCTGCTGCGGTTTTCAGTATAGTAGATTTCATATATTGTTACAGTAAAGCTGTTACTGAACAGCTTCTGCAACAAAAACGCCGGCAAAACCGCTCTGAACAGGTGTTTTTCAGAGCGGTTTGCGTTTTTCCTATACTTAACATTGAGGCAGAAACGCATCCGAAATCCAAAAAATGCCTCACCCAGGCATTTTTCGTTTCTGCAAAATGCCTCCCGCTCTGGTGTGCACCACCCCATTGAGATACATTGACCAAGCGGATCCGCAGCCGCAAGCGGCTGCAGAAACGCTGAAAAAGCCGCTCGGTGTGCACCAGCCCTTAGGCCCAGTGCATCCACCAGTGAAAATGCTTGGCTAATGTATTTCAATGGGATGGTGCACACCGGCGGTTTGAGGTTTTTTCCAAACCGCAAAAGTGCCTCCTGCAGCACATCTGCGGTTTTCAGAAGTGTTTCGTCCTCAATGTAAACTATAGGAAAAACGCAAACCGCTGTGGAAAACGCTACATCAGAGCGGTTTTCCAGGCGTTTTTTTGTTACAGAAGCTGTTTAGTAACAGCTTTTACTGTAACATTATTTGTAATCTGCTACACAAAAATGCTCACAAAAACGCTAGGCATGTTTAGAAAACGTCTCTAAACCTGCTTAGAATCGCTCTGAAATCAGCTCCAAAAACCGCTAGCGTTTTGGCGATCTGCTAGCGGTTTTGGTGTGCACTGGGCCTAGACCTCTGGGCCCCTATTCAATTCACCTTTTCTCCTGAGTTTTCTCCTAGGGGATATTTTTATACCTTGTCCCCCTAAAGAAAGCGTGAGCCGAAACTCGAGTCGGGACATGCAGCTAAATGTGAATAAATGAGAATTGATCCAGTATGCGCTACTTTGCGCAGTCACTTTATCCCAGTGTGCATTATTGGTCCCACTCTCTCCCCGTATCCAAGAGAGAGCCGGCCCTCTACAGGAATGGAGTGGATATGCGTCTGTGGAACGCACACCGGGAAGTACACAGCCCCCCTGACCCAAAAGCACCAGGGTCTCATGCGTGAGCAGCCGCTCGTTTGGGAGTTCAGGATTACAGGAATCAAGGGAATCGGATGATTTTTGACTGACCAGGTTCAGTGCTCACCCGCCTCACTAGTGGTTGATACTGCAGACTCAGGTACTAGCCTCATTTTCCGCTAATTGCCGGTTGGTTTATTGTGGAGACCCAGCACACTTTGTTTCACTGAGAGCTTGGAACAGCATTATCAGTGTGTTGCGTTATGCTGGGAACACACGTTTCATTTTCCTGCTCGATAGATGCATTTGGTTGATAAATTCCGCCATGTCCGATATTCCTCTTGATCGTTTTACTTCTTGATTCCTCATAGAACTGAATGTAAAAAGATAAGAAAAACGAGCGGAAGATAAGAGAATCGAGCGGAAAAAACAATCGAGCGCAAATTCGCACGTGAAAAACGTATCATGTGTTCCCAGCAATAGACTTGTGGCTTAATTGCATTAAGCTGGGGACACTGCTTAAAACTTATTAGTAGAAAACTTAAGAGAAAAAATGAATTGGATTGGACCTATTGGGCTTGATTCACTAACCGGCTAGCGTGCCCTAAGTGTTAGTGTGCGCAAACCACGGCGTTAGGTCCACACAATTGAAACAATCCCATTCACTGCGCGCGCGGGTAATAGTGCGTATTGCTGGCCCTTAAAAGTCGCACCCAATGCAACGAAAATGACGCATCGGGTGCCTGTTAAGCAGCGCTATGATGCGCCACTTCGGGGGGCACCAAATGCGTTATTTTTATCGCATCGGGTACGATTTTTAAGGGCCAGCGGGTGCAACATTACTGGCACACCGTGCACTAATATCGGCGTACCCGCACTGCGTGCGCAGTGCACGGGGACGCGCACAAAGTAGCTTTGCACACACTAGCGGCCAAAAAGGGCTTTTCACACCGGCGCTAACACATAGCGCCGGTTAGTGAATCAAGCCCCTTGAATCTTCTAAAAAGTTACATTACAGTTACAACAGTTAGAGCCAATAATGTCTAAGGGCTTGTCTCCATATAGCGCCCTTTCAGGTGGGCTTATGGAAACCCGATCTGAGGGACAGCAGACAGTGCATAGACCTCTGTTTCCACTTATGCGCTGCGATTCACTTCTGAATCACAGCGCATGGTTGCCTGCATTTTGGGGCGATTGTGTCCACAATCCCATTCAGGATAGTGAATGCAGGGCCATTTTTTGGGGCAGGGCGGCCCTGGGCGGCAAGTAGAAGAAGGGGGGAGGGGGGCGCAGGCAGAAGGACATAATGGCTAGGGAGCTGGTGACACACGGTGCAGCCAAATGGAAGAAGATTACCAGCTTGATCGCCTTCCTTGACTCATCCTAGGCTGCCTGCGTCAGACGTCAAGTCATCATTATGTCACCACCTGATGTCCTGATGCGGTGCAGAGTCGGCTTTCCGGGCTCCCTCTTCACCTGTGTGTTCTCCTGGTCCCTGCTTCCTCCTGGATGAGCGGCTGGTTACTAGTAACTATGCAGATCTACTTGTGACCTGTGGTTGTGTAACTGTCCCTAAAGAATAAGAGTTTGCGAGTCCACGGGGGTGGGGTCAAGGGGGCGCAATTTTTATACACTCGCTCTGGGTGCAATTTAGCCTAGAAACTGGCCTGAGTATATGGGATCTCAAACAACCCTGCAACCCCGGTAGTGATGCACAATGGAAACGAGCCCTCAGGGCCTGTTTCCACTCGTTAGTTTTTCTGAGAATCTGTTTTTCTGCGTGAGTTTTGCATTGCTGTCAATTGTTTTTGTGCATGTGAAATCCGCATTCCAGTGTGAATTAGCCCATTGATTAACATTGGTTGCTGTTTTCCTGTGCAGAAAATGCACAGAAAAACTGATGAGTGGAGACCTCATCAACTGAATCATGTTTTGTTTCATATCTAGAATTAAGATGCATTATTGTTTACATAAAATAGACAGACCCTTGATGGTTATATTATTATATTATTTGGTTATCATGGTTGTTGTTTTACTGTATATATACCTTTTGTTACATTTCAAGATTCAAGCACTTTATTGCCATTGTGTAACACAATTAAATTACTTCTTATAACAGACCCACATATGAGGTACATGGTGGTAGAGTGATAGCAATAAAGGTAGAAATAGCATTATACAAGTAAGCCAGATATTTCAAATATTTAAAAATGTTGTACACAGTATTAAATATTTCAAAGGTGATTCAGTTTGTGGCAGATGGGGAAAAAGCTATTTTTCAGTCTGTTAGTGTGTATACAGATTGATCTACCATGTCTACCTGATGGCAGGAGCTCAAACATAGCGTTTCCAGGGTGAGTGCTGTCCTTGATAATGTTTTTGGCCTTTCTCATACAAACAAGTCTTATACAAGAGTTCAAGTGATGGTAGTTCCGATAATGACCACTGCTGTTTTAACAACCCGCAGCAGGGCTTCTTTACTGTATACATTTGAAAAAGGTGCCTGTTGAAAATGAAACAGTATAGCAGTAGTAAAATATTGGTACAGTTACCGATATTCGACTACTTAATTCAAATAGTAAAATATAATATTTACAGGTATTTTACTATGACCTAACTTCTTTCTACTCAGAGCCCTCCCCTGGTGGTGCCTAACTCTTACCCCCCCCCCCCAGGGCAACTAATCCTAACACACACACCTAACCAGGGCCGGATTTGTGGGAAGGCCTAAATAGGCCCATGCCTAGGGCGGAGCCAAGGAAGGGGCGGGTTGACAAACAAGCAGTCAACCTTCCAAACGGATTCCCCAAAGCTGCCGACTCCATTCTCCACAATGATGTATTGCTAGTGCCATGTTGGTGCACAGCCGCCCCGCTTAGCTCTGCACACAGTAGCATGTCTGTGTGTGCAGCAGCAGCAGAGGATATTGACAGGGACAGAGCGGGTAGCTTACTTGAGTGTGCGTCTGTGTGACAGAAGAAGCAGCGGCTGTATCACTGAAGCCCTGCCTGGTGCCTGCTGTCATTCTCTTAGTCAAATGGTAAGGCTGCCCCGCTCCCACTTCCTCCCCTTTGCTTGTGTGCCCGGCAATTTCAAGCACGCAAGAGAAGCTCTCAGTTCAGCCGACATGAAAGTGACAGGAGGCTCGACTCCTCTCCCTCTTTTCCACATTGCTGAACCTGTAGGAATTGAATAGCTGCCAGTGCTCCGAGTGACCGAGTCCTGGCCTCACATTCAGCTGTAAGAGTGAGAGGGCACATTATGATTCAGTGGAGGAGGGGACCTGGGACAGTGTAAGTTTATAAAGATGTACTGGATGTGTTTTGAATGAGACCTAAAGCCTAAAAACACAAACAAACAAAAAAAGCCACAAACAGGATTTACACATTCCTAGTTTCTTCCAACCCCTTACCCCCATAGCGTTCTTGCCCTTCAGCTCCTTAGGACTCCTGTCATATAGCTGTTACCCCTCTTAAAATGCTGCCACAAGGCACAGAGAATGCATGTACCATAGCTGCGACTGAGGCCAGATGCAGCTTTTTAAAGGGACACTTAAGTCAAAAAAAAAAAATGAGTTTTACTCACATGGGGCTTCCAATAGCCCCCTGCAGCTGTCCGGTGCCCTCACCGTCTCCCTCCGATCCTCCTGGCCCCACCGGCAGCCACTTCCTGTTTCGGTGACAGGAGCTGACAGGCTGGGGACGCGAGTGATTCTTCGCGTTCCTGGCCAAAATAGCGCTATCTATGCTGCCATAGCATATATCATATACTATATAGCAGCATAGAGGGTGCTAATGTGTCTGGGAACGCGAAGAATCACTCGCGTCCCCAGCCTGTCAGCTCCTGTCACCGAAACAGGAAGTGGCTGCCGGCGGGGCCAGGAGGATCGGAGGGAGACGGCGAGGGCAGCAAAGAGCTTCAGGGGGCTATTGGAAGCCCTAGGTGAGTAAAACTCATTTTTTTTGTTTGACTTAAGTGTCCCTTTAAGTGTGGCTGCAGCAGACTGAAAGGAATGTAAAGGAACTGAGGGGCCAGAAGCAGTATTCCTGTAGCACCAGGTATGTGTAAATCCGGTTTTGTTTCTGCCTAGTTCTGTTTTTCTGGAATTTTTTTTCGTTCTTTAAAGCACACCTAAGCTGTGCATAAAACTATGCACTTTTACTTACCTGGGGCTTCTTCCAGCCCCCCCATATTCTGTGAGGTCACACAGCAATCTCTGGTCCCCCTCCATTCTCCCACTCGCGGCTCTGTAGGTTTGGTGACTGGGACTCCAGGCACTCCGACTGCACATGCACAGTCCCATTCACGCGCCCTCCTCAAGTATGCTTCCCATTCTATCCTTGTCCTCTGTAAGTTTGTTGATTGGAATTCCAAGCACTCCTACTGCGCATGCACGGTCTCAAGTGGTCCCTTACCCATCCTGTGGCCCCCAGATCTGGTGCTTCTGTCCCCCTAATGCAGGGGTGGGAGAGGGGGTCATCTGGCTACCTAAACTGAGCAAAGGCAGTCATCTGGATACCAATACTGCTGTCCAAAACGCTCCTCTTGTTTGTGGCTGTGCTCTTGTCTTTATACAAGCACAAGCGTACTGGGCATGTGCAAGTACAAGTCAGCAATGCCCAGTAGCACAAAAACCACTTGTGCAAAGCGGAAAAAGCCATAGGCAAGTAGCTTTGTGTTACTGGGCATGTGCAGACCATACTCAAGCATGCCAGGTACATTTGGTCTTGTACATAGAGGGAAGTGCAGCCTCAAGGAAGAAGAGGGTCCCGAGCAGCAGTAGTGGGGTTTGATTATGCTCAGACGGTCCCAGCACTGGAACAGTGGGCCCTAGGAGGCTCTACTATGATAATTTGCTTCAGGTTCACTTTAAGATTATATGTTAGGGTGGAGGAGTGTGTAAATTTGTGTGTGTGTGTGTGTGTGTGTGGGGGGGGGGGGGTTGGTTGAGATGCTGTTTGGTCAGGGGGCGGCTGTTTACAGTGGGCCTTGGGCGGTAAAAAGTAGAAATCCGGCCCTGCACCTAACCTTAACCACCTATCCCTCCCCTGCACCTACCCTTAAAGTGGACCCAAACCAAACATTTTTTTTAATTCAAAATATTTAGTTGCACCACTTTGACACATACAAATATAAATAAACACTCCTTCAAGCCTATGAGCATTTCAGTGCATGCTTTTCACCCTCCTCTTTGCATAACTAGGGTTATACAGGTGGCAGCCATTAGCAATTCCTCCTTTGCTGGACACCATCTACTCCACCAGTTTGCCAGATTATTTGCCGGCAATATGAAAGGAAGGGAGGGGTTTCTCCATTAAATGTAAAATATTTCATAGTTGTCATCATGCAGCTAAAAAAAGGCTGCTATTTATTATTATAATTTAGAAAATAGATTTTATTTCTGAAATCTTGTTTTTTTAGTTTGGGTCCACTTTAACACACACCCCCCTTTAAATCGTGTCCTATTTAAAAGGGCACCCACTATAATAGTGGGAACAATGTACGCCTGTTATATATGCTGTGACTACTATTTGTAGCCACAGTTCGCATAGTGGACACCCTTTTACACAAGATGCCACCTGCACTCTTTTCAATTGCTCCGTTTTCTACCAGCCTCGGTGCAACTGCTGTACCGGGCTATCATGCAATGGTCGAGAAGGCTTCTGGTCTGTGGTCTGGTTTTTATCACACCATTTGTTATTGTTTGCTGATGTCTAATAAAATATGTGAAATTTAGTTGTGTTCTAAGTGTACAAATATCCATTAAAATTTCCCCCAGAATATTGTAGGTCATCTCCCCATCTCGATGTCACTTAACTCCATTCTCTTAATATTAAACACGCATGATATTACAAAACGCTATAAGGATTGCATGTTTGCTGTAAATCTGCTCTCGTTTCATGTTTGAATTTGTCCCTGTAGATTAATATTTTATGTAAATCCTCTCTGAGTTGCAGAAAAGTATAACTGTCATTGTCACATGATGTGTTGTGGGCATTTGCAAGCTAATATTCTTTCACGGATAGTCTTTGGGTTTAAGATAAAGATGAACTCAAGGCTAGATTTAAAATAACTATCATTTAAGTTATGTATTTAAAAAGAAAGAATAAATACATTTTCAAGAGGTTCTCTTCAAATAAGAGCTTAATTTTTTACTTTTTATCAGCTTCATGTGACATCTCCAACACAATCACACAGTACAGACCACCAAATCGAGTCTTCCAAGGGCAGCCTCTTTGTGAGAGCAGGGGAAAAAATGAAATGTTGTTAACACTTTCTAATCCTATGTCAAACTATGTCCATGGTTGGCATTTTACAGCATAGGTCCAATGTCAGAAAATGGCTGCTGCTAGGTGACACTGTCCAGATCAGTGGCGTAACTACAATTCATGGGGTCCCCCAGTGGATCTTTGATACCCCCCCATGTTCACACCCTTCTCCTGCCTCCCATTTTTGCCCTCCATGGGCTTGGGGACCATCTCACAAGGCCCATAAAACAAGTGTGGCCATCATGATCTTTACACTCATAACAAGTGTAGCCACAAACATCTCATCTGAAGTATAGTCTCCTGTATTGGAGGAAGGAAAGGTACTAACCTTCCCCCACAGCTACCCCCCCCCCCCCTGCAATCGCATGTGCTGTTCCCCTCTAGTTATGCCTCTGGTCCAGATAAAACTCAGCAAATTTAATCAAGCATTAGATCAAAGTGTCAAAGTGCAGCACTCTGTTCCCCGCTGGCCCCATCCTCCATCACTGCGTCGTATAATTTGGGTGCATTTGGGCAATTTTTACTAGGGGGGCCATTGCCGGATTTGGTCGGACATGGCAACCCCTTCCAACACCATGCCACACCATGCCATTATGAAATTATACTCACTCTTGTGCAAGCGAGTGAAGCTACAGTGTGCAAGCTGGCACCGGCTAAGCCCCCTCCCCTCACTAAAGTGTGAGCAGTCTCTCTGTATCCATGATATTGCCCCACTCTCTGGATCACCCACTTTCCTCCCGCAAACCAGAAAAGTACTGGTAGGGACGTGGGTGGTCTAGAAATTGGATTGGAAAAGGTTAGTGATTACCCCTATTCAGATAATCACTATGAATGGTAACATTCAGGAATTGCATCTTTGATGAGTCATTATTGTGATGAAACGCGTAGGGCGGAGCTACGTCCCACATAACCGGCTAACTGGAGTCCTGAATAGGAAGCGGGGGAAGTGGCGAGTGAGTGAGCGGCTACCCGGGACCGAAACCTTTGTGTACAATGTGCTGTGACTTCCCATGCTTGTGAGTATAATCTGTGATTTTAAAGTTCTTATTAAAAAAAGGTTTCATGCTATTTGATGCTTTTAAGTTTTTAGTGATGATGCTCCTGGTGGTTCATTATACGTCCCCCACACGCCATTAAATCCTGCTTTCCGAGTCTTTGGAGGACGCCTGGGTGAGTGTGGGCGCATTGGGGGTGTGTCCCAGCACAGATGGTGTTTGTGGTAAAGGGGGTTTGATTCACTGGAAAGGTGGAGGGTTGAGATATTAGACTGGATTACGCTATGTGGTCTCTTTCTATCTTTTTTATGTGACGTGAGAGTTATGGAAAGAAAGAGGACATTCTTTGATCACTGAGCTTCAGTTTCCTTATTCCCCCAAAGCAGCGGTTCCTGGATTCTGTGCTAATAGGACAATGATCTTTGAATTCGTTTTCTATTTTTCTGGACTGTGAGTGCAATCTTTTTGATTGACTTATTTTTGCAATTTTACAGTACTGCTTAAATCTGCGCACCACATTTTTTCTTCTGTGTTGTATCCATTATAGCTTATTTCGTTATTTTGTTGGGACATATTAGGGTGCCCATTAGAGAACTACCCCTTGTTAAAAATGGACCACGATTTAGATTGTGTTTTAGATTTTAGCCCCTTGCTTGACACGCCTTGTTTAGATTATTAGACACTGGAATACTTTATTACAATAAACACATAACATAACATTAAAAATGGGGATATATCTATATGTACCAAAACACCCTTAGCCATATAAACAAATAAGCCTTAAAAACTGTGTGGCCACACCTTTCACAATACAAGTATGCCCAAAAACAATCACAACTATCAGGGTGAGTAAACCTCATTACCCATGGATAAGAAGATTTGAATAAAGTACACTGATCCACGCAGACTTAAAAACCACCACAGTACTGACATTCAAGATTGGCTTTAACCTGTTAACAGCTCTGCATGTATTCGGCTTGATTCGCTAAGACAAATAGCATTCCTTATTAGCGTTAACACGTCTTATCAAAACTAACACATCTTATCAAAGTTAACACGCTTTAATCACTTGAATCACTTAATAACTTTACTTGGCCCAATAGGCTGTCTGCCACGTTTCCTGTCAAGTGACAAGCAGCCTATTGGGCCAATCAAAGTGCGGGCATAATGTCCTTTAAAGTGATTGGACTCGCAGGGGCTCAGGGTAGGACGAGCGGAGCTCTCGTCATTGCCAATTAGCAGGCACAAGTTTCTAGCACTAGCTATGCGACTCTGATAAGGCGTGTTAACTTTGACAAGGCGTGTTACATTCATAAGGTGTGTTAACTCTGATAAGACATGCTATTTGCCTTAAGGAATCAGGCCCCTAATGTCAAGTTAGATAATGCATGTAGTCTATAGGTTTCATTGCCTTTTTATTATATATATATATATATATATATATATATATATATATATATATACTAGCTGACCCGCGGTGTAGCATACGCCGCATAAGGGGATAGTGAGCAGGAAGGGGGTATGTGCGCTTCCCCTCTAGCTTAAGTTCGAGGAGGGAAGTCGGACCCCTCCTCCCTCACCTGGGTCCCCCATCTGCGCTCCCCATCTAGCTGAAGTTCAGCAGAAGACGCCGCTATTAGAAAGAGGCAGCGGGTGGGGATGACTCACCTCTTCCGCGTTCCAGCGTGCGTTCCACTGTCGTCAGTTCCTGCAATGCGGCCCACTGTATTGTAAGTGGATGGCATTGCAGGAAGTGACGACAGTGGAACGCACGCTGGAGGTGAGTCATTCCCACCCACTGCCTCTTACTAATAGCGGCGGCTGCTGCTGAACTTAAGCTACAGACTAACCAGCAAGCTCATGGTGAACCAGAACTCATTGGAGTGTGTGAGGGGCTACAATGGTCATAAAAGCCCCCTTAGTAAAATGATATGGAAGACAAAAGTTTGCTTTATTAGAACAGAAAGAATTTGCGATAATTCAGGTTGGAGTGAGCTTGAGATGTCTCCCAGTGCATCACTGCTGAATATATGCAAATTAATCATTGTTGCCCTTAGAAGCTAAACACCCCTCCAGAACACACTTCCACACCTCCTGGAATGCAGTGTTTAGCTTCTAAGGGCAACAATAGTTAATTTGCATATATTCAGCAGTGATGCCCTGGAAGACATCTCAAGCTCACTCCAACCTGAATTATCGCAAATTGTTTCTGTTCCAAGATGCAAACTTTTGTTTTACATAGAACTTAAGCTAGAGGAGGAGCACAGATGGGGGACCCAGGTGAGGGAGAGGGGGGGGGGTCCGACCCCTCCCCCTCCCCACCCGCTACCCCCTCTAGCTCGGCGGCAAGTGTAGGACCGCCCCTGGGGGCAGTGCACTACTTCTTCTTTTTGCTTGAAGGTTGAGGCAATAGATATATAGCTTGATAACGATGGTCAAAAGGGAGGTTTATTATTTCTGTTTGTAAATATTTTTATGTGGTTGAAATATCTTGAAATAAAGCTGTAACTGAAACATTTTCCGATTTTGCTTTGCTTTGACCAGTCTTTCCTTTTGGTGGTGTAAAAGGATAAAATCATCTCACATGTTCTGGACTACATGTCCTTAGTCTTAGCACAAAGGGTTTGGGCTATGATGACTAAGGGCGTGTGGTCTGAAACATGTTGTTAGCTGATTTTATTATTTTGCTACGGTTTGTGCCTCAATGAAAGTGGACTTTTCTCGTGCCACATGAGAGCAGATTCCATTCCCTAATTTGCATAATCCTGCATCAACTTGAAATTATTTGCTTCTTGTTGATCATCCCTAATCATTACCACTACAGCATCAATAAGCCACTAATGCAGTGATTGGGAGAGGAACCCATGTGAACTCCTCAGGTCCAAGGGCCCCAGTGAGGCCACATTATGTGCATCTTCTATTGCTACACCATGAAACCGCTTTATGAGTGAAACAGGATGAACAGCATTTCCTTGTGTTGTCATTGGGAACATGATTACAAAGTTAGCTGTGATGATTACGATGTAACTGGGCTGTATGGAATACATAAATAAGAGGTAAATCTGTCCTAATTCTATTCACATCAAGTCTTGTAAGAATAACTGCAATAGGAAATGGATATGTTTAGATTAATATTTGCTTTATTTATTCATTAGATTTAGTGTTAAAATACTTTTCAGACATTTTTGATGCAGAAAATATAAAATATAAACAACGAATATCTCATGTTTATGGCATACCATCTGCTGGTTTAACTGGCAATTCTCTCTCAAAAGTCTAGAAAACATCCCTTTACTGCTGTATCATAAAGATAAGTTAGGACCTAAAATTAGGCACATATCTAAAAATACCATCTGATGGTTTAGTAAGCAGAATCCCAAAATGTTTTTTGTTGTTTTGTTTTAGCTAGACATGACTTCTGCAGCTAAATGTTCTGTTTTAAAAATGTTGTTGATTTGGCTAGAAGCAGCAGAACTGAATGCACTAACTGTGGCCTCTGAGAATGGGACTTTTTAGCTAATGCAGAAAGGAAAGGATGACTGGGTCTCCACCTGGATTTAAGCTGCAATGGCTATATTTACTATACCATAATATACAAAAACACACAGCGTTTTGGCCTGCAGCCTTTATCAAGAGCTAATGACATGGTTCCTGCCATGTCAACATTGCTACCCTCCTGTCTATGAGTGAGGGGAGCCAGGTGACAGACATGGTGCTATCCCAGCACTCATAAATGCCCCCTTCTATATTTCTCCCAGCAGTCACAGGTGATCACCTCCCTCCTTTTCCCTGCACCGGTACACACATCCCTTTTTTAGCAGTCAAAGCCCAGCCTTCATGTTTCTCAACAGTAAAAAAATGACCCCTCCCCATATGTTACTAAACTGCTCCTAAGGGGTTGATACTCCACCTGTCTACTATTAGGCAGATTGTGTACTTATGTACAAATGAAGGCATTTCCAGACCATTGTTACCCTTTGCCAGGGGAGGTCATCTAATAAAAATCAAAAACAAGACATGCAATACCCTTGGGGATCTCAAAAAGCCATGGCTAACATCTAAAGCTATGTGTATATTTTCAATAAATGTTCTTTAAAATGGTTGCTTATCACCATTTTGTACAAACACACTGCTTGCCTCTCTGCTCTATAAAGACCCTCACTTAGCACACTTCCAACATATTCCCGATCCCATATTGTGGTCGAGATTCGGGATTAAATGGTTAAAACATATTATTACTGACGGGCGATTAGCCTCTTTCGATGCCCTAAAACAGGAATTCTCGTTAACCAATAAAATGTTCTTTAGGTACATTCAAATTAGACATGCAGCAAACGCCCAATTCCCCAGAGCCGTCACACTTAAATCCGATCCACTAGAGAGATATTATCATTGCAAAAAAATGTGGACTCTCCCCTCTCAGCTATCTATTCAACCATTATTGCTATCTCCTCACCGAGAGTAGATACAGTATTTCGAGAGTGGTGTACTGATGTACCTGACCTTGAAGAATCCGAATGGAGGGATATCATGGAGGATACTGTATCTTATCTTATTTCCATTAAAGACAGGCTCATTCAACTCAAATTTATTTACAGAATATATTATACTCCCATCCGACTGGCACGCATGTATCCAGACAGACCTGATTGCTGTCCAAGATGTGGGCAAAATTCAGCAAATTTTATCTACATGGTTTGGTTGTGTCCTCATCTAAAAACATACTGGAACCAAATTAACACCTTTCTCCCCAAAATGTTTTCGAAAGGCCCATTACCCTAAGTCCTAAGACTCATTTATTGGGAATTGTGAGAGAAACAGCCCCTACTAGACAAATAACAATACTCTGGGATTGACTGTGCTATTTCGCCAGAAAAACCATAGTACTGCATTGGCTGCGGCAGGAAGCTCCGACGATAGCAGAGTGGGTGAAAGTGACAAATACAGCACTACCGTTCTACAAACTGACATATATACAAAGGAATTGTCCTCTGAAATTCGATAGTATTTGGACCCCGTGGATTGAGTATCTTAAAGAACAAGGCATTGACTATGACATACAAAGTTAGTAAGTCTGTTTAAGACATCTGGATGGTGCACGACCGGGGGAACGACACCGTGAGAGAAGAGGGTGGGTGGGGTGGGATGGACACTGACTGTCTATATATATGTTTGTACTGTTCATAAAAAAAGACAATAAAAATTATTGTTAAAAAAAAAAAGATAGGAGTATTGTGGGGACAATAATAGGAGAACAATAATGAGTCATTAGGAAGCTTGCCAGTCAGTCATTAAACATCAGGGGCCACCCATACTTGCACTTAATTCTCACTCAACATGTTCATAAATGATCATTTCAGAAAATGGACAGCTAATGTTTGTACACAGATGAGTCCCTTGTCAGTGTTTATTAAAATATGGTTATGCGTGGCTGTCCTACAAGGATAAAAAGGACTCCTATCCACAAACAATTTTGTTACCCATCTATGCAGGGGCGAATTTAGCCCAAGGTTACCTAGGCTATGGCCTAGGGTGCCACAAGAACAGGGGCGGGCAGCAGGCTAAGCTGGTGCAGCATTTGCAACCTTGTTGTGAATGCTGCAGTGCAGGACAATCAGGCAATCGCCCTACCACAGTACACTCCTTCCAAAAACATATGCACTAGTGCTGCCCAACCCGGTCTGTGGCCATCCATCTCTCTGTGCACCTTGTGGTAGGTGGCTACAGACTTGAACAGCATTGCAGAGTTGCAAACAGAGGAAGTGGAAAAATAGCAGCTGGTAGTCACTCATCTGGCTATCTATACTGGAGAGAAATTGGGAAGGGGTCATCTGGCTACCTATACTGGAGGGAAGGTGGGAAGGAGTCATCTGGCTACCTATACTGGAGGGAAGACAGGAAGGGCTCATCTGGCTACCTATACTGGAGGGAAGATAGGAAGGGGTCATCTGGCTACCTATACTGGAGGGAAGTTGGAAAGGGGTCATCTGGCTACCTATACTGGAGGGAAGGTGGGAAGGAGTCATCTGGCTACCTATACTGGAGGGAAGACAGGAAGGGCTCATCTGGCTACCTATACTGGAGGGAAGATAGGAAGGGGTCATCTGGCTACCTATACTGGAGGGAAGTTGGAAAGGGGTCATCTGGCTACCTATACTAGAGAGAAGTTGGGAAGGGCTCATCTGGCTACCTATACTGGAGGGAAGGTGGGAAGGGTTCATCTGGCTACCTATACTGGAGGGAAGATAGGAAGGGGTCATCTGGCTACCTATACTGATTGGGGGCAGATGGTGACAGTGGCCTCGAACAGTAACAGGTACAAATCCAGCCATGCATCTATGGTTTGCTCTAGACCATTTAATCAAGTCAAAAAGTAGTACTGCACAATTTGTTAGTATGATTCAGAGGTAGGCACACCAGCTACCTAAAGCAAAAATTGATATGGTTGTATGCCATACATGTGACTTTATATAATGTTCAAAAAATAAATACATTAAAGTGAACCAGAGGCAAAGCACCCTCATGTATTTCACCATATATATTAGTGGGGACATTAGAGAAAACACCTACCCTGCTCTCTGTTTCATTCTTCACTGCTTAGCCTGCCTGTTATCAGCCCTGATAAAATCCCTGACTGAATATTCAGTCTGACTTTGCTCAGGAATCATTATAGCTGAGTGTGTCTTCTCTGATGTCTTTTCAAGCCTGAGCTTGTCCCCTTCTGGCTCTGCTTTCCTGTTCTGTATACTGCAGCATCACAGATAGCTGTGATGAGATAGAAGGAGCTGCTAATGTAAGGGTATATTGAGAAAACTTTTTTTTTTTTATATTTGTTAGTCATAAGAGTTTTTTTTTTTATAAATGGTGATTTCATTTCGCACAAAGCCCACTAAATAATATGCTTTTCTGATGAACTGTGTTTTGCATGGAGTTTTAGTAAAAAAATACAAAAAACGGCATACCACAGCGGCGAAAATACCAGGTATAGTATTTATTTTGTAAAATCTATCGGGGGATATGTTTATTTTGTGCCAACCCGTTAATCTCTGGTTTCCTTTAAACATTTCAGATTTGCTTGTTTTATAAAGTTCTCATAATCTAGGTTTAGGACTTGTGTAAACAAAATAGAGCTTGTTTTAGCTCATGTTTATGCAGAATTCTTTTTAAATTTATATTGGTTCACAAACTTTAAACCAACATTGTTTGTGTGTTTGCATGCGCATATGTATGCATGTGTGTGTGCTATACATAATAAACAAACAATACTATACATTTGGTTTAAGAATTAATCCTGTTTATTAACCACAAATAGAGGCAGCAATTTTTTTGCAGGCTTGTTAGTGGCTAATTAGAGTTTTTACCCTTGTGTTTCTTTCCCCCTAATTGCCTATCTGGGTCTCACCTCCATCATCCTACCTACTAAAGCCCTGGGATCTGCATCAATGGGCCAGCGTGTGTCAGGCGCAGAGTGGTGCTGTGGGCGTTGCCATGCGCATGGGCGGAAGTGGGTACGCAAAAGCGGGCGCACATGAGCGTGGCGCTGGCTGTCAAGCGCCTGTTTTGAAATGGGCCTAATTGACTAGTGGTTCATAAATGTCCAGAGAATAACAGTTTTTGTGCTTTTCACTTTTGGATTCTACAGCAGGCATGAGCTCAAGAGTACTTACGAGTGGCTAAGCGCTCTAATTAATGATTTACATGAGGCTTAACTGCCTCAGGTGTGTGGGGGAGAAATAAGGGGTTACTTACCCATGAGTCCATGGTATACCGTGTGCTCTAAATAGCTTGCACGCATCCTATTGGACGTGTTGCAAGCCTCACCACCACGCACTTCCTCCTCGAATGAACTTCTCCTGACCGCCCTTCCCCCGCACCACCCAGTCCCATACACGCCTCCAGGACTTCTCAAGAGCTGCTCCAACACTATGCCTCCACCCATTAGAGCAGCCCCCTCCTTCAACATCTTGGCCCTCAAAACTCACCTATTCATTCTGGCCTACCACCAGCTGCTCCAACTCCCTACCTCCACCAATTAGGGCAGCCCCCTCCTTCAACATGTACACTTGTATTCCTGTATTGTCATATTGCTGTATGTCACCCCTATTGTCTGTAACCTAAACTAATGTCCAGCGCTGTGTAATATGTTGGCGCTTTATAGAGATGTGGCGAACAGTTCCCGAACCGTTCGCCGGCGAACATCTCTGAATACCTGGGGGGGGTTTACTACTTCCGGGTCGCTCTGACCCGGAGTAGTATGCCTGCGCTGCCCAGCGGAGCGGGTCGTAGATCGCGCTCCGGTTGCTGGGCACTTTCTGCGCATGTGCGTGACGTCATAAAATACGTCACGCTCATGCACAGAGAGTGCCCGGCAACAGGAGCGCGATCTAGGACGCGCTCCGCCGGGCAGCGCAGGCGTACTACTCCGGGTCGGAGCGACCCGGAAGTAGTAAACCCCCCAGAGATGTTCGCCCGGCGAACCATTCACCGCATCTCTATTTATAAATACAATAAATAAATAAATTAAATAAATAAGAACCACGGTTCAAAAGAAGTCTTATTGCAATGCTGTTGCTCAATGTATATTGGCTAAGGTACAGAACTAATCCTGTTTATTAAGGACAATTAGAGATTAATTTTTGCAGGTCTGCTACGGGGTGTCCTAGACTAGTTTTTGTCCTGTTTTTTTTTTGTTGTTGTTGTTGTTGTTGTTTTTTTTAGGTTTACTCCCTTTAAGAGCCTTATCATATGAGTGCTATCTGTGCAGCATGAACAATGTGCTGTGCAAGTGATTTATTGCTACAAAACTCTCCATTTATTTAAAGCATACTCTGCTAGTTGCTAGTAGCCGTCTGTGATACCTGGCCCACACCATGCAATTTACCACCAGGTTGATGGTCGAATCGATAATGTCCAGCAGGTTCCAATCTGATCGTCAATCGTTTTTCTGATTGATTTTCCAATCACTTGATTACAAAAATAAATCAGAAAATCAATCAGAAATCATATAGGACCTGTCGGAAATTATCATTCTGACAGGGAATTGCATGCTGTATACCAGGCATTAAGTTGCTAGCAGCTAAATTGTATCAGTATTCTGGGCTAGGGACAGAGTTACTAATGCTGTCTATTGCCTTTGTTATTCACTGTAAAGTGCTGCCTTTCAAACCTCTTAATGCTGTATTCAGGTATGCCTTAGAGCTGCTCCTATATGCATGTCAGAAGAAAAACTCTGCTCTTGTACACAACGATAGAACAGAATGTCTGGCATACTCCTTGGTACTGAGTCCTGAAATAGAGTTGTGTAAGTTTGCTGTCCATGGTGCTGAAATACAGTTGTAGTAAATTCCTATGTGCAGCAATGAAATGCAGTATTTGCTGTCCATGGTCCTGAAATACAATGGTCACATGTATCTAAGTTAAACTATTAAACCTGTTATTGTTTGCCAACAGCCACCAATCAGATTGTATCTGCCTGGGAAGAAGACAGTTACAATCTGAAGGGTTGAATCTATCTACTGAATGTGGCAATATAAGAAAAAACAAATGTTATTTATGTTACAGGAAATGTATGAAATCCAAGCATTCGATATAATCTTTCAGCACAAAATGCCTTATTTCATTTCTAAATATTATGTTCTTTGCCCAGGCGTTATATAGAAACGATGTCTCATTTAGACAAAGTATGAAATAAGCAACCTGATAATAGTGAGGTATAATTTAGGTACATTAGTGAGACAACTGCACCCCAAAAAGGCTTTTTATTGAGGAAAGCATATTTTAAACAATAAAGAATTGGATTTATTCAACTGAGCACCACTTAACCAGCCCACCTGCTGGGACCACCCAGACAGGACGGACCAACTGAGCACCACCTAACCAGCCCACCCGCTGAGAGTAGACCACACAGACAGGACGGACCAACTGAGCACCACCTAACCAGTCCACCCAGATGGGATGGACCAACTGAGTGAGCACCACCTAACCAGCCCACCTGCTGGGACCACCCAGACGGTATGGACCAACTGAGCAACTCTTTTGTTCTATGAGCCACACACTGCTATGCAAGCCATAACATGATAAAATAAAGAAGGATCACAGCCTATGGTTCCTCAAACCCATTTCTCTCTTTTTTTGCAGCAGTGGGAAAGTGGTAAAGGTCAAGGGTAGGGCCAAATGTACATGAACCTAGCAGTGGTGTAACTTACAGGACAACAGTAGCGAGAGGTATGTTGAGGCTTTATACATATTTATTTCCTTTTAAGCAATACTAGATTCCTGACTGTCCTGCTGATCCTCTGCCTCTAATACCTTTAGCCATAGACCCCAAGCAAGCATGCAGCAGATCAGGGGCCTGATTCACAAAAGCGTGCTAACTTATTTAGCACGGCTAAAAGCTTTGGGCGTGCTAACTACAGCGCTAAGTAGTTAGCACGCTCACAGCTTTTACTTATCGACGTCGCACCGGGTGCGACGTTATAGGCACACCCAGTGCGCCATTTTGCGGCACACCTGGTGCAATGTTCCATGTGCACCGCTAAATTTTGCACGCGATAAGGTAAGGCGTGAAGCTTAGCGTGACCTAAAGCTCTTTAGGCATGCTAAGGGCCTTTTCACAGGCTTTTCACAGCCGTGCTAACACTTAGCACGCTTTTGTGAATCGAGCCCCAGGTGTTTATGACATTATTGCATATGTTTTTCAGCGCCAAGGAAACAAAGTGGCCGCTGCTGAGAGAAGAACAATGTCCAGAGTTCACAAACAGGTTAATTATATATGATCAGTGCAGAGTCCAAAAACAGAAGACGAGTCTTCAACAAAGAATAAGAGCAGGCAAATCTCCACCACAATAAATATTGAGGTCACTTCACAGCTCTGCATTCATGGATACCCAGAAAAAGGGAAAGAGGCTTACCAGCTGGTGACAACCCACATTATAAGGTTGTATCAACGATTTCAGAAAGCAACAGTCTGTCCAGGATCCACCAATTCAGCAATGATTCATCTCATGAACGGATATCAGTAAACATCATAAAAAACAAACGGCAACTCTAAGTGTAAACCGTTTAATATAGAGTTTTCATAGTAAAAAACAGCATAAAAATAGCATAAAAACAAAACTTACATACGGGGCCCATGCAATGGGAATTCCGAGAAAGTAGCACGCGTGTATGGGTCAGCATTTAAGGACAGTATAAAGGTGCCGCCTGTCTCCTTCCCGACTGGTTTTGCAAACCAGCGTCATCAGGGGATCCTGTCCTCCTTTGTGCCTCCTTTTGTTACCTTTTATGACTGCTTCTGGGCCTTGCGCCTCCTTCTGTCCCCCTGTGCCTCCATCTATCTCACATGCGTCCTTCTGTCCTTCTGTCCCCTTGTGCTACCTCTGCACCCACTTTGCATCTCTCTGTCACACTGTGCATAGGCTCCTTCTGTCCCCCTTTGTGCCTCCCTCTGTCCCACTGTGCACCCTTATGTTTCCTTGTGCCACTATCTGTCCCCGTCCTCCTCCTGCACTCCCCCAGTCCAGTGGGTAAATGCAGTCAGAGTATAGCGCAGCAGAAGCTGTGCTCTCACCTTCCCACCAAGTCCAGTGCTGTGCATGTGTGACCATCCTGTCTGTCTCCTGCTCCCTCTAGTGCTGGCACCACACTCTCCCCTTATGTCATGTGTAATCATGCTACATGTGGTAGGAGATGCTGGGCACTAGGCCAAGCGTCAATCGTACAGATGGAATGTGGAGAGCACAGCAAAGAAGCGAGAGCACAGCTTTTGACGCTATGAGGAATATACCTGTTAACGCTGATTCCGCCAAGACCCGATCAGAATCTGCCACTTCCGGGTCTCGGCGCTTGTTCCCCACTGATGACGCTGCCGGTGGCTCACAGGCCACACAGGCGGAGTGTGCATTCCCAGTATGCCCTCCACAAAGTTAACAACAGTCAGCTGACTCCGGTCAGCTGAAAGAGCGGTGTCAGCTGATTCTACAACTGACACCTAGGCAGGGCCTTGCTGTGTGATTAGATGTGCGGAATGTGGCCGGCCACTGATTGGATGCTGTATTGTATTTAAACCTGCAGAGTGCTCCCAGTCATCACCCGTGATAAGCATAGCTTTTCTAGTTGCTGGCTGCAAACTCTATTGTTAATGATATTCTGGATATTGACCTTGGCTTGTATTTGACTACTCTGTTGTGATTAACCTCTGCTTTATTCCTGGAAATCCCTTGCTTGCCACCTGGACTTACCTCTGCTAGTTACTGGACATCCCTTGCTTGCCGCCTGGACCGACCTTGGACTGTTACCGGATATTCCTTGCATGCCACTTGAACTGGACGATAAGTATTATAAGCCTACTTTCCTTATCAGTCAAGTAACAGTGTGCATATACAGTAGTCTCACATAAACATTGTCACATATCATCTGGAACTTCTGCTATCTGTTGCATAACTTTGCATGCAGATTGAAAAGAACTGTGTCATTACTGTAAGTCTACTTGAACTATTTCATAACTCAGATCCATCATCATTACTATTGAATAACTTTGCATGAAGACTAGTCATATTATTATTATTATTTAGTATTTATATAGCCCCGACATCTTCTGCAGCACTGTACAGAGTATTTAGTCTAGTCACTAACTGTCCCTCAGAGGAGCTCACAATCTAGTCCCTACTATAGTCATATGTCTATGTATGTATTATGTATTGTAGTCTTAGGCCAATTTTTAGGGGGAAGCCAATTAACTTATCTTTATGTTTTTGGGATGTGGGAGGAAACCAGATTGCCCAGAGGAAATCCACGCAGACACAGGGAGAACATACAAACTCCTTACAGATGTTGTACACACAGTATTACAGCGCTTGGGATCAGACAAATAATAGTAATAGGTGGTGCGCGCTATATACAGTTACCAGTCCAGTTTTGAAATTATACAAAGATAGTTTGCACTCAGTCCATACATCCAAGGGTCAACTTGCTCCTAAAGTGTCTCTCCTGGGCACAGATACACCTCAAAAATAAACACAAAGCAAGATAATAGTGCAGACTGCTGTACAGTACAAAGTAAACACCCCTCTGGTGTAGGCACAACACAGGCTCACACTACTTGTGAAGTTTAGGGGTCGGGGACCACCACCACCAGCTAGACTCAGGCTCTCCCCTCCGGTCCAATGTCCTCCCTGCTCACCGTGAATACATCTGGTAAAAGCCTGGCAGGGTCATCAATTTTCAGCCTTCTGCTTAGCCTTCTTATTCACAAGTACAATATATACCCATAAGCACTGAATGGGTATATACTTGTGAATAAGAAGGCTAAGCAGAAGGCTGAAAATTGATGACCCTGCCAGGCTTTTACCAGATGTATTGACGGTGAGCAGGGAGGACATTAGACCGGAGGGGAGAGCCTGTGTCTAGCTGGTGGTGGTGGTCCCCACCCCCTAACCTTCACAAGTAGTGTGAGCCTGTGTTGTGCCTACACCAGAGGGGTGTTTACTTTGTACAGCAGTCTGCACTATTATCTTGCTTTGTGTTTATTTTTGAGGTGTATCTGTGCCCAGTAGAGACACTTTAGGAGCAAGTTGACCCCTGGATGTATGGACTGAGCGCAAGCTATCTTTGTATAATCCTTGCAGATGTTGACCTGGCTGGGATTCAACCAGGGACCCAGAGCTGCAAGGCGAGAGCGCAAACCACTACGCCACCATACTGCCCATAGTCATATCTGGATTACTTATTACCTGAACTTTGTACCTGATACTGCTGAACTGTTGAACTGTGTTACTAGCCTCATTAGTGGCTGCTGGCGGTATATCTGTCTTCTACGTCAGCTTGTATGCCTTGCTTGCCTAAGTCCTAATTAGGGACAGCTAGTGGTGTGCCAGGCAGGGACAGTGTAGGTGTCAGTTAGTAGTGTGCCAGGCTGGGACAGTGAGGTGAAGAGCGAAACCTCTAGCCTGGGACATACACGCTGACTCCGAGAATTATGCCCCCAAGCCTTACAGCCGCTCTATACTCTTTACACACTAATCTGGGTGAGTGCAGAAGGGGGGTGTGCAACGAAATGTGACAGGATCGCTGTGTTTTTTTGTAACTCGGGGACATCCTATTAAGCATCCACCTTATACGCCACATGGTTCATATTCTTTAGGGTGACACAGGACTTTTTGTTTGGAGTGACAAAAAGGCTAGAAACGTCCCTGGCACGTTCAGTTCCATAAATATAGTTTTGGAGGTCAGAGCGTTTTGTAATGAATCTGCTCCACTCTCAGAACATCAATCCGGCTCCTCGGGAAAAACACACCTAGCTCCAAATAGCTCAACAATTACAGATCTAGCCACCGGAGGCTCAATATATTTAGATTCAGACACAATGATATTGATTGGGGACCTGTAAGAAAACAGACTTTAGCAATGCACGCTGTTCATTCCTGGCCTCGGCAGTCATCATTTTTCAAAATGCCATTTTAAGCTCAAAATCGATTTTAAACATTGGAACAGTGTATGGAAATCTAGTTTTTCATGACTGGTTGTGTTATTACTGGTTTCATGATGCTCATACTCGGCTGTCTATAGACCCAGCAAGCAGTTCACATCATTATATCACTGGGCATTTCCCATTCTAATGAAAACATTTTTTCATCTACGGTAAAGTTTATATAAAATATTGATCTTTCAACACTATCCAGCAAAATAGTATTAAGGAGTTCAAACTGCTGGGGGAAAGGAGATTTCTATTTAATTGTAGCTACTGTAAGGGCATTATAAAATGAGTAATAGATCAGGTGAGCGGTGTGTGCTTGGTAATGGAGCTCAAAGGATGAGAAAAATTAAATTAAGCGGTTTAAGTACAGTGTTTAGAGACACTAACCAACCCGTGTTATGCTTTTTTTTGTTTGCTCTTTTATGCCAATTAGAGGATGTTTATACTTCCTGTATAGATTTATCCAAGCCTCTTGCGGCCGTTGCTGCAGGAAAATATACTGGTCGCCAATTTCAGCTATTTTCAGACTTTTATATGATCATTTGCTCTAAATGAATCCCCCACCCTCTTTTGTTTGTGTTTCTCTTGCCGGTGATGCTGGATTTTTAGTCTATAATAATAAACTTTTCAAAACAAAGCTCACTCTATACAGAGAACACAAGGAGAAACACGCATTCAGGGTACTTTGCAGGCATAAGTAAGTTAGGCAAATACCTAGGGCCCACCTACTGAAGAGGGCACCACAGAATCATGTGAAGCTCATTCTTTTTACAAACCTTTAGCTTATTGTTGGAAGAGATAGGCTGGTGATTCAACACCTAAATAAGCAATAATGACTAGCATTAATCAAGGATTCACATTTGCTAAGTGGCTCAGCAATCTTGGGTGCAGAGGTTGTGACTACACTGGGGCCCCTTGGACCTGAGAGGCCTACCATGGGCCCTTCTTCAGTTACTTCAGTTTTTTGCTCTAAATCCTGGTAATCTTTAACAAACTGCCCCCTCCCCTGCTTATACCTCTCTGACACTGCAGCTGTCCGTGGCTGGTTTTGGTGTTCAGTATCAGTTGTTATGTAAGGAGTGCTTCAGGGAGCCCCATGTAAAACTGACACTGGGTTTCCATAACTCTTTAGCTATACCACTGGTTGCTATTTTATATGTTACTACCAGTTTCACACTATCAACAGATGTGGCTGCAGATAGATAGTATGTAAACCAAAATGTTGCCATATACCTGTCTATGTGATACAGTATAATGCTGGCCCCATGCAGCCATTACTGAGAGACACAATTGGTCATAGCACAATTAAAATGTTGGAGCTGCTTAAGGGTTGTGTATCACATTAGTGGGGACAAAAATTGCAGTATGTAAAGTCCAGGCCATGATGCTAATCCAACATGCAGAATACAATGTATTATTGTACTTGTCTGTGCATCAGGAACTAAGGGTTGGCTCCATTGAAATGAGAAAGATGCAATGCCAGACAAACCACCGTCATTATTTATTTTTTTTAAAAAGTGTTTTGGACATGCAATGAGATGACTGATGAACACTTTTTTTTATATCCTTGTTCTAATTTGTTAAGGGACTATTTCAACCTCCATTTTGCCGAAAAAAGTAGGAGGGGTAATGAATGCAGAGGTTTATGGTACTATCAGGAAATAACCCCCACCCAAGTGAATAATTTAGATAATAATAATATAATTCTTCTTGTTGGCAATGGAGAGCAGGACCCATGGCCAGGTCGAATGACACCAGAGTAGCACAGGGAATCAGAAGACACCAAGGCTGGCCCAGAAGGAGATGAGGATATGTGAGCGGCCAGTGAGCAAAGAGAAAAACAGGATAGGATGCTACGACAATCCCTCTCCAGCATGTTTCCCACTGCACACTCTGCATTAGGCTCCCGATTCCGATTTGTAATTGTTACTGCATGCTGAGTTTTTTCCTCCATTTTTCTGTTGATTGCATTCAGGGAAAATCGGAATTGCAAATCGGAAATGGAATCTGAATCGCAAAATGGATTTGCAGTGTGCAGGGAGCCTTAGGGTGAGCATGTGGGGGGTGGATACAGGAGTCCAAGATGAACATTACTTTAATAACAATATTTCAATATTTCCCCTCAGCTCATACATTGGAGAAAGGCTGTTCTCAAATTAAAAGTCCATGGCTGGTTCTAGCTAGGTACAATGGGCCCAGAGCAAAATAAACCAGTGGGCCATTATGAGAACTCTTACCATAAGCAATATTAGGGTCCCATTTGTTTTTGGAAAATCTGGCTGCTGGGCCCCCAAGGTCTCCCCAACTTTATTGCAGTCCCTGGGACCCCTGCAGGGTTTTTGTCAGTATAGCGACTTAACCTGTTGTAGCTGGTGCACTCCATTACTCTGTGCACTCCCATCTTCATCCCCACTCTAATAACGTAGTGGGAAATTAAAAAGCGGCACCTTTGCAAGAATAAAGACGGGAGCACACAGACTAATGGAAGAGCACACCCAGGCCCGGATTTACATCACTTGAGCCTTTAGGCACAGATGTCCTGGCTCCCTAGACCTTGCCCTCCATGAACCTACAAACCCCCGCTGCCCACCCCACTGCAAATGTGCTGGCTGGCCCAGCTGCACTTCTCCCTTACTTCCTTTGCCCGTCACAGGTAGCTTTGGGTGTCCCTTAGCATTAGATAGCCAGAGGTACCCCCAGTATTAAGTAGCTAGTTGTGCCTCCAACTGAAGGTAGATCTCATCAGAGGAATGCTGAGAGATGAGAGAGTAACCTCTCATTCATGCTCTTCTCAGGACTCTGCATAGGGAAGAAGAGAGGGAGGCACTAGGGGAGAGGAGTGAGCCACTTTTCCATCATCAGTTGCCTGTAGTCACGTGCCTACAGTGCCTTACGGTAAATCCAGCCCTGAGCACACCAGTTGGGACTGTGTTGCTACACTAGAAGAAAAATCATGGCCACCCTTATTACAGTTAAAACCCATAAAAAGACATAGAGAATGCTTATTTCACTAGCTCTTTAAGGAAGATGGTGTTTGATGGACAAATGGGTCTGTTACCATTTGTCTCGTGTGTTTATGAAAAATTGCCTGTCTGCAACCTCCACCTATTATTGGCTTTTAGATGGTGATTAGATATTATATTCCTGCAATAGGTCTCTTGGAAAGAAATCTGTTGAACTCTCTAAAACTCCGTCAGTTGGGATCCCTAATGGAAGAGTAATCAGCAGCCCATGGAGGCATTAACAGGCAGCCACACTCCGCAGATGAAAGGGATCTTTTTGTTTGCATGTGAAACATTCTTTTAGTGCCATTGTGAGTATAAAGAGATGAATCAGGCTGGCTCAGCCACAGTTATTTTTCTTTTCCGGCTAAGTACACCTGGAAGTTATATTATATAGGAGAGTTATGTATTTTCAGCAATAGTTTTCTTTTAAAGCAGCATAAATTGAGAGAAATTGAGTTCCCTTTAAAGCCTAATAGACTTGGCTTCAAAGGAACACGACATTTCAGTACAGTTCCACTTATCATTCACTTGATTTTATTAATTTGGGTGCTTCTATGTATAACATTTATTATAGGACTATTCATCTACTTATGTTCGGAAAAATTCTTTACAATCTCCCATGGAGATAAAGGACTTGCAAAACACCGCTTATTAAAAGCTCAGATATTTATAACGCTGTCAGAGCTGTTTCTGCCTGTTATTCCAATGCTCACAAGCTAGAAAATAGAACAAAGTCAGCATGAGTCTCTTATGAGGAAGGAGAAAAGGTAATTGGCTGTGTTGCCCATGGCAACTAGGCAGAATCCAACTGTTATTTTTGTTATGTTAATTGAAGTGACACCTGTTGCTGTTAGCAACAGAAGAGAAGATAGACGTTGCTATGATAAATCATGCAATACATTCATAATGTATTGTTTACTAATGCTTCTTGCCCACACCAACCTATATACTGTATACACTACACACCAGATCTAATATGTCTGTTGTCTCTGTGTAATAGCTTTACACAGATAGATGACGTGGAGATCAGGTCTGATCATTGCTCTGAGCTGTCCTTGCTGTTCCTGCGACTGCCCCTCCTGTTTCCTGGCTACAGAAAATTCTGAGAAGTGATATGCAGAAAGGAATAAGCATCAAAGTGGACTATACAGTATAATACAGATAGCAAGAAAATGCTTCCAAAGCTGTATGGGCTGTAGGAGGAGGTGGATGAGCAGGGATAAGCACAAGGCAGCTGGCAGAGTTTGGAGATACTAGAGCTTGTGTGAATTATACACAGTCTAGTTTTGTCAGGTAGCAATTGTGCTAAGTGGGATTTGTGCTGGCTACCTTGTAAAAACTGGATTGAAACGAAAACATTGCACCGCACATTATGCACACATTGCGTTGCATACAGTGGCAGCTCCCTTTTTTTTTGGGGGGGGGGGGGGGGTTACAAAGGGGGCACAGTGGCTGGCTGTTGAGGCCCATTTGGATGATCAAAATAGATGTTTGTATGGTGAGCTGTAGATATTTTTTGCCTAACTTGGGTGATAAAATTAAGATTAACTAGTTCAGCAATGATATGAGCCAAATGTAAAGATAACAAATGGAACTCAGAGGCATTCAGCAAAAGCTTTTCAAATCACAAGAACTTAGAAAAGCACTGCGAGTGGGTCCCAGGCCTTACTCTAAGGCCTGGAACCCACTACAAATTGCAAATTGCTAGAGCAAAGGCTAGCATTTTTAATTAGCGTATTGTAAACAAATTTATGAGCGATTGGTAGCAATTTTAACCACTTCAGGATCACAGGTTTTTTCCCTTAAAAACCAAAACAACTTTCACATTTCAGCGCTCCTCCCATTCATTCAGCAATAACTTTATTGTTACTTATCACACGGAAATGATCTATATATTGTTTTTTTCGCCACAAATTATGCTTTCTTTGGGTGGTAGTTTTTGCTCTGAATTATTTTATTTTATATGCATTGTAAAGGGAATAATAAGGAAAAAAGGAAAAAAAATGATTATTTCTCAGTTTTCAGCCATTATAGTTTTAAAATAAAATGTGCTTTGGTACATAAAACCCACACATCCCATTTGTCCGGTTTATTACAACGTTTAAATTGTGTCCCTAGTGCAATGTATGGTGATAATATTTTAACTGGAAATGAAGGAGCATTTTTCCATTTAGGGATTTTTAATACTTTTTCACTTATTACAAGAACTTTTTTTGAAAAAATATACTCTCATGATATCCGTATTACAAAAGTCCCTAAGGTAACTATTTATGTAAAAAAAATTAAATGTAATTTTTTTAATTTTTTTTTTAACAAATGTTTTATTTCTGTAACTGTGGGGCAGGGATGGAAGGGGTTAAAAGTAATAAAAAAAATAAATAATAATAAACTTTCTATGGAAAACAGTATAGTGGCATAAATAGGTGTATTTTACTTTTTGGCTAAAAGATGGTGCTATTGAGACCGTATTTCTATTAAAAGAACACAGCCCAACACGGAATTGTCGGGTCTGAGAGCTTATGCGACGTTAACAAGCTCTCCGAAGACACGGGAACGGTGATCGGGATTGAGAATCAAAAGATTCTCACATCCTGATCACAGATGGAGGGGGCTGCGACGGTGGATCGGCGGAAAACAGCGCGGGGATCGTGAACGCGACGGTAAGGCAGCAGTACGCATATCTACCCCCCTGATCCGCACGTGAAGTTTAAAGGGGCGTGGATATGCGTACCAAGGATCCTAAAGTGGTTAAAAAGTGTAAGCTTTTTGCCAATGATTGTGATAGCAATTTGCGACTAGCGATTTTAATTCTGATTGGTCCTTCCAATTTATTATAAAAAATTTTTTACAGTGTGCAATAATTTAAAATCGCACACAAATCGCAATGTGTAGCAATTCATGAGCGATTTGCCAGCACTTCGATACTTTACATTGAAGCGCAAATGCTCCCAAAATGCTGCATGTCCTGCGATTTTGCTAATCGCAATCACTAATGTGGAATTTGTTACATTTATTTACATTGGCAGAGCGTTTAAGGGAAATCACTAGCGATTTAAAGCGCTCCCTAAACACTCAAAAAAGTGCTCTAGTGGGTTCCAGGCCTGAGACTAATAAAGCATTTACCCTTTCTACACCCTCCCCTTGTGTGTTTATTAAAAGGGAAAATGGCTAAATAAAAGAGCAGAGAAAAATGGTTTCTTTTTGCAGGCAGAGCAAGTAAAGGTAAGGTACAAAAGACAATGAGAGAGTGTGAGAAGAGATACATGATTTGTTTCACATTGAATAAGAAGGCATTGTAGTTGTAGTGCTGGCCACAAACACAGGAAGAATATTGACTGGGTTGGGTCAGGTGATCAGCTATGTTCTGAGGAAGGAATTCCCTTTTGTCAAGAAATAAGAAGCTATTGGATGCTGCCTAAAAGAAGTCAGACAGGTACTTTCAATATATTTTTTGCCAAATGTACAGGTATTGTACACAATTCTGTGCATTGCCAACTAATGCAAATAGAAAACAAAACTGGGGCTCTAATCGCCTGTAGGTTGCTGTAGGTAGAAAGGAAACAGGCTATTCATTCAGAGTAACAGAGACTGTTTCCCATATGCCCCTGAGCAGATTATGACAATCCTGAGGCTGTTGTGTATAGCCTACTGTGCGATCAGATAAGATGACATTGCAGACTGATGACTGACATCCCATTCCCAGGCAGGAGGTCCAGTTTATTTCTTGAAGCTTTTTAGGGGCAAACAGATAACTGTACCTAAGTGTGTAAGCTAAAGTAATCCTCATTCAGCACTGAAAACCTACAAGAAATATATCAACAAAAGTACTTAAAAGAAACTTTGTTTTGTTTTTCAAATGCATTTTATTTATTTTTTCTTTTGTAATTTAAGTTCTAGCTGAGGCACTAAATAGTATCATCGGGTGAATCCCACAGACAGTGCATTCTATTATGTGCAAAAATGAATTGCTGCCTCATTTGCCTGCATCATTCAGTGATTCTTCTATTTCTGGGAACAACCCATAGCGCCACAAACCACCATTTAGCACCTCCTTTATATAACTATAGGCTGCAGGGCATTCCTTCCTTTCAATGGTCACTGAAGAGCATGTTATGTTTGTTTAATCTAAGTGATGTTCAGTGAATAAAAATATGTAGAAGAGTGAGAAGGGTTCCCTTTGGCCTCTTATACTAGCAGTTCCTGGAGTGTACCCTGAAAGTGTACCTATTGCAAAAAAGTGCCTCAAATGGTTACTTACCCCGGTAGCGGGAAGCCTCTGGACAATCCAGGAGCTTTCCAGATCCCACTTACCTCCACCTATCTAGTGCTGGGACCCTCCAATTCTTGACAACAAGGAGTTTGTCAAGCAAAGCGCATGGCTTCACTCCCATCCATGAACATGTGCAGGCACAGGGCATCTCGGGTCTGTGCAGTAGCACGGAGGCAATCGGGTTCAGGTTTTTTTGCCAAGCCAGATAAGCTCCAAGCTACTGCATAGACATGCGCCATCTTCCAGAGGGTCCCAGCGTCCAACGGTGATCTTGAGGAGGACATGGGAAGCCTCTGGAGGATATGATAAGTATCTACCTTTATCTCCTAAGGATCTCATGGGTTTGCTTGAACATATATACTACTGGTTTAAAAGGTCCTTCTAATAAATACAATCAATTTATTAGATGTCAGAAACAGAAAGTTTCAGTCATTGATAAATACATCCACAAAGATCAAGCAAGAATTTGGTGAAACCTAATTTTTCGGTAATGTAAATTTTCAGAGGGAAATAATGAAAATCAGAGTAACAATACATGTGAGCGGAGAAGCACATCTTTTATTTGTTGGTGAAAAATGGTTAGCACACCCTGCTAGACCTCAGCTTCTAGGAACTACTTGTACTCACATCATTAGGACTGGAGTGCATTCTTCAAAAATTGTCATCACTTGTGAGAAGAAGTTTCTACAAGAGCTCTTATAGCACACACTGACCTCTCCTGAGGACATGTGGCCCATTGGATGATGTCCTTGAAGGCCCATCACCCTATAACAAAGAACATGGCCATCATTAAGTGTCACAGCAGCTGTGACCAGCAGATATGGTACTACTATGGTTCCAAAAATAAACAAAAAACCTCTGTTTGGCAGTCTGTTTGTTTATCCTTACACTGCATTAATAAAGTCCTTCAAAGAAAAGGTATGTTGATGTTGACACATAGCCATTGCGAGCAAGTTTTTACACATATCAGTGTTTTACTTTGCAAGTAAAATGCAATTTTGGTTTGTGGTTTTGCAAGCCTCTTTGATTTATGGACTTGTGATCTTGACTTCTTGATTGTTATTTACTAATAAAAAAAACTGCTTGAGAATTTTCCTGCCTAGCACGACTTAGATGTTGTGACCTTATGCAACAAATGGATGAGTCAGTATGGCGGTAATGCGCTATTTGCCAAACTATGGTAAGTGTTGTTGACCTTGATGGTCAGATCGTGGCTTGAAGCATCAGGCAGGCAATGAATAAATTGGACAAAAACACTGTAGTTCAAATGACACATCCTAATGGCATAAGTGTTCAAATGTGTCAGATAAACACACAGAATTCTGATCTGCAATAAAATAACATACAGTTGAATGCGTTAACCTTGAAACAAGCTTATTAAATGAGCATTTTCTTAATCCCAGTTTATACAAGAGAGCAAATCTGCCCAAGATGTGTCAGTTAAAAGCTAAAAAAAAAAAAGAAGAGAGTTTTGCTAACGAGGACATAGTCTCACTCAGTATAGAGCAGCATAGTAATTACTATCCTTAGTATGATCTTATTCATATTATGAAGTACTGTACATTAATTAAAGAGGTGTTAGTGTAGACAACTTGAAATGAACAATCCAGAAACGCATTGGCCTGGAGATATCGAGTTTCAGCTTGCATTCAGATTTAAAGAGAGCCCGAGAGGTGGGCTCATATAATAAAGGAAAAAAAACCTAGGCTACCTGATCTAGGGGCTGGGTGGATTAGGTAGCCGCAATCCATGCCTCTCACCTGAGGCCAAGACTGCCCCACTTACACTTTCGTGACCTCTGGGTCACGACGTTGGAAGGAGAGAGATCTCACCCACCATGCAGGGAGGCAAAGGACCGGCAGGGGGCGTGGCCAGAGAGACAGAAAGCCTGCAGAAACGCCCCTAGCGGGCGTTTGAGCAGGGAGTCCCTTCTCCTCCCATTACCCTCTGAGATATAGACAAATATTGTCGCTAATTTCGGGGGGGGGGGGGGGGGGCTAAAGTGGCGGTGGATGCTTCAAAAGCTTCCCTGATGTCCACAACCCCTCCACTGCTGGCTGGGGCCCTCTTCCTGTTTGGGGCTGTGCTCGCCTCTGTTTGTGAACACACCCACACTGTGCAGGCGCCAGGAGTATTTGTACCTCCGCAGTAGTACACAGCCACTCATGCATGGAGGAAAAAGCTATGGCTATTGCTACTGCACAGGCATGGTCTGTACTTCATGCTTGCACAATACTGACGGACTTGTACACAGAGGGGTGCATGGCCTTCAGCTATTTTATGTATAATGAAATCAAGGTGAATAATTATTCCTATTTAATATTTCCACATCTTCTGCAGTGCTGTACATAGTATATATAGCCTTGCCACTAACTCCCTCAGAGGAGCTCACACTCTAACCCCTACCATACTCATATGTCCATTCATTTATCTGCATGATTTTGGGCTGTGGGAGAAAACCAAAGTGTCCGGAGGAATCCCTCGCAGATGTGGGAGAACATACAAACTCTATGCTCTTAGTGCCCTAGCTGGGATGCGAATCAGTGACCCATTGCTGCAAGGCAAGAGTGCTAACCACGATGTGCTGCCCCACAGTACAAACACTTCTTGGATCAGTGTGGGTGGTTGCTAACTTTGGGTGAGAAAGAGCATTGGCATGCAAATGACAATAACGTAGCACAATGCATAGCAGGTGGTAGTGCCCTTCTGATAGCTATTCCATCAGTTCACTGATAAAATATTACCTGTACAAGCTTACTTCAGGAAATATCACTTCAATATTGCTTTCGATAGATAAATAAGGGAAGTAGAGAATCAAATATGTCAGTACTTCTAGATTGTCTGGAACGAAAAAACGATTTCAGGGAAACCTATGCTGAAATGGAAAATACTTTAAAGGGTTATATGAATAGAAAATGTGGCAGAGGATGGCTTCTATTCAAACCACACACAAATAGATCATCTACACAGGCTCAGAGAGAGAAGCCATTTGTTTTATTTGTGTGCACTACAAAATTCATACTTTTGGACCAAACTGCGATCATAACAGAAGTTCATACTGCACACAAGCTACTAGGATGAATTGTATAAAGTCCTCCGGAGATTACCACAGAAACTACGGGTGAAAATATAAATATCATTTGATTCTCTGTGGTTTATTTGTAAATATTTTTCTTGAAGCTATTTTTACCAAATGTTTATCAAACTTGGCTAAGCAGCAGGGGTGTAAATACAGGGGAGCAGACCCTGCAACCCAAGCGGGGGGGGAGGAGAGGCAGAGCTGTAAGGAGATCCCAACTACTTCTTTACTTTTTCCTAACAAGAGGTCCATCCTTCAGATCAGGTGTTCTGTGGCTACACTTGCTATGGGTGGGAAGATTATGATGTCCACACTTGTTTCATGACTCTTGTAAGAAGGGAGGGTCACCGGGGGAGGCAAGGGAAAGGGTGTGAAAATTGGGGGGTCCCATCTAAGTTTTACTGGGGGGGCCCATGGTTTCTAGTTATGCCCCTGCTAGGCAGAAAGCTGTTTGTAAAAATATGAACCTACCATATATTCCATTTGGGGCAGACATTAGCTTGAGCTCAGGGTGCTATTACAAAACAGGCACATGGGGCAGGGGCAGTTTTAGGATGCCATGTATTATATGTAATAAGAGAAAACTACAGCCTGGAGCAATGTCTCAACAGAGACACCTCTTTTCCTGTACACTTCCATATGATGAGAAGCCAGCAGTTAATCTTTACATTGTTCCTGGAAGCAGGTGCCACACATTACAGGGATTAGCATGTACCGTTGTCTTAGCTACAGACCCATGGGCTCTAGTTTCATAGTTTTATAATCCCTGACCCCGATCCCCCACCACCACCAGTATTGTATAACTGTACCTAACCACACTTGAGAGATACGGAATAAGGCAATTTAACCTTAAAAGTAAACCCAAAGACAACAGGAGCCCAAAATGGTGCAGTACGTTCAGTAAAAAGGTCTTAGTAAGAAATGCTCATAAGAGAGGGCTGCAAACAGGTCAACCAACCAATATGGTATGTGGGGAAAGACTCAGTAGTTCAGGTCTTTTTGTGTTTGTTGGTCACTCTCTATGGGATTATGGACTGATCATACCCACTAAGGTGCTGGCAGGGAGCCACCCCTAAAAGGGGGGTATACTATACAACAGGAGGAAGAGGTACCCAGGATGAATAAAACACTTTAAAAATGTAAGACGTGGCTTACCTCAAAGATGACACTAATTAAAGGATAACAGAAAGGCATTGAGCACCTCTCAAGTCTGGCACTTATGGCTGAATTTCGGGCAATGTCACAAAGGCCATGGCCTAGGGCACCGGGAAAGCAAGGGGCAGGCTGTGGGCAGCAGGGTGGCAGTAGCTGATAGCCTTCTGAACATTCGTCCTGCTACACAGAGTTTGCACATAGCGGTGGGCGGCTACCAATAGCTGGATCTGGCACTCGGGTGATGAAGGGGCAGCGAACAGGCTCTCACAGTGATCTCTGAGCTGCCTCTCACTCACCAAATGTGTAGCTCCCTGCTGGTCACTCGCCGAATCCCAGCCATCATGCTACTTACTGTCCTTTGAGGTGCTTATAATGTAATCCCTGCCATTACTTCACTAACTATCCACAATCGAATCCCTGCCCTATTGAGGGGAAAGTTTAGGATGCTGCCAGTCCAGGAGCAGCTGGTGATAGTGGGTCTTGGGCAGTAAAAAGTACAAATCCAGCCCTGCTGGCACTGATACTCGGCCTGAGAAAGTGAGTCGAACAAGCACACAAAACGTATTGCCATAGTGCAAATAAACTCTGTTATCCTTAAAATCCTTAAAACAGTGTCATTGCATTTTGAATTTTATCGTTTTAAAAGTGTTTTATTCATTTTGGCTGCATCTTCTTCCTGTTGTCTAACCCCACTATCTCCAACACTCAACCCTAATCACCTTTCCAACCCAACCCCACTATCTGCTACCACATCCTGCACACCTGTCCTATACATCCCTATCTTGTCCACTCTTCCCTCATGCTTACCATATCTACCACAATTTTTATATCCACAAAAATTGAGATCTAGCTCTAAATCTCCTAATCCGTAGCTTCTTCTATACCTAATTCTAACTGTAACCCCTTCCTTGCTGCCACCTCTACACCTATAGACTTAACTTTAAGGATTTAACACAAAGGCCCCCTTTCCAGCCAATCCAAAGGTCAGTATGTTTTGCTATTAAAACTGACAGCCCATTAAATTCATTGGGCTTTTTCCATTTAACTATAAAACTAAATCATCCTAAATTGCAAATCCCCACACACAATTCACACTATAATAGATTATCCAATTATTTTATAATTAGTGTGCCCCTGTCAAATAATAAATCCAATTAATGTCACCCCCAGCCTCAGGTGGAACATTGATTTTTGGGCACACACCAATAAATACTCAATCAAAATATTTATAAACAAATAAACACCTTTTCACTCAACTAAAAAATCAGCTCCCAAATTAAAAACCATTAACAAATAGTAGCATCATTGATCATTGATAGAGGGGTAGGTGCAATGATCTTCACAGCAGGCAGAACTATTAAATAGTCACAGAGGTGGCATTACAAGCACGATTCAAGTTTGACGGAAAAGACATCCTTAGGCCGGTTACACATTAACGTGTGCAGGAGAACGGCTCCTGCACGCATTGCGGCGTGTCGTCAGGAATGTGCGGTGCGACGCTGAGTAGCTGCAGTAGTATCAATTAACCCGACAGGGGAAACGTCGATTCCCGATGATAAAATGCGCCGGGATGCGTCGTACCGCAACGCATCAAAACGCAGCGCCGGGTGTGAAAGGTAAACTGAAAGTCTATGGACTTTCCTTTTACCTTGGTTAACGCAAAGTATAAACTTTGCGTTAAAACGCCGAAAAAGGGCTCTGGTGTGAAAGAGCCCTAATGAAATGTATATCTCGAGATGTATTTGTTGGAGTGAGGGATGGTCAATGCGATGCAAATTTTCTATGGGAATTGTAGCTTGAAAATGGACAAATCAAATTCCACCTTTCAATCCCCTCGTGCTGTTCGGGCAGCGCTTCCACATTCAGGCAGGGCTAATGGCCACAGCCCTGCCTCACGCGCATCTGTCAGCGCGTATCTCCACCTCTCCCCCGCCCCTCTCAGTCTTCCTTCGCTGAGAGGGGCAGGGGAGAGGCGGCGATGCGCCGCTGATTGACGGCACTGACAGGCAGGGCTGCAGCCGTTAGCCCTGCCTGAAGAGCAGCAAAATGTACGACCAAGTTGGTCATTGATTTTGCAGGGGGGGGGGTTTGGGGGTGAAGGGACCCCCATTCAGCCTCGGGATAGCGGTGTTTTAGCAGAAACACACGTGCCCCTGCTGAATATAAGCACTGACGCGAGATTTATTCTCGCTTCAGTGTCTCTTTAAACTCATTTAATCTAATCTTATACTTTTGGCGCCTCTGTTCATTGCATACAATTTTGAGTCCACCCTTGGTGGAGAGTTGCTATCCTTTCTTCCTGTCTACAGAGAGCGACTTCTTAATACTGAGTGGGGTCAGGACAATCTCCCCACCTGCCTTTACAGTGGTTGCCTGCTGGTGACCCTGACTTGTGAGTATCTAGCAATACAAACTTATTGCCACCTTGTCCAGTACGAATTACACTATTGGTGTTCCCTGTTTTTATCTGGATCATATCAGTAGTAAGGGTTTCTGTTATTATGTGCCCTAGCCTTGAGGAATGTTATTTTACTTCTATTTAAATGTCTTCTACTTGGTTACGGGAGATAAAGCCAGCACAGACTCACACCTCTGCCCTGGGTAAATCTGGAGTGGGTAGCAGGAAGTGAGATTCTATGACTTGTGCTACCAACAGCTATGTAAGCTGTATTTTGGTGTCACAGGGTGTCAGGGAACATGGAGCCATGTTACACACTTTCACACAATTGCAGGATCTATTTAAAACAATTTGAAGTAACACATTTTTGGAATTCAGCCTGGCCACACTGGGAGTCTTAGTTTTATAGCAGGAGATACATTTAAAACCTTATGCTGTGCTTAAGGTTGCACCTCCAAGCAGGTAAAAAAAGGGTGCCGGAGATGCCCTTTTAAAAATGGCGCTGCCATAGGCAGCAAAATTGAAACTCCTATTAGCGGCTATAAATGATAATTTATGTGCCTGGAGGCACAAAAGTATATTTACCACTTACAGGCGCTATTTAGCTGTTTATTATAGCTAGTTAACAATTATAGCTGCTAATTGTGGCTATTAGCATTGCTGCCTATGTTGGCAAAAATATCTGGGGTTAAAGAGGATCTGTATTGTTAAAATCGCTCAAAAGAAAACATACCAGTGCGTTAAGGGACATCTCCTATTACCCTCTGTCACAATTTCGCCGCTCCTCGCCGCATTAAAAGTGGTTAAAAACAGTTTTAAAAAGTTTGTTTGTAAACAAACAAAATGGCCACCAAAACAGGAAGTAGGTTGATGTACAGTATGTCCACACATAGAAAAATACATCCATACACAAGCAGGCTGTATACAGCATTCCTTTTGAATCTCAAGAGATCATTTGTGTGTTTCTTTCCCCCATGCACTGAAGTTTCAGGCTGCTCTTTTCTTCCTGCAAACAGCTTTGCCCTTGTTTGTAATTCCTCAGTATGTGAAAGCCCAGCCAGCTCAGAGGACGATTTATCCAGCTTGTAAAAGATAAGAGAGAAGAGAGAAGCTGCTCTAATCTAAATAACACACAGGCAGTGTGCAGAGAGGGGCCTGGAATTGTGAGTTCATAGCAGAACCACAACACTGAAGAACTTGGCAGCCTTCCAGACACAGGCTGACAAGTCTGACAGGGGAAAGATACATTGATTTATTACAGAGACAGTGATAGTATAAAGTGCTGCAGTTAGCCAGAACACATTAGAATAGCTTTTGGAACTTGTAGGATGATAAAAAACAGGATGCAATTTTCGTTACGGAGTCTCTTTAAGGTTTGGAGGTGGGGTCTTAGGAGTTTGGGGGTCCTTAGGGGTTAAGGTTAGATGGGAGGGTTAATGTTGGGCAGGGGTTTAATTTTAGGTACCACTGGCGGGGGTTAAGGTTATGCACCACCAGGAAGGGAGTTAAGGTTAGACACCATCAGGGAGTGGGGTTAGACATCAGTATTCAGTACAAGGAGGGTTCTGTGTGAGAGCAGGTTTAGGTTAGGTCACAGTAAAATATTTTATTATAATTACTGTAAGTAGTAGAATATCACTAATTTTATTTAGATTTTACTAGCGGCTATCTCTCGGCGCCCTTTTTCCCAGGCACCTTTTCACAAGTACGCCACACCACTACCACATTGAAATGTGTATATTCAGCTACATTTGCATCCTGTGTTTACTAAGCTATCAGATGGAATGTTTGAAACTGTGCCCAGAGTTGTGTTAAAAAACAATCTATTATAAGAAGGAAAAGAAGAAATCTTTTAGTGTTGTAGAGTTATGTATGTTAACATCTGCAAATGATTATTGTAGGAAAGTGTAAACAGTAAGTCATTTTTACAGTTTTACAGCTATAATGGCTTTAGAAGTGTAAATATGATTAGTAAAATGAATAAAGCCAACACATGTTTAAAAGAAAATGTTGCAATAATAAACATTATTAAAAAGAATTAATCGTTTTTAGCCGTTAAGGGTTCAGCCCTGGTCAGGGTCAAATTAGACCATAATGCAAGATTTTGAATTGTTACTGAATCAGTATTAAATTGGTAATGCAAGAGCCTTCTTTATCTTGTGAAGCCATCATTGTAGAAATCTTAGGATTGCTGATGCTTTGAGTTGATGTAGGATGCAGGCATTATGCAAATTCTGTGTGCAGCTTGAAACTGAACCAATGGAATCTCTCCTTACTAAGATTCGATTGGTCCATTTTCAAGCTGTATACATTTTCATCTCATTGTCTATACCTATTCCTGACAAATCAAAGCAAGTGGTTTTGAAAAGCTTAAAGGACAACTTTAACGAGAGGGATATGGAGGCTACCATATTTATTTCCTTTAAAGCGGGATTGTCACCATAAAAATCAAATTTCAACAGCAACTGGTCTGAGTATATTAACCTTCTGCCGCCCGCGTCACGCCAGTAGGCGTGGCCGCGGCGGCAGCCCCAGGACCGCCTAACGCCATTTGGCATAAAGTCCTGGGGCTCTGTTTTGCATGAGATCGCGCGCATGGTGCTCGCGCATCTCATGCTCGGAGGGCGGAGCTCCGCCCCGCCTTCAGTCTCCGAGCGGCTATTGCCGCTCGGGAGACTGTTAGACGGCGATCACGCCGTCTATTTACTAGGTGCAGCGCTGCGATGAGCAGCAGCGCTACACTGGGGACAGCCGTGTGACACGGCTGTCCCCATGGGGGACAAGAGAGCGATCGGCTCTCATAGGCAGAAGCCTATGACAGCCGATCGCCATAATTGGCTGGCTGTGGGGAGGGAGGTGGGGAGGGAGGGAGGGAGGGAGGGTAGAAATTTAAAGTAACAGGGTTTTTTTTTAAAACAAAACAAAACAATAATATTTATTAAAAAAAAAATAAACATGGGGGGAGCGATCAGACCCCACCAACAGAGAGCTCTGTTGGTGGGGAGAAAAGGGGGGGGGATAACTTGTGTGCTGAGTTGTGCGGCCCTGCAGCTTGGCCTTAAAGCTGCAGTGGTCAATTTAGCTAAAAATTGCCTGGTCACTAGGGGGGTTTAACACTGCGGTCCTCAAGTGGTTAATCTATCTCTCATGGTAACATTTTTCATATTCCTCCTCCTTGCAAAAAAGGCTGGTACCACACAAAAGTAGAAAAGTAAAAAGATTAGCTCTTTATTAGATTGCCATTAAAATGACAGCATTGTCAAAAAATAAAAAGGCTATGGCAGCCGCCATAGTCTTTTTAGTGGGCCTTGGGTGGTAAATGGTACAAATCCAGCCCTATGCACAAGCAGGTTTATAGACAGGCACTCAAAACTTTCAAAACTTTTTCTGCTGTTATGATTTGGAGTTATCACATACTTAAGGAGCACTGGCCCTTTAGTAGTCAGTGCCAAACAGTTGTATGCTGGGCGTTCTTTTTATCTATAATAATGTCAGAAACACCTGAATGGCTGAAACTTGATTGGCTGCTTTATGCTCCACCCACTTCGGTGAATTTTTAACCTTGGTCACCAAGTGACCAACTGTGCTTTGGAGTTTGGAGACTCTGTCTTTATTATTGTGAGAATGGCAGCCTTTTAAATTTCCACATGAATGGTTGAAATCTGATTGGCTGTTTGTAATTCCACTCAGGTGTCTGAGGGAGGGGGGAGTAGTTAGGGAGACACCTAGAACATATCTTCCCCAGGTAGTAAGGGATCTCTGTATACCAAGTCTTGTTAAAGTTGGTTAGGGTCTTATAAGTGATGGCAGCATATACCGTACATACACACACACGTCCGTGTGTGTGTGTGTGTGTGTGTGTGTGTGTGTGTGTGTGTGTGTGTGTGTGTGTGTGTGTGTGTGTGTGTGTGTGTGTGTGTGTGTATTGCGTTTAATGATAATATGTAAAAAATATAAAAAAGAAAAAAGAAACAAATTAAAAATGTATGTGAAATAATGCAGCAAGAGCTTCAGCTTTTCAATGGTTCTCTATCTGTTAATGTTTTGCAAGCAGAAGAGAGTGTGACATTACAAGAGCAATGTCCTCAGACTTGGTGACTGATAACTAAGTTCAATTATTCTCTATTCAACTATCATCACTATGATGCACCAAAATGACATATTATTCTTATAAAATGTGCCAGTCAAACCAGCAGATGGAGCTCTGAACAAATATCACATATGTGTTTGTCATATTTAACATGTTGCTATTTAATTGCAAAAATTATTAACGAAGATTTACTTCAAGTGGCATTCATTTACTGAGCTGAGGAATTGTGATCATTTGGCTTAGTGCTGTCATTACTGCCTAAAACACAAGGCAAAAGGCAACATAAAGCTAAAAGTGCAAACTATCACACTTTTAGAACTACAGTGGTGTGAAAAACTATTTGCCCCCTTCCTGATTTCTTATTCTTTTGCATGTTTGTCACACTGAAATATTTCTGCTCATCAAAAACCGTTAACTATTAGTCAAAGATAACATAATTGAACACAAAATGCAGTTTTAAATGAAGGTTTTTATTATTTAGTGAGAAAAAAAACCTCAAAACCTACATGGCCCTGTGTGAAAAAGAAATTGCCCCCGGAACCTAATAACTGGTTGGGCCACCCTTAGCAGCAATAACTGCAATCAAGCGTTTGTGATAACTTGCAACAAGTCTTTTACAGCGCTCTGGAGGAATTTTGGCCCACTCATCTTTGCAGAATTGTTGAAATTCAGCTTTATTTGAGGGTTTTCTAGCATGAACCACCTTTTTAAGGTCATGCCACAACATCTCAATAGGATTCAGGTCAGGACTTTGACTAGGCAACTCCAAAGTCTTCATTTTGTTTTTCTTCAGCCATTCAGAGGTGGATTTGCTGGTGTATTTTGAGTCATTGTCCTGCTGCAGCACCCAAGATCGCTTCAGCTTGAGTTGACAAACAGATTGCCGGACATTCTCCTTCAGGATTTTTTGGTAGACAGTAGAATTCATGGTTCCATCTATCACAGCAAGCCTTCTAGGTCCTGAAGCAGCAAAACAACCCCAGACCATCACACTACCACCACCATATTTTACTGTTGGTATGATGTTCTTTTGCTGAAATGCTGTGTTACTTCTACGCCAGATGTAACGGGACACGCACCTTCCAAAACGTTCAACTTTTGTCTCGTCGGTCCACAAGGTATTTTCCCAAAAGTCTTGGCAATCATTGAGATGTTTTTTAGAAAAATTGAGACAAGCCGTAATGTTCTTTTTGCTTAAAAGTGGTTTGCGCCTTGGATATCTGCCATGCAGGCTGTTTTTGCCCAGTCTCTTTCTTATGGTGGAGTCGTGAACACTGACCTTAATTGAGGCAAGTGAGGCCTGCAGTTCTTTAGATGTTGTCCTGGGGTCTTTTGTGGCCTCTTGGATGAGTTTTCTCTGCGCTCTTGGGATAATTTTGGTCGGCCGGCCACTTCTGGGAAGGTTCATCACTGTTCCATGTTTTTGCCATTTGTGGATAATGGCTCTCACTGTGGTTCACTGGAGTCCCAAAGCTTTAGAAATGGCTTTATAACCTTTACCAGACTGATAGATCTCAATTACAGTACTTTTGTTCTCATTTGTTCCTGAATTTCTTTGGATCTTGGCATGTCTAGCTTTTGAGGTGCTTTTGGTCTACTTCTCTGTGTCAGATAGCTCCTATTTAAGTGATTTCTTGATTGAAACAGGTGTGGCAGTAATCAGGCCTGGGGGTGACTACAGAAATTGAACTCAGGTGTGATAAACCACAGTTAAGTTATTTTTTTAACAAGGGGGGCAATCACTTTTTCACACAGTGCCATGTAGATTTGGAGTTTTTTTTCTCACTAAATAATAAAAACCATCATTTAAAACTGCATTTTGTGTTCAATTATGTTATCTTTGACTAATAGTTAACGGTTTTTGATGAGCAGAAACATTTAAGTGTGACAAACATGCAAAATAATAAGAAATCAGGAAGGGGGCAAATAGTTTTTCACACCACTGTATGCCTGGTTGTAGATGGATGAGTACTTACACAGGGACAGTTGGCAATATTAAGATTGACCACTTATGCCATTCGCGGCAGTATATCTACGTCCCGCAAGACTTCAGTTCCTGCCCAGGGTTGTAGAAGATATACGTCTATTGCTGCGAACGGGCACCAATCGCTCCTGGGTGGGTACTCGTCACCGGCCGTTAGAGGAGAGATCAATGATTCGGAATACAGTTCCCATTCATTGTTCTAAGTCCCCGGGTCAATGACCGCCGGCATCAATGAGAAGCCTGTGTCATTGTAACTAAGGAAGTAACACATCCAAGCATTACTTCCTGTTTGCATACTTATAGTACGGTAATAGGAAATAATACATGAGGACATCTTGTGGCCAAATAGTAAAATTACACCTACATACATTTTTTTTTATATAAAATACACATACATTACATAAAAATGAACTCCTTATCTCTCACACTCTACCATACTTACCCAAATAAAACTTTTGCATAATAATAAAAAAAATGGCAATTAAATCATTGCCTTTGGGACTAAACTTTTTTTAATATATATATATATATATATATATATATATATATGTCAAGAGGGTATATTACTGTTAATTTTGAAAATACGGCCTTGTTATTAGTGATGGATGAAAAAATGCACCTTTATTTCCAAATAAAATATTGGCGCCATACATTGTACTATGGAAATATTTTAAATGTTGTAATAGCCAGGACAATAAAATGTGTGGGTTTTAATTATGGTAGCATGTATTATTTTAAAACTATAATGGCCGAAAACTGAGAAATTATGATTTTTTTTCCATGTTTTTCTTAATTTTTCTGTTGAAATGCATTTAGAATAAATGCTTGGTGTAATTTGCCTTCTTAGCAGAATCATTCTTAACAAAATGATCCACCCAAAGAAAGCCTAATTGGTGCCCAAAAAAATAATAATTTGATGATTACATTGTTATTAACACTATAAGTCCCTCCCCTGTCCATAACATTTGACAATATTATATAGGAGAGAACAGAGGCGCCAAAGGGATAAAAGGGGTTTTAAAGGAGCTTAAAAGCCAAAAATTTGGTAATTAGAGGAGGCAGTGGTGGACTTACCTCCTCCAAGCAGACACAACACGACTGTACATTCAGTCTATTTATTAACGAACTCCAGATAAAACAAAGCAACGCGTTTCACGGGTCAGTGCCCGCTTCCTTAGGCAATAGAAAAAGGAGTTACAGCATCTAGCAAAACAAACAACACTCGGCAACAGAGGTGCCGAGTGTTGTTTGTTTTGCTGGATGCTTTAACTCTTTTTTTCTATTGCCTGAGGAAGCGGGCGCTGACCCGTGAAACGCGTTGCTTTGTTTTATCTGGAGTTCGTTAATAAATAGACTGAATGTACAGTCGTGTTGTGTCTGCTTGGAGGAGGTAAGTCCACCACTGCCTCCTCTAATTACCAAATTTTTGGCTTTTAAGCTCCTTTAAAACCCCTTTTATCCTTTTGGCGCCTCTGTTCTCTCCTATATAATATTGTATCCACCCTGGGTTGAGGGTTGCGACCCTTTTCTACTATCTATAGAGAGCGACTTCTTATTCCTGAGTGGGGTCAGGATAATCTCCCCACCTGCCTTTACAGTGGTTGCCTATTGGTGACCCATGCTTGTGAGTATAACAACTATTACTCTTTGTCATTATCCTCTTTGTCAATACATACTACACTATTGGGGCTCTTGGTGTTCCTCTGTTTATCTCGTTTATAACATTTGACAAGGGTGTTCTGCAATTTTGTAGCATACCGGTACATGCTGATCTTTTGGACTATGAGGGCTGGTATTGCTCAGGGAGTAGAACCCCACACTCATGGCCTCAAATTCCCTGTATAATACAAGCCTCCATGGGGAAAAGGGCATTAATAAACCTTGGAGGGGGGTGCATGCGTGACAAAAAAAAGTTTTAATAAAAAAAATAGATACCCAACAACTGAGGAAATGTTCAAAATGTAAAATATACCCCTACATTTTATATTCCATATATGTATAAGCTTCACCTCTTTTTAGCAGGAAAATGCTTTCTTCATTGCCAACATCACTTAGGCCACATTCACAATGGAGCATTGTGGTGCGATGTAACAGCCACGTTGTAAAGCAGAATGATGCACTGCAATGTCCCACCTGTATTCAAAGTGCGGCTGGCGCAGTCTAACGGTGTGCAGCATCCCAAAACAAGTTTGCTAACAGTGGCACTGAAGCATATTTTTCATTGAATGTGTGCTTCATTGCATACTCTATCTATCTATCTATCTATCTTTCATAATTCTATAAACAGTGCTTTGCTCGAAGAAGTTGAAAGAAACCTTTTTATGAATCTTTTCAAAAAATAACATTTTGACATACACAATTGGAAGACCAATTATATAATTGATGAGGATAGCACAGGCTCAGGAATAAAATTTAACATACATTCCTCATTTAAGTTCTCTTGGGAACATTGGGGGTTAAAACTACTCATGGCAACTTTTCATGGTCATCTTTCAAAACAACAGTTTGATGGCATGAAATGGAGTGGCCTCACTTGAGCTATATCCCTTTCTGTTGCGCCTGTATTTGAAAGCTGTTCAGCAACGCAATGGTGATGAATGCGACTGATTATTTTACAAGAGAGCCAGAATTAAAGACCACTAATCAGAATCCATTCTGGCAGTCAAAGCAAAAGAACACATTCAGTCTCAATTGAAAAATAATTAATACACTTGTGTTATCACAATGAGGAACACAGATTGACAGCTGAGTCACCTGACCTCTGTGATTAGCTGAAAAACTCCAGACATTATCGCCAACCACCACTGGTTCTGAAGTTTACTTTTATTGGATTTTCTAATGGCCGAACAGATAGGCCAACAATCTCTTTGGGGAGAAACCCCAATGAGATAATCATGGGTTAATCATGTAATTATTTCATAACAACCAAGGATTGGATAAGAAGTAGTACACTATTACCGGACTTGTCCATTCCCTCCTATGGTTTTGGCTTTTTGTAAGTTGACAGTGACCTCAAATTACCCTATTACGCTTATTGATGTCATCCAACTGCTTTATGCTCTAAAAGATTTCTTTCAGCTCGCAGCTCAACGCGTGAATTCGCTAATGTATCTTAAATTACCAAATGAAGGCCGTAAATGGGTCAATTTTCAACCTTAATGTACGAGATCCACGTCATGCCAAGCCATCTTTGCAAGAGTGGTCGTGATTTTTTATAAGACCACCTGAGAAGAGTAATCCGATTCCACCTAGGAAAGCTGTCACACTGTTTGCGAACGTAGGAGTGCCTGGGCAACATGCCTGTGAATGCATTAGCCGGGTCCTCAAAATGACTCCAACAAAAGCACAGCCTGGAGCATTTTTTTGCCACTGAATCCTATTTCTTATGCAGGCCTTGAGCTGTGATGGCAAATAATTCCTAGGCCCATCTTCATATTTTGCTGTCGTTTCTTAGCAGCAGCTGAGAAAAATGCAGAGCTGCTCTCCCCTGCAAGTGCTCAGAAGCAGAAATATGTTTTATCTATGAGCAGGATCAACATCAAAACAAAGGCCTGACTTGCAAGAGTTGTCTGAGACGTGTTGTGGGAACAGTATGGTGAAGCTTGGCAGTTCTCCTGCTGCTAGCCTTCAGTCATCTACCAAATTACCATTATGACAAACCCTGGGCTTAATGTTGTCAGCAACATGCAGCTCTTGGACGTGCTTGTGCCAGCAATATTTTAATTGGAAGCACTGCAATTAGTATGAATTTATGAGCTTTTTTCTTTTCTAAACATACATGCAGCTTAAGGCAGAAGGAGTTGTTAAAGACATTCTCCAATTATATGTGCCCAGCGTGCTCTTCCCGCTGACTGAGGATGTGATACAGAATCATGGATAAATAATTCTAATCTTCAGTATTGCATCAATAAGTATCTTACTGCCTTAACAGATAAACAAGCCTGTTACCTACCAAATCTAAACCTGTAAATATGCAGACCAATGAGTTATCTGTTTGGAGTACCGAATCGGGGGCATACCTAGAAATTGCCACGCCCCAAACTCAGTGTCATGTAGGGCCCCCTCCCCCCCCCCCCCGGTTCTCCGCATTGTGTACCCCACCATACAGGGTTTTTATCCTGCCTCCATACGTGATTTTTACACCCAAAATCCCCCCCCCCCCCCCTGCAAGATATAGCAAAGAATTGGCAGCAGATCATGATACTAAACCTGCTTCCAGCGGCAGGACAGGTCCTCATTCCTCTTTTCAGGGCAGCCATACCTGTACAAATTATCTCCTAACTGCTAGTCACTACTCCCTTCTACCATACCTAACACTAGCCTTATCCATTAACTACTTGCCGACCACGTCACGCCGAAGGGCGTGGCTGCAGCGGAAGCCCCAGAACCGCCTAACACCGATTGGCGTAAGGTCCTGCGGGCCTGTTTTGCAGGAGATCGTGTATGCTGATGCGCGCGCATCCCATTCTTGGATGGCGGAGCTCCGTCTCCCAGCGTCGAGCGCCGCTAGGAGACAATTAGATGGCAAATCCGCCGTCTGTTAACATAGTACAGCGCTGCGATCAAAGGCAGCACTGTACTGGGGACAGCCGTGTGACACGGCTGTCCCCCTGGGACACAGGAGAGAGATCAGCTCTCATAGGCTAAAGCCTATGACAGCCGATTGCTGTCATTGGCTGGCTGGGGGGAAGAAGGGAGTTAGAAAAAAATAAATAAATAGGGAAATTTGTTTGTAAAAAAAGAACATAAATATTGGTAAAAAAAATAAACAAACATCTGGGGGGCGATCAGACCCAACCAACAGAAATCTCTGTTGGTGGGAGGAAAAAGGGGGGAATCACTTGTATGCTGACTTGTGCGGCCCTGCAGCGAGGCCTTAAAGCTGCAGTGGCCAATTTAGCAAAAAATGGCCTGGTCACTAGGGGGGTTTAACACTGCGGTCCTCAAGTGGTTAAGCTATCTCTCATGGTAACATTTTTCAAATTCCTCCTCCTTGCAAAAAAGGCCGGCACCACACAAAAGTAGAAAAGTAAAAAGATTAGCTCTTTATTAGATTGCCATTAAAATGACAGAATTGTCAAAAAATAAAAAGGCTATGGCGGCCGCCATAGTCTTTTTAGTGGGCCTTGGGTGGTAAATGGTACAAATCCAGCCCTATGCACAAGCAGGTTTATAGACAGGCACACACAGCCATGGGCCCATCTTATTCCCTCTGGTGGAGTTACTAGCACCTGGTGGGAGATGTATTAATTAGTGTGAATCGGAGTGGCCAACTGGCAACTCTGTTATTGTTACTGATGGGCTGCTGGGACTAATACTCTCACCTGATTAGTACCTTCCCCAAAAAAGTTCTGCACTTCTCTTGTCTGTAATAGTGCTTAGCTCTTGTGTGCAACTGTTGGGTGCAATAATCAGACTGCTCTTGTGTGACAACCTTGTCTGACTTTTGTCCTCATATTTGATTGTCACTTGGACAGACCCTGATTGTGTACTTTGACCTGCTGTTGTCTAGCCCCTCCTACCGTGTATGACCTTAGCCTTGGACTACTGTCTTGCCCTACTGGGCTTTCCTCCAAGATTTTCTGTTGCTGAAGCAGACTGTTTGGCTATTGCTCCTGCCCGTATCCTGCCTAGAGGGGTTCTACTGGTACTTTTGAATTGGGACCTTCAGTTCTTATACCTTGCAAACTTAAAGGGATACTGTAGGGGGGTCAGGGGAAAATGAGTTGAACTTACCCGGGGCTTCTAACGGTCCCTCGCAGACATCCTGTGTTGGCGCAGCCACTCACCGATGCTCCGGCCCCGCCTCCGGTTCACTTCTGGAATTTCAGACTTTAAAGTCTGAAAACCACTGCGTCTGCTTTGCTGTGTCCTTGATCCCGCTGATGTCATCAAGAGCGCACAGCTCAGGCCCAGTATGGTCTGTGTCTGTGCAGTACACTCCTGGTGACATCAGCGGGAGCGAGGACACGGGCGTGCAGGCGCAGTGGTTTTCTGACTTTAAAGTCAGAAATTCCAGAAGTGAACTGGAGGCGGGGCCGGAGCATCGGTGAGTGGCTGCGCCAACACAGGATGTCTGCGGGGGACCATTAGAAGCCCCGGGTAAGTTCAGCTCATTTTCCCCCGACCCCCCTACAGTATCCCTTTAAGGCCTGAATGTTACTAATTGCTGTCACAATGTATGAAATCTCCCGAAGCTGAGCAGGAATGTGCTACATAGGGTGAAGACTAGTATAGGAACTGAAGCAAAGGCACTTACAGTTACAGTCCTGTATTTCAAGCACACAGCAATGTGATGTGTCCACAGCACAATGATAGTGAATGGGAGCTCAAGACCCCATAAATTGCAGTGGTGTGTGTGTGTGGGGGGGAGGGGGGGAGGGGGGAGATCCTAAGCACCAGGGGCATGGCAAAAAAAGATGAAATGATACACAGTAGTAGTAAAAGAGGAGTACAAGCAGGAGAGCTCCTGTTGCAGGACATAAAGTATCAGTTGGGTAAATAAATCTAATATTGCCAACTGCAATTGGGTACAATGGACACATCTGACTATTAACTGAAACATTAATAAACAACGTCAGCATTGCCCTTTGGGGTTTGCTTAAATGATTGCTCACTTTAAATTTTTAAATGCCAAGAAAATGTGACCAGCCCTTATTGGCATGGCCTTGAGTTGCAATGGGCATTAATGCTTTTTTCTAGTCATCAAACTTGTCAATTCTAGGAGACCACTAATCACGATGGAGTATTATGTCTTTCAACATAAATATGTCAAATGCTTAAAAAATGCCTAGTTGTATTTTTATTCATCTGTCATGTGTGGGTCTCTGCCACTACCTTACCTGGAGGTCCCTGTCACTACCTAACATGGGGGTCTCTGCCACCACCTTACCTGGGGGTCCCTGTCACTACTTAACATGGGGGGTCTCTGCCACTACCTTACCTGGGGGTCCCTGTCACTACCTAACATGGGGGGTCTCTGCCACTACCTTACCTGGGGGTCCCTGTCACTACCTAACTTAGAGGTCTCTGCCACTACCTTATCTGGGGATCCCTGTCACTATCTAACCAAGGGGGTCCCTGTCACTACCTAACTTAGGGGTTCCTGCCACTACCGAGCCTAGAGGGTTCCTGCCACTACCTAATCTAGGGGGTCCCTGATGCTACCTAACCCAGGGCCGGCGCTACCATTAAGGCAAAGGAGGCAGCTGCCCCAGGGCCCCAGAGCTTGTAGGGGCCCCCAGTGGCTACAAGAGGGAAAAAAAAATTTTCAAATCGGCCTTATAGTTTTTGAGAAAATCGATTTTAAAGTTTCAAAGGAAAAAAAAACACATTTAAAATCCTGCCGACTTTAATGGTTAATAACAAATCCACCTTAAATGCTAGAAACCCTAAATTTGCAGGATATGTTATGTTAAGGAGATCATTAGGAATAAGAGGAAAAAACAATTTCTCAAAAAGACCTTATAGTTTTTGAGAAAATCGATTTTAAAGTTTAGAAGGAAAAAAGTATAGTTTTAAATGCGGTAAATGTCACTTTTAGTAGCAAACCTAACGGTAGTGTAATTTTACATGCATTAAACGAAAGCGCAATAAATTTCCTGACGGGGTTTCCATGGGGTCTATACGCAGCCGCAGCGCTTTGGCCAGGGATCGCTATACTGCCGCAATATGGCTGTATGAAGATCCCTGGCATTTTTTCCTATTTTCCCAATTTTTTTTTATGTTTAGAGTGTGGGAATTTTTTTTTAAAAAAAATTATGTGGGGTCCCCCCTCCTGAAACTTTTTAACCCCTTGTCCCCCATGCAGGCTGGGACAGCCAGAATGTGGAGCTCTGACCGATTGGGACTTCACACCCTGACTATACCAGCTGCAAAAAAGGTCCCCTAATGCCGATTTTTGTTCCGGGGTATATGTTGGGGGGGGGGGGGGGGCAGGTTTATTTTGCCCTGGGGCCCCATTGTTGCTTAAACCGGCCCTGACCTAACCTAGGGGGTCCCTGTCGTTACCTAACCTAGGGGGTCCCTATCACTACCTAACCTAGGGGGTCCCTGTCGCTACCTAACCTAGGAGGTCCCTGTCGCTACCTAACCTAGGGGGTCCCTGTTACTACCTAAGCTAGGGGGTCCCTGTCACTACCTAAAATGGGGGTCCCTGTCACTATATAAGCTGTAGGGTCCCTGTCACTACCTAACCTAGAGGGTTCCTGCCACTACCAAACCTTTGGGTCCCTGTCACTACCTGACCTTGGGGGTCACTGTCACTGCCTAACATGGGGGTACTTAACATGGGGGTCTCTGCTGCTACCTAACATGGGGGGTCTCTGCCACTACCTTATCCAGGGGTTCCTGTCACTACCTAAACTAGGGGGTCCCTGTCACTACCTAACCTAGGGGTCCCTGCCACTACCTAACCTAAGGGGGTCCCTGCCACTACCGAGCCTAGAGGGTCCCTGCCACTACCTAACCTAGGGGGTCCCTGACGATACTTAACCTAGGGGGGTCCCTGTCACTACCTAACCTAGGGGGTCCCTGTCGCTACCCAACCTAGGGGGTCCCTGTCGCTACCAAACCTTGGGGGTGACACTACCTGACCTTGGGGGTCCCTGTCACTACTTGTCCTTGGGTGTCTGTCACTGCCTAACATGGGGGAAAAGGTAACCCTAATATTTAGTGACAAAAAAAACCTACAGAAAACAGTAACAAATGTACACAAGAAAGGATGTGGTTTTTACAGGGGAGGGGTGTCTGACCAGGGGAGGCGCAATTATAGTGTTTGCCACATACGCCATATTACCCAGATACGCCTCTGCTCAAGATTTTCTGTATTTTATCCCTCTGACTGAGAGGGGCTTGTATTCACTTTTGTAATAATAGAGGCATCACTAGGGTTGGAGTCACCCATTGCAGAAACTCGTGGTGTCAGCCCTTTCATGAACCTCCAACCTCACCAGGCTAAACAAAACCAGTAATACTTTTTTTGTAGTAGCATTACTTTACTGGCATTTGTTGAGAATGGGGTTTGGAAGGGGTTATACTGGACCTATTTTCTATAGGAGGAGAGAGGGGTTAAGGTTAGGGATTGTTATACTGGCCACATTTTGTTATAGCGTGTGTGTGTGTGTGTGTGAGGGGTGGAGGGGGGAGGGTTCTGGCTATGCTTGGTATGAGGGGGGGTGAAGGAACAGCAATAGAAGAAAAAGACTGGGTCTCCACCTGGATAAATGCAATTGTAGCACTATTTTATTGCACCATAGTGACAAAACAACACAACGTTTCGGCCAGCAGGCCTTTATCAAGTGTTACATAGCCGAGCTAGTGCTCACAAATAAATTATACACCATGAGTAAAAAACAATATAACAATATCACATTCACATATCAATCCAAGACAATGTAAGACAATACATTCCCTTGAAACATATTAATTGCTTCTGTAGCGGTTTGGCCAGGGGTGCCTCTATTCATTTTGTCACTCCAGGCGAGAAAACCTGTGGCGCCCTCCCCCCCCCCTCAAGCCCCTCCCCCCAGGAAAATAATCATAATGCAGCATCGTTTCACCAGAAAATAATCATAATGCGGCAGTGTTTCATCAGAAAATAATAGTAATTATCGTAATTCAGAATCGTAATTCACCAGAAAATAATCGTAATGTGGCAGTGTTTCACCAGAAAATACACTTATTGCAGCAGTAGTTCACCGGAAAATATTTGTAAGGTGGTAGCGTTTCACCAGAAAATACACTTATTGCAGCAGCATTTCACCAGAAATTAATCATAGGGCAGCAGCGTTTCACCAGAAAATAATCGTAATCGGGCAGCGTTGTCAGAAAATAATCGTAATGCGGAAGTGTTTCACCAGAAAATACACGTAATCCGAGCAGAGGGAAAGAGTAGAGAGGGAGAGGCAGCATAAGATGTAAGAGGGGGGTAGAGGAACAGAGAGGGGGAGGGATAGACAGCATAAGATGGAAGAGAGTGCAGAGGAACAGAGAGGGGTAGAGACAGCATAAGATGGAAGAGGGGGCAGAGGAACAGAGAGGGGAGAGGGAGAGACAGCACAGCACTAAAGCACAAGTTTACAGCTTTACCAGCCTACAGCCTAACCAGCTTTCAAAGAAAACTCTAGTATAAAAAGAGCAGGGCACATTCTAGCAGTTATAACAGTACTGGGAGTCTGCACACAGGACAGGAAGTGTTCTTAGCAGCCTGCCTGCATACCTTCTCTTCTGCCTGTGCATGCAGTTTATCATCTCTGGAGTAGTGATGGGTCGTTCGCGAACGAGCCGACTCTAGGAGCCGGCTCTTTGCTGCGAACGACAAGAGCCGATTCTCAGTTTTGAAAGAGCCGATGCCTCAGCTACCCCACAGAGCTCTGCTTTGCTCTGCAATAAAGGGCGCTGAGGCATGTTGGAAGATGTAGTCCTCCTCTTGCAGCTTGTAGGAGTGTATGGGGCAGAGCAGAGCAGTAGCAGGAGGGATTGCCCCAGTCAGAGAAGCAGTCTGGAATTGTCATGGAGACGGGGGCGGGGCTTTTACTCCGATTCTGAGTGGTGTTTAGTGATATTTAATGAAGAGCCGATTCAGAGCCGTAAGAGCCGGCTCTTTAATGGGAGCCGATTCAGAAGAGCGATTCTCTGAAAAGATCCGGAATTCCCATCACTACTGTGGAGCAGAAACTTCCCTTCTCCCGGGCTGTGTTGCTGTCTTGTGCGGTGGCGGGGCTCCAACACGGACACATCACATTCTTCTCTCTGTGACTGCATCTGTCCCCTGGCTGTCTCGCTCCAGTGTCTGTGTGCAGCCAATGACACAGGTGGGGGGTCACACTGTCGGGGGCATAAGCTGGCTGGCCGCTGGCTCCAGGTTTGACTGGCATGGGACGGAGTTAAAGGCTGGGCCACACGAGGTAAACACTTTACCTGTGTGGCTACTGAGAAGAAGGGGCACGGCTTTAAAGAAGGAGCCTGGCAGAGAAGAGCAGTATTGATTGCACTATTGGCTGGGGAGAAGTGGAGGTGGAGGCACTGCTGAGCACATGGTAGCGTGCCGAGCACCGGGGACTGAGTCGGGAGGTTATATAATATTAAAAAAAAAACATGGTCACGGTAGCAGCGGCGGGGGAATGCGCCTCACCACCTTATGGCGCCTCACCACCTCATGGCGCCCCAGGCAACCGCCTATACTTGCCTGGTGGGTGAGACGCCCCTGGGTTTGGCCGTACTAATTTCACTCTAATTAGTTTCTTTGTGCTCAGGCTTTCTGAAAATATTATTAATAAGTTGACTGTAGAATGAATAAAAATGTTGAGTACTGCATGTGATACACTTTTTTTTTGGGGGGGGGGGATTTGCAAATCCCGTAAAATACTATTGCTACTTATAGTTGCCTATAGCTGATTCTGATAGTCTCACAAAAGCATATTCTATAACAATTATTGGAAATATCATTACACCGTCAAATAAAGCTGTTGTTAGCCTTCAAGTTGAGACAAATGAGGCCCCAGCAAGGTAACCGCTTTGGGCCTTCCTGCGTTAAAGAGAACTGCGTTAGTTGCGCAACTAGATAGGAAAGATCTTAGAAAAAAGACAGTTAAAATACAAAATTTTAGAGAAGTACAGTTCATCTCCACTTATGACAATCATGCAGGCCTGGTGAAAAAAACTATTTTGGATAATTGGTCATTGATTGAAGCAGACCCTTTATTATCCAAGGTATTCTCCTCCCCTCCATCCTTTGTTTACCGGAAAGGAAAAAGCTTACGAGATAAGTTAGTGAGAGCTGACATTAAAAAGCACACTGTGCAACAAAACACTTTCCTGCCAAAAAAGATGGGGACTTTTGCTTGCTTAAACTGCCAAAATTGCTCCAGCATTATAAAGGGCGACCACATTAGACATCCCACTAAGGGCAATAAAATTAATATTAATGGACATTTTTCTTGCGTGACATCTAATGTAGTTTATTTTCTCAAATGCCCTTGCGGGATGGGCTATGTGGGCCAAACATCTCGTGAGGTCAGAGTGAGGATTAACGAACATCGAAGCAATATTCGCTTATACAGGAAATACCATGATGATCCTAATAGGAAATTTGATTCCCCTATAGGAAAGCAATTTTACGATTGTGAACACATGGTTGGCGAATTACGTTGGTGTGTATTAGAACAAGTCGTTACTACTGAAGGAATGGACGGACAGACATCCTTGCTCAGACGTGAACATAGATGGATCGATAAGCTAAGCACTTTACCACCTAATGGACTGAATGATGAATTTAACTTAAAATGCTTTTTATGAATATCCTTTGTTCTATTGTACTGTCTCTTTAAACTTGGCCATTCGCTCTCTAAGCATGTGCGCGCCCCTTGGGGGCGTGTTTTTTACTCATAGTGTGTAATTTATTTGTGAGCACTAGCTCGGCTATGTAACACTTGATAAAGGCCTGCTGGCCGAAACGTTGTGTTGTTTTGTCTCTATGGTGCAATAAAATAGTGCTACAATTGCATTTATCCAGGTGGAGACCCAGTCTTTTTCTTCTATTGCTGTGGATTGTTGCACCTTGTAGGATCCGGGTGTGGACTGGTGGACTTCCTGGCTTCACATATTATTGCAGTTGAGCTTCTAGGACTGCTTCTTTTTTCCTTGGGTGAGGGAACAGCACCATGCTGGAAACACTTGCTATTGGGGGTGGGGGGTTTCATGGGACACCTTTTCTAAGTGGTGAATAGGAGAATGTTAAAGTGAACACCATGTGACCCTGGTGGCTTCTGAACTCCGTTATCAGCTCAGCACAGAGCAACCAGACTGGAGAAGTACATCAGGCACTAGACTGGTCTATATTTACATTGCCTTGCTCCATTCTACCTTGGCCTGGCATTTGGTTTCATCCTCCTTGTTGGTGACACTTGGACACCCCCCTAGTTACACCACTGCACAAGGCCAGACACGTGCATGAGCAGTAGGGACCTACTCATCTTTGTAAGTACTCGGGATGCAGCTACTTCCAAAGCCTTCCTAGGAGTCCCAAAGAGATATTTGACCTGCAGTTCGAACAACTTAAACAGTGGAACAGCAATGGAACAAGGGCACAGAGAGAGGGCCAGGAAGGCTGTATGTATGGGGACCCAGAGCTTTCTCTCTACATAGGTAGAGTTTCTTTTTTTTTCTTGTATCAGGGTTGCTTTAAAGAGAAACCGTGACCAAGAATTGAACTTCTTCCCAATCAGTACCTGATACTCCCTTTCCCATGAGATATTTATTCCTTTTCACAAACAGATCATCCGGGGACTCTGTATGGCTGATATTGTGGTGAAACCCCTCCCACAGTGTGATGTCAGGACCATGGTGCTGACATCACACTGTGGGAGCCTTGTTGCATTGTGGGAAATAACAGCTGTTTCCAACTGCCAAAAAAGCAAGCAGCAGCTACTTCCACTGACATCACCTGCCAGCAGTGAAAATGTCACCATATGATACATTTCAGAATGTAAATTAACACTGATTAAATCATTTATATATAATTACTGTAAAAATTAAGCAGCTTTTTCATTACGTTATTATCACTGGAGTTCTCTTTAACGCAGGAAGGCCCAAAGCGGTTACCTTGCTGGGGCCTCATTTGTCTCAACTTGAAGGCTAACAACAGCTTTATTTGACGGTGTAATGATATTTCCAATAATTGTTATAGAATATGCTTTTGTGAGACTATCAGAATCAGCTGTAGGCAACTATAAGTAGCAATAGAATTTTACGGGATTTGCAAATCCCCCCCCCCCCCCCCCCCAAAAAAAATAAATAAAAAGTGTATCACATACAGTACTCAACATTTTTATTCATTCTACAGTCAACTTATTAATAATATCTTCAGGAAGCCTGAGCACAAGGAAACTAATTAGAGTGAAATTAGTACAGCCAAACCGCTACAGAAGCAATTAATATGTTTCAAGGGAATGTATTGTCTTACATTGTCTTGGATTGCTTTGTGAATGTGATATTGTTATAAATTTGTGTTGATGTCTGTATATTATATTTTCATTATTTATGAGCATAAATAATCCAAATTTGTATATTTTTAGGCATGCTAGCATGGCCCAACCCCCTGCAGAAAATTCACCACCCAGGGCCCCTGAGATGGCTGCCAGACCCTATTCTGCTCAGCCCAGCCCCCGTCGCAATAACATTAGGTGTCCATCATTTGTCCACAAAAACATTGTTGGAGTCCCCAATATTTCCCTTCTCTTTTACTCAACAAAGGCAGAGTGCACACATAGCAGAGTCATCTAATCCTGGCAGGTCACCATAGCTGGAGAGGAGAGGGTAGATACCTTGCAGGGCCCCTACACACTCTGGTGCCCTGGGGCAATTGCCCCCTTTGCCTCTATGGAAGCGCTGGCCCTGTTCACACAGGTGCTGAAGAACCAAGAAACCTTTACAATTTACCTAAAGCTCTCCAGCCCAATTAAACCCAAATCATGCTCATTTTTTGTACATTATATGTATAGTTACATAGTTACATAGTTATTTGGGTTGAAAAAAGACATACGTCCATCGAGTTCAACCAGAGAACAAGTACAACACCAGCCTGCTCCCTCACATATCCCTGTTGTTCCAGAGGAAGGCGAAACACCCTTGCAAGGCATTGTCCAATTAGCCCCAAAAGGGAAATAGTTCCTTCCCGCATCCAGATGACAATCAGATAAAATCCCTGGATCAATATTCTTGGGCATTACCTAGTAATTCTAGCCATGGATGTCCCTCAACGCAAGGAAAGCATCTAAGCCCCCTTTAAATGCAGGTATAGAATTTGCCATAACTACTTCCTGTGGCAATGCATTCCACATCTTCAGAGCAGGGACAAGGTCCTCCAGCACCCAAGGCTGAGACACCAAAGTGCGCCCCTCCATCCCTCCCACCCCAGCCGTCACACACTGATTGCTATTAGACTAAGAGGCGCCACAGGGCCCACAACCTCCCCAACACCCTAATATCTAGTTATCTGGCTTGCAGTCACTGCTATGTATCCCCTTTTCTTATTTCTTCCTGCTTCATACACAATTAGGAATGACAGCTGAATGAATTGTGCGCCCCCTCTTACACTGCGCCCTGAGGCTGGAGCCTCTCCAGCCTATGCCTCGGCCCGGCCCTGCACATCTTAATCACTCACCTGGGGCTCCCCCGTCCGTGTTCCCCCTCCAGCTACTTGCCCAGAACTATGTTAACAGAGGAGCGGGGAAGCAATTAGTTCATGGGAAATGAACTTTTCCAATTCAAAATACACTGTCTAGTTCTGCCTGCCCGTAGCTCTGCACCTATGTATGAAGGTTTAAACCTGTTGTACATTAGCAGTTTCCTGTCTGCAGATGAGGACTTACAATTACAGCAAAGTCCCGGAACTCAGGCAACCGGAAGTCTCAGCTTACTGGCTTGCCTGAAGAGATAACATGGACTATGGTTTGGGGGTTTTGCCAGGGTTTTGGAGGACAAAAAAAAATCACTGTGTGTCCAGCAAGTGTCCAGCGCTGTCTTCTAACCTTTCTGTAGCTCCTAGCGGCTTTCTGGCGTTTGTGCACAGCTCCCGGCATGTCAGTTGACCCGACGTAGGTCAGATGACACGCCAAGTGCAGTGCACGGTGGACCTCAAAAAAGCCAATACAGGAAGGTTAGAAGACAGCACTGGACACTCTGTAAATATATTTTTTTAGCACAGGAGGGAGGCAGGGCCAGTTCTAGACTTTTTGCCCCCCCCCCCCCCATCCCCTATAGGTAGTATTATTGCCTCCAGTATAGGTAGCCTGGAGGGGTAGCAGCCAGGAAGAGGGAGCAGTGGGCACAGCGGTGGGGAAGGGGGGGGTCAGACCCCCCCCTCAGCTGGGGCTCCCCCATCCACACTCCCCCGTCAGCTATTTGCCCAGTATTACAGTAAGAGAGGAGTGGGGAAGGAATTATTCACCTCCTTCCGGTCCCGGCATTGCGTTCCACCACTCACTTCACTTTCTTCACTTTCTCACTGCTGCTGATTGTACTACGGAAGTACTGTGGGCGGCATTGCAGGAAGTGATGCGAGCGGGGGAACGCAATGTTTGGCCCGGAAGGAGGTGAATAATTGATTCCCCGCTCCTCTGTTAACATAGTGCTGGGCAAATAGCGGGAGTGGGAGCACGGACGGGGGAGCCCCAGGTGAGGGAGGAGGAGTCTGACCCCAACATCCCACCACTGTGCCTGCTGCTCCCCCTTCCTGGCTGCTGCCCCCTCAAGCTCAGCGCCCCCCCCCCACACACACACACGGCAAGGCGAGCGCAGCTCCTTTCACTTCTGCCACCCGAGGAACCTGCCTCACCCCGCCTCATGGCCGGCCCGGGGCTGGGGGAAGGTGAGTGTTTTTTTTTCGGTCGGTTGCTCCAGCACCCTGCAATCACATGTATCCGGCACCGGGCAGTTTCCTGTACTCACTAAGCCTGCTTTGTATATGCTTATTCAGGTGACTAGGACATTGGTGGGTCCAAGAGAAAACAGACAGTGATTTGAAAAAAAGGATCTTTAAAATCCTCTGTGCAGCATAAAAGAGATGATGATTGTACAGTGTCTGCTGTGCAGTATGTGAGGCACAGAGCTGTACATTTCGTGAGTAGGCCCCTGAGAATCTCTAATGGTAGAAGTGTGGTGAGCAGGGCCATATTAAATGCTTTTGTCAATCTTCTGGAAAAGACAGATTTAAAAAAAAACAAAAAAAAAAAAACCTTCCAAGCAGAGAAAAATTCTCAAGGATGGAGAAACAAGACACGAGGCTTAAGTGAGAACTTGGGTTATCAAAGCCCAAAAGTAAGATTTAGAAGCTGAGGTGAGTTTTCTTAAAGGGTACTTGAAGTGAGAGGCATATGGAGGCTGTCATATGTATTTCCTTTTAAACAGTACCAGTAGTCTGGCTGTCCTGTTGATCCTCTGCCTCTAGTACTTTTAGCCATAGACTCGGAATCAGCATGCAGAGCAGATGTTTATGACAAAAATGTCAAGATTATCCAGATGCGTGATTCAAGTGTGTGATTAAGACACTATTGCAGCCAAAGTGATCAGAATTGCCAGGCAACCGCTATTGTCTAAAAGTAAATAAATATGGCCGCCATTATAGCCATCTCACTTCAGGTGCCCTTTAAAAAAAATGTTGCTCAGTACCACAGCGCAATGAAACAGGACTTTGCAGGAAATGAGAGAAGTGAGGTAAGATCCCAGACCATGTCTCCTCCAGGATTTTTTGAAGGTTAAAGGGACACTTTGCTTTTTTAAAGGTTAAAGGGACACTTTGCTGTAAATACCTTAATTTTCAAAATACTGTATTTTATTTTTTATAGTATTGATTTTGCCAGCGTTTGCCAGTTGTAAAATCTTTCTCCACCCAAGACAAGTGTTGACATATTTACTGCTGGCAAGATCTATAACTGCAAGGCAAAAATGGGTATCCTTAATATTTTTTTTCTTTTTTTTTTAACAAAAAGGAAAAGTTTCTTTTTCCACAGCTCTTAGTGTCCATTCACACTTGAGCAGGAATCATGTGATTCCCGCTCACCGCAAACCACTAGCGTTGTTTTTAAAAACACTAGCCATTTAATCCTATGGCAGTATTCTCACTGCTGCAATTGCGGCATTTTGCAGCTAGTGTTAACCGCAAACGCGTTACATGCAGCGTTTTGCTGGCGATTCCTGAGCGATCGCGATTAGCATGTATAGAACCGCTAATCGCGATCGCTCCCAAAACACTAAAGTAATCGCTAGCGTTTTGCGATTTTAGATGTGAACGGGGCCTTAGGGTAGTGTTGGGCGAACACCTAGATGTTCGGGTTCGCGAACGTTCGCCGAACATCGCCGCGATGTTCGGGTGTTCACGCCGAAATCCGAACTTAATGGAAGTCAATAGGGACCCGAACTTTCGTGCTTTGTAAAGCTTCCTTACATGCTACATACCCCAAATTTGCAGGGTATGTGCACCTTGGGAGTGGGTACAAGAGGAAAAAAAATATTTGAAAAAGAGCTTATAGTTTTTGAGAAAATTGATTGTAAAGTTTCAAAGGAAAAACTGTCTTTTAAATGTGGAAAATGTCATGTTTCTTTGCACAGGTAACATGCTTTTTGTCGCCATGCAGTCATAAATGTAATACAGAGAAGAGGTTCCAGGAAAAGGGACCGGTAACGCTAACCCAGCACAAGCAGCAGCACACGTGATGGAACAGGAGGAGGCGCAGGAGGAGAAGGCCACGCTTTTTGAGACACAACATCCCAGGCCTTGCATGAGGACAAATAGCGTGCGGATATAGCAATGCTTTTTGCCGCCATGCAGTCATAAATGTAATAAAGATGAGAGGTTCAATAAACAGGGACCGGCAACGCTAACCCAGCAGCAGCAGCAGCAGCACACGTGATGGAACAGGAGGAGGCGCAGGAGGAGAAGGCCACGCTTTTTGAGACACAACATCCCAGGCCTTGCATGAGGACAAATAGCGTGCGGATATAGCAATGCTTTTTGCCGCCATGCAGTCATAAATGTAATAAAGATGAGAGGTTTAATAAACAGGGACCGGCAACGCTAACCCAGCAGCAGCAGCAGCAGCACACGTGATGGAACAGGAGGAGGCGCAGGAGGAGAAGGCCACGCTTTTTGAGATGCAACCCAGGCCTTGCATGAGGACAAAAAGCGTGCGGATATAGCAATGCTTTTTGCCGTCATGCAGTCATAAATGTAATAAAGATGAGAGGTTCAATAAACAGGGACCGGCAACGCTAACCCATCACAGATGGTCATTGTTCATGTTACTTGGTTGGGGTCCAGGAGTGTTGCATAGTCGTTTCCAATCCAGGATTGATTCATTTTAATTTGAGTCAGACGGTCTGCATTTTCTGTGGAGAGGCGGATACGCCGATCTGTGACGATGCCTCCGGCAGCACTGAAACAGCGTTCCGACATAACGCTGGCTGCCGGGCAAGCCAGCACCTCTATTGCGTACATTGCCAGTTCGTGCCAGGTGTCTAGCTTCGATACCCAATAGTTGAAGGGTGCAGATGGATTGTTCAACACAGCTACGCCATCTGACATGTAGTCCTTGACCATCTTCTCCAGGCGATCGGTGTTGGAGGTGGATCTGCACGCTTGCTGTTCTGTGGGCTGCTGCTGCATGGGTGTCAGAAAATTTTCCCACTCCAAGGACACTGCCGATACCATTCCCTTTTTGGCACTAGCTGTGGCTTGTGTTGTTTGCTGCCCTCCTGGTCGTCCTGGGTTTGCGGAAGTCAGTCTGTCGGCGTACAACTGGCTAGAGGAGGGGGAGGATGTCAATCTCCTCTCTAAAGTCTCCACAAGGGCCTGCTGGTATTCTTCCATTTTGACCTGTCTGACTCTTTCTTCAAGCAGTTTTGGAACATTGTGTTTGTACCGTGGATCCAGAAGGGTATAAACCCAGTAATTGGTGTTGTCCAGAATGCGCACAATGCGTGGGTCGCGTTCAATGCAGTCTAGCATGAATTGAGCCATGTGTGCCAGAGTCCTGCCAGAATCCTCATCATCCTCTTGTGAGCGTTGTGATAGTTGTTGTGATGCATCATAGTCGTCACCTTCTTTCTGGTCTGCTTCTGCTGACCATTCGCGCTGAATTGTGGAAGTCCAACGTGCACCGCTCTGGCCCTCGTCAGTGGTGGCAGGAAATTCCTGCTCCAACTCCAGCTGTTCCTCCTCCTCTTCTTCGTCATAGCTGCTGGGGCCAGCGTTTCCTGAAGTGGATGGCCTGATGTTGGTACCATCACGCTGATCGTTTTCTCCTTCAGATTCCCCCAGTTGCATCATGACAGCTGTTTCCTTGATTTTCAACATTGACCTCTTCAGTAAACACAGCAGTGGTATGGTAATGCTGACTGAAGAGTTGTCACTGCTCACAAGCAACGTGGATTGCTCAAAATTTTGGAGGACTTGGCAGAGGTCCAACATGTTGGCCCAATCGGATCCACAGAAGCTTGGCAGCTGTCCGGATGCGCCTCGGTACTGCGCCGTCATGTACTGGACCACTGCACTCTTCTGCTTGCAAAAGCGGGCTAGCATGTGCAGCGTAGAATTCCAGCGCGTAGGGACATCACACAGCAAGCGATGGTGGGGGAGATTGAAGCGCTCCTGCATCTTGGCGAGTGCCCCCGAAGCAGTACTGGAATTTCTACAATGTTTGGCCACTCGTCGCACCTTCAACAGAAGATCGGCCACGCCTGGGTATGTCCTCAGGAACCGCTGAACTACTAGGTTCATCACGTGCGCCAGGCAAGGGATGTGTGTCAGCTTAGCCAACCTTAAAGCGCGAATGAGATTACTCCCATTATCACACACAACCATGCCCGGTTTCAGGTCCAGCGGTGCCAGCCACAAATCCGTCTGTTCCTTTATTCCCCTCCAAATTTCCTCCCCTGTGTGCTGCTTATCCCCAAGGCAGATCAGCTTCAGCAACGCTTGCTGACGCATGCCAACAGCTGTGCTGCACTGCTTCCACGATCCTACTGCTGCTGGGTTAGCATTTCCGGATGAGGTACAGCTTTGAGATGCGTTGGAGGAGAAGGAGTCAGAGAGGTAGGTGCTGCTGTTGTTATCCAGTGGTAGGGACGGCGGTGCAGCTGTTTGCGGCGTGGGCAACACCCGCGCCGTAGCAGGTGAGGAATCGCTGCCAGGCTCCACAAGGTTCACCCAGTGCGCGGTAAGGGAGATGTATTGACCCTGGCCGAACGCACTCGTCCAGGTGTCAGGGGTGAGGTGAACCTTGCAGGCAACAGCATTCTTCAAGCTTCGGGTTATTTTGCTGACCACGTGCTCATGCAACTCAGGCACTGCAGAGCGCGCAAAGTGGTAGCGGCTGGGAACCACGTAACGTGGGATGGCCACTGACATCATGCCCTTGAAGCTGTTTGTCTCCACCACTCGATATGGCAGCATTTCGCAGGCCAGAAGCTTGGCTATGCTGGCTGTTACTGCCACGGCCCGGGGGTCATTTGCTGGCAATTTCCTCTTGCGCTCAAACATCTCCGAGACAGACAACTGAACCGTAGGGCTGCACACTGAAGGGCTGTTGGTTGTTGTGTTTGATGAACACTGGGAGACCTCAAGAGCACTACTCCGGAAAGTGACAGTGTCAGCGTCGTCTGATGTTTGTGAATGTTGTGAACCACGCAATGGCTGGGCTACTGCTGCTGCTGAGGCGGGTCTGGTGGTGAGTCTGGTGACCCCAAGGGAGGCAGTGTTGCTGGTACCCTGTCCTGCCGCATTTGCCCACAGAGTGGGATGTTTGGATAGCATGTGGCGGCTCATGCTGGTGGTGGAGAGGTTGTTAATACTTTTCCCCCTGCTCAGGCGGGTCTTGCACACCTTGCAAATCGCCATAGTACCATCCTCAGTGCAGTCTTCAAAGAAAGCCCAGACTTTGGAGCACCTGCCTTGCTGGCGATTTCTGTTTGCGCCTCTTTTGCCTCTCACTTGAACTTCCACGCTTGTGGTGCCTGAAATTGCGCGCCGCCTACCTGGCACAAGGCGAACTCGTGCAGCAGTGGGTTCTTCAACAGACTCATCTGTGCTGCTGCTACGACGGCGATGTTCTCGTTCACAAACAAAATCTGGGTCTATGTCCACATTGTCCATACCCTCCTCTTCCATCTCCTCAAACTCGTCATATGTCATTGTGGGGGGCCGCCGCCGTGGAGTAGAGCTCCCCAGAACAACCTCTGCGCAGCTCACTCCAACGTCGTCTTCCAGATCTTGTCGGCCGACCTCCTGCAATTGCAACCCCTGCTGCCCAACTTGCTCTGGGATTTGGGTTTCAAAGTCCTCGGACTCGCCTTGTATTTCAGTGCGCGGTGCATTTCCCACAGTTAATGGTTGTGAATCCGGGCACAACATTTCTGGCTGTTCCTCCATTGACCTTTCAAAGGTGGAAGTTTGTTGGGCTGGGAATAGCTCCTGCGAATACCCCATTGTGTCCTGAGGTAATTCATCGGACTGGTTATCTGGCAGTTGTGTGCGTGGTGTCGCTGCCGGTTGTGTCAGCTTTGCGCCCACTGGCTCCTTGTAACTGGCTGAGGACTCGGACCTCGTGCGTGATGTGCTGGTGCTGCTTAACCCACTGCTGGATGCTTGAGAGGTCATCCAAGTAATTATCTGGTCCTGTTCTTTTGGATTTGTGAGGGTTGTTGTCCTGGACAACATGGGCGGTATTGAGTGGGTTTTCTTGGGTGCTCCCCTGTGGCCTGTACGTGAACCGTCAGAGGAAACACCTCTTCCCTTGCCCCTCCCTCTTTCACCGGATTTCTTCCTCATTTCACTTATCCTTAAAGTACACGCTGACTGGCAGCAGTACAGTGGCAGTACAGAAATGCTATACAGTGGTGGGTGAGCGGTGTACCACTATTCCCAGCAGCGACACAGAGCACAATGCTATACAGTGGTGGGTGAGGAGTGTACCACTATTCCCAGCAGCGACACAGAGCACAATGCTATACAGTGGCGGGTGAGCGGTGTACTACTGTTCCCAGCAGACACAGAGTGGCAGTAAACACAATAATGCTATATAGTGCTGGGTGAGCGGTGTACACAGAGTGGCAGTAAACACAATGCTATATAGTGTGGCTGAGCGAGCGGTGTACTACTGTTCCCAGCAGACACAGAGTGGCAGTAAACACAATGCTATATAGTGTGGCTGAGCGAGCGGTGTACTACTGTTCCCAGCAGACACAGAGTGGCAGTAAACACAATGCTATATAGTGTGGCTGAGCGAGCGGTGTACTACTGTTCCCAGCAGACACAGAGTGGCAGTAAACACAATGCTATATAGTGTGGCTGAGCGAGGTACACAGAGTGGCAGTAAACACAATGCTATATAGTGTGGCTGAGCGAGCGGTGTACTACTGTTCCCAGCAGACACAAAGTGGCAGTAAACACAATGCTATATAGTGTGGCTGAGCGAGGTACACAGAGTGGCAGTAAACACAATGCTATATAGTGTGGCTGAGCGAGCGGTGTACTACTGTTCCCAGCAGACACAGAGTGGCAGTAAACACAATGTTATATAGTGTGGCTGAGCGAGGTACACAGAGTGGCAGTAAACACAATGCTATATAGTGTGGCTGAGCGAGCAGTGTACTACTGTTCCCAGCAGACACAGAGTAGCAGTAAACACAATGCTATATAGTGCTGGGTGAGCGAGGTACACAGAGTGGCAGTAAACACAATGCTATATAGTGTGGCTGAGCGAGCGGTGTACTACTGTTCCCAGCAGACACAAAGTGGCAGTAAACACAATGCTATATAGTGTGGCTGAGCGAGCGGTGTACTACTGTTCCCAGCAGACACAGAGTGGCAGTAAACACAATGCTATATAGTGCTGGGTGAGCGAGGTACACAGAGTGGCAGTAAACACAATGCTATATAGTGTGGCTGAGCGAGCGGTGTACTACTGTTCCCAGCAGACACAGAGTGGCAGTAAACACAATGTTATATAGTGTGGCTGAGCGAGGTACACAGAGTGGCAGTAAACACAATGCTACATAGTGTGGCTGAGCAAGCAGTGTACTACTGTTCCCAGCAGACACAGAGTGGCAGTAAACACAATGCTATATAGTGTGGCTGAGCGAGGTACACAGAGTGGCAGTAAACACAATGCTATATAGTGTGGCTGAGCGAGCAGTGTACTACTGTTCCCAGCAGACACAGAGTGGCAGTAAACACAATGCTATATAGTGTGGCTGAGCGAGGTACACAGAGTGGCAGTAAACACAATGCTATATAGTGTGGCTGAGCGAGCGGTGTACTACTGTTCCCAGCAGACACAAAGTGGCAGTAAACACAATGCTTTATAGTGTGGCTGAGCGAGGTACACAGAGTGGCAGTAAACACAATGCTATATAGTGTGGCTGAGCGAGCGGTGTACTACTGTTCCCAGCAGACACAGAGTGGCAGTAAACACAATGTTATATAGTGTGGCTGAGGGAGGTACACAGAGTGGCAGTAAACACAATGCTATATAGTTTGGCTGAGCGAGCGGTGTACTACTGTTCCCAGCAGACACAGAGTGGCAGTAAACACAATGCTATATAGTGCTGGGTGAGCGAGGTACACAGAGTGGCAGTAAACACAATGCTATATAGTGTGGCTGAGCGAGCGGTGTACTACTGTTCCCAGCAGACACAAAGTGGCAGTAAACACAATGCTATATAGTGTGGCTGAGCGAGGTACACAGAGTGGCAGTAAACACAATGCTATATAGTGTGGCTGAGCGAGCGGTGTACTACTGTTCCCAGCAGACACAGAGTGGCAGTAAACACAATGCTATATAGTGCTGGGTGAGCGAGGTACACAGAGTGGCAGTAAACACAATGCTATATAGTGTGGCTGAGCGAGCGGTGTACTACTGTTCCAAGCAGACACAGAGTGGCAGTAAACACAATGCTATATAGTGTGGCTGAGCGAGGTACACAGAGTGGCAGTAAACACAATGCTATATAGTGTGGCTGAGCGAGCAGTGTACTACTGTTCCCAGCAGACACAGAGTGGCAGTAAACACAATGCTATATAGTGTGGCTGAGCGAGGTACACAGAGTGGCAGTAAACACAATGTTATATAGTGTGGCTGAGCGAGCAGTGTACTACAGTTCCCAGCAGACACAGAGTGGCAGTAAACACAATGCTATATAGTGTGGCTGAGCGAGGTACACAGAGTGGCAGTAAACACAATGCTATATAGTGTTGCTGAGCGAGCGGTGTACTACTGTTCCCAGCAGACACAGAGTGGCAGTAAACACAATGTTATATAGTGTGGCTGAGCGAGGTACACAGAGTGGCAGTAAACACAATGCTACATAGTGTGGCTGAGCGAGCAGTGTACTACTGTTCCCAGCAGACACAGAGTGGCAGTAAACACAATGCTATATAGTGTGGCTGAGCGAGGTACACAGAGTGGCAGTAAACACAATGCTATATAGTGTGGCTGAGCGAGCAGTGTACTACTGTTCCCAGCAGACACAGAGTGGCAGTAAACACAATGCTATATAGTGTGGCTGAGCGAGGTACACAGAGTGGCAGTAAACACAATGCTACATAGTGTGGCTGAGCGAGCAGTGTACTACTGTTCCCAGCAGACACAGAGTGGCAGTAAACACAATGCTATATAGTGTGGCTGAGCGAGGTACACAGAGTGGCAGTAAACACAATGCTATATAGTGTGGCTGAGCGAGCAGTGTACTACTGTTCCCAGCAGACACAGAGTGGCAGTAAACACAATGCTATATAGTGTGGCTGAGCGAGGTACACAGAGTGGCAGTAAACACAATACTATATAGTGTGGCTGAGCGAGCAGTGTACTACTGTTCCCAGCAGACACAGAGTGGCAGTAAACACAATGCTATATAGTGTGGCTGAGCGAGGTACACAGAGTGGCAGTAAACACAATGCTATATAGTGTGGCTGAGCGAGCGGTGTACTACTGTTCCCAGCAGACACAGAGTGGCAGTAAACACAATGCTATATAGTGTGGCTGAGCGAGGTACACAGAGTGGCAGTAAACACAATGCTATATAGTGTGGCTGAGCGAGCGGTGTACTACTGTTCCCAGCAGACACAGAGTGGCAGCAAACACAATGCTATATAGTGTGGCTGAGCGAGGTACACAGAGTGGCAGTAAACACAATGCTATATAGTGTGGCTGAGCGAGGTACACAGAGTGGCAGTAAACACAATGTTATATAGTGTGGCTGAGCAAGCAGTGTACTACTGTTCCCAGCAGACACAGAGTGGCAGTAAACACGATGCTATATAGTGTGGCTGAGCGAGGTACACAGAGTGGCAGTAAACACAATGCTATATAGTGTGGCTGAGCGAACGGTGTACTACTGTTCCCAGCAGACACAGAGTGGCAGTAAACACAATGTTATATAGTGTGGCTGAGCGAGGTACACAGAGTGGCAGTAAACACAATGCTACATAGTGTGGCTGAGCGAGCAGTGTACTACTGTTCCCAGCAGACACAGAGTGGCAGTAAACACAATGCTATATAGTGTGGCTGAGCGAGGTACACAGAGTGGCAGTAAACACAATGCTATATAGTGTGGCTGAGCGAGCAGTGTACTACTGTTCCCAGCAGACACAGAGTGGCAGTAAACACAATGCTATATAGTGTGGCTGAGCGAGGTACACAGAGTGGCAGTAAACACAATGTTATATAGTGTGGCTGAGCGAGCGGTGTACTACTGTTCCCAGCAGACACAAAGTGGCAGTAAACACAATGCTATATAGTGTGGCTGCGCGAGGTACACAGAGTGGCAGTAAACACAATGCTATATAGTGTGGCTGAGCGAGCGGTGTACTACTGTTCCCAGCAGACACAGAGTGGCAGTAAACACAATGTTATATAGTGTGGCTGAGGGAGGTACACAGAGTGGCAGTAAACACAATGCTATATAGTTTGGCTGAGCGAGCAGTGTACTACTGTTCCCAGCAGACACAAAGTGGCAGTAAACACAATGCTATATAGTGTGGCTGAGCGAGGTACACAGAGTGGCAGTAAACACAATGCTATATAGTGTGGCTGAGCGAGCGGTGTACTACTGTTCCCAGCAGACACAGAGTGGCAGTAAACACAATGCTATATAGTGCTGGGTGAGCGAGGTACACAGAGTGGCAGTAAACACAATGCTATATAGTGTGGCTGAGCGAGCGGTGTACTACTGTTCCAAGCAGACACAGAGTGGCAGTAAACACAATGCTATATAGTGTGGCTGAGCGAGGTACACAGAGTGGCAGTAAACACAATGCTATATAGTGTGGCTGAGCGAGCAGTGTACTACTGTTCCCAGCAGACACAGAGTGGCAGTAAACACAATGCTATATAGTGTGGCTGAGCGAGGTACACAGAGTGGCAGTAAACACAATGCTACATAGTGTGGCTGAGCGAGCAGTGTACTACTGTTCCCAGCAGACACAGAGTGGCAGTAAACACAATGCTATATAGTGTGGCTGAGCGAGGTACACAGAGTGGCAGTAAACACAATGCTATATAGTGTGGCTGAGCGAGCAGTGTACTACTGTTCCCAGCAGACACAGAGTGGCAGTAAACACAATGCTATATAGTGTGGCTGAGCGAGGTACACAGAGTGGCAGTAAACACAATGCTATATAGTGTGGCTGAGCGAGCGGTGTACCACTATTCCCAGCAGCGACACAATGACCGGGGGACCCTGGCTAGCGTGGCTGGAGCGCGAACTACCCTGCCTGCCTACCCAAAGCTAAACCCACAGACAAATGGCGGAGATATGACGTGGTTCGGGTATTTATTTACCCGAACCACGTGACAGTTTGGCCAATCAGAGCGCGTTCGGGTCCGAACCACGTGACCCGTTCGGCCAATCACAGCGCTAGCCGAACGTTCGGGTAACGTTCGGCCATGCGCTCTTAGTTCGGCCATATGGCCTAACAGTTTGGCCGAGCACCATCAGGTGTTCGGCCGAACTCGAACATCACCCGAACAGGGTGATGTTCTGCAGAACCCGAACAGTGGCGAACACTGTTCGCCCAACACTACCTTAGGGTACAAACAATAAGCAGGCTTCACATGTGTTACAGCATATTAAGAATCAAGACTAGCAATGGAAGAGAACAATGCCAGGGCATTTTGCATTAATCAAGGTACATTCTCAGGCATGTAATGATTCTTCAGAAATGCATTGCAATAAAACATCTCAACAACAACAACAACAACAACAACCCTCTCAAGTTTCAAGGATCCATCATCTCTCCATCCATTTATCCTAAATCAAATGAAACATATTCACTCTGTCTTTGCGTACGTATATATGTTTTTTTTCAGGGGAAGCATTCTGTCCGCCCTACTACGCCATGCCTCCAAAGTCGGAGGACCAGAGGAGAGCTACTTTAGGGTTGCCTCCTGCTTTGCCGCAAACAGGGCTTGACATAAACATTTTCATTGTAGAATGGAGATCTGCATCATGGATAAGGCCCAGAAGGCATAGCAGGGGGTCTGATGTTACTTGGGCACCCATCTTATCGTGCATACATTGAACCACTTGTGCCCAATATGACGTAACAATGGGACACTCCCATATTAAAGTGGCACTACTGCAAATTAAGTGTTTTTCAGTTACTATAATAAATTATTTCTGCGTGATAAGCAAGGTTTACAATAGTTAAAGTGGCTGGTTACTGTAAATCTAATCTGTACACTGATAAGATTGATTTAGTGGGTGAGAGTGGGAATCTCATCACCAGCTAAGTTTACTGACTGTCCTTTCCCTGCAGTGTACAAAAGTAGCAGCTAATCTGCTAGGCTGTACATCGTAACACTCATCTCCAAGGCCTCCTCCAGTTTTGCAGGCACAGCCTCCACACCTAATATTGATCTCTATTTTAAACTGGCTGTGCTCCTTCATCTTTGTGTGTGCAGGGACCTCAGAGATCTCACAGAGCTACAGCCAGCAGCCTTACAGGGATGGTGAGGGAGTGACTTCAGCTAGAAGATCAGCTGCTACTGTTGTACGCTGCAGGGAATGGACAGCACTTCAGTAACTCAGCTGGTGAGGAGATTCCCACTCTTGAAATCAGTCTTATCAGTGAACAATCAGATTTAATCAGCCAATTCAACTATCTTAAACCTTGCTTATCATGCAGAAATAATTTATTATAGTAACTTAAAAACACTTAATTCGCAGTGGTGCCCCTTTAAGTGTATAAATGAAGGAGAAGGGGCAGAGTACTTGGGACATAGGTCACTGGTCAATGGGTTATACTAAGCAACCCGAGAGTGGGTCAAGTACACCTGATGAACAAGACACGTTCACGCACACATGGAGACAGGTTTTTTGCTATCAAGGAGTCTTCCCAGTCTTCAGCATCTGAATCAACACTGATCCATTTAGCCATAGATGGCGTGGTGCGCTCGAGTATCCGATCTTCTTTTTCACAGACATACAATAACAGGACACAAGAAATTTAAATTCTGTCAGCCTAAGGGTTAACATGTTTGCTTTTTCTGTCTTACTATACGTTGACAAAGCGGACCCTGTGTGGCCTTGAAACAATTATTGGTGATTGGCTGATACCTGGTTATGTATCAATAAAAGATGCTTGTTAAAAACAGTTTGCAGGCCCCATTGACTTGTTTTGAATTACACTATTGGTCCAGCACCTGGGAACCTCATATGTTGTGCAACCTCACATCTGCATTCTTGGACTTTTTCCCTGAAAGGATACATTTTTTTGTTCTAAAGAAGCTGACACTGTGCCGGACTAGATGTCTCCCCTAGCAGTGGGCATGTTTTCCTGTGTCGGACTGTGTCTGACATTGGACATGAACTGGAAAATGCCAATGATTGACATTGCCCGACACAGGATTGGTGCAATACTGGTTTATTTAAAGTGCCGGAACCAAAGTGAATTTATGTACCTAATTTCCTATGAGAGCACAGATGATGACTTATACAAATATCAGTAATGTTTATATGTAAAAATGTATTTTTATCTTTAAGGAAATCAAATGTACTGCTTTGGCCCTGTGCCCTTTGATCTCTCTGCAGCTGTGGAAATCTATTACATTTAATTGCTATGACGTCCGACACGAAGAAGATAAACAAACACTGAAACTTGTCAGCAACAAGTGCCATCTTGTGGTAAGCCGGAAAAATAACATATGCTAACACAGTTGTAACTGAAGAATGATTTTCTTACAATCATAAATGTAGGTTCAGAGCTGTGTTAATGAGTAGCCAGCGATGGTGGGTGTAGACACTCCTCACTGATAATCCTGATGCCACTCTGATATGTTTGTAGCCTTTCTAAGTCCCTCCCTTGGCCGTGTTCCATTACACATTTATCTTAGTGCTGCTGGTACTATAAGAGAAGAAAACATGTTGCTCATTTTTTTTCCTTTTACAGGCTGCTCTAACCAAAGATTGATTGTTTGGGGGCAATTCGATTTGGAAAGTTTAGTTCCACTTGATGTCTTCCTTTTCAGCTTTACATTGTAACTGTTGATTTACTGTGAATACAATGCAACCTTTGCAGTTATTGGCACATGTACGTTAAACTGATGTTCTATGTTTGTTACTGTGATTCAATTCGCTCTATGCAATGTTGTAGAACATATTGAGCAATTTATAATTAAATGCTAATAGTAGTTTATCAGAATGATTTTTATTTAAAATGATGTTTGCATTTCAAAGGTTCAAAAGCATCCTTTTATCCGTTCACATGGCAACTGAGATGCACCTTTTTTGCATATAAAAAAAGCTGATTTGGCGGTCATCCAAGAGGACATACAGCATAAATCTGCACAGAACCGGAGCGGACATGTACAGTATTTACAGGAAACCTGAGGCATGGAAAAAGTGTAAAAAAAATCTGAACATTTTAAAACTCATGCGAGGTGTAAAAAGACAAAACAAGAAGTACTGTGCCTGCGCAGAATGCAGGCACAGTACTTCTGTGCTAATATTAACCATTTATGCCTCCAGGACATAGTACCTACGTCCAGGAGGCCACGTGCGCTCCCGGCCGCGGATTCGGTAGCCCAGGAATCAATGTATCGGGCTATGGTGCCCGTTCACTGATTCCTCTCCCCCGCTGAAAAAGCGACAGCTTCTCTCAGAAGCTATGCTTTTTCTGAAGCTATGTCCCTCTAGCGTACATTGTACGCTTAGAGTGACGTCATGTAAACAAACTCAAGATTGCCATCTTGTGGCCAAAAGTAAAACTACAAGTAAAAGTAAAAAAACATTACAATACACAAATATTTCCCCAAATAAAACACTAATTATATCCCACCCTCCCAAAAATGCCCACATAAAATGTTTAATAAAAAAAAAAAAACATTACTATAAAAAAAACAAACACATACATATTTACCTAAGGGTCTAAACTTTTTAAATATCTATGTAAAGATGAAATATTTCTCTCTATTTTTTTTTTAAAAGCTTGTAAATAGTGATGGATGCAAAACGGAAAAAATGCTCTTTTATTTCCAAATAAAATATTGTCACGATACATTGTGATAGGGACATAATTTAAATGGTGAAATAACCCTGACAAATGGGCAAATACAATACGTGGGTTTTAATTATGGAGGCATGTTTTATTTAAAACTATAATGGCTGAAAACTGACAAATAATGAATTTTTTCATTTTTCTTCATATTCTTACTGTTAAAATGCATTTACAGTAAGGTAGCTCTTAGCAAAATGTACCCCCCAAAGAAAGCCTAATTGGTGGCAGAAAAAACAAGATATAGATCAGTTCATTGTGATAAGTAGTGATAAAGTTATAGGCTAATGAATGGTAGGTGAACATTGCTCGGATGCATAAAGTGAAAACGACTGAAGGCTGAACTGGTTAAAGGAATACTATCGATACCCAAGTGTTCTAAAATGACAGTGTGCAAATAATGTCTAAGTAGCTGTGTAAACATGTTCTTACTTTTTATGTTAAATATCAGAGGCAAAAGATGTAATTTATTGAGGGTAGGATTTAGCTATATTGGGATAAATCAATTGCAGAAGGGGTGTCTGCTTCAATGCACAGCTGGAGTTGCATATCAGACTACAGAAAGCAAATATCAAACATATCAAACTCTGAAAGCAAAAACAGTATGAAAAGCTGTGACAATTAGTTACATTTCCTCTGCTCTCTTCAGACACTTCAGTCAGAAACACAGGACACAGCAGCTGCAGCTGTTGGGAGCTCTCTTCTCTGTCACACACAGAGCTACACATAGAGTTAACTGATGAAGTGTGAGGGGAATTTCCCCTCTCCTCATGGCTCAGTCAGCCGTCAGTTTTGAAAGTATTTTGCTAACAGTAAACAAAGAAGTTGCTACTAAAATGTATACACCAGTACTTAGCAGTACTTTCTAAACAATTCCTGTGTCAATTGAAAAAAATATGTAAATCGATAGTATTCCTTTAAGTGTGAAACCGGCCTTATACAATTAAAAATAAAGTATTCACAGCATTGAAAACAAAACCCCAGTCTGGGGTTTCCTGTACTTTGCTTGCCTCTATGTGTGAGTAATTTTGAGTGGGTAATTTCAGAGACAGGAACTGCCAGGAGAAATGACAGGAGTGGCGAAAGAGTCTCCTATCTCTTGTTTCTCTGCAGACTCAGAACTGGTTGGATGCGCTATGCACTATGGACCAGCTGCATGTGTCTTGCAATAAGCCAGACAAGGAATGTAGCAATAATTAGTACTTATTCAGGCAGTGATGACATCAGGAATGAATAATAACTATTCTTAAGGCACTGCCAACATTCAGCACGCAAAATAGGTTCCCATTTGCAGCAGGTTATGATTATTCCTCTAAGCCAGTTAGCCAAAAGCAGTTTTAATTAGCAAATACACCTAGTTTGGGAAATGAATCAATTTCCAAGTTCATTTATGAGCCATGCATGAAAAATGAGGGCCGATCTGTGAGTTGCTTTCAGCTTATAAGAAATGATCCCCTTGTTAAGTCATTTTTCAGGAATAAATTAAAAATGCAGGATAATGAAAACATTTTATATGACTCAAATGCCCCATCCTACAAATATAGCAGTTAACCTGTACTATTTTAGTGTCATTGATACCTTTTTTTATCGGTTTGGTTTCCAAAACATGAAGTGTTATTTTGCTAGACAGAAAGGCATTTTTAAGTTTACAGACTTCAACATGCCATCATTTTAAACTAAACAAGCACTCCTCTATATTAAATCATACAGTTGTGTTCAAAATTATTCAACCCCCAATGCTGTAAAGGGTTTTAGGGAATTTAGTGTACATTTGTAATTGTGTTCAGAATGAAATCTTACAAGGACTTTTTAAAGAACCAAATGCAACTAAAATGACATCAGATCAAAGGAGGAAGGATTCTGCTCTACTCACAGGGGGAGACAGTGCTGAAACAAAGATCGACACTTGATTATTTGATGTCTGACAGCACTGGTTTAGTTTCCATGAATGATGTACAGCCTGTGAGGATTAGAAACCCAGGATTTTACCCATTTACAGCCCGAACCTCCTCCGTAGATATGTTGCAAGATTTAGTGGAGAAATAACTAGTCAGGTTAGTGGAAGAGGGGGTCCACAGATTGAGGCATAATTTGACCCAGGCTGAATCTTCAACCATTTAGAGTCTGCAAGATAACGATAATATTGTGATACGGAATGTGGACAAAGGGGGTGCAGTGGTCATTATCAATAAGTCGGAATATCGAGCGGAAGCTCTGAGACAGATTGAAGATCCAGACACCTATACCCGACTTCCAAGGGACTCCACGGTCGAGTATCAAAGACAGTTGTTTAGTTTACTCAAATATGGGTCTGGGAGTTCTGGATCGGAGGTTGGTTGAATAGTTAGGGGTGCAATCCCCTATGGTTCTGGTGTTCCACCATCTTCCAAAAATCCATACACCGGGTGCTCTCCCGGAGGGCAGACCCATTGTTGCTGGCATCGGCTCTCTGGGTGAGCGCCTGAAGGATTGGGTAGACTCTCTGTTACAACCCTTGGTCAAGAGGCTGCCGGGATACCTTAGGGATTCTAAACATCTGTTGGCAAGCATGGAGAATCTGACCTGGGAATGTAATTGGAGTTGGCTAACTGTCGATGAGAAATCCCTGTATTCCTGTATACCCCACTATTTGGCCCTGACAGCACTACAATATCATTTAGAGAAATACTCGGATTATCCTTCTGATCTCCGGGTGTTTCTCTGCACTGCTGTGGAATATCTCCTGGCCCGCAATTACTTTATGTTTGACCGTGCCTTCTATCTTCAGAGGTGTGGAGCCTCCATGGGAGCAAAATTCTCCCCATCCCTGGCAAATCTCTATATGGGATGGTGGGAGGAGTTCCACATCTTTGGGGATGGGGGGCGCCTGTCGACAGGGGTTGCGTGGTACGGGAGATTTATTGACGATATATTGATTATATGGAAGGGTGATCCAACTCGGGTTGACTCTTTCATGTCTCATCTCAATGATAATGGGTGCAATCTCCAATTCACCCATGTGTGGCAGCAGGATAGTACAGATTATCTGGACTTGACTCTGAGGGGCGATAGGGATTTGGGGATTATTTGTACTAAAACTTTTAGAAAATCCTGTGCTGGGAATTCTACTTTACGTGCGAACAGTTGCCATCCTATCCACACTGTCCGAGCAATTCCAGTTGGTGAATTTGTTAGGGCTTGGAGGAACTGCTCGGATACAGCCAGCGTAGAACAGGAATTTGACATAGTAGAGAAATGGTTGTTGACTAGGGGATACCCGAGATGGACCCTAGATAGGGCAAAAATTAAAGCCAATGCCACCCCCAGGGATCAGTTAGTCAGACTGAGTGGATCCAAAAAAGAACAAAAAGAACTCTAGGGAGAAACCAGTCTTCATTACAACGTATAGTGTAGAGTTTCATAAGGTGACCAACATCGTGAAGAAGTACCTACCTATTTTAGAGGGTGATGGAGATCTGCAGCTATTTCTTCGGGAGGGAGTCAGCTTTGCGAGTAGGAGGGCACCTACCCTGGACAGTCTTTTATCGCCCAGTCTGTTCAAATCTGCCTCTGGACTCCCAACGTGGCTAGCTGTAAAGGGTGGCCTCCTGCCACTATTGTCCCGAGCACTCCAAAACCCAGAATGTTGTTTCCCATTCTAATGGACATGTTTTCCCCATTAAACATTTTATGAATTGCAATACCAAAAATGTCATTTATTTGGTTACCTGTGACATTTGCTCTATTCAGTACATGGGTTGTACCACTAGACCCCTAAAAGCTCGGATTGCTGAACACTATTTGGGAATTGGGAGCCGACTGGCTTACAAATAGTATCTCGAATGTTGCGAAACATTTTCGCTCAGAACATGGTGGAAACATGTCCAGTCTTTCCTCTCAAGGGATAGAAAGGGTTTTTCTACCGAAAAGAGGGGGAGATCTCACCTTGATCCGCAAGAGAGAGGCCCTGTGGATCTTCCACTTGGGGACCAGGGCCCCTCTTGGTATGAATGCGAGATGGGATCTGACCTTAGTAACAAAATGATTAAAATCCCCTCCCCCCATGGATTGAGTTGTTATCCATTAGTTTCCTGGTTAGGAATAAGTCATTTGCTTATATAAATTTAGTATATTGGTATGTGTTTATATTTATGTGCGTTCTTCCTGTTTTTATTTACATTTGGGTTTTAAATATGTATATATTAAATTGTAAAGGCTGGTGTGGCAGCCAGTTTAGAGGGTGTGGACCCCAGTGTTCCTGCCCATAATGGGCGTGGTGGGCTTGTCACCCCCCCTGGCTCTTCCCACCATCCTCTATTTAAACCTGTTGATGTGAGCCATAAAATGGCTATGATTAAGAACCATGCTGGTTCGAAACATGTCAGCTCGGTACTCTTTTATCTGATTGGGATACGTCCTCAATAAATTTTGGATTGTGGAGACATCATGCGGTCCTTCACTTACTTAAAATGACATCAATTGTTTTTGTAATACAGTATTAAATGTTTTTTTTTTTTTTGTGATTTCTTCATTGACACAATTATTCAACCCCTTAAAGACTACCACTCTTAAAGAGAACCAGAGAGGATAAAAAAAAAGCTTTTATACATACCTGGGGCTTCCTCCAGCCCCATACGCATGGATCGCTCCCACGCCACCGTCCTCCGCTGCCTGAATCCGCCGGTACCGGGTCCCGTCATTACCGCCAGTCGGCCAGTCGGCTGGTGGACGCGGCCAATTCTCCGCATCACAGGGGCTCCCGCCATACACTTACGCTTGCGGCTGCCTATTGCGCAGACGCATGCGTAAGGATATGGAGGGAGCCCCTGTGATGCGGACCATTGGCCGCGTCCACCGGAAGTGACGGGACACGGTAGCGGCGATAGAGGAAGCGGAGGATGGTGGCGAGGGAGCGATCCAGGCTTATGGGGCTGGAAGAAGCCCCAGGTATGTATAAAAGCCTTTTTCTATTTTCACATTTTATTCCTCTCTGGGTACCTTTAAGAACAGAGGTTCATTCAAGTGTTTTCGATCAGGTATTGAAAACACCTGTGGATGTTAAAAAGCAGCAATCAAGCATAATAAGCACCAATTAGGCAGATTTAAAATGACTGTGATACTCAGCTCCTTCTAGACATTTATTGGTGTGTTTAAAAACATTGTGAAGTCAAGAGAATGGTCCGGGAAGACAAGAGAAGAGGTGATTTCTCTTCACAGGAAGGGCAATAGCTATAAGAAGATTGCAAAGATGTTAAACATACCAAGAGACACCATAGATAGCATCACTCGCAAATGCAATGCAAAGGGCACTGTTGAAACGCTACCTGGCCGTGGCAGAAAGAAGATGTTGACTTTGACTGCTGTGAGCTACCTGAAACGCAAAGTGGAGAAAAGGCCCCGTGTGACTGCTGAGGAACTGAAAAAAAGATTTGTCAGATGCGGGTACTGACGTTTCAGTTTAGACAATAAAGCGCATACTGCGTAATGAAGGCCTCCATGCCAGAACTCCCAGGCGCACCCACTTGCTGTCTCCAAAGAATAAGAAGAGTCGACTGCAGTATGCCAAAAGTCATGTGGACAAACCACAAAAGTTTTGGGATAGTGTTCTGTGGACTGATGTAACAAAATTAGAACTGTTTGGGCCCATGGATCAACGCTGTGTTTAGAGGAGGAAGAACAAGGCCTATGAAGAAACGAACACCTTGCCTACTGTGAAGCATGGCGGGGGGGTCAATCAGGCTTTGGGGCTGTTTTGCTTCTGTAGGTACAGGGAAGCTTGAGCATGTGCAAGGTACCATGAATTCTCTTCAGTACCAGGAGATATTGGATGAAAATGTGATGCAGTCCGTCACAAACCTGAGGCTTGGGAGACGTTGGACCTTTCAACAGGACAATGATCCCAAGCATACCTCCAATTCCACTAGAGCATGGTTGCAGATTAAAGGCTGGAACATTTTGGAGTGGCCATCGCAGTCACCAGACTTAAATTTGATTGAGAACCTCTGATGGGACTTAAAGAAAGCAGTTGCAGAATGCAAGCCTAAAAATGTGACTGAACTGGAGGCTTTTGCCCATGAAGAATGGGCTAAGATACCCGCAGATCGCTGCAAGACACTTGTGTCAAGCTATACTTCACGTTAAAAAGCTGTTATAACTGGAAAAGGATGTTGTACTAAGTACTAAGAATGAATGTCACTTGGGGGTTGAATAAAACTGATAATGATGTGAGCACAGAAAAGACATTTGTGGTTATTTCATTATAAATGTTATGTTATATTTGTTTGACTTACAAGTGCCTCTTTGATTTAATTGTAAACAAGATGACTGAAATGATCAAAATCAATGTCAAACTGGCCAAAACACTCAATTTCAGTTGAATAATTTTGAACACAACTGTAAGTATATAGTATGGAAATCTATGTGTTATTATTTAAAAGAAAGCTAAACTAAAAAAAGAGTTTCACTTACCTGAGGTTTCTACCAGCCCCCTGCAGCCCATGCAATCACGAAACGATCCTCCAGGGCCCCGCAGCAGCTGAGTTTCATTTTCGTCGACTGTCAAGTGGATGGCCAATGTACCTGCTCATCCCTGGCTGCGTACTCGATCACGCTCCTGCCACTGGGAGCTTCCTGTGCATGCGCAGGGTGCTCTCGACAACGGGAGCATGATCAAGGATGCTCGTGCAGTCACAGTGGCCATCGACTGGCCAGGCAGCAAAAATGAAACTGTATCACTGCGGGGGACCGGAGCGGGCACGGGACGGCTGCAGGGGGCTGGTTGAAGTGCCAGGTAACTGAAACTTCTCTTTCTTTTTTTTTTTTTTGCTATCAGTTTAGGTTCCTTTTAAAACATAAGTGAAAGAACAAATATATATAACTTAGTTCTCTTATGTAAAGAAAAAAAAAAAAAAGAAGAAAAGAAAAACTTCTCAAATAAAAAAGAAAAGAGAGAATCAATAATTCAATCTGCTATCTATGCATTTAACGATAAACATAATTGACAGCAAAATATGTATTCATCAGGGGGCGTGGCTGGCTGTGATGGAGTGAGGACGCACACACTGAGAGCTCCTCTGCCGCCCCAGCCTAATCAGTAGCAAAACGGGTACTAAACACTTCAAAAGTCGCCCGTCGTCCAGAAGGACTAAGAAGACAGGAGATAAACTAACCCCGGGAAGATCACTCCAACAGCCGGTAACAAAATACTTGAAAACAAACGAGGCCACTCAGACGCCAGTGAAGATGGCTGCCAGCTCTCCAGAGCCAAATACTGCTCCAGATAGAATTGCTGAAACAGAGATGGTCAGATCCCTCAGTGAGAGAGACTATCTACATAGTTTGCCGACAAAGGATGATTTAACAGACTTGGCGGATCGGATTACAGCGGCCACACGAGCAGACCTGCAGGCCATACAGGGTCAACTGACAGACCACGAGGTGAGATTAACGGCTCAAGAAACAGAAACAGAAGCCCTACGTGCAGATGTTGCTAAGCTCCAATCCCAGCAGAAGCAATGATCCACGGTGAATGACATGCTGAGAACAGGTCGTGAAGACGTACAAAATCGAAGCAGATGCTGCAACATACGGGTGAGAGGTCTCCCAGAGGATATCATGCCACAACAGTTAGGCCCAACTTTGTCCTCCATATTCAACAAGATCCTGCAACAGCCAGCGGACAAGACTTTGAAATTTGACCTCGCACACAGAGCTTTGCGACCGAAACCAGCAGCGGGAGAACCGCCTTGTGATGTTATCTGCTGGCTACACTATTATTCCACAAAAGAAGCGATCATGCAGGCAGCATGGAAGATTGAGCGGATAGAATACGAGGGTCACCACATCCTACTGTTTCAAGATCTGGCCCCCAGTACACTGGCACAGCGGAGAGTGCTACAGCCCCTTCTCAAAGTATTGCAAGACCAAGAAATACCCTACAGCTGGGGTTTTCCATTTCAGCTCCACATCACCAAAGGGGATAAATCATTCACACTAAAACAACCCTCAGAGCTTCCTAAATTATTTGACTCCTTGGAACTACCGGTAGTGGACCTACCTGAATGGCAACCGGAGAAGATCTTTCTGGGACCCCCACCTCGTGCAAAGCGACAAAGACCGAACGGTCGGCAGCACTGCAGCAATAAGGTACTCTGTTACTCTCTTTTGATATGACCTGTGACCTGTGACTATTCACCTTTTAACGTATGTATGTAAACATCATGCAAAGTCTTCCTTTGTCCCATGCTGAGACTGGCCCCTGTCACATAACAAACATTGATTGTCACTATCCTGATTGCTCCCTGCAAGGTGATATGTGATGAAGTAGCAGAGAGATTACATAGACTTCCTTTGGCTGTGGATGCTGGACTTACTGATATATTTTAAGGAAACTACCCATCCGAAATCAGGATTTTCCTTATGCTACCATCAGCTTTATTAATGCACCCGGGAGACGTGATTGATGTTGATGGTTTAAATGTCTGAGGGGGCGAACAACTGGACTGTGGGTTAGTGTTGGGCGAACATCTAGATGTTCGGGTTCGGGCCGAACAGGCCGAACATGGCCGCGATGTTCGGGTGTTCGACCCGAACTCCGAACATAATGGAAGTCAATGGGGACCCGAACTTTTGTGGTTTGTAAAGCCTCCTTACATGCTACATACCCCAAATTTGCAGGGTATGTGCACCTTGGGAGTGGGTACAAGAGGAAAAAAAAATTAGCAAAAAGAGCTTATAGTTTTTGAGAAAATCGATTTTAAAGTTTCAAAGGGAAAACTGTCTTTTAAATGCGGGAAATGTCTGTTTTCTTTGCACAGGTAACATGTTTTTTGTCGGCATGCAGTCATAAATGTAATACATATAAGAGGTTCCAGGAAAAGGGACCGGTAACGCTAACCCAGCAGCAGCACACGTGATGGAACAGGAGGAGGGTGGCGCAGGAGGAGAAGAAGGCCACGCTTTGTGAGACACAACAACCCCGGCCTTGCATGAGGGCAAGAAGCGTGCGGATAGCAGGCTTTGTACCGCCATGCAGTCATAAATGTAATAAAGATAAGTGGTTCAATAAACAGGGACCACGCGGCAACGCTAACCCAGCAGCAGCAGACGTGATGGAACAGGAGCAGGCGCAGGAGGAGAAGGCCACGCTTTGTGAGACACAACAACCCAGGCCTTGCATGAGGGCAAGAAGCGTGCGGATAGCAGGCTTTGTACCGCCATGCAGTCATAAATGTAATAAAGATAAGTGGTTCAATAAACAGGGACCACGCGGCAACGCTAACCCAGCAGCAGCAGACGTGATGGAACAGGAGCAGGCGCAGGAGGAGAAGGCCACGCTTTGTGAGACACAACAACCCAGGCCTTGCATGAGGGCAAGAAGCGTGCGGATAGCAGGCTTTGTACGGCCATGCAGTCATAAATGTAATAAAGATAAGTGGTTCAATAAACAGGGACCACGCGGCAACGCTAACCCAGCAGCAGCAGACGTGATGGAACAGGAGGAGGCGCAGGAGGAGAAGGCCACGCTTTGTGAGACACAACAACCCAGGCCTTGCATGAGGGCAAGAAGCGTGCGGATAGCATGCTTTGTACCGCCATGCAGTCATAAATGTAATAAAGATAAGTGGTTCAATAAACAGGGACCACGCGGCAACGCTAACCCAGCAGCAGCAGACGTGATGGAACAGGAGCAGGCGCAGGAGGAGAAGGCCACGCTTTGTGAGACACAACAACCCAGGCCTTGCATGTGGACAAAAAGCGTGCGGATATAGCAGCAATGCTTTTTGCCGCCATGCAGTCATAAATGTAATACAGATGAGAGGTTCAATAAACAGGGCCCGGAAACGCAACACCATCCCAGATGTTCATTGGTCATGTTACTTGGTTGGGGTCCTGGAGTGTTGCGTAGTCATTTCCAATCCAGGATTGATTCATTTTAATTTGAGTCAGACGGTCTGCATTGTCTGTAGAGAGGCGGATACGCCGATCTGTGACGATGCCTCCGGCAGCACTGAAACAGCGTTCCGACATAACGCTGGCTGCCGGGCAAGCCAGCACCTCTATTGCGTACATTGCCAGTTCGTGCCAGGTGTCTAGCTTCGATACCCAATAGTTGAAGGGTGCAGATGGATGGTTCGACACAGCTACGCCATCTGACATGTAGTCCTTGACCATCTTCTCCAGGCGATCGGTGTTGGAGGTGGATCTGCACGCTTGCTGTTCAGTGGGCTGCGGCTGCATGGGTGTCAGAAAATTTTCCCACTCCAAGGACACTGCCGATACCATTCCCTTTTGGGTACTAGCTGCGGCTTGCGTTGTTTGCTGCCCTCCTGGTCGTCCTGGGTTTGCGGAAGTCAGTCTGTCTGCGTACAACTGGCTAGAGGAGGGGGAGGATGTCAATCTCCTCTCTAAAGTCTCCACAAGGGCCTGCTGGTATTCTTCCATTTTGACCTGTCTGACTCTTTCTTCAAGCAGTTTTGGAACATTGTGTTTGTACCGTGGATCCAGAAGGGTATAAACCCAGTAATTGGTGTTGTCCAGAATGCGCACAATGCGTGGGTCACGTTCAATGCAGTCTAGCATGAATTGAGCCATGTGTGCCAGAGTCCTACCAGAATCCTCATCATCCTCTTGTGAGCGTTGTGATAGTTGTTGTGATGCATCATAGTCGTCACCTTCCTCCTGGTCTGCTTCTGCTGACCATTCGCGTTGAATTGTTGAAGTCCAACGTGCACCGCTCTGGCCCTCGTCAGTGGTGGCATGAAATTCCTGCTCCAACTCCAGCTGTTCCTCCTCCTCTTCTTCGTCATAGCTGCTGGGGCCAGCGTTCCCTGAGGCGGATGGCCTGATGTTGGTACCATCACGCTGATCGTTTTCTCCTTCAGATTCCCCCAGTTGCATCATGACAGCTGTTTCCTTGATTTTTAACATCGACCTCTTCAGTAAACACAGCAGTGGTATGGTAATGCTGACTGAAGAGTTGTCACTGCTCACAAGCAACGTGGATTGCTCAAAATTTTGGAGGACTTGGCAGAGGTCCAACATGTTGGCCCAATCGGATCCACAGAAGCTTGGCAGCTGGCCGGATGCGCCTCGGTACTGCGCCGTCATGTACTGGACCACTGCACTCTTCTGCTCGCAAAAGCGGGCTAGCATGTGCAGCGTAGAATTCCAGCGCGTAGGGACATCACACAGCAAGCGATGGTGGGGGAGATTGAAGCGCTCCTGCATCTTGGCGAGTGCCCCCGAAGCAGTACTGGAATTTCTACAATGTTTGGACACTCGACGCACCTTCAACAGCAGATCGGGCACGCCTGGGTATGTCCTCAGGAACCGCTGAACTACTAGGTTCATCACGTGCGCCAGGCAAGGGATGTGTGTCAGCTTAGCCAACCTTAAAGCGCGAATGAGATTACTCCCATTATCACACACAACCATGCCCGGTTTCAGGTCCAGCGGTGCCAGCCACAAATCCGTCTGTTCCTTTATTCCCCTCCAAATTTCCTCCCCTGTGTGCTGCTTATCCCCAAGGCAGATTAGCTTCAGCAACGCTTGCTGACGCATGCCAACAGCTGTGCTGCACTGCTTCCACGATCCTACTGCTGCTGGGTTAGCGTTTCCGGATGAGGTACAGCTTTGAGATGCGTTGGAGGAGAAGGAGTCAGAGAGGTAGGTGCTGCTGTTATCCAGTGGGAGGGACGGCGGTGCAGCTGTTTGTGGCGTGGGCAACACCCGTGCCGTAGCAGGTGAGGAATCGCTGCCAGGCTCCACAAGGTTCACCCAGTGCGCGGTAAGGGAGATGTATCGACCCTGGCCGAACGCACTCGTCCAGGTGTCAGTGGTGAGGTGAACCTTGCAGGCAACGGCATTCTTCAAGCTTCGGGTTATTTTGCTGACCACGTGCTCATGCAACTCAGGCACTGCAGAGCGTGCAAAGTGGTAGCGGCTGGGAACCACGTAACGTGGGATGGCCACTGACATCATGCCCTTGAAGCTGTTTGTCTCCACCAATCGATATGGCAGCATTTCGCAGGCCAGAAGCTTGGCTATGCTGGCTGTTACTGCCACGGCCCGGGGGTCATTTGCTGGCAATTTCCTCTTGCGCTCAAACATCTCCGACACAGACAACTGAACCGTAGCGCTGCACACGGAAGGGCTGTTGGTTGTTGTGTTTGATGAACACTGGGAGACCTCAAGAGCACTACTCCGGAAAGTGACAGTGTCAGCGTCGTCTGATGTTTGTGAATGTTGTGAACCACGCAATGGCTGGGCTACTGCTGCTGCTGAGGCGGGTCTGGTGAACCCAAGGGAGGCAGTGTTGTTTCTGGTACCCTGTCCTGACGCGTTTGCCCAAAGAGTGGGATGTTTGGATAGCATGTGACGGCTCATGCTGGTGGTGGAGAGGTTGTTAATATTTTTCCCCCTGCTCAGGCGGGTCTTGCACACCTTGCAAATCGCCATGGTAACATCCTCAGTGCAGTCTTCAAAGAAAGCCCAGACTTTGGAGCACCTGCCTCCTTGCTGGCGATTTCTGTTTGCTCCTCTTTTGCCTCTCACTTGAACTTCCACGCTTGTGGTGCCTGAAATTGCGCGCCGCCTACCTTGTGGCACAAGGCGAACTCGTGCAGCAGTGTGTTCTTCAACAGACTCATCTGTGCTGCTGCTACGACGGCGATGTTCTCGTTCACAAACAAAATCTGGGTCTCTGTCCACATTGTCCATACCCTCCTCTTCCATCTCCTCAAACTCGTCATATGTCATTGTGGGCCACCGCCGTGGAGTAGAGCTCCCCACAACAACCTCTGCGCAGCACACTCCAACGTCGTCTTCCAGATCTTGTCGGCCGACCTCCTGCAATTGCAACCCCTCCTGCCCAAATTGCTCTGGGATTTGGGTTTCCGAGTCCTCTTCGGACTCGCCTCGTATTTCAGTGCGCGGTACATTTCCCACAGTTAACGGTTGTGAATCCAGGCACAACATTTCTGGCTGTTCCTCCATTGACCTTTGAAAGGTGGAAGTTTGTTGGGCTGGGAATAGCTCCTGCGAATACCCCATTGTGTCCTGAGGTAATTCATCGGACTGGTTATCTGGCAGTTGTGTGCGTGGTGTCGCTGCCGGTTGTGTCAGCTTTGTGCCCACTGGCTCCTTGTAACTGGCTGAGGACTCGGACCTCGTGCGTGATGTGCTGGTGCTGCTTAACCCACTGCTGGACGCTTGAGAGGTCATCCAAGTAATTATCTGGTCCTGTTCTTTTGGATTTGTGAGGGTTGTTGTCCTGGACAACATGGGTGGTATTGAGTGGGTTTTCTTGGGTGCTCCCCTGTGGCCTGTACGTGAACCGTCAGGGGAAACACCTCTTCCCTTGCCCCTCCCTCTTTCACCGGATTTCTTCCTCATTTCACTTATCCTTACAGTACACGCTGACTGGCAGCAGTACAGTGGCAGTACAGAAATGCTATACAGTACCACTATTCCCAGCAGCGACACAGAGCACAATGCTATACAGTGACGGGTGAGCGGTGTACCACTATTCCCAGCAGACACAGAACAGTGAACAGAATGCTATATAGTGTGGCTGAGCGAGCGGTGTACCACTATTCCCAGCAGACACAGAACAGTGAACAGAATGCTATATAGTGTGGCTGAACGAGCGGTGTACTACTGTTCCCAGCAGACACAGAACAGTACACAGAATGCTATATAGTGTGGCTGAACGAGCGGTGTACTACTGTTCCCAGCAGACACAGAACAGTACACAGAATGCTATATAGTGTGGCTGAACGAGCGGTGTACTACTGTTCCCAGCAGACACAGAACAGTGAACAGAATGCTATATAGTGTGGCTGAGCGAGCGGTGTACCACTATTCCCAGCAGACACAGAACAGTGAACAGAATGCTATATAGTGTGGCTGAGCGAGCGGTGTACCACTATTCCCAGCAGACACAGAACAGTAAACAGAATGCTATATAGTGTGGCTGAGCGAGCGGTGTACCACTATTCCCAGCAGACACAGAACAGTGAACAGAATGCTATATAGTGTGGCTGAGCGAGCGGTGTACCACTATTCCCAGCAGACACAGAACAGTGAACAGAATGCTATATAGTGTGGCTGAGCGAGCGGTGTACCACTATTCCCAGCAGACACAGAACAGTGAACAGAATGCTATATAGTGTGGCTGAGCGAGCGGTGTACCACTATTCCCAGCAGACACAGAACAGTGAACAGAATGCTATATAGTGTGGCTGAGCGAGCGGTGTACTACTGTTCCCAGCAGACACAGAACAGTACACAGAATGCTATATAGTGTGGCTGAACGAGCGGTGTACTACTGTTCCCAGCAGACACAGAACAGTACACAGAATGCTATATAGTGTGGCTGAACGAGCGGTGTACCACTATTCCAAGCAGACACAGAACAGTGAACAGAATGCTATATAGTGTGGCTGAGCGAGCGGTGTACCACTATTCCCAGCAGACACAGAGTGGCAGTAAACAGAATGCTATATAGTGTGGCTGAGCGAGGTACACAGAGTGGCAGTAAACAGAATGCTATATAGTGTGGCTGTGCAAGCGGTGTACTACTATTCCCAGCAGACACAGAGTGGCAGTAAACAGAATGCTATATAGTGTGGCTGAGCGAGGTACACAGAGTGGCAGTAAACAGAATGCTGAGCGAGCGGTGTACTACTATTCCCAGCAGCGACACACAATGACTGGGGGGGACCCTGGCTAGCGTGGCTGGAGCGCGAACTACCCTGCCTGCCTACCCAAAGCTAAACCCACAGACAAATGGCGGAGATATGACGTGGTTCGGGTATTTATTTACCCGAACCACGTGACAGTTCGGCCAATCAGAGCGCGTTCGGGTCCGAACCACGTGACCCGTTCGGCCAATCACAGCGCTAGCCGAACGTTCGGGGAACGTTCGGCCATGCGCTCTTAGTTCGGCCATATGGCCGAACGGTTTGGCCGAGCACCGTCAGGTGTTCGGCCGAACTCGAACATCACCCGAACAGGGTGATGTTCTGCAGAACCCGAACAGTGGCGAACACTGTTCGCCCAACACTACTGTGGGTACCAGAATGTTTTTCAAGATATGTCACTCTTCTTTGGTATATTGACACAGACATTCTCCTAAGCATTTCATACGATGTTCTCACTCATAAATACATGGCAATATGCTCACTGCTGGATTTCTATATGTCTTTTGCATCCTGATGTAGAATATGTAGGGAGAACCAGGGCAGCTGTATATATGTATAACTCACTCTGATCTATATATATGAACGTGAGGTTAACTTAAGGGATGAAGGATGTGAGGGGGAATGGAGATAGAGAGGGAGATTTGTAGAATAGAAGACGATGGTTAACACACTGATGTGAATGGTTTCACGGGAATATCAGGTTGTATAAAAAAGTTTACTTGTGCTGTAGAGACATCATACGTTTATAGTATTAATGTCCACTTCCCCATTAAGGGGAAATGTATCCGTTAATATAACACTTATAATTTTATGAGCTGGGTCGGTGAGAGTTTGCTCAATACCTTGGAGTGAGTTCTCATGAGATCAATGACTTCCACTCTCCCACATAGGGATCTTGTCTTAGTGAGCCTCCTCTATTGGACGTTACTCACTGAGATAACAGGTTTCATCGTACAGAAGATTTTTGGTTCATATTCCAGGTTATTATCTAAGTATGGGGATGTTTATGTAAGGGAATACTGGTTCATACCACAACTTTCAGGTGCAACCTTTTGTCCTCCAGGCCCTAGGGACCTACCCTTATGGCAAATATGAAGGTTTTCTCAGTCAACTCCAAGGGACTTAATATCCCTGAATAAAGGAGGATTATACTAAAAGACCTAAGGGTTCAGAAGGCACAAATTGCCCTCATACAGGAAACACACTTTAAAAATGGCAAAGCCCCCAGATTTACCAACAAATATTTTCCTTTCTGCTATACCAGCAATTCTCCAGATACAAAAACCAAGGGCGTAGCTATACTTATCAGCAGAGACTTGCCTTTCACAGAAATACAGACATTAAAAGACCCTGAGGGCAGATTTGTTATGCTTAAATGTCTGATTAGGGATCTGAAATATACAATATGTTCAATCTATGCTCCCAACATAGATCAGGAGAAATTCCTCTTTAAATTTCTGTCAGAACTGGACGATTTCGGGGAGGGAAGTCTGATCCTTGGTGGGGACATAAACATGCCTCTGAACCCATTACTCGACACCTCCACAAGCAGATCCAACATCTCCTACTCTAAAATAAATAAGGTTAAAAAAGCACTTCATGACAGGCAACTAATAGACAGTTGGAGGGTGACACATCCTTCTGATAAGGATTACTCCTTTTTCTCTGTGGTTCATAATGTGTATTCATGCATAGACTGCATATTCCTCTCACATAATCTGCTGTCAGAACATATATACTCTGGCATAGGAATAATCTCCTATTCTGACCACGCTCCTGTGAGCGTCACTTTGAACTGTGCGACGAAGAGGGATAGGCAGTTTACATGGCGTCTTAATGTGTCATTAATACAAGACCAATGAAAAAGTTGCGAATATACTGCAGGAATATTTCCAATTAAACGATATAGAGGATGTGTCGCCCGCCACTCTCTGGGAATCACACAAATGTGTGCTCAGGGGAGAGCTGATTAAAATTTCCACCAAACGGAAAAGGGAGAGGCCTGAGATGGTGATTTAATTATTGAAGGAGGTGCGGCGGTTGGAGTTGGTTCATCAACAATATCCAAATCAAAAAACGATATTTCCCTTATTAGAGGTGAGGAGGAAGCTTAATACACTTCTTCAGGATTCGGCGAAACAAGCAGCACGCAGATGCCAACCTACCTTTTTTATGTATGGTAATAAATCAGGTAAACTCCTAGCGAAGGCCCTCAAACAACAACAGCAGAAAACGTATGTAGAACAGATTGTGGATCCTAAAGGCCAGAAACATATTAGATCTGAATCTATTGCACGAAGCTTTAAATAATTTTATGCCAAACTTTACAACCTCAAACACAAAACTGGGGAGATTGCACAGACTAATATTACGCAGGCTATACTAGATTATCTGGAGGATGCAGGCATGCCGAAGCTGACTGATGACATGGTATTAGATTTAGAACTAACTTTTACTGAAACAGAAATTACAAAGGTTATTGCGGGTATTAAAACGGGAAAAGCACCAGGACCCGATGGTTACCCCATAAAATATTACAAACGATTCAAGGGGATTCTGGCCCCATAACTCTGTAGACTATTCAACACCCTGGCCGACCCTGAAAGTGAAGTAATTCTCCCTCGCCAGACACTTGAATCACATGTTACAGTTATTCCCAAGGCGGGCAAAGACCCAGCAGCATGTGGGAGTTATCGCCCAATTTCCCTGTTAAACCTGGACCTGAAGATTTTTGCTAAAGCCATCGCAAACCGCCAGGCTGAACATATGGTTCACTTGGTTTACTGGGATCAGGTAGTGTTTATCCCACATAGAGAGGCCAGGGATAACACTCTGAGAACAATTGATCTGCTGCAGTTCGCCCGGTCGAGGGGAGTACCTTGCATGTTATTATCTATGGATGCGGAGAAGGCCTTCGATTGGGAGAACTGGCAGTGGATAAAAGCAGTGTTGAAAAACATTGGGTTGGGGAACAGGTTGCTGACCTGCATTGACGCACTATACTCACAACCAACAGCACGTATTAAGGTCAATGGGATCCTGTCAGACTCACTTGAAATAAAAAACGGCATCCGTCAGGGATGCCCTCTATCCCCCCTGATCTTTGCGTTGGCACTGAAACTATTTCTGTGCCATGTCAGAGCAAACAGAAATATTAAGGGAATAGCGATAGGGGACTCGGAACACAAGGTCGCGGCATATGCGGACGACCTTCTGTCCTTTTTAACCAGCCCGGTGACCACTCTGCCCAATCTGGTGTCTGCGTTTGAGAGATTCGGCATGCTTTCATATTTTAAAATAAATACAGACAAATGCGAAGCCCCCAATGTGGGACTTAGCAACACTGTTGAACTTCAGTTAGAGCAAAATTTTCCATTCAGATGGAAACCCCAATGTATAAAATATCTAGGCACAAATATATCCAAAGAGTTCCTCAGCCTAAGGAAAACCTGTACCATTCCGATACCTAGGGCCGGCATATTCCTGGGGGTATGTTTAGTGTGTGCTGCCCATAGCATAGAAATAGGCTTGTTTAAGGAGAGGTCATGTTCCAACTTGACCCACTGTTTAAGATTACCATGTTTGGCCCAATCCACTGCTTGGCTGCTTCCCTTAATAGACAACCCTGATCTACCGGTGAACTGTGGGGCATATGCACACAAACATTGGAAAGACCTGAGACATTTGAAGCTAGCAGACATTTCTTTGAATGGGGACTGGATGTCACTGGAGGAACTCAGATTAAGGCAAAGAAAGCCGGGCTTGGATTGGTGGGGTTATTTCCAGATCAGACATTTATTGAAATATTTAAGAATAATGCCAACCCAGGTAAGGCAGTTAACGGAATTTGAAGAACTATGTACAGAAGCAGGCCCGTCTGAAAAAACACTTTCCAGAATTTATCTGATCTTAACGTCTCAGACAAAACAAGAAACTACCTTTTTCAATTTATGGGAAAGGGAGTTGGGACGCTCATTCACAGCAGCTCAAATAGAAAGAATGTGTGTGTATGCTCACAGGTCATCGTTGTCAACTAAGATCCAAGAAACTAATTATAAGATCCAGGCTCAGTGGTATTACACCCCCTATAAACTATATAAAATGTATCCAGAAACTGATGAAAGGTGCTGGAGATGTCATGGTGCCCAAGGTACTTTAGCACACTTACTATGGTACTGCCCAAGTCTGAAAGAATTCTGGAACAAAGTTGAGCGACTAGTAAAACCTGTTACCAATCGCAACACACCATTCGAGCCAGAGTTCTATCTTCTACACTGTAACGACTGGTCTATGAAATCTTATAAACGGTCAGTTGTTAGACAGTAGACACGTATTGAACGCAGCTAAGGTCGTTCTTGTTAGAAAATGGCGGACCAATACTTCCCCAAATTCCTCTGAACTGGTGAAAGAAATAGATCATATTCAATTAATGGAGGATCTTACACATACAGCCACAAATAGACCTGAGGTGTTTAAAAAAAACATGGGCTTTTTGGTCAATGTTTAGAGAATCTGAAGAATTTCTTGAAATACTTGAAGGCAAGGCCGCCTAATATATATATATTGGAATAGAACTGGAACATATTCCTTGAAGTCCATAATGGGGTTGACGAGACATAACAAAATAGATCGGTAGTCATGATGGTGTATTTCAGAGGGGGACCGGGGGGATAGGGAACCGCACCTGGACTGGACTCGAGATGACAGCTTTATATGATTATAAAAGGAGATATTTGGTCTCTGAGTATCTGGTTTCTTCACACATATTTGTAAAAATTACATGTATATGTTAGAGTTCTACAAGTTTGAACCCATGTCCGGCTTACCCGGTCATGGACATTTGAGTTCATTTAATTAAAAATGATGATTGTTAACTGTTATATATGCTTGTTAATAGAGTTGTAGCAATAGTGAGAATGTTTGTATGCTATTGGAGCTGCGTCTCCTAAATTCTTGTACCGTATAGCAATGCCTTTTCTCACCAACCTTTGCAGATTTTATGTTAAATCAGATTGCTATATGTTGACTTCGGTTGATTTTCATCTAAAATAAAGAAAATTAAAAAAAAATATATGTATTCATCATGAGCTTCTAACAAATCCAATTCATCATATTCAACAAGCACTCCCCCTTTTTTAAAAATGCTTGTTTTCAGTGAAGATTATGTCTACCAGTTGCAAACCCAATCACCCTCGTTTTACAGTAACAACCCACCTGACTGCATCCTTAGCTCTTCAGTGTGCCACATCTCGTATAAGAGTCATCAGACTTTAAAGGAAACCTGAAGTAAGAGCAATATGGACGCTACTATCTTGATTCTCTTATAAGCAATGCCAATTGCCTGGTTTCAATGCTAAATAGGGATGGGACGACGAATCCGGCGAATCCACGAATCACTCGAATATTAGGAAATATTCGAGATTCGTGGATTTGAATCCCGACGCCATTTTCCACTGTACGAATCGGCCAAATCCCGACACTGCATCGCCGCGCATCCACCGCTCGCATCCGCCGCTCGCATTCGTCCTCCTCCGACCCCCGCGCCTCCTCCGCCCGCCCGCATACTTAGTATCAACTCACCTATCCATAGCGGAGCGCAGAGCGGCAGACCTCTCGCTGACTTCCTGGTTTCCCCTAGTGACCGGCTCTTACAATGACGTCATCAGTAAAAGCCGGTCCGGCCACTAGAGGGAACAGGGAAGTAACGAAGAGGTCTGCCGTTCTGCGCTCCACGGGAAAGGTGAGTAGATACCTATGCAGGGGTGAGCGGAGGAGGCACGTGGGACGGAGGAGGCCATTTGGGGTGAGCAGAGGAGGCACGGGGGGCGGGGTCTACCTACCTATCGGACACTATACCTACCTACCTACCGGCCACTATCCTTACCTACCTACAGGCCACTATACCTACCTACCGGCCACTATCCTTACCTACCTACCTACAGGCCGCTTTACCTACCTACCTACAGGCCCCTATACCTACCTACCTAAAGGCCCCTATACCTACCTACCTACCTAAAGGCCACTATACCTACCTACAGGCCTCAATACCTACCTACCTACCCACCTATCTACCTAAAGGCCCCCTATACGTGCCTACCTACCTAAAGGTACCTATACCTGCCTACACACCTATACTTAAGGCCCTATACCCTGCTACCTATACTGAAGGTCCCTTTTCCTACCTACCTACCTAAAGGCCCCTATACCTACCTACCTACATACCTACCTATACTTAAGGCCCTATACCCTGCTACCTATACTGAAGGTCCCTTTACCTACCTACCTACCTAAAGGCCCCTATACCTACCTACATACCTACATACCTACCTATACTTAAGGCCCTATACCCTGCTACTTATACTGAAGGTCCATTTACCTACCTACCAACCTAAAGGCCCCTATACCTACCTACCTACATACCTACCTATACTTAAGGCCCTATACCCTGCTACCTATACTGAAGGTCCCTTTACCTACCTACCTACCTAAAGGCCCCTATACCTACCTACATACCTACATACCTACCTATACTTAAGGCCCTATACCCTGCTACCTATACTGAAGGTCCATTTACCTACCTACCAACCTAAAGGCCCCTATACCTACATACCTACCTATACTTAAGGCCCTATACCCTGCTACCTATACTGAAGGTCCCTTTACCTACCTACCTACCACCTACCTATACTTAAGGCCCTATACCCTGCTACCTATACTGAAGGTCCCTTTACCTACCTACCTACCTATACTGAAGGCACATGTACCTTACTACCTATACTGAAGGCCCCTGTACCTAGTTACCTACCTATACTGAAGGCACATATACCCTGCTACCTATACTGAAGGCCCCTATACCTAGTTACCTACCAATACTGAAAGCACATGTACTGTGCTACCTATACTGAAGGCCCCTATACCTTGCTACTGATACTGAAGGCAGACTTACCTTGCTACCGATACTGAAGGCCTCTATACCCTGCTACCTACCTATACTGAAGGCACATATACCCTGCTACCTATACTGAAGGCCCATATACCCTGCTACCTATACTGAAGGCCCATATACCCTGCTACCTATACTTAAGGCCCATATACCCTGCTACCTATACTGAAGGTCCCATATACCCTGCTATCTATACTGCAGGCCCCTATACCTTGCTACCTATACTAAAAACTACCAATATTGAAGGCACCCATACCTAGCTAGCTATACTGAAGGCACCTTTACCTCGCTACCTATGCCTGGGTACCTATACTGCGGGCAACTATACCACGGATCGCACGATTCTTATGTGCAGGATTCGTTAGATTCGGGATTCGAAAGGTTCGAGATATTCGAGAACCTTTTTAGATTCGGATCCGGATTCGGATTCGAAGAAATTGTGGATTCGTCCCATCACTAATGCTAAATATTTGGTTTTAGTTGTTTTTGAGTCACACAACTGCAACAATTATGAGATGGCTGAGAAATGGCCAAATGATGCTGTAAGTACCACCCACCAAAAGTCCAAAACTCATTGTCTAATAACACTAGTGTGAACAGGCCCGGATTTACATCACAAGAGCCTATAGGCACAGATGTCCTGGCACCCTAGATTTTGCCCTCCATAATCCTACAAACCCCCGACCGAACCGCACTGCAAGTTTGCTGGCTGACCCAGCTGTCACTTGTCCCTTACCTACCTCGTCCGTCATAGGTAGCCACAGGTGCCCCTTAGTGTTAGGTAGCCAAAAATACCCTCAGTATCAAGTTCCACAGGGAAGGAGGGAGGAAGGCATTCGAGGAGCGGAGTGAGCCACCTTTCTATCAACAGGCGCCTGTTGGTATGTGCCTACAGTGTCTTATGGTAAATCCGACCCTGAGTGTGAATGCTGCAAATTAACCCATGTGTCTTCATTTTCACTGGTATAACCCTGTCGCATATGATATGACCCTGCCGCTGCACCTGCGCCCAGCTCAGCAGTGGCATACTAATATGTCCACCCCACCAAATGAATTTCATTAAAGTTAACCTCCAGACTAAACATCTACTCAGCAGCACTGAAAAGGCTTGGTGTTTCTTTAACAGTTTAACAGCATCAGAGCTTTGTTTTTCTTACCCAAGCCTCATCTTTAGCTGCACACAGAAGAAAACTGCCCGAGCATTTTTCCCCTGATGCTGTGCAAAGCAAGATGGGATTGAAAAATGAAAAAGATGGCTGCCCCATTGAAATCACAAACATTTGCCTGTTCTTTTAAAACAGGGTGGGTAAGTGATAATATTACCTATCTATTTTAATTCACATAACTAATGTAACTTAATGACAGTATGTTTGTTTAGGCTTAAGTTCACCTTTAAACTTATATTTGTCTATTTCCTGAATTTCAGATAGGTAAGGGGTCACAAAATAATAAAGATGGAAAAGGTTACAAGACCATCTCCAATGAGTTTGAACTTCACAAATCAACAGTCATGCTAAAGGTACATACACACATCGGATTTTCCCAAACGACCCGTCGTTTGAACGTCCGGTCGTTTGGACGTCAAATCAGGCGTGTGTACGGTGTGTTGTTCAGCTGATAAGACTGGCCTTGAGTGATCCGCTTGGCGGTTCGTTCAAATCCGGTCTTATCAGCTGAACGACAGACCGTACACACGCCCGATTTGACGTCCAAACGACAGGTCGTTTGCTAAAATCCTGTAGTGTGTACAAATGGAGGAAATTCAAGACTGTTGTTACCCTATCCAAAAGTAGTTAACCATCTAAGATAACTGCAATGTCTGTAATTATTCTGAGAAGTTATAAAGGAACACAAAGTAACTTCTGAGCAACTAAAGACCTGCCTCACATTAACAAAAGTTAATATTCATCAGTCCACAATGAGAACACTGAACAGCAAGTTAACGGTGTGCATGGCAGGGTAGCAAGGGAAAAGGACACTGCTCTCCTTCAAAACATACTGTTGACCTTCCACAATTTGCCAAAGATCCTGTGGGCAAACCAGGTTACTGAGGAATGTTTTGTGGAATACCAAAGCCAAGATAGAACTTTTTGTTTTAATTGAGGAATGCTACAACTAGAAAAAGAAAAACACTGCATTCAAGCTTGTTTGCTGCAGCTGGGCATAGATGGAAAAATGAATTCTGGTCTATAACAGAGAATTCACATGGAAAGTGTCAAGACATCTTCAGTATACAGTATGTTAAATTAATATTGAGAGATAGTGGGTCATGAACCAAGACAAGGATCCTAAACACACCCGTTTATCTACCAAAGAATGGTTGAAGAAGAATAAAGTGAATGTTCTGAAATGATCAGTCAGAGTCCTGACCTTAAAACTGAGATGTTGTGAAAAGGTCTAAAACAAGTGGTTCATGACCACCAACAACACTCAAAAGCTGAAGCTGTACTGTATGGAGCAATAGGCTAATATTCCTCTGAGTTGATGTGCAGGACTGATCAACGATTACGGCATATGTTTAGCTGCAGTTATTGGTGGGTCACACCAAATAGAGAGCATTATTCACTTACTCTTGCAACATGCAAACATGTTATTCAATACTTTTCTTAATTATTTCATGAACAAATATAACAATTTTTTATTAATTTATTTAGCTGAGTTTTCATCATCTGCCTTTAGAACGTGTTTTAGATGACATTTTAGGTCACATGCCTATAAAAATATAGGAAATTTTAAAGCGTTCACAAACTTTCAAGCGCCGCTGTATGTCATGGTGAACCCCAGTAAACAGAATTATATTGGTGCAGGCTGAGGCTCCAAATGTCATACATAATGGTTGAATAGAACATGACCTATTCAGTCACTCTGCATGGCATTTGCAGCAAAAGAAAATGTTTCTGTGTCGTATTAGCCATAAACAATCAACTCTGGTCAATGCAGAACATATTCATAAATCAGGAAGAAAGATGATAAAATACACAGGGCAACTCACATACCAAGAGATGAACTCTCATACTGTAATACAACCAGCAGGCTGAAAGCCTGTCCCAATTCAGGTCTCAGACTGCCCACAACTGAAAGCACTGAGGAAAGGATCATCTAAACACCTACTTATACAACAAATACTTTATAAAGTCAGGTACCTTAAGGCTGCTTACACACCAAGACGTTACAGGCGCACGTTAGTGCGCCTGTAACGCTCCCCCAACGCACAGCAATGTAACACAAGTGGGCTGTTCACACAGCCCACGTTGCGTTACATGTAACGCTGCACGTTCTGTGCAAAGTGCAGCATGCTACGGCGTTGGAGCGGCTATAGCCGCGTTAGACTGTTTGCACATGCGCAGTGGGGGGCGGAGAGGAGGCGGGGAGAGCCAGCTACAGTAGCCGCGCACATGGCTACTTAATATTCACTGCACTGGCGGGCGCTGATTGGCCGGCGGGACCACGTGATGCGGAGTGTCTCGCTCCGCATCACGTGGTCCCGCTGGCCAATCAGCGCCACTCTGGGAGACATTATAGGACTCGAGCCGCCTAACGCGGCTCACTCTACCGTCGGCTCTTGCAGCACCATACGTTGTGTTAGGTGCACGTTATGCGACCTTAACGTGCCACCTAATGCAACGTCTTGGTGTGCAAGAAGCCTAAAGGAATACTATCGATTCACATATTTTTTTCAATTGACACAGGAATTGTTTGGGAAGTGCTGCTAAGTACTGGTGTATACATTTTAGTAGCAACTTCTTTGTTTACTGTTAGCAAAATACATTCAAAGTTTACTGACGCCAAAACTGGCGGCTGACTGAGCCATGAGGAGAGGGGAAATTCCCCTCACACTTAATCAGTTAACTCTATGGGCTCTATTCTCAAAGACTTCCCGCATGCGGTAAAGTACATGCGGGAAGTTTGCGACCAAAATACCGTCAAGTTGACATTCTCAAAATGTTCCGCATGTTTTTTCCGCATGCGGAAAAAGTGCGGTAAAAGTGCAGGATTCAAGCGGAAAAATTTCCGCAAAAGTCGGTATTTTCCGCAATAAAAAATCAATTCTCAAAAATGTTCAGGCGCATCATTTCGTCGTTATTTACAGATTTTTTATCACCTACAAGTAGTAGGTGATATATTCCGCATCCCATTGACTTTAATGAAGTCTGGAGGCTTAAGGGCTGTGCTTGCTGGACTTTAATTTTTTTTTTTAAACACTTTTTCATGCGACCTTTTTACCGCATGATTCCCGCATGAATAATAGCTGTTTCCGCATCTTTTTTTCCCGCATGCGAACAACATGCGGAAAATATTAGCGAATGTGGAAAAAATGCAGGGTTTACCGCTGGCGGAAATATAGAGGTAAAATTTTGCGGAAATGTTTGCTCTTTGAGAATAGAGCCCTATGTGTAGCTCTGTGTGTGACAGAGAGAGACAGGACACAAGAGCTGCAGCTGTTGGGAGCTCTGTTTCTGACTGAAGTGTCTGAAGAGAGCAGAGGAAATGTAACTAATTCTCACAGCTTTTTCATATTGTTTTTGCTTTCAGAGTTTGATATGTTTGATATTTGCTTTCTGTAGTCTGATATGCAACTCTGGCTGTGCATTGAAGCAGACATCCCTTCTGCAATTGATTTGTCCCAATATAGCTAAATCCTACCCTCAATAAATTACAGCTTTTGCCTCTGATATTTAACATGAAAAGTAGGAAATCGTTTACACAGCTACTTAGACATTATTTGTACATTGTCATTTTAGAACACTTGGGGATCGATAGTATTCCTTTAAAACAGCAGCCAGGGCAGCTATACTATCCCAGGAAAAAAAACACATATATAAATAGATAAATACGTGTTCTACTTACATAACATATCTATTGTGCTGTCCAAGTTTTGATTTCAGTGAATCTTAAATAGTAAATAAAGAAAAACATGTTTCTGCATTTTCCATTTGTATTTCTTCTGACTGAAGCCAATGCTGATGTGTTTTTTTTTTCTCCTAAAAACTGCACTGTCATATCTAAACAGAAGAAAACTGTGCTCGCTCTTATCATAAATAAGACATAAAAGTCCCAATTATTGCAAAAGTTGTGATTAATTATACGTCACTGCGCAAATAGATTTAGGGCTTGATTCACTGACCGGCGCTAAGCCGGTTAGTGTGCCCTAAGTGTTAGTGTGCGCAAACCACAGCGTTAGGTGGTTTGCGCCCACACATTTGAAACAATCCCGCTCATTGCGCTCGCAGCGCGGGTAATAGTGCGCGCTGCAGGCCCTTAAAAGTCACACCTAGTGCGACGAAAATGGCGCGTTGGGTTCCCGTTAAGCAGCGCTATGATGCGCCACTTCGGGGGCACCCGATGCACCATTTTCTAAGGGCCAGCGGGTGCAACGTTATTGTCGCACCGCGCACTAATATTGGCGCACCTGCGCTGTGCGCGCAGTGCTCGGGGCTGCGCGCAAAGTAGGTTTGCGCACACTAGCGGCCAAAAAGGGCTTTTCACACCGCGAAGTGAATCAAGCCCTTAGTGTTCAAATGCTGAAACTCAAACTCTGGTTTATAGCCATTAGCCAGTAGTGCAAAGATAAAATGTTCAAAGTGCTGCGCTTCTCGGTATTAATAAAATGTTCAAAGTGCTGCGCTTCTCGGTATTAATAAAATGTTCAAAGTGTTGCGCTTCTCGGTATTAATCATGCATCCACTATGAGCCCCCCTTCAGGAAACCACTCACCAGATGTTGGGGTCCCAACAGACCACTCTGCGCATTTAGGGTGTATGGCCCCCGTCGCCTCCCGGGCAATCGCCTCCTTCCAATCGGGCAGGTGGTGGAGTGATGTATGAATCACCTTTTTTGGCGTCCTGTTAGGTCTGCAGACGGTGCATTGCAAAGATACAAAACGGAATGATTAATAGCGAGAAGCGCAACACTTTGAACATTTTGTCATATCTAGCTTGCTTTGTAAACACAATTGAGCACCCTACCCTCAGCCAATCAGTGAGGAGCAGGAATGTGGGAGGGGATATGACAAGCTTCCTTCTCCTTGGCAATGTGCCAAATAGAGCCAAGCTGATCGAGATAAGATTTATTACAGCAGACACATTAAGGATTAGATTGGAATGCTTGCAAAGCAGGGTTAGGTTGCAGGCTGCATAATAAACACAGAGCAGTGGGTAAATGGAATTTAATTTTGTGGCTGACAATCCCCTTTTAAGGAAAATTTTCCTGATATGCTCACTACCTTTTTAATCAGACAGCTACCCAATTTATGAGTGCAAGTGCATTATTTAACCCACCCAGGATTTACAGACACATTTCCTGCAATACCTCATCATGATACCTCATGGAATGTCTTATGCACACGCAAAAAACAAAAACTGAAGTCACAGCAAGTATACCAGAACAGTCCTTCTGAGCATCATCAAACATTGTGTCGGTGATAGTTTATAAAAAGTTTCCCTTCAAAGGTATCTATACAGGAGAAACCAGAGGGGAACTGTGCACAATAATGAACCTTCTTCACTTCAAACACAAGAAGGATCACAGGAACATGTCAGTTGACCCACAGTGCTGTGCACCAAAACACAGCATATGAAAGTGTTTGTGCTTTAAACTGTACTGAAAATAACATCATGAATAAAATAATGTTTGTTTACCCTGTGTTCCAAAGCCAGTAGAAATAATGCCTGGTGTTCCAGAATACTCTGGGGGAAGGAGTATTCGGCATAGCTAAAAAGCCTAGGCTAAGCATCACTGGGAGAGTGGGGTTAAATTCTAATATATAGCAATATGCTGTAACCCAGGATAATTATACTAAGGCCTCGTTCAGACTATACGCGCTGCGGTGCGCATTTTGGCAGCGCGTATAGTGTGCGACGCGCAATAATGGTAGAAGGGCATAGACATTCCCTTCTACCATTCCCATCATATGCGCTGCGCAGCAGTACCATGCGCTATCGCGTGCTACATGCATTTTGGGGAATCGCAGCGCAGATCCCAGTCACTGTAATGAATGGGATCTGCAGCGCAGCGCATAGTAGCGCAGATGGCGTGCGATCGTACGCGTTGCGTTCCGATCGCACAGCCATCTGCGCTAAATGATATGAACGAGGTCTAAAAGTGGGTATCCTGAATAATTTACTACTTTCTACTATATGTCACTGTGGGCATCTTTAAGGCTAAATTTAAAACTAGAGAAAAGTTTCTGCAGATAAGCTTGTGAACATTTTCAACATGCTGACAAATGGCCTGAATTATGGAACTGGCTTCATGACATCTTATTCAACATAATTAGCAATTATTCAGTGACTCCAGCCAGTTGGACTCTTGACATGACAACCCACTGCTAAATAGTGGCCAGGACATTTGTCATTAACATGTTTGCATTTTGTCTGCAATACAGTAATTGATTCACTTTATTTAATATGATTGGCTTAGATTCACTGACTCTTGACAACTCATTGTGAAAATGAGTTAGTACAGATATATATATACTGTACATTGTATATGTTTCAAGTGGTTTGCAGCTCGCAAACGCTCTTTATTTGTAAATAAATAAAGAGCGTTCATGTGCTTCAAATAATGTGGAACTTTCTTGTACAGTACTGATGAGGACTTGGGGAATCTTCTGTTTGCTTCTTCACATACGTCCCCAGTCCTCATTGAGGGGTTTCCTTGGGGAGCTGCTGATCCACTGTGCACTTGCATAAATATATATACAGTATACTAGTGGCCTTAGCCCATTTAAAAACGGGCAGGTCTGTCAACGCACGCCTGCCACGTGCATGCGCGCACCTGCCTGTCACGTGTACGCACCCGCCCGTCGCACCCGCTGTGCACGTATGCCGCATGCACTTGCCACGCGCACTTGCACACACGCCCGCCCTTTCCTCCTCTTCAGTGCCTCTGCGTCCCTCCCTGCATATGCCCAGTACAACACAAAACGCACACACAGGGACATGGGACGCAGAGACACTTGGGTTTCATTATAGAGGATAATATACCATATATATATATATATATATATATATATATATATATATATATATATATATATTAATAGTCTAATCATATTTCTCACATTACAGAAATATTTCCTTTTACTACAAATACTATGCATAGTGACTGAATAGGTCATGTTCTAGTCAGCCATTGCATACGGAATTTGGAATGTCAGAGTACATTGTTGCTATGCTACTTACTAGGCCACCCTCTGAAGTTTCTGGAGCTGCTTGGGACCAAAGCTAAAGGTTGCCTTGTGCTTCATAGGAAAACTGGAGCTGAACCACTGAAAGCATTCCATTGTAGGAGGTTCACTCAGCAGACCTAGTATACTGCCAGCAGTAAACATAGACCTGTTCCCTTTTACAATCCTGGAGCTGGTTAGGACCTAAACTCTCTGCCATTTTTGGAGCTAGTTAGAACCAGAGCAAAGGGTTATCAAGGTCTTCAGATGAGGACTGGAGCCTAACTATTGGAACCATTTCAGAGCAGGAGTGGGCAAACGTGAAGCATTGCCAGCAGTAAGCACGCTGAAGCATGCTTTTGCCTTGAGGTGTTGTCTGTAGGTTATGCAGGGCTGCATAATTAAACCATGGTATTATGTGGGTGGGGTGTGTGAGGGAGGGGAGGAGGGGAAAGAATGTTGCACTGTAGTTCTCAAGTAGTATTAATTTCTGTTGTAATTGTAACTGTTTAAAAAAAAGCATACATAATGTTTAGCTTGATGTAGTAGAGTCTTTTCTAAAAGCAGGGCCGGGCTGAGGCAGAGGCTGGATAGGCTTCAGCCTTTGGGTGCAGAGCTTCAAGAGAGTGGGGAGAGGGGCCCAACTTTAATCCTCTTCCCTCTCCTCAGGCTCCCCTTCTGTGACTGTGCTTCCCTCATCTGTGTGGCACTAAGCTCCAGCCACTAGAGGTGCAGGTCCCGTCTGTGTCCTCTGCAGCACCGCTAATACTCTAGTTCCCGATCTGAGAAGACAGATGGGACCTGCACCTCTAGCGGCTGGAGTCTGGAGGAGGGGAGAGTCTATTGTCATTTTTGCCCGTTGTGCCGTAACTCTGAAAATGGGGGAGCACAGAAAGGGGGGCTGTTTTTTGGAGTGTCTCCCTCTAGTGCCACAAAAACCTTGTCCGTTGCCAGTCCAACAGTCAGAGACCTCTAGGTTTCTCATGAGCCCTTTGTATTTTTTTTTTTTTGGAAAATTTAAGTTTAATAATCTCTTTCTTGTTTAGCCTTGTAAAAAGTGGAGCCTTTGATACTCCTGTTATTATACTCCATAACCTCAAACAACCGTTTCAGGATGCACTGTGAATATCCCCACAGCAGCCTTGTGTCAGCATGGTGTGCTCCACTAAATACTATGCAATGAGTCACACACTTCCAATATCTGCATTACCAAGAGAGACATAGAGATATTAGATGATTGAAACATGAGCTACTGTTCTTGGTGGGAGGAGGTCCTATCACTGCCAGTTGGGCTGGATGGTAATTTTTTAACCTTTGCTATGGGTTTCTAAGCCAAGGTTGCCCTCTTCTCTTTAAAATCCATACAGAATGACAGACACATGTTTGAATTGGTAAGAAAGTTCATACTGCACATATCTAATATGGTCAGCACCAGCCTTGAAGGGTTATTGACTGTACAAATATAGTTACCCCTTTAAAGTCAGGGCTGTCAGTGGGTGATTGTACTACTAGTCAAGAAGCAGTTATGTTTATTACTAGGCATAAGACAAAAGGGAATGGCTCAGAGTAACTGCTGGTCATGTTTAAGAGAATCTGTATTGTTAAAATCGCTCAAAAGTAAGCATACCAGTGCGTTAGGGGACATCTCCTATTACCCTCTGTCACAATTTTGCCGCTCCTCGCCGCATTAAAAGTGGTTAAAAACAGTTTTAAAAAGTTTGTTTGTAAACAAACAAAATGGCCACCAAAACAGGAAGTAGGTTGATGTACAGTATGTCCACACATAGAAAATACATCCATACACAAGCAGGCTGTATACAGCCTTCCTTTTGAATCTCAAGAGATCATTTGTGTGTTTCTTCCCCCTGTTCTCATGCACTGAAGTTTCAGGCTGCTCTTTTCTTCCTGCAAACAGCTTTGCCCTTGTCTGTAATTCCTCAGTATGTGAAAGCCCAGCCAGCTCAGAGGATGATTTATCCAGCTTGTAAAAGATAAGAGAGAAGAGAGAAGCTGCCCTAATCTAAATAATACACAGGCAGTGTGCAGAGAGGGGGGAGTTCATAGCAGAACCACAACACTGAAGAACTTGGCAGCCTTCTAGACACAGGCCGACAAGTCTGACAGGGGAAAGATACATTGATTTATCACAGAGACAGTGATAGTATAAAGTGCTGCAGTTAGCCAGAACACATTAGAATAGCTTTTGGAACTTGTAGGATGATAAAAAACAGGATGCAATTTTTGTTACGGAGTCTCTTTAAGGCCTAAATAGACAAAATATTAGGTTTGCACTCCACCAAGTTATAGGTACCAAAAATCAATGTCAATGTCTCTTTACGTTGCTGTTCACCTGATCACTTGGCCATGTCAAAGTAAATATTAGGACTAATATGACCTGATAACGCTATGATGAAAGCAGCTTTGGTTCCCTTGTTTATCACTTGGCTTTCTTCAGACAGGGGCTTGGAGGAGATAAGGAGATGGCAGCCAGGTTCATGGCCACTTATCAGGCCTAAGTTTCCTGCCTTGAGAAACCTAGTTTGGGCAATTTTTGTCTTTTGGGTACAGATGGGAAAAGTATTGCAAGGACTCAATCTACATAGTTAGGGTAGGTTTTAAAGTATTTTCTGCTTGAGCTTATAAAGTGTTTTGTGCCAATGTCACATGACATGCATCAGGATCCTATGGAGAGACATAGCTTTATGGTAGGGCGGGCACTGTAAAGAGTAGCACATATGCATGAGAAATTAACAGAGAGTTACCAGGTATACATGTAAAAAGGCACTTGAAAAAAAGGGTCCAGGGGATTGCCGCTAGTAAAATATCTGTACAATTATCTAGATTAGGGTTTAGTGCATAGTTTGCATCTGATTTGTTTTCAAGTTGTGTATTTAAGTCCCTAGGGGGCGCTGCACACCTCTGTTGGTTTCATTTCAGTTGCCGCCTGATTAGGAGCGCTGCCAATTGTTTGCTGTTCTTAAAAAAAAGACAATTTATAGCTAACAGTCCCAGGTGTACACTATGTAATTGTTAGTTAGTGGTTAGGCCACTTCCATGAGAGCATGTCAACATCGTGGGAGAGTCTAGTACTGAACAATCTGCCAAAAAAACTATTTTTGGAAGCTAACGTCCTCCATTAGCTGCATCTGTTTTGAATGCAAGTTGTGTAATCTGCCTGTATTTTTTGCTCTGCACATCTATGCAGCTGGTCAATTTGTGTGCAGCCTGCATTTTGAAGCACTGCCATTATCTTCTGTTGTACAAAAAAGGGTTCTTAGATCTCTTCCCAAATACCAGAATTAGTAATGTGTTTTTTTTTTCTTTTAAATTGGATTATTAATCAGAAGTCAGTCTGTGGCCAATTAATTTATATTTATTAGTTCACTTGTTCTTTAAAACTGAGTGAACTGTATTTTTGTTTAACTTGAAAACAGTTAACTGCATGTTGCGTTAATTAAATGGCAGAAGTTAATTTGCATGCTGTGCTTTTCCAAACCTAAGACTGAGCTGCTGTGTTGTTCTGCTGCATGAAGCAATAAACGCAAGGGGAACCAAGAATCTGCAGCAATGAAGGAGTGGAGATTGCTTATTTAAACTCTCCTTATCCTAGAGCCACATTTAGACATACACAAAAATTTAGCAAAACTTTCAGTTATAAACACAGTCATTCCAAAGTTGTCCTAACAGAATTAGTCAGATGGTTGTGTTACAATATGTGGTGAGCCATTTCATCAGTCCAGGTGTGCAAAAAGAGTAACAAGGGCTCTTGTTCTGTTCAGTTACTTACTGTATTCACACTCCTCAATTAGAGGGAAATAGGAGGGAACGTTGCAGTTTTTTTGCAGTCTAAAAATTTGACTTTAGCCAAAAGTGTAATTTTTCGTCGAATACAAGTCGACTGTGTGTATAAATGGACTCAAATATTTGACCCTCTTCAGCTGGAATTTGTTATTGATTCAAGTATAAGTCTACCCAGCAAAGTTAATGGCTGCACTTGGGGATTAGGAAGAATTAACACCTGCACTTGGGGCCCAGGAGGAGTTAATGACTGTACTGCATACAGTATTGCAAGCATTAACCCCTCCTGTCCCTTAAGTGCAGCCAATAACCCTCCATGCCCCCAAGTGCAGCAATTATTTACTCCCATTCCTGCAGGCCAGTATTTCCTCCCTGCCCATTAGCGTGTTAATTGTTGTGGCCAAGACTTTCAGACCTGTGCTTTCTTTGCATCCCCTTTATCAAGAAAGTGTTAATTGCTGCAAATGAGAATGTCACGAATAGTACAAACATTGCTCAGTGTTGCCCATGACTCAAGTCAAGTTGACCCCTATACTTTGATTTAGTGAGTTAGACCTACGTTTTTTAGACTTATGCTCAAGTGTATTTTAGCAATACTGTATTGTTTAAAAGGAAACAATATGGCAGCCTCCATAGCCCTCTCATTTCAATGCCACTTTAATATTTTGTTGTAGAAATGGGTTCTTAAAGAGACTCTGAAGTCTCTAAAAAAAATCTGTTTTTTATTACAAAATTACCTTTAACATAATAGCCCTACCTAAACCGCCGCATCCCCACCGCTCTATGCTAACTAAACCCCCCCCAAACTCCCCGGGGGGCACTCCAGGCAGCGCTTCCGTGTGAGGCAGGGCTATGAGCCGCAGCCCTACCTCTCAGCGCGTCTGTCATCGGCGTATCGCCACCTCTCCTCCGCCCCTCTCAGTCTTCCTTCACTGAGAGGGGCGGGGGAGAGGCGGCGATCCGGGCTGACAGACACGCGTGAGGCAGAGCTGTAGCTCATAGCCCTGCCTCACATGGAAGCTAATGCTGGCAGCAAAATCCACAATCAAGAAAGTCATGGATTTTGCAAGGGAGAGGGAGGGCGACTAAGGGGGGATTTAGATAGCTTACAGCTGCGGGGATGTGGCGGTTTAGTTAGGGCTAATATGTTAAACAGGATTTTGTTATAAAAATCGGATTTTAAAGAGACTTCAGTGTCTCTTTAAAGGACCACTATCGTAACATTTAAAATACATGTAAACACATACAAATAAGAAGTGTGTTTCTTCCAGATTAAAATGAGCCATAAATTACTTTTATCTTATGTTACTGTCTGTCACTTACAGTAGGTAGTAGAAATCTGACGGAACCAACAGGTTTTGAATGAGACCATTTCCTCGTTTTATTTTCGAAAGCACTTAGTAAATTGCAGTTGCTCTGTCCAATTGCCAAAAAAATGTGCTGGGAGCCGGGAAGGCTGGCCAGCATCTTTGTATAAATCCTTTTCAGGGAGTGTCTTCATAAAGAATAAAAGCCATGCTGAGAATCCCCCACAAAGAGACGGGCGAGTACAAAACCTGTTGGTTCAGTCAGATTTCTACTACTTACTGTAAGTGAGATTGGATATTCAGAAAAGTAATTTATGGTTCACTTTACTCTGGAAGAAACTTACTTCTTATATATATATGTGTTTATGTGTATTTTACATTTTTTCCACGATAGTGGTCCTTTAAAATAGCAAAGTAAAATTTTCCTCTAACTACCGTTTTCCTTTAATCTGCCCAATGGTATTTGAATATAAGAAAACAGACAGAGAATTATGGGGAGAAAATAAACTCAGAAATTCAGATAACTGGCAAGTAGTTACCTGCAAGAGATAAAAGGCGTATCCTTGCAGTTATTCTTTAACAGGAAATGTTGCTTAGGAAAATGCGCTATCTGCCAGAAATCCAGTTCAAAAGTTTCCCTTTATGAAGGGTTTTATTCTACACTAGAAAATAACTTCAGACGATTTGATGAACGTGACAAATTTGAGAAAGCACTTCCCACTATTCAGAGATACAAGGGAAAAAAACCACCACTTTTCTTTCAATGCCTCAGAGCGGCACGCGTGTGCCCGACTGTCACCGCATCATCCGGCAATAATTTAGAGAAGAGAAAACGCTAAGTTTCACACTCTGCTCAAAAGGGAAGAAAAACAAAATGAAAAACAAGTCCAAATGTAGCAATGCACAAAACGAAAACATAACATCAGAAACTGTGTGTTATTCACACATAGGGAAACAAACTGAAGTGCAGCGAGCAGAAATGAGCTGCAAATTTCTGTGGATAACCATACAGCAATCTTATCATAGTCAGGGCCGGATTCCTGGAAAGGTCACAAAGGGCAGGGCCTTGGGTGGCTGCAGCCCAAGAGAGCACCTGAACATGAAAGAGGGGCTGCTACATAGGAAAGGGAGGCTAAAAACGAGAAGCAACACATGAAAAAGGGAAACTGATACTCAAGAGACCTGTGAATGAAAGAGAGGGGCTGCTGCACATGGATGATGCAAATGGAAGATGGGGGTTGGACATGGAATGGGATGAGCCTGGGGTGACTGGCACCTGGGTGCAAGATTTTCTCTGGCGCCTATGGGAGTGGTTAAATTAACCACGCCCAACCACATAACCACACCCATGTCCTGCCTAATCACACCCACACCTTCCACCTCTTTACGCATGCATGTAATACCCCATTCCTACCCCTCTTCCATGGGCTTGCTCCTGGCTGGCTTTGGCTGCCTGCGAGTCTGCTAGTCTCTGGACTGCCTCAGGCTGAGAGGCTCTGCGAGTGCGACACAGTCACACATTGCGTATTTATGGCTGCCTGCGGCCACCCTACTCTTGCTCGCTGTTGTCGGCTCCTCCCCCCGCCAAGCCCAAGCGTGAGGTGGGCTGCCTGTATCTTTCCCGTTGCGCCGCGCAGCCTGCCAGTGTTGCCAACCTTTCGTGTTATTTTTTACTGACAAATACCTAAAAATTTACTGACAAAAGATTATTTTTACTGACAACATTTCCCCACTAAATGCACATAAGAGACAGCGTTTCACCAGTAAATGCACGTAATGACAGACAGCCTTTCATCAGTAAATGCACATAATGAGAGACAGCTTTTCCCCAGTAAATGCACATAATAAGAGACCGCTTTCACCAGTAAATGCACATATTAAGAGACCGCTTTTCACCAGTAAATGCACATAATAAGAGACCGTTTTTCACCAGTAAATGCACATAATAAGACACCGTTTTTCACCAGTAAATGCACATAATAAGAGACCGATTTTCACCAGTAAATGCACATAATAAGAAACCGCTTTTCACCAGTAAATGCACATAATAAGAAACTGCTTTTCACCAGTAAATGCACATAATAAGAAACCGCTTTTCACCAGTAAATGCACATAATAAGAGACAGCTTTTCACCAGCAAATGCACATAATAAGAGACAGCTTTTCACCAGCAAATGCACATAATAAGAGACAGCTTTTCACCAACAAATGCACATAATAAGAGACATCTTTTCACCAGCAAATGCACATAATAAGAGACAGCTTTTCACCAGTAAATGCACATAATGACAAACAGCCAGTGTCCCCAGTATATGTAGCCAGCCTGGACCCCCTTTAGGTAGTGAGTGACAGGGAGCCCCGTTTAGGTAGTGAGTGACAGGGACCCCTTTAGGTAGTGAGTGACAGGGACCCCTTTAGGTAGTGAGTGACAGGGACCCCTTTAGGTAGTGAGTGACAGGGACCCCTTTAGGTAGTGAGTGACAGGGAGCCCTTTAGGTAGTGAGTGACAGGGAGCCCTTTAGGCAGTGAGTGACAGGGAGCCCTTTAGGTAGCGAGTGACAGGGACCCCTTTAGGTAGCGAGTGACAGGGACCCCTTTAGGCAGTGAGTGACAGGGAGCCCTTTAGGCAGTGAGTGACAGGGACCCCTTTAGGCAGTGACAGGGACCCCTTTAGGCAGTGAGTGAAAGGGACCCCTTTAGGTAGCGAGTGACAGGGACCCCTTTAAGTAGCGAGTGACAGGGAGCCCTTTAGGCAGTGAGTGACAGGGACCCCTTTAGGCAGTGAGTGACAGGGAGCGCTTTAGGCAGTGAGTGAAAGGGACCCCTTTAGGCAGTGAGTGACAGGGACCCCTTTAGGCAGTGAGTGACAGGGAGCCCTTTAGGCAGTGAGTGACAGGGAGCCCTTTAGGCAGTGAGTGACAGGGATCCCTTTAGGCAGTAAGTGACAGGGACCCCTTTAGGCAGTGAGTGACAGGGAGCCCTTTAGGCAGTGAGTGACAGGGACCCCTTTAGGCAGTGACAGGGACCCCTTTAGGCAGTGAGTGAAAGGGACCCCTTTAGGTAGCGAGTGACAGGGACCCCTTTAAGTAGCGAGTGACAGGGACCCCTTTAGGCAGTGAGTGACAGGGAGCGCTTTAGGCAGTGAGTGACAGGGACCCCTTTAGGCAGTGAGTGACAGGGACCCCTTTAGGCAGTGAGTGACAGGGAGCCCTTTAGGCAGTGAGTGACAGGGAGCCCTTTAGGCAGTGAGTGACAGGGACCCCTTTAGGCAGTGAGTGACAGGGAGCCTTTTAGGTAGCGAGTGACAGGGACCCCTTTAGGTAGCGAGTGATAGGGTCCCCTTTAGGTAGAGAGTGACAGGGACCCCTTTAGGTAGCGAGTGACAGGGACCCCTTTAGGTAGCGAGTGACAGGGAGCCCTTTAGGCAGTGAGTGACAGGAGCCATTTAGGCATTGAGTGACAGGGAGCCCTTTAGGCAGAGAGTGACAGGGACCCCTTTAGGTAGTGAGTGACAGGGAGCCCTTTAGGCAGTGAGTGACAGGGACCCCCGTTTAGGTAGTGAACGACAGGCAGCCCTTTAGATGGTGAGTGAAAGGGAGCCCTTTAGGCAGTGAGTGACAGGAACCCCTTTAGGCAGTGAGTGACAGGGACCCCTTTAGGTAGTGAGTGACAGGGACCCCTTTAGGTAGCGAGTGACAGGGACCCCTTTAGGCAGTGAGTGACAGGGAGCCCACCTCTAGCTGCCGCCAGTCCCCCCATACCTTGCATTGTAGTCAGACCTCAGGATCAGCGGCGACCCGACCAGTAAGAGCGGGCGCCGCCGGACGCACCCGCTCTATATGCGGAAGTGATGTCACTTCCGCATATCAGTGCGGTGTGCTAGGTCCTAGCGCCCGCACTATTGGTCGTCGCCTGATCGAGGTCTGATGCGGCAGCGGCGGCTAGAGGGAGGGAGGGAGCGACGGCCAGAGAGGGTGAGCGGTGGCCGGGCAGCGTCTGTCGGAGACAGGCGCCTGGGTGCAATGCACCCGCAGCACCCGCCCAGGCTCGGCCCTGGGGGCACTGCTATACATGGATGATACACATGTAAGGGGGGAAGCTACAAATGGAATCTGAGAGAAGCTGCTATAAATGGATGATACACATGGAAGGGGGAGGGGGGCTTCACATGTAATGGGAGAGAAGCTGCTGTAAATGGGTAGCTAGAGATCATGGGGCCCCATAGCAACCTTTTCAGATATAGGCACTCTTAAAGGCAACCTAAACTGAGGAGGATGTGGATTTTTCCTTTTAAAATAATACCAGTTGCCTGACTCTCCTGCTGATCCTGTGTCTCTAATACTATTAGCCACAGCCCCTGAACAAGCATGCAGATCAGATGCTCTGACTAAAGTCAGACTGGATTAGCTGCATGCTTGTTTCAGGTGTGGGATTCAACCACTTTTGCAGTGAAAGATCATCAGGACTGCCAGGCAACTGGTATAAATGCACATAAGAGACAGCGTTTCACCAGTAAATGCACGTAATGACAGACAGCCTTTCATCAGTAAATGCACATAATGAGAGACAGCTTTTCCCCAGTAAATGCACATAATAAGAGACCGCTTTCACCAGTAAATGCACATATTAAGAGACCGCTTTTCACCAGTAAATGCACATAATAAGAGACCGTTTTTCACCAGTAAATGCACATAATAAGACACCGTTTTTCACCAGTAAATGCACATAATAAGAGACCGATTTTCACCAGTAAATGCACATAATAAGAAACCGCTTTTCACCAGTAAATGCACATAATAAGAAACTGCTTTTCACCAGTAAATGCACATAATAAGAAACCGCTTTTCACCAGTAAATGCACATAATAAGAGACAGCTTTTCACCAGCAAATGCACATAATAAGAGACAGCTTTTCACCAGCAAATGCACATAATAAGAGACAGCTTTTCACCAACAAATGCACATAATAAGAGACATCTTTTCACCAGCAAATGCACATAATAAGAGACAGCTTTTCACCAGTAAATGCACATAATGACAAACAGCCAGTGTCCCCAGTATATGTAGCCAGCCTGGACCCCCTTTAGGTAGTGAGTGACAGGGAGCCCCGTTTAGGTAGTGAGTGACAGGGACCCCTTTAGGTAGTGAGTGACAGGGACCCCTTTAGGTAGTGAGTGACAGGGACCCCTTTAGGTAGTGAGTGACAGGGACCCCTTTAGGTAGTGAGTGACAGGGAGCCCTTTAGGTAGTGAGTGACAGGGAGCCCTTTAGGCAGTGAGTGACAGGGAGCCCTTTAGGTAGCGAGTGACAGGGACCCCTTTAGGTAGCGAGTGACAGGGACCCCTTTAGGCAGTGAGTGACAGGGAGCCCTTTAGGCAGTGAGTGACAGGGACCCCTTTAGGCAGTGACAGGGACCCCTTTAGGCAGTGAGTGAAAGGGACCCCTTTAGGTAGCGAGTGACAGGGACCCCTTTAAGTAGCGAGTGACAGGGAGCCCTTTAGGCAGTGAGTGACAGGGACCCCTTTAGGCAGTGAGTGACAGGGAGCGCTTTAGGCAGTGAGTGAAAGGGACCCCTTTAGGCAGTGAGTGACAGGGACCCCTTTAGGCAGTGAGTGACAGGGAGCCCTTTAGGCAGTGAGTGACAGGGAGCCCTTTAGGCAGTGAGTGACAGGGATCCCTTTAGGCAGTAAGTGACAGGGACCCCTTTAGGCAGTGAGTGACAGGGAGCCCTTTAGGCAGTGAGTGACAGGGACCCCTTTAGGCAGTGACAGGGACCCCTTTAGGCAGTGAGTGAAAGGGACCCCTTTAGGTAGCGAGTGACAGGGACCCCTTTAAGTAGCGAGTGACAGGGACCCCTTTAGGCAGTGAGTGACAGGGAGCGCTTTAGGCAGTGAGTGACAGGGACCCCTTTAGGCAGTGAGTGACAGGGACCCCTTTAGGCAGTGAGTGACAGGGAGCCCTTTAGGCAGTGAGTGACAGGGAGCCCTTTAGGCAGTGAGTGACAGGGACCCCTTTAGGCAGTGAGTGACAGGGAGCCTTTTAGGTAGCGAGTGACAGGGACCCCTTTAGGTAGCGAGTGATAGGGTCCCCTTTAGGTAGAGAGTGACAGGGACCCCTTTAGGTAGCGAGTGACAGGGACCCCTTTAGGTAGCGAGTGACAGGGAGCCCTTTAGGCAGTGAGTGACAGGAGCCATTTAGGCATTGAGTGACAGGGAGCCCTTTAGGCAGAGAGTGACAGGGACCCCTTTAGGTAGTGAGTGACAGGGAGCCCTTTAGGCAGTGAGTGACAGGGACCCCCGTTTAGGTAGTGAACGACAGGCAGCCCTTTAGATGGTGAGTGAAAGGGAGCCCTTTAGGCAGTGAGTGACAGGAACCCCTTTAGGCAGTGAGTGACAGGGACCCCTTTAGGTAGTGAGTGACAGGGACCCCTTTAGGTAGCGAGTGACAGGGACCCCTTTAGGCAGTGAGTGACAGGGAGCCCACCTCTAGCTGCCGCCAGTCCCCCCATACCTTGCATTGTAGTCAGACCTCAGGATCAGCGGCGACCCGACCAGTAAGAGCGGGCGCCGCCGGACGCACCCGCTCTATATGCGGAAGTGATGTCACTTCCGCATATCAGTGCGGTGTGCTAGGTCCTAGCGCCCGCACTATTGGTCGTCGCCTGATCGAGGTCTGATGCGGCAGCGGCGGCTAGAGGGAGGGAGGGAGCGACGGCCAGAGAGGGTGAGCGGTGGCCGGGCAGCGTCTGTCGGAGACAGGCGCCTGGGTGCAATGCACCCGCAGCACCCGCCCAGGCTCGGCCCTGGGGGCACTGCTATACATGGATGATACACATGTAAGGGGGGAAGCTACAAATGGAATCTGAGAGAAGCTGCTATAAATGGATGATACACATGGAAGGGGGAGGGGGGCTTCACATGTAATGGGAGAGAAGCTGCTGTAAATGGGTAGCTAGAGATCATGGGGCCCCATAGCAACCTTTTCAGATATAGGCACTCTTAAAGGCAACCTAAACTGAGGAGGATGTGGATTTTTCCTTTTAAAATAATACCAGTTGCCTGACTCTCCTGCTGATCCTGTGTCTCTAATACTATTAGCCACAGCCCCTGAACAAGCATGCAGATCAGATGCTCTGACTAAAGTCAGACTGGATTAGCTGCATGCTTGTTTCAGGTGTGGGATTCAACCACTTTTGCAGTGAAAGATCATCAGGACTGCCAGGCAACTGGTATTGTTTAAAAGGAAACATCCATATCCCTCTCAGTTTAGGTTCCCTTTAAGCAATGTGACCTGCCCCTACCATATAGATATGAATTTACAGTCTCATGCAGTCAACACTGCACATAGTTCATGGGAACTGAGGCAAAGTTTGAGGGTGGAACACAAAAAAGTTAATGGTGAGTAATGGTAAGTACCACCTGGGCCCCCTATGCTCCAGGGCCCCATAGGAGCTGCTATGCTGCTTTGGCTATTGCTACACCCCTGGATACACAGAAAAGAGGGGGCTGTACATAAAATGTGGGAGATTTGCTACTGTACATGAAAGGGGTGGCACAGCATACTTGTCATAGGGGCACAAAAAGTATAAATCCGGCCTTGATCATAGTCCAGTGGTCTTCAGCCAGACCAGTCTGTATGGATACATGGAAGGACAGACCTACATCTCTGAAGCACCCAGGCACCAAAGGCCTCAATCTCCTCCAAAATGTCATGCCTGTCTCAAGGTTTTAACCCTTCTCCTCCTTGAATAAATAACAGTAATCCACCTTTCTTTGCACCGCCCCCCCCCCCCCCTCATGCCTACACACACACAAGCAGGTGCTCCCAATATCGGGTATCAAGTGGAGTCTCCATATTAGGTAGCCACATGTACTCTTAGTATTAGGTAGCCACAGGTTCACCTAGCATTGGGAGGTATGCACAGGTGCCCCCCAGAATTAGGTAACCAGAAGAACCCCCATGCAGAGTGGTGAGTGGTATGGTAATTTTCATTACTCTGTTTTATTCCTCGTCACATCATGAACAATGGCTCTACTGCAGCCATGGAGATGAGATGATAAGGCTGATGCTAGAGTGTAAACAAGTGAGTTACCTCTCTGCAGTACAGGGGATCCATTGCAGGTCTCCATGAGATCTGCGGTGGCCCCCCTTATTGCTGGACCTTCATACAAGGTCCGAAGCAACCACTCATTCATGGCAGCCATTATTACACCACTGGCCCTGGGTCCAGTGAACGCCTTTGAGTTTTGTCATTCAAAAAGACTTTGAGATTGTTTGGGGTGACAGATCCTAGTACAAACATGCTGCTCAGCATTCTACCCAGAGGAGAGGAGACAGAGAGGTCAAGAAAGGGTGAGCTGCAGTGGTATACAGCCATACCAATCAGACATGATTCTAACATGTGCGTTCACCAATGGCCAACTTGTGAAATGTCAGGGGCCTCCCGTAGACACACTGGATGGTCACCCAAAACAATCCTTAACCATTTTAAATGACACAGTTCTAAGATATGTAAAAGCCTGTAAACCCTACCCCAAGCCACACCCCTGTCACATAACTGACAGATAGGACAACACTATGATGCAATAAAATTCTTCTACTTTATCTGGAATACTTTCCTGGAAACACGATCATCATTAATTGTGAATCTGGGGTGCTTTGTCTTAACCCATCAGTAAACAAAAATAGATTTAGTGGAATATGAGGTTAAAATGTCTTCACTCTTCACTCGAGATGCCAGTTTTATCTTCACAAGGTGAAAAAGCACATATTTAAAGAGGAACTGTAACCAAGATTTGAACTTCATCTCAATCAGTAGTTAATATCCCCTTTCCCACAAGATATCTTTACCTTTTCTTGCATAGATCAGCAGAGATGTCTGTGTGGCTGCTATTGTGGTGAAACTCCTCCTACAGTGAGTGTGATATCAGCACCTAGGTCCTCACAGTTTGCTGTCTGTGAGCCTTGTTGCACTGTGGGAAATAATGGCTTTTTCCAACTGCCAAGCAAGCAGTATCTCCCTCTGTGCATAGAACTGTCAGTAACAAACATTCCATATAGATCACCTGGCAGAACTAAAGATGTAACCACCAGTGATACATTTCAGAATGTAAATCAGAGAGAGGAATGATTTTACAATGGGCAAGCACTGACTAAATAACCTGTAAATGAATATGTCAGCCTGTACTGCATGTTGTAAGACACATTAGAGCCCAGGGAGGACAAGACTTGACAAAACGCTCATAACAGCATCAAATGTGGACGCGCACCTCTTTGTTCTCTCTGGGCTCTAATGCATTTTATGTCATACCATCTATGTGGCAAACATACTTGTGACCATAAGTGTTTGATTTTTACTACATGAAAATAAACATGAGGTTTGAAATGACGAGGAAAAGTGCTCCACATATTCCACTGAGTACAGATTCCTGGGATTCCTATTGCCCAGATTGTGGGAGCACTCCTACTGAAAGTGCAGATCATGAGAGGATGCCATAGGCCCACATGGAATGTTTGCTCTTCAGTTGTGGATCTGCTGAAGGAAGGAGTAAACAGGATTTAACTCGGTTCTCAGTGACAAATACGCCTGCACCAGCCTAAAGTTGAATAATTTATTACAGTTCTTTGTTGAATTCCAGCTCAAAGTGCAAAAAGCAGCTCTTTAAATTTCCATCTGACAGCAATGTTTTGAAAACTCCTGACTCTCTATTGAAGCTATAAGCAAGCTATGTATATCTGTCTCCAAACGTATCCTTATACATTAGCATAGTCTAGTCAACCAAGTGTGCAAAGAGACATCACCCAACAAACCATCACATCTGCCTTTAGAGAAGCTAAAGATAGATAGATAGATAGATAGATAGATAGATAGATAGATAGAGAGAGGTTTTCTCCAATGACTCAATACATATTATGGAAGCGCCATGTGAAACTATGTTTGCATGTCAGGCTGTAAATAGAAATTGCTAGGGAGCTGTACATTATTTCTAATGGTCCATCATTCTTTACTACTTATTCAGAGATGTGGAGCAAATATTTTTGAAGCAGGTGGTTTCGGCACATGGCACTCGGCGGCAAAACTAGGCGCCTCCTTAGCAGTAATGTTATACTGCGTGGCAATGCACTGCAGTGTGCAGACCTTGTGACGGCTTTGTGTTGATTTAGCTACTTACATCACACTGCATTGCCATAGACTTGCATTACCTAAAATAGGTATACATGAGCAGGAGAGACGTGAGCTTTGGACTATCACATTGAAAAATAGGGACAGTGGGAATCGTGAATTATGTAGATGGGTTTGGGTCCACTATAACGAAGCACTGAATTTGGGCCCCGGAGGCACCTATGCTAATAGCCACAATTAGCGGCTATTACAGGTAATTCAACAGTGGGTGCTGAGGCTATACAAATGTCAGCTACAGATAGCATATGCAGAGCCCATATTATCGGCGGATAGATTTAGGCATCGGTGGGGTGGGTCTTAGGACTTGGCATTAGGGATGCTCATTTGGATTTCATGGAATGTAAATTTCTGCATTTCCGATCGGAAAACGGCACTTCCAATTGGAAATCAGAATTCCACGAAAATCTGATTTACTACAAATGGGTAATTTTAGCCCAATCACAGAACTCAGAAGCATTGGACCAATCAGAGAATGCCATAATTAGACCAATCACAAGAGTGATTTTCTGTTTTTAAGATTTCCGATTTTCCTATTTTTTGTTTTATCATTCTCTAGTGCAAAAAAAAAAATGACAAAATACTCAGATATTGGAAATGGCAAAAACGGAAAATCGAAAATTGGCATTGGCAGAAATCTGAATTGCCGTGGAATCGGAAATGGGCTTTTCCGACCATCCCTACTAGTCATAACCGGGGGTCTTAGGTTTAGCCATTTCCGGGGGATCTCAGGGTTACACAAGGGCAGAGGGGTCTTTAGGGTTAGGTATCGGTTGGGGGATTGGTTAGGGTGTGGCATCAAGAGGCGTAAGGTTTTTGTTAGTAAAATATTGTAGAAGATTACTTATAGTTTACTACAGAAATGAAGTAGTAGAATATCGGTAACTTTACTGATATCTCAGCAGCTGCTTTCTCCGACACCCAAATTACCGTGACACCCTTTTTAAATATATGCCCGCTCCAGTCCCTCTTCCAGCTAAAACCTGAATGGAACATTGGAACATTTATCTCAAAATACGAACAGTCTTGCATGAATTAATTCAAAGTAACGTTTTTTTAATTGGTCCTATTTTTGGAAAGTTGGAGTGAGTCATCAGAGCTTACACCGGTCCTGCCTGATGTCGGTTTGTACATTACATCTAAATAGGGCACACACAGTCACACACCACGGTAGAGCCGTTGCAGGCATGAATATTCTAATCACGGATGTCAAAGGACACGCTACTTCTACATTTAGCTGCTATGCCTCAGCTGTAATTTGTTGCCCATTGTAGTTGTCACTGTTGCAAGTTGCAATGTATTATTAATGCCTTGCAGGCAAGAGAATGGGAAGCTGCCTGTTTTTTTGGGAAGTTCCGAACGTTATATTACCTTTACTGCCAGCATATTTGCTCTGTAGGTTTCATTGCTAAAAAAAAAAGAAAAGAATGCTCACCCACAGCTGTGATATCAAATAAACACTGCAGTAAATTATAAATGTGCTCTGGTGTTTGTACCGTGTTTAACATATTAGTTCTGACAAGCACAGGGCTATTCAAAGTGCACCCGTCACGTTTCATAATGATGACACATCATTCGTAGAACTTCTTCAAATTAAACTCTAGGCATTGTTAGTATACAATTTAAATACAGGCAAGGGTACATTAAGATTTGCTTCCTTCCTCCCCCCTGACTTTATACCAGCCTCTTTGGAGTCAGTTTGAATGGGATAACATAAAGCAAGGCCATGACCTACTTCTGTTTAACCTCCCTGGCAGAATTATTTCTGGATCTGGATGGTCGAAAGGCAGTGAAATTTTTTTTGCATGCTTTTAGACCCTAAAACTAGTGTTGGGCGAACAGTGTTCGCCACTGTTCGGGTTCTGCAGAACATCACCCTGTTCGGGTGATGTTCGAGTTCGGCCGAACACCTGACGGTGCTCGGCCAAACCGTTCGGCCACATGGCCGAACTAAGAGCGCATGGCCGAACGTTCCCCGAACGTTCGGCTAGCGCTGTGATTGGCCGAACAGGTCACGTGGTTCGGGCCCGAACGCGCTCTGATTGGCCGAACGGTCACGTGGTTCGGGTAAATAAATACCCGAACCACGTCATATCTCCGCCATTTCTCTGTGGGTTTAGCTTTGGGTAGGCAGGCAGGGTAGTTCGCTCTCCAGCCACGCTAGCCAGGGTCCCCCCCAGTCATTGTGTGTCGCTGCTGGGAACAGTAGTACACCGCTCGCTCAGCCACACTATATATATAGCATTGTTTACTGCCACTGTGTACCTCGCTCAGCCACGCTATATATAGCATTGTGTTTTCTGACACTCTGTGTACACGGCTTAGCCTGGCTATATAGCATTGTGTGTACTGCCACTGTGCACCTCGCTCAGCCACGCTATATATAGCATTGTGTTTTCTGACACTTTGTGTACACGGCTTAGCCTGACTATATAGCATTGTGTGTACTGCCACTGTGCACCTCGCTCAGCCACGCTATATATAGCGGAGAAAAGTGGAAACCGCTCACCCCAGATAGAGCAGTGCCAGACCAGGATAGCCAGTCCCATACAATCCTGAAAAAACGAAGGGTCCGCACAATGCTCCTAAGATCCTTTAATCTTTATTATGGACGTATCCAAATAGGTCAACACACAAATCTAGCTGACATGTTTCGGACCTTCTGGTCCTTAATCATAGCCCTATGATTAAGGACCAGAAGGTCCGAAACATGTCAGCTAGATTTGTGTGTTGACCTATTTGGATACGTCCATAATAAAGATTAAAGGATCTTAGGAGCATTGTGCGGACCCTTCGTTTTTTCACGCTATATATAGCATTGTGTTTTCTGACACTCTGTGTACACCGCTCAGCCAGACTATATACCATTGTTTACTGACACTCTGTGTACACCGCTCAGCCAGACTATATACCATTGTTTACTGACACTCTGTGTACACGGCTCAGCCTGACTATATAGCATTGTGTGTACTGCCACTGTGCACCTCGCTCAGCCACGCTATATATAGCATTGTGTTTACTGCCACTCTGTGTACACCGCTCAGCAAGACTATATACCATTGTTTACTGACACTCTGTGTACACCGCTCAGCCAGACTATATACCATTGTTTACTGACACTCTGTGTACACGGCTCAGCCTGACTATATAGCATTGTGTGTACTGCCACTGTGTACCTCGCTCAGCCACGCTATATATAGCATTGTTTACTGACACTCTGTGTACACCGCTCAGCCAGACTATATAGCATTGTGTGTACTGCCACTGTGCACCTCGCTCAGCCACGCTATATATAGCATTGTGTTTTCTGACACTCTGTGTACACGGCTCAGCCTGACTATATAGCATTGTGTGTACTGCCACTGTGCACCTCGCTCAGCCACGCTATATATAGCATTGTGTTTACTGCCACTCTGTGTACACGGCTTAGCCTGACTATATAGCATTGTGTGTACTGCCACTGTGCACCTCGCTCAGCCACGCTACATATAGCATTGTGTTTACTGCCACTCTGTGTACACCGCTCAGCCAGACTATATACCATTGTTTACTGACACTCTGTGTACACCGCTCAGCCAGACTATATACCATTGTTTACTGACACTCTGTGTACACGGCTCAGCCTGACTATATAGCATTGTGTGTACTGCCACTGTGTACCTCGCTCAGCCACGCTATATATAGCATTGTTTACTGACACTCTGTGTACACCGCTCAGCCAGACTATATAGCATTGTGTGTACTGCCACTGTGCACCTCGCTCAGCCACGCTATATATAGCATTGTGTTTACTGCCACTCTGTGTACACCGCTCAGCCAGACTATATACCATTGTTTACTGACACTCTGTGTACACCGCTCAGCCAGACTATATACCATTGTTTACTGACACTCTGTGTACACGGCTCAGCCTGACTATATAGCATTGTGTGTACTGCCACTGTGTACCTCGCTCAGCCACGCTATATATAGCATTGTTTACTGACACTCTGTGTACACCGCTCAGCCAGACTATATAGCATTGTGTGTACTGCCACTCTGTGTACACGGCTCAGCCAGACTATATATCATTGTGTGTACTGCCACTCTGTGTACACCGCTCAACCAGACTATATAGCATTGTGTGTACTGCCACTGTGTACCTCGCTCAGCCACGCTATATATAGCATTGTTTACTGACACTCTGTGTACACGGCTCAGCCAGACTATCTAGCATTGTGTACTGCCACTCTGTGTACACCGCTCAGCCAGACTATATAGCATTGTGTGTACTGCCACTCTGTGTACACCGCTCAGCCAGACTATATAGCATTGTGTGTACTGCCACTGTGTACCTCGCTCAGCCACGCTATATATAGCATTGTTTACTGACACTCTGTGTACACCGCTCAGCCAGACTATATAGCATTGTGTGTACTGCCACTCTGTGTACACGGCTCAGCCAGACTATATATCATTGTGTGTACTGCCACTCTGTGTACATCGCTCAGCCAGACTATATAGCATTGTGTGTACTGCCACTGTGTACCTCGCTCAGCCACGCTATATATAGCATTGTTTACTGACACTCTGTGTACACTGCTCAGCAAGACTATATAGCATTGTGTACTGCCACTCTGTGTACACCGCTCAGCCAGACTATATAGCATTGTGTGTACTGCCACTCTGTGTACACCGCTCAGCCAGACTATATAGCATTGTGTTTACTTCCACTCTGTGTCTGCTGGGCCTGGGAACAGTAGTACACCGCTCACCTGCCACTGTATAGCATTGTGCTCTGTGTCGCTGCTGGGAATAGTGGTACACCGCTCACCCGCCACTGTATAGCATTGTGCTCTGTGTCGCTGCTGGGAATAGTGGTACTGTATAGCATTTCTGTACTGCCACTGTACTGCTGCCAGTCAGCGTGTACTGTAAGGATAAGTGAAATGAGGAAGAAATCCGGTGAAAGAGGAAGGGGCAAGGGAAGAGGTGTTTCCCCTGACGGTTCACGTACAGGCCACAGGGGAGCACCCAAGAAAACCCACTCAATACCGCCCATGTTGTCCAGGACAACAACCCTCACAGATCCAAAAGAACAGGACCAGATAATTACTTGGATGACCTCTCAAGCGTCCAGCAGTGGGTTAAGCAGCACCAGCACATCACGCACGAGGTCCGAGTCCTCAGCCAGTTACAAGGAGCCAGTGGGCACAAAGCTGACACAACCGGCAGCGACACCACGCACACAACTGCCAGATAACCAGTCCGATGAATTACCTCAGGACACAATGGGGTATTCGCAGGAGCTATTCCCAGCCCAACAAACTTCCACCTTTCAAAGGTCAATGGAGGAACAGCCAGAAATGTTGTGCCCGGATTCACAACCATTAACTGTGGGAAATGCACCGCGCACTGAAATACAAGGCGAGTCCGAGGAGGACTCGGAAACCCAAATCCCAGAGCAAGTTGGGCAGGAGGGGTTGCAATTGCAGGAGGTCGGCCGACAAGATCTGGAAGACGACGTTGGAGTGAGCTGCGCAGAGGTTGTTCTGGGGAGCTCTACTCCACGGCGGCGGCCCCCCACAATGACATATGACGAGTATGAGGAGATGGAAGAGGAGGGTATGGACAATGTGGACAGAGACCCAGATTTTGTTTGTGAACGAGAACATCGCCGTCGTAGCAGCAGCACAGATGAGTCTGTTGAAGAACCCACTGCTGCACGAGTTCGCCTTGTGCCACAAGGTAGGCGGCGCGCAATTTCAGGCACCACAAGCGTGGAAGTTCAAGTGAGAGGCAAAAGAGGAGCAAACAGAAATCGCCAGCAAGGAGGCAGGTGCTCCAAAGTCTGGGCTTTCTTTGAAGACTGCACTGAGGATGTTACCATGGCGATTTGCAAGGTGTGCAAGACCCGCCTGAGCAGGGGGAAAAGTATTAACAACCTCTCCACCACCAGCATGAGCCGCCACATGCTATCCAAACATCCCACTCTGTGGGCAAACGCGGCAGGACAGGGTACCAGCAACACTGCCTCCCTTGGGTTCACCAGACTCACCACCAGACCCGCCTCAGCAGCAGCAGTAGCCCAGCCATTGCGTGGTTCACAACATTCACAAACATCAGACGACGCTGACACTGTCACTTTCCGGAGTAGTGCTCTTGAGGTCTCCCAGTGTTCATCAAACACAACAACCAACAGCCCTTCCGTGTGCAGCGCTACGGTTCAGTTGTCTGTGTCGGAGATGTTTGAGCGCAAGAGGAAATTGCCAGCAAATGACCCCCGGGCCGTGGCAGTAACAGCCAGCATAGCCAAGCTTCTGGCCTGCGAAATGCTGCCATATCGAGTGGTGGAGACAAACAGCTTCAAGGGCATGATGTCAGTGGCCATCCCACGTTACGTGGTTCCCAGCCGCTACCACTTTGCGTGCTCTGCAGTGCCTGAGTTGCATGAGCACGTGGTCAGCAAAATAACCCGAAGCTTGAAGAATGCCGTTGCCTGCAAGGTTCACCTCACCACTGACACTTGGACGAGTGCGTTCGGACAGGGTCGATACATCTCCCTTACCGCGCACTGGGTGAACCTTGTGGAGCCTGGCAGCGATTCCTCACCTGCTACGGCGCGGGTGTTGCCCACGCCGCAAACAGCTGCACCGCCGTCCCTCCCACTGGATAACAACAGCAGCACCTACCTCTCTGACTCCTTCTCCTCCAACGCATCTCAAAGCTGTACCTCATCCGGAAACGCTAACCCAGCAGCAGTAGGATCGTGGAAGCAGTGCAGCACAGCTGTTGGCATGCGTCAGCAAGCGTTGCTGAAGCTGAACTGCCTTGATGATAAGCAGCACACAGGGGAGGAAATTTGGAAGGGAATAAAGGAACAGACGGATTTGTGGCTGGCACCGCTGGACCTGAAACCGGGCATGGTTGTGTGTGATAATGGGAGTAATCTCATTCGCGCTTTAAGGTTGGCTAAGCTGACACACATCCCTTGCCTGGCGCACGTGATGAACCTAGTAGTTCAGCGGTTCCTGAGGACATACCCAGGCGTAGCCGATCTTCTGTTGAAGGTGCGTCGAGTGGCCAAACATTGTAGAAATTCCAGTACTGCTTCGGGGGCACTCGCCAAGATGCAGGAGCGCTTCAATCTCCCCCACCATCGCTTGCTGTGTGATGTCCCTACGCGCTGGAATTCTACGCTGCACATGCTAGCACGCTTTTGTGAGCAGAAGAGTGCAGTGGTCTAGTACATGACGGCGCAGTACCGAGGCGCATCCGGACAGCTGCCAAGCTTCTGTGGATCCGATTGGGCCAACATGTTGGACCTCTGCCAAGTCCTCCAAAATTTTGAGCAATCCACGTTGCTTGTGAGCAGTGACAACTCTTCAGTCAGCATTACCATACCACTGCTGTGTTTACTGAAGAGGTCAATGTTAAAAAATCAAGGAAACAGCTGTCATGATGCAACTGGGGGAATCTGAAGGAGAAAACGATCAGCGTGATGGTACCAACATCAGGCCATCCGCCTCAGGGAACGCTGGCCCCAGCAGCTATGACGAAGAAGAGGAGGAGGAACAGCTGGAGTTGGAGCAGGAATTTTATGCCACCACTGACGAGGGCCAGAGCGGTGCACGTTGGACTTCCACAATTCAGCGCAAATGGTCAGCAGAAGCAGACCAGGAGGAAGGTGACGACTATGATGCATCACAACAACTATCACAACGCTCACAAGAGGATGACGAGGATTCTGGTAGGACTCTGGCACACATGGCTCAATTCATGCTAGACTGCATTGAACGCGACCCACGCATTGTGCGCATTCTGGACAACACCAATTACTGGGTTTATACCCTTCTGGATCCACGGTACAAACACAATGTTCCAAAACTGCTTGAAGAAAGAGTCAGACAGGTCAAAATGGAAGAATACCAGCAGGCCCTTGTGGAGACTTTAGAGAGGAGATTGACATCCTCCCCCTCCTCTAGCCAGTTGTACGCCGACAGACTGACTTCCGCAAACCCAGGACGACCAGGAGGGCAGCAAACAACGCAAGCCGCAGCTAGTGCCCAAAAGGGAATGGTATCGGCAGTGTCCTTGGAGTGGGAACATTTTCTGACACCCATGCAGCAGCAGCCCACTGAACAGCAAGCGTGCAGATCCACCTCCAACACCGATCGCCTGGAGAAGATGGTCAAGGACTACATGTCAGATGACGTAGCTGTGTCGAACAATCCATCTGCACCCTTCAACTATTGGGTATCGAAGCTAGACACCTGGCACGAACTGGCAATGTACGCAATAGAGGTGCTGGCTTGCCCGGCAGCCAGCGTTATGTCGGAACGCTGTTTCAGTGCTGCCGGAGGCATCGTCACAGATCGGCGTATCCGCCTCTCCACAGAAAATGCAGACCGTCTGACTCAAATTAAAATGAATCAATCCTGGATTGGAAATGACTACGCAACACTCCAGGACCCCAACCAAGTAACATGACCAATGAACATCTGGGATGGTGTAGCGTTTCCGGTCCCTGTTTATTGAACCTCTCATCTGTATTACATTTATGACTGCATGGCGGCAAAAAGCATTGCTGCTATATCCGCACACTTTTTGTCCTCATGCAAGGCCTGGGTTGTTGTGTCTCAAAAAGCATGGCCTTCTCCTCCTGCGCCTCCTCCTGTTCCATCACGTCTGCTGCTGCTGGGTTAGCGTTGCCGCGTGGTCCCTGTTTATTGAACCACTTATCTTTATTACATTTATGACTGCATGGCGGTGCCTCATGCAAGGCCTGGGTTGTTGTGTCTCACAAAGCGTGGCCTTCTCCTCCTGCGCCTCCTCCTGTTCCATCATGTCTGCTGCTGCTGGGTTAGCGTTGCCGCGTGGTCCCTGTTTATTGAACCACTTATCTTTATTACATTTATGACTGCATGGCGGTACAAAGCATGCTATCCGCACGCTTCTTGTCCTCATGCAAGGCCTGGGTTGTTGTGTCTCACAAAGCGTGGCCTTCTCCTCCTGCGCCTCCTCCTGTTCCATCACGTCTGCTGCTGCTGGGTTAGCGTTGCCGCGTGGTCCCTGTTTATTGAACCACTTATCTTTATTACATGTATGACTGCATGGCGGTACCTCATGCAAGGCCTGGGTTGTTGTGTCTCACAAAGCGTGGCCTTCTCCTCCTGCGCCTCCTCCTGTTCCATCACGTCTGCTGCTGCTGGGTTAGCGTTGCCGCGTGGTCCCTGTTTATTGAACCACTTATCTTTATTACATTTATGACTGCATGGCGGTACAAAGCATGCTATCCGCACGCTTCTTGTCCTCATGCAAGGCCTGGGTTGTTGTGTCTCACAAAGCGTGGCCTTCTCCTCCTGCGCCACCCTCCTCCTGTTCCATCACGTGTGCTGCTGCTGGGTTAGCGTTACTGGTCCCTTTTCCTGGAACCTCTTATATGTATTACATTTATGACTGCATGCCGACAAAAAGCATGTTACCTGTGCAAAGAAAACAGACATTTCCCGCATTTAAAAGACAGTTTTCCCTTTGAAACTTTAAAATCGATTTTCTCAAAAACTATAAGCTCTTTTTGCTAAAAAAAAATTTCTTCTTGTACCCACTCCCAAGGTGCACATACCCTGTAAATTTGGGGTATGTAGCATGTAAGGAGGCTTTACAAAGCACAAAAGTTCGGGTCCCCATTGACTTCCATTATGTTCGGAGTTCGGGTCGAACACCCGAACATCGCGGCCATGTTCGACCTGTTCGGCCCGAACCCGAACATCTAGATGTTCGCCCAACACTACCTAAAACCAGGAAAAACTCATACCACAGAGAGATGTGTGGCATCCCCTGCACTTACTTACCTCCCTGGGATCCAGCGCTGCAACTCTCCCTCCATCCTCTGGGTGGTGCTGTAACCTCGTAGTGAGATCGTCATCTGTCGTCATGACAACAGGCAGCAATCTCACCAGAGGGATCCAGAGTCTTTGAGGACTGGAAGGAGAATGGCTGCCAGCATCTGGATCCCAGGGGAGGTGAGTTGATACACCGGATGCACTGCAGGCTCTGCCTATACCTCCTGTTAGCCCCCTAGTCAGCTCGGGATTACCTCTGCTGGCTTCTTTTTTCCACCCCGAGCCTGACTCGGGGTTACCGCCAGGGAGGTTAAGCAATTTTACTGTCCATCAAGTTCTTTACACCCTATCATATTCCCTCTTTTATATTGTCAGAAATCAGGATCAGAATAATTTATTTTGCCAAGCATGACTGGCTCATGTCCAGAATTGGGTTGGCACATACATAGCTAAGCACACCATATATACAATACAATATAATAACAGTCTGTGGAAAATAAACACAAAAGAGGTAGTAGAAGTACAGTGCAGTTACAATGCCACACAGACAGATTCTCCATAGCAGTAACTAGTCAATTAACCAAAGGGAAGGAGGGGACACTGGTGGGGGTAGTGTCTGGATGAAGTTAAAGAGGTTGACAGCAGAGTGAAAGAAAGAGTTCCTGCGCCTTGCAGTCCTGGTTGAGATGGCCCAAAGCCTCCGGCCTGATGGAAGCTGACTGAAGTAGAGGTGGCCTGGGTGAGAGGGATTGTTTGCAATCCTCAGTGCTCTAGAACGCAGTCTAAAGTTGGAGAGGAATCTGAGTGGGGCGGAGAGGTTTCCAGATGATTCTCTCTGCTGATCTAATGAAGCAATACTTCTGGTCTAAATCAGTCAAAACTATTGACCTGGAATGCTGGAAAGGTGTTGTTCGAAAGAACTAAGGTATGCGGCAGTAATGCCATTCAATTTCTTGATGACCGGCGGACTCCCAGCCAAAATGTGTGCCTCCTGTCTTGTGGTAAAGGCTGCAGAGTAGCTTTGGCTTATCTGTCTGCTGGCGTGCATCCTGCCATGTCCTGTGTCTTCTCTCTATTGCCGCCGGTGGCCTGAACCCAATAACCTGATGGCACATACGAGGTCATGGGCTAAAGGCATCCAGACAGCAATGGGAGAAAACAAGACAGCAAGAAAACACGGGACACTTAAGGAGGTGCATTGGTGGACAAGGTAGCTAAAACTGCAGTGCAACACTTACCATGGTTCTGGGGGTACACATTTCATGGGGCAGGGACAACCTAGGGCAGGGACAACAGACCTAGGGCAGGGACAACCTTTGATCTGAGTGACCTGAGAAGTCACTAAGGGTGTCACCTAGACAGGGGCATCTGCCAGATGTCCCCTGAGAGCTGCGCCCCAGCCGCAAGGAGATGTTACACATCTCCCGCCATCCAACAGCAGAAGCTCTCTACCAGCCACTAATTGAGAGGAGAATTGTTTTTTGGTAATTCCAAGAATCCCAGGATCATCCATGGAGTGTAGAAAGATCAGGAGCCAAATGGTTCAGTATCTCTGGATAATTCAGTAGCCTACAGGGAGAATACCAAACTGCAACCTCCCAACCAAGGTGTGTTACAATTTTACAGAAAGCACTTTCAGAGGCACCCAGTATATAAATAGTTTTTTTTATAAATCTGAGTTCCATGGCATTCTGGGAAATTCATAAGTGTCGCTTATCTATATTTAACCACTTCACCACTAAGGGGTTTTCCCCCTTATGGACCAGAGCAATTTTCACATTTCAGCACTCTTTCCTTTCATTCACCAATAGCTTAATCACTACTTATCACAACAAAATTATCTATATCTTGTGTTTTTTTCACTACCATTACACTTTCTTTGGGTGGTACATTTTGTATTATTTTATTCTAAATGTGAATTATTTGAATAAAATAATAAATATTTGAATTATTTTATTCTAAATGCATTTTAATGGGAATAGTAAGAAAAAAATGGAAAAAAATCATTATTTCTCAGGTTTCAGGATTTATAGTTTAAAAAAATGTGCTAGTACACTGTATGGTGACAATATTTTATTTGGAAATAAAGGAGTATTTTTTTCAGTTGTACACCTCTCACTAATGACAAGTCCTTATTTGCAAAAATAACAGTATTATACCCTAATGACATACATATTAAAGAAAAGTTGAGTCTCTAAGGTACTCAAGATCATTGATCACAGCGGCACTTTGATCAGTGACTGGGAATTGTGTTCCCACTCATGATCACTGTACTGGTACTCTGCTGCAATGGGAAGGTCACGGGCGCACCACACATTACACCTAGAAGACAATTATCTACGCCTCTGTGCAGGAACTGAACTCCCGCGGGTCGTAGATATACCGTGGTGGATGGGGTAACCGGTTAAAGTAATTTTTAGCGGTAGTAGAATGCCCCTTTCATTTAATTTCCCCAAGAGAATGAAATCAGGAATCCTATTGGTTGTTACACAGACAACAGGCCCACTTTTGTTTTTCTTGTCAGTAAATCACTGCCATTGTATCTTCACTATGAATACTGCATTGTATGAGACAGCACGGATCCCTGCACTAATCAAGCTCTGTTAAATGATATATAAGCTGTACATGTAAGTATATTTTAGCTGAGTGCTTTAATTTATCACTTTTATAAAGTGCTGTTTGCTAGACCTTTCCTATTAAAGTGTCTGAAGCGTGTAAATCCACCATGTTTATTTTTTATAGCAAATCGTTAGTTTATTGTAAATGGTTATGCCATTAAGAAGCTAATAAAACTACTTCACAGGAAACACAACAGCATCTTTTCAATCTATATAAAAGTCTCTCTCTCTCCCTGTTAGTATTGCTCTGCTTTATTCACCAAGTAGAGAGACTCATTCTGCTGTGGATTACAAAGGCACAATAGCAGGATGACGTACAGCTGGATATGCACTGAATGATCAATACACATTGCATAGGAGGGTGTCTGGAGTATAGCTTAGTGCTCATCCTCTGATGACAGCAAGATGTGACTCATTAGTATGGCATCACTCTAATGACATCATGAATTCTCTTCTGCAGCTGGAAGCTTTAGGGAGAAAGCAAGGAATGGAGGCAGAGGAAGGTATCATGCACAAGGAAACAAAACTGTGCTATTTATGTAAAAGTACTGTTTATACTCGGCTACAAGTCGACCTCGTGTACAAGTCGACCCCATTATTTGAGCCTCTTCGACTGGATTTTTTTAGTGGCTCAAGTATAAGTCTACTCCTCAAAGTTAATGGCTTGCACTTGGGGACTAGGAGGGGTTAATGGCTGCACTGCTTAAAATATTGTGGCCATTAATCCCTTCTGGCTCCCAAGTGCAGCCATGCATTGTCTCTCCCCCACCCTGCAGACTGCATGGCACTTGTGACAGGGGACATTGATCCTTCTTCCGACCCACCATCACCCAAAGGGCATCCACCTCTCTCTATCCCCCTCTCCCCCCATGTAATTAAATGCAGAGTAGCACTGCAGCAGAAGTGAAGTAGTTGTGGGGGACTTTATTCCTTCCTCCCACCATCACCCAAAGTGCAGCCGCCTCTCACTAACCTCCCCAGTGTGTAATTGAATGCAGAGTAACATCGCAGCAGAAGCAAAGTCATTTACCTTCCAGCACCGGTTGCCATGCCCGCTCATCTTCCTCACTCGCACCGCGTCATGTGACTTTGGGAGCGGTACGTGCATTAGTATACCGCTGGCTCCCGAAGTCACATGACGCGGTGCGAGTGAGGTAAATGACTTTGCTTCTGCTGCGATGTTACTCTGCATTCAAATACACACGGGGGAGGTTAGTGAGAGGCGGATGCACTTTGGGTGATGGTAGGAGGGCGGCAGTACTCACCAACGGCCACTTGGAGGTGAGTACTGACACCAGCTACAGAGGATGTCTCCAGACTTGGAGAGTGGATGGAGGAGATGAGTAGTTCCTCCTGCTGTGCTACTCTGCTGGGGGGCAGGGGAAGGAACAATGAGGACACACACAACGATGCATGCTCCCTATGGAGGCTCCAGGAACCACAGCTTCCAGCATGTCACCACAACACCCAGCATGTCCCATAGAGATATCACAGCGCCCACATGGCACCACACAGCACCCAGCATGTCCCATAGAGATATCACAGCGCCCACATGGCACCACACAGCACCCAGCATGTCCCATATGTTTAAGTGACACTATTTATGTGATATGCTGCATTTTATTTTTTCTGTATTATTGGAGAGGGGGGCTTTATCCAACATTTTGCTGGACAGGCCTACTTAGACTGCTAATAAGGTTGTGTCAATTTGGCCACACCCTCATTCTGGTGCATGGCCATGCCCATTTTTAGCTGTAGTGCCCATAAGTGCCCCAGATCTCTTAGGATCCTAGCAACGCCCCTGCTACACAGGATGTAAGTATGACCTGTGTATGGTTATTTTGACTTCTTATTTTCAGTTCAGGTTCTCTTTAAGTTAGCGCAACATGAAATGTCATTGGATTGGGCACTGAATAGAAATAACACTTTAAATGGATAGCCTTTAAAAGATTTATAAAAGTTATAAGCTGTGAACATCCGGGCTCCAGAAATGTTTGCTTTTGGCTTTCCCAACAATTAGAGGATCTCTAACAGATCCCCTGTTTCTCACCTTCCAGAGCCCAGAAATTCAGAAGTCACATAACCATACCTCCAAGCAGTCCACTTAGCTCCTCCCCACACCACAGTTGGATGCTTGGGTGGTGGCTTACGTCTGGTGGGGAATTGAACAGTGTGAAGGTTGCACACCTTTTTACAATCCCCAGCATCATATTCTACAACTAGTCACATTGCCATCACACTGCAGGGGGAAGAGTAAGTGGCTCGTTTTTAACCACACCATTTCATGCAGAAACCGGTGAGAGGGAGTGGCTTAAACAGCCACCCTCTTTGCATTAGAGTGAAGGAAAGGAAATGAAAGTAAAAGGAAAGGAAATGAATGAGTGGCAGTGGCAGTGGTAGGTTAATTGACTTCCCTCAAACATGTCCCGATAATGTAAGGGACAACAGATTGTGAGCTCCTCTGAGGGTCAGATAGTGACATGAATAATTAGTTAAATACACTGTTTAAAGTGGATCCCGAGATAAACCTTTACTCATTGCATAATTGTGTACCTTTCATATAGTTTATAGGGCATTCCTCAAGCCAAATACTTTTTTTGATTTGTTTTAATACTCTAATCCCCTATAAACTAAACAAGCCTTACCACAGCTTTTCAGAGAGCCTTGGCACTCAGTCCCAGGTAGCAAGGGCTTATGGGAGCTCAGTCTGGGCAGGAGGAGGAGGGGGTTACTAGCCAGAGATTTCAGAAGCAGAGGGGAAGAGGGAGGAGGAGGAAGGAGTGAAATTTTCCACAGGCTGAGGGCTGGAGATGCTATCAGCTTGCCTCATTGTAGTGTGACAAACAGAACTTGGCTGCCCTCATTGTATCACAGCAATAAATAAGCATAAACTTTTGAAGCTGTTTGCAGCTAGATTTGCTGTGTAAGCTTTCTAAACTTTAGATAAGATATATAGACAAGTTACTTGTTATAGTTACTTTTATATCTCGGATCCGCTTCAAGACTCTACAAAAAATATCAGCAAAATTACCTAATAGTAGATAAAAATCACTCATTACCTAGAGTGGGTACACATACTCCATACTACATCAGCACTGATCAAAAGGTCTGATGATCCTTAGGGCTTCACTACACATCTGGTTTTGTACAGGAAAATCTGGCAACTGGGCCTCCTGTCTAGGGGGAAGACACTTCCTTAGACTGGTCAGTGGTCAGTCCTTGAAGAGGTCAATATGGGGGTTTGGTAACTCCTCTAGCACTTTCATTGCTTGCAGAACATTAAATGTGAATGTTAAGTTGTTGTTTCTTTATTGAATAATTCAAAAAGTCAGGAAGCATACAAAAATATTGCAGCAAACAGTATATGCACATGGCAGTATCGATTGTGCAAACAAATCCACGTCAAAGTTGGTAGAACAAGTGAAGGACAACGAAGAAAAATATTATAATATTAGAGATCTACCTTCAATAATGGGAATGTAACGATCGGTGTAACACAGAGAGGGTCTGATTACCGGTGAACTGCAGTATCACCGAGAATACAGAATATACCCGATTATTGATGATCTGCAGTATCACCGATAATCAGATATATCTACTAACCTCTGGACACCTGAGATAACAAGTGAGTGTTAAGTGCAACAGCAATACTTTGAGTACTGCACAGAAGAATGTTCCTTCCGTAGGCCTAGACTCTCCCGGGGGAGGAGCTAGGCTGAGAGTAGGAAGGACAGAGTGTGAGTGACACCAGTGAGAGGGTGTCACTAACAGGTCTGGGAACTGCCTCTAACAGTAAGGCCAGTTCTCGAGGTCGGGCAAGCCAGGTCGTTAACACACAGATAGATAAGGTACAGATTCAGGAGACAGATACGGAATCCAATAAACAGGCAGGGTTTGGTAACGGAGTATCAGAATAGCGGGGTACAGAATCAGGAGGCAGATACAGAGTCCAGGAACGAGCAGTGTTTGGCAACAGGATATCAGAAATAGCAAGGTACAGAATCAGAGTTCAGGAGGAGAAGTCAGGCAGGCAGAAGGTCATATCAAATAATACAGTTCAATTTCCTAACGCTAAGGCGTGAGGTCAACACCTTTGGAAACTATGCTAGAACACAGATACAGACAAGGCCTGAGTGCTACCACGTAGTGATCGCAACGCCAGACACCAGAGGAATGTCCAGCACCCAGTATATATACCCCAGTGCTCTCCAGCACCTCCCTTAAGTGCTGGACCAATGAAAGTTGCTGCAATTGTCAGCTGACCGGCCTGGTCAGCTGACCCTCCTATTAGCTATTAGCTAATAGGAGCAGCCGTAATAAAGGCTATCATGGTGGAAGGTTCAAGTTATGAGAAGGACAGCCTTTCCTGCATCTCACAGTCCAGGAATCCTGAAGGTGGGAGGAGAGGCCCAGATAGCGTGACTAAAATGCCGACAGTGGCAGAGTCCAGAACTGAGTGAACTGGCTTCCACTGGTGTCAACACAGATACAGTACATAGCAGGTTCATGTACAGACTCTAGTCAGTAGAAGACAGCAGCTAGTATTGATAGTAATCCCCATTGAACCAAGGTTAGATAGCAGCTATAAAGCTAGAATGCAGAAGCAGGATCAGCAACATTTCAGAATAAGAAATGGTAAGGCTGCAGGAGAAAACGTGAGAGGGATAAGCATCAGAAGCAGGACCATGTGTGTGGCCAACAAAGTGAAAGTCATCAGCAGAATTAGAAGATGAAGTAATAGTCAGGAGCAGCCACAGTCATCAGCAAGTCAACACAACATCTATAATGAACTGTCCGTCTTGTACAAGTCAACAAGAAAATGTCCCGGAAGGGTCTGCAGTAAGAAAAGAGCATAACACCATCGAGCTGTCAGTATACACTAGGAGCTATCTGTAAGAATGTCTAGAAGCCCCTAAACTAGGGATGCTTTTCAATATAAGTATCAATTCAGCAATAGTTAATCTGTAAAAAGACCCCCTTCCAGCTCCCACCTCCATAGTCTTAATATTGATCCACCACTGTGATGGATGAATGAAGAGTCTGAAAGCAAAATATATGCTAAGCTTCATGGGCCTAATTACAAATGGGGCACCATGGCAACATTTCGGTAAGCCTCCACCCCACATTCACATCCCTTTCCTCCTCCCCTGACATGCTCCCATGGCCAGGGGGGGCAATCTGCAAGGGGCCATATAACAAGCGTGGCCTTAATGAACTTCCATAGCACTGACACCACCACCGACTGCATTGACTGATGACATGTGTAGCCAATCAACACCTGCTCTGGAGCAGGCCCCTGTATAACAAAGAGGGAAGGTAAAAAAAAATGGGCCCCCATAGCCCAGGGCCTCCCTGTAGATAAGGGCTGTTCTCCCAGTAGTTATGCCTCGGCTGGGCTTTCTGAAACACTCAGCTTTACCCGTCCTGCAGAACACTATATCAGGTTAAATTTTGGACTGACATCAACTTGAACTTGAAATAAGAATTACACCGCAATAAAGCTTTGTTATAATGCTTGTTCGGATCTGTTCGCTGCACGCATGATAGAGGTTCCCTATGCTAAAAATCAATCACCTCTGAGAAATTCTTAATGATGCCATAATAAAGACATTATTTTAAAAGCACCTGTTCCTGCTCCATCCTGGTTCCCTGGTGAGATGATACCACCCAGCGCGTTTTGCTCTTTTCACTACTCCAGATCTGTAGACATTAAATATGCAAATTTGGCTTTATTAATTTATCTCTAGCTTTGTTTGTATACTGTTTTTAGAAGGTTCAGTAATTACGCTATTATTTAGCAATGTAAAAATAGAGCAGTGCACGCACTGTCATTTCTCTGAAGGACTACAAAGCCTAAAACAAAGTTAGTTTACGTGGAAGACCTACTTACAAAGTATCTTGTTACTTAGACCAAAATAGTGTTATAGGTGTTTTTTAAAGTAGAACTCCAGCCAGTACTTTTACTAATATTCAAGGATAGAGCTGAGAAGAGTGCTAATGCCAACTACAAATCATGGAGCCCCCAACAAAACTTTGATGGACCTCCCTACATTCACACCAGCTGTTCTCTGTGGTGACCCCAAGGCCAGATGGCCCAGTGATCATTCCACATAAAAATGTGGCACCCCCATTCATAAGAAAGAAAGTCAAAATATCTGCTCAGGATAGTGCCTGTAATAGGAAGAAGGCACAGTAAGAAGTTGGGGTCCCATGTTCCTGGGCTCCTCTGCAGCTGCAGGGGCTGCTTCCCCAGTAGTTATGCCTCTGCTCAGGCTGTTATACTGTAGTTGTCCAGTTCTCCATTGTAAAGATTTACCCTCACTTCCTGTCCAATAATTGCTTCAGGAAGTGGTAAAATCTCTCAAATGATTAAGTAGGCATAACAAGTGTACACAGTAATGTCTGTATCTCAATTATTATTATATTTTTTAAGTCAGAAAAAACACTGATTTGGGAGGTGAGAGAACATTTCCCTAATGAAGGCTTTCATGGAAATTAAAAAAAAATATAGATAGATAAAGAGAAACTTCGACCAAAAATGTAACTTTATCCCAATCAGTAGCTGATACCCCCTTTTACATGAGAAATCTATTCCTTTCCACAAACAGACCATCAGGAGGGCGCTGTATGACTGATATTGTGGTGAAACCCCTCCCACAAGAAACAAGAAAAGTACGTACTCTTGGCAGTTTCCTGTCTGTGAATCTTGCTGCATTGTGGGAAATGGCTGTTACAGCTGTTTCCAACTGCCAAAACAGCAAGCAGCAGGTACATCACCTGCCAACACTAAAATGTTCACTGGAGTTCATCCTTAAGTATTGATAGTCTCAATGATTAGAAGGACACAGGCAGGTTGATAGATTAGTGTGAATGCTCATTTAACGGGTTATGTTTACATTAGGCAAAATGTGAAAGGTTAGGGCAAGTTTTAAAAATCTGTTAATGTTAGGGTCAAGGTTAGGCAAATGTTTCAGTTTAAGGTTATGGGGGAGGGGGGGGGGGGTAACTTACCAAATTTAGAGTAGAAGTAGAGCTGTCTGCACAATACCCATGTTTATGAAAGACCAATCAGACACAACACCAGGACATAGCTGACATGTTTTCAGACCACTTAGATCCTCAGTCATAGTTCATGATGACATGGGGATGATGCAGATGACTTTAGTTAAAGGACCACTATCACAAAAAATGGTAAATTTGAAAAACATGTGTATGCATACATATAAAATGTACATATGTCCAGGAGTAACATTCACAGTAATTTTTTTTTTTCTATGCTGCTGTCACTTACAGTAAGCAGTAAGGGTTCAACAGAGTTGACAGGTTTTGGACTGCACCATCTCAACATAGGGGGGATTCTTAGGATTTCCTTTATTCTTTTTCAAAAGTACTTTCTAATAAGGACCTGTACAAATATACTTGCCAGCTTCTCTCCTCACGTGCCTCTGTTATGACAGTTGGACTGTGTCACTGAATTCCGGGGGCTGTTGTGTGCAAATTTTACTACCTATTGTAAGTGATAGCTACGTAGCAAAGAAAGGAATTTATTGTGTATTTTACTCCAGGACAGATGTACTATGTATTTTATGCACATGCATACACATAGATTTTACATTTTAAGAGTTTTTTTTTGCTCTAGTGTTCTTTCAAGAGTAAATATTTGGGTATTAGTGTTAGTGTTAGGCATTTTATTACACTGTAGTGTTGCGGTAAGCTATTTTACCGCAAGAGGCCACTGAGTTTATGTAGCTATATATAGATAGACTTAAACATTTAATGTGACCCATTGAGGGGCAACGTAAGTAGTCAAATCACAGCAATGCCATTGCAAAGTCAACAGTGTGCGATGCATTCAAGTGTAAACGAAGGAGCGTGGTGGGGCACTGCGTGCATGCGACAACCAATGGGAATCCCAGTGACGTACTTCCTGTCTGGCAGGTACGTCACTGGGCAGAGGGCATGCCAGGCTATACTGGGGACACCCATGCCTGGCTATACTGGAGGCACCCATGCCTGGCTATACTGGGGGCACCCATGCCTGGCTATACTGGGGGCACCCATGCCTGGCTATACTGGGGGCACCTATGCCTGGCTTTACTGTGGGCACATATACCTGGCTATACTGAGGGCAGGGGCGTAGCAATAGGGGTTGCAGAGGTAGCAACCGCATCCCTACCTCAACTGCAGTATTGGCTCTCTATTGGTCCTATGATAATAATAATCACTTCTATAGATGCTTTGAGTAGTGGTAATCATTAACAAACTGTTTCCCATCCCCTTCTTGCACCTCTGACACTGTAGTTGCCATTGGCAGGTTTTGGTGCGCCATATCAATTATGTATAGAGTGCTTGGGGGGCCCCCTTGTAAAACTTGCAACGGGGCTCGCAGCTCCTTAGCTACACCACTGACTGAGGGCAACTATACCTAGCTATACTGGGGGCACCCATGCCTGGCTATACTGTGGGCACCCATGCCTCACTATACTGGGGGAACCTAAACCTAGCTGTACTGTGGGCACCCATGCCTGGCTATACTGTGGACACCCATGTCTGGCTATACTGTGGACACCCATGCCTGGCAATACTGGGGGCACCTAAACCTAGCTATACTGTGGGCACCCATGCCCGACAATACTGGGGGCACCTAAACCTAGCTATACTGTGGGCACCTATACTTGGCTATACTGGGGGCAACTATAATGAGGGCACTTATACCTCGCTATACTGGGGGCACCTATACCTAGCTATACTAGGGGCACCTATACATGGCTATACTGGGGGCACCTATACCTAGATATACTGAGGGCACCTATACCTGGTTATACTAGGGACGGGCACCTATACCTGGCTATCTGTACTAGGGGCACCTGGCGGTGGGCTTTGTGCGCTGAAACCACCTGCTTCGGCACCTATACCTGGGGGGGGGGGGGCTCTCCATCCAAATTTTCACAGGGGGGGCCAAAGTGATTTCTAGTTACGCCCTTGGAGTCAGGGGACCATTCTGTGCATTGTCTTCAGTGAAGAGGGTGTGCAGTGATGGCCTCATATAAGAGGGTGCTTGAAGTGGATGCACTGAACATTCACTGCTGTTTACCACTTGTATACTAAACTGCATAATATAACATCAGCCCAAACAATGATAATGCTGCTTCAATACTGTAATACTGTATATGACTGAAAATGTATTTAAGGGCGGCACCATCTTTATACACTTTTTCTGGCAAAACTGATATTCAAGGTCAAAGCTGCAGAATAATCAGCTCTGTCAATGTTTTCATTAGCTCTATTGTTTAATTAAGTTAGCACAAGGCATTGACATTTTGTGCGCATCTGCTATTTTTAGACACAGTGTCAAAACTTTGTAAATCAGGGATGTTTCTGGGCTAAGCAAGCAGTTTGGAGGCAGCAGCTAGGCTTAGTGGTGCGGAATTCTTGGCAGCTGGCCACATTGTCACCCATGCCCACCCCCAGTGACTGGTATGTAGTAACTGTGCATATTTACAATCCATCTCTTGCCACGCCCAGGTCTTCTGCAGTGGTTTATATTTTCAAATCAGAAGACCTCCCGCATTGTAAATGTTGGAGCCAAAATTATGCCAATACCTGTCATATTTATTTTTATTCATTTATTTTAGTATTTATAACTGTCCCTCAGAGGGGCTAACAATCTAGTCCCTACCATAGTCATATATGTTTATGTATGTATTGTGTAGTGCATGTATCATAGTCTAGGGCCAAATTAGGGGGAAGCCAATTAACTTATCTGTATGTTTTTGGGATGTAGGAGGAAACCTGAATGCCCAGAGGAAACCCACACCGACACGGGGAGAACATACAAACTCCTTGCAGATGTTGACCTGGCTGGGATTGGAACCGGGGACCCAGCGCTGCAAGGCGAGAGCGCTAACCACTACCTGCCTGTTACAGAAGGAACATACAATTGTTAAGACGTATGTACTTCAGGCACCTTCCTTCTTATTGTGCCCAAGAAAAACGTACACGGAATAGCAACACGTGTTAATTTAGGCACCGAAGACGCTGACCCATCGGCGATCTTCAGAAACTGCCAGCTAGAGAAGACGGGAGCTGCGGCAAGGGACACATGTGACCTGTAGGCAGTGGCGTAGCTAAGGAGCTATGGGCCCCGGTGCAAGTTTTACAATGGGACCCTAAGTACATTTTACATAGCAATTGATATGGCGCCCCAAAACCTGCCAAGGACAACCACAGTGCCAGAGATGCAAGAAGGGGATGGGGAACAGCTTGTGAATCGTTACTACTATTCAATGAATATATAGGAATGATTATTACCAGCACAGGACCAATAGGGAGATAATACTGTGGTCGAGGGAGGGTCCTACAGGCACCCTCTGGCCCAAGGGCCCTGGTGCGGTCGCAACCTCTGCACCCCCTATTAATACGCCACTGCTTGTAGGGCCTGAAAGAAACCTCAGGTAAGTAAAGCTAGATGTAATGTCATCACCTTGCTTGTTCTTTAAGGGCATGCCTGCGATCTGTTTTCTTATGTGTAGTCTGTAGATTTTCTATGTGATTCAATATTGGAAAAGGAGTACAGGGCTATATATATTGCAGGTGCAGCATGCCACCGATGACGCAGGCGTGCATGCCCACGCATATGCCGGAGACATCAACCCACTGGGGATCTGTGATCTTCAGAGGCTGCCAGCGGGAAATGGGCGAAGACTGGAGCAGTGGCAAGGGACACACGTGACTTGTAGGAGCTCGAAGAAGCTCCAGGTAAGTAAAGCTAGATGTAATATTGTCACCTCATTTGTCCTTTAAAGAGGAACTGTAGTGAAAATAATTATATTATAGGTATAAAATTCCTTAATTTTTTACAATATTCATTTATAAATTATTTAGTCATTGTTTGCCCATTGTTAAATCTTTCCTCACCCTAATTTACATTTTGAAATTTAACACCAGTGGCGACATCTTAAAGAGAAACTCCAACCTAGAATTGAACTTTATCCCAATCAGTAGCTGATACCCCTTTTACATGAGAAATATAATACTTTTCACAAACAGACCATCAGGGGGCGCTGTATTACTGATTTTGTGCTAAAACCCCTCCCACAAGAAGCTCTGGGACCGCGGTACTTTTTTGGCAGTTTGTTACAATGTAACAAGGTTCACAGACAGGAAATAGCTGTTTACAGCTGTCTCTAACAGCCAAAACAGCTAGGAGCAGCTACATAACCTGCCCACAGTAAAAATGTCACCATGTAATAAATGTCAGAATGTAAATCGGGGAGAGGAAAGATTTTACAATGAGCAAACACTGACTAAATCATTTATACATAATTATGGTAAAAATAAAGCACTTTTTTTACTACATTATTTTCACTGGAGTTCCTCTTTAAGTCCTGTCAGATGCAGCTCTACAGAATGTTTGTTTCTAAGAATTCCGAAGCCAGTGAAAATAATGCTTGGTCTCCCAGAATACTCTGAGAGGAGAATTCTGCATCAAAGTTAACCTCTTCCCTACCCTGGTCGTTTTCACAGTTCAGTTCAGCTCTGATTTACTTTAGCAATAACTTTATTAACCACTTTACCCCCAGCGGTACGAATTTCTCCGCCCCTTTTTTCCCTCCTAAAAAACCAGGGACGGAGAAATCCGTACCTTCCGCGCTACCGCCGCTGTCCGCGCTCCCGCCGCTCGTGCGCGCGCACCCAGCCGCTCGTGCACGTCGCCGCCCGCTCGCCCGGAGATCAATGAACGGGAAAATCCATTCCCGTTCGTTGATCTAGCCCCCGCAATGATCTGCTGCTTCTTTCAGAAACAGCGAGATCATTGTGCGTCTCCCAGCCTCCTACTGCTTCCTGTAAGCGTCCTTCCGGACGCTTACAGGTCGCATGTAAACAAACACTCTGTGGCCATCTTGTGGCCAAATAGTAAACTACACCCTAAAAGCATTTTACACATACAAACATTACATTTACACAATAAATTAACTCATTACCTCCCACACTCCCCAATTTTTTTTGTTTTTTGTAATTAAAAAAAAAATAAAAATACAATAAAAAAAAAACATAAATAGTTACCTTAGGGACTGAACTTTTTAAATATTTATGTCAAGAGGGTATAACACTGTTACTTTATAAACTGCGGGCTTGTAATTAGGGATGGATGCAAAACTGAAAAAAATGCACCTTTATTTCCAAATAAAATATTGTCGCCAAACATTGTGATAGGGACATAATTTAAATGGTTTTATAACCGGGACATATGGGTTAATACATTTCATGGGTTTTAATTACAGTAGCATGCTTTATTTAAAAACTATAATGGCCGAAAACTGAAAAATAATAATTTTTTCCCACATTTTTTTCTATTTCCCCATTAAAACACATTTAGAATAAAATAATTCTTGGCATAATGTCCCACCTAAAGAAAGCCTAATTGGTGGCAAAAAAAACAAGATATAGTTCATTTCATTGGGATAAGTAATAATAAAGTTATAGACGAATGAATGGAAGGAGCACTGAAAGGTGAAAATTGCTCTGGTGGTCAGGGGGTAAAACCCCTCAGTGGTGAAGTGGTTAATAATTATCACACCTAAATGATCTTTATATTGTTTTTTTATGACAAAGCAGGCTTTTTTTGTGGCTGATATTTGTTTTTAGTGATTACCTCATTTTCTTTGCATTTTAAAAGGAAAAGAAGGGAAAAAAGTGAAAAAAATACACGATTTATCCACTTTCATACATTACAGCTTTAATGTAAACAGTTCTATTGTACATTAAACCCACAAATGTTATTTGTAAATTTCTCCTGTTTATTTAAACAGTTCATTTGTGTTCATAATGTATTAGTAACGGATTTTATACTCTACTCACTTCTTACATCTGTCTTCTCCTGGAATGTTTATTTTACACTTGTTTACTCATTAGCCCTGCCATTGAACTCCCTCGGCTCAGAGATAAATAAACAGTGTTATATAAGATTTTGTAGGGAAGAGGGTGCAGTGACTTATTTTCACATCACGGGGCAGGAACTAGTTAAACAGCCTAAGCTAAGCCTCAGCGGGAGGGTGGGTATATATACCAATAAACAATTATATATTGACTGCATTCTACTATATGCTATTACAGTTACTCTTTCATTGCAAATTGTACTGCACCAAACACATTGTCTTGCCTATTTTGATTGCTCCAGTTTCATGTTTCATACAATTTGTTTGTAATTGCATGCAAACGAGAATTATTAGCAACCCATTGACTATATCTACTGACCAGTGAGGGCACTCATCAGAGTGTTGAATCAGGAAGTGGGAGGGGCCAGTCCACTCACAACACTGCATTTTCTACACATGTACACACATTATACAGGGCTGATTTTCTCTGATTCATTGCAGGGCTTTCACACAGACATTTGAACCAATTACTTCATCCAGTAAGGAAAAAGGAAACTCAATTATTCAGTACTGAGTCAGCAGGGTAGACAAGCACTCCGGTGTGGTAATCCTCCTCATTCCAGACATGGAATTCACATGCAGGAAGTATCGGAATACAGAACGCATCAGCAAACCTTTCATCCTTTATTTTACAAAGAAACCTATTTATTGTAACTCCACTTTCACTGATTAGAACTCCAGATCAGCTATATACATTGAAAGTAAAGCATTTTAACAAACTGTATTACACTGACATGTATTCGGTGCTCTATATTTAGTCATGTAATGCACTGGAAAAACTTACAGGAAGTCAGGGCTGTCATCAGAAATTTCTGAGATCAATACTGGTAAAACCTACTGGGCCCTCCTCACTCTCCCCCATAGTTTAGGTGAAGCCTCTATTTAAGGTGATTGTCGACGATCAGCAAAGCGCTGTGGCACATGTAGTCCTATGGGATTACTCTCACTGCAGTTCTTGAGCAGCGCTTGCAAAATTGGCCACAGCCATACTCATTGACAGTCTTTACATTCTGTGCCAGACTGTGACAGACGTGCACCTAAGGCCCCTGTTTGCGGCATTGTTCACCAGACCCCAGAGTCACTCAAGCCCCATACTGCAGTCCCACCTGTGATACCCTGAAGTTGGCCCTGCAGAAAGTGTTAAGTGGACCATATAAATGGGTAGAGAAAAATAGGGTGTTTCCACCAATGTGTCCCTGGCATGCCCACAGATATGCATTCTTCTTCCCTGTCTATGATAAAACAAAAGGGGAAAGGTAGGGGTGTGTTTTGGCTTTTGGGACAGGCACAGTGCAAAGCAAATCTGTAAAGAGTCTTTGTGATCCCAAGGTTATATATAGGTTATTTACAATATTTACAGAAAACAAAAACAACTAACAGAACATAAACAAAACCTTGCCACTAGATTCTCTAGTAGGGATAAGAATTCCTCTCTACAAGGAGCAAACCTGCTGTTTGCCTAAAACAACATAAGCAACTAAAAACACAAGCCAGTCTTTTGCATTGTAAATCTCAAATACCTTTTTGTTAATTGTTAGTCCTGTCTATGGGCTTCCCAGAGAAGGGCTGACCAGCAATCAATTTATGCACCTCTCCCTAAGAGAACTCCAAATCCCAGAGTGGGTTTGCTTTTTTCACCTGCAAGGAGTTTTTTGAATCAGGATGATACCATTTATTGGCTAACTTAGAGATGAATAAACAGTGAGCTTTCGGCTTATAAAAAGCCTTCGTCGGACTTGTTCCTGACAAAAACTGAAAAACACAGCTTATATACTGTATACTGACATACAGAGGAGTAACATTCTTTAGCAAACATAAATGTAATTAGATGCCTTAACTGTTACTTCAGGAGGCTTTTCCAGGCATCCTGGCTAAATTGATAAGATCAACAGTTCCCTCAACATAAAATAAAGCAGACTCTGGTGATGGGCAGACATCGTAAATTCTGAGTTCAAATTTTAACTGTGCTGGTTACATGCACCATTGATTATAAAGCCTCATACACACGAAGCTTAAAACTGCGGGCAAGAGACAAAAAAAAAAAAAAAAGCAGCGACAGCTCGTCGCCAGGTCCCTCTGTGCAGCAGCTGTACACACGGCGCACAGAGGGACAAAGATGCGGCGGAAGCTGTCGCCGAAGGTTCCTCCCCCCCACCGGAAGCTCCATGCATGGTGTGTGAGTTGCTATCGCTAGTTTGCATACACACGCAGTACACGTGGCGGACTAGCGACAGTTGTGGCGACAGCTGTTGCCAGCGATTGGCCACGTCAATCGCCTGGCAACAGCTCTTTGTGGCGACAATTGTGCCCCGTGTGTATGGGCCATAAGCTACAGGGAATTGTGGCATTTAAAACCATCTTCCCAGCACATGAAAGCAAATAAAAAGAATAGTAACAGTAAACACCATCTTACCAGCATATGAAACTTAAAATGAATGAAAAGATTCATTCAAGAATTGTGGCATTTAAAACACATCTTACCAGCACAAGAAGTTAGAGTCCTTGTTTAAACCATCTTCTACAGTTTTAAACCAATGTATAAACTTTGTTTCTTGTGTTAGTCTCATGTTTTCCCATTTGAAGCCACCCATTAATACAGTGACGCGAAAATCGCTTAAACTGTGTACAGGTAAACAAAAGTGTGTTGGTATTGGGAGATCAGTATATTTTGTAATATCATCTTTTCTGCTGTTAATAGTGAACCTGTGGTGTTTCATGCGATCACGTAGAGGTTTACTTGTTTCTGCCACTTAAATTCCTTTAGGGCATTTTTCACACATAATCAGGTATACCACTTTAGATGAGTCGCAGGAAAAGGTGCCTTGTACTTTGTATTCCTGTTGTGTACCTGGTATTAGTATCCTGTCTGTGGAATGAATGTGTTTACAGGTCCCACACCTTTTCCCTCGGTAGGGGAATGTTCCATTCTGTTCTGGCCTATTTAACCTCTTGAGGACTGCAGTGCTAAACCCCCGTAGTGACCAGGCCATTTTTAATAAAGTAGGCCACTGCAGCTTTAAGGCTAAGCTGCAGGGCCGTACAACACAGTACACAAGTGATTCCCCCCCCCTTTTCTTCCCACCAACAGAGCTCTCTGTTGGTGGGGTCTGATCGCTCCCCCATGTTTATTTATTTTTTTATAAATATTATTGTTGGCATTTTTTTTTTTTTAAAAACCCTGTTTCCCATCGGCGTGACACAGTCGGCAAGAGTTTAAGGCACTCCTGACTATCATCCGTTTAAGATTGGGTGGCTGTTGGAACGCTAGGAGGGGGGTTCAGGGAATATCTTTCTTAGTCTCTGATCCTTATGTAGAACAGCATGAAGTTCTTTTGCAATCTTTCTTAAAGCAAACCTTAAGTCAAGTAAAAAAAATGAGATTTACTCACCTGGGGCTTCCCTCAGCCCCCAGCAGCCGATCGGTGCCCTCGCAGCTCCACTCCGATGTCCCAGGACCCGCCGGCGAGCACTTCCGGTTCGGCCGTCACCGGCCGACAGGCATGGGAACGCGAGTGATTGTTCGCGTTCCCAGCCTGTATATCGCCCCCTATGCTGCTATTGCGGCCAGGAGGTCGCAATAGCAGCATAGGGGGCGATATACAGGCTGGGAACGCGAACAATCACTCGCGTTCCCATGCCTGTCGGCCGGTGACGGCGAAACCGGAAGTCGTCGCCGGCGGGTCCTGGGACATCGGAACGGAGCTGCGAGGGCAACGATCGGCTGCTGGGGGCTGAGGGAAGCCCCGGTGAGTAAATCTCATTTTTTTTACTTGACTTAAGGTTCGCTTTAATATTTCCAGGCGTGGGTTGTAGGTGACCACCAGTGGGACACGGCTCTCTTCCTGTTTCTGCTTGTACTTCAAGAGCTGAGTCCTAGGGATGTTGTTAGCTTTCTTGACTTGGGTCTCAGCCATTAGAGGATTGTATCCCTGTTTAATGAAATTCTTCTTCAGGTAACCCAGGTGTTTGTCTCTGTCATCCCTGTCAGAACAGATCTGATTGCATCTTATTGCCTGGCTGTAAATGATGGAATTCTTTATATGTTTGGGGTGGAAACTGTCATTCACCTGAGCACCTATTTCCGAGAGAATACCAAATCCTGGAATGGATTTAAAAGGATAGTGCAAAGAATAGAAATCTGGTACATACATAAACATAATCATTCTTGCAACTATCACTATGGGCCAGTGGCATAAACAGAGTGATGAGAATGAGCAGAGACGGATCATCCACAGGGCAACTGGTTGAACTCGATGGACGTATGTCTTTTTTCAACCAAAATAACTATGTAACTATGTAACTATGCAACCTAAGCATTTTCTTAGGGCCTTGTGGGTGTCCAGAGACCTGGCTGATTCCTCTCACCCACTTTACTTTGCCAAGACGGGCAGGAGGCATACAGGGGTAACCACCACTGCTACCTTGACGAAGGCACGCAGGGGATAATTCACTAAGTCCCTGTAAAATTACCATACAAAGACAGCGCAGAGCAATTTTGCTGGAATTCACACAAGTAATGTTTTGCGCATTCTGCACGTAGCACCGCTGGTATTATGTACACAGTGCATGTAAATGTTACACCCCTTGCATAACGTACATTATACTCCATCTGCGCACTGCAATTTTACTCAGTTCTATGTACTATTTTGTTTGACCTTGTAACCTGCATTACAAAGTTATAACCGATGCATACTTAAGGTGCCATTAATGGTACAATCTTCCATACGATCAATTAGATCAGGTACTGTTAATAGTGCTGATCGAGGAGGAACTATCATTCTATCGATTGCACCAATCATTAATTTTATCGATTGGAGCAATTATTTTCGATCAATCACAATGATCAAATCGGCGTTTGATTGTTCGTGAAATTGTACCGTTAATGGGTACCTTTTATTATTTTTATTATTATTTAGTATTTATATAGCGCCAACATCTTCCACAGCACTGTACAGAGTATATATAGTCTTGTCACTAACTGTCCCTTGGAGGAGCTCACAATCTAGTCTCTACCATAGTCATATGTCTATATCGTGTAGTGTATGTATTGTAGTCTAGGGCCAATTTTTAGGGGGAAGCCAATTAACTTATCTGTACCACCTTTAAAGTGGTATGAAACTCAGCATTTCTTCTTTGCTCTTAAAGATTATTTACACCATAAACTCTACTGCCACAAAAAATTGTAACAGGACAGCATTCAAACAGTTAAACACAGCTCTTTCTTCTTCAATGGAAAGCTCCAGTGGCTTGCTTAGGTGGGCAGCTTCTGGCAGCATCTGAAGAGGTGATAATAACATTATGTTTTGTTTAGATTCCTTTGTCTGCTACAAGTATACATTCTGAACTGTGAACATGAGCCCTCTCTGCTACAGAAGCAGAGAGCTGAAAAGTGATCACTAGATAGATTTTAATATATAAATACAGCAGCTATGCAATAAAATGCAATGGCAGCTTTCAGAGCAGATAATCTGTACTTTGGGAACTTGTAATTTGTAAACAGGCAATATTACTTGTGGTAATGGTAACTGTATGGGTAATACAAAGTAGGAAAACCCCTTTTTTTATGTTATGTCAGAATTTTCTCCCACTTTAAATTGAAAGATCGTTTTTAATAGCAATGAATTACAAATTGATTTGTGCAGCACTGATATTGATACAATACCAATTTTCTAATAAATAGATGAGTAAGTTGCCCTTTAAATAAAATATAACATGCCGCGTGTAATGTGAGTAAAATGTATGCATTTCACATAGGAAAATAAAAGATGAGTACTGATCTCTTATTTTCCTTTCCCAATGGAGAGAATAAGTTACACAGACAGACCAGCATGAGGGGTATCGAACTGCATTTTCCAAAGTCAAGGCATGTTCTGCCTCAGGGCAAACATTTTATCTGCGAGGATAATTTTACAACATGAGGCCTTACAGGCAGCCAAACTGCAAGAAAGAAAAAAAATACACAGGGCTTGGTTTTCCTTCCATTATGTTAATAGAATCTAACTCCCGCCTTCACACAAAAGTCTATCGTTATGTTTTACTCCTACAAGAAATCAATTTACAAAGCCTGTAACATGCCAAAACACTACCTACAATGAGATAATCATATGGTGGTAACACATTAAACAGTAGCTGTGTGGAGGACTAAATTAGAAAAACAGTCCATCCTGTGAGGGGGAGGAGGGGCAGTTCTACCTCAGAACAAACATCCTGGTGGGAGATAGTAACTATACATTAAGGGAAATGTATTTGCGGCAAGTAATCATTTTAAGTTATTATTTTAAAACTTACTTCAAAGCAATTCTTGAGCAATTTAACACATTTTTACATGCCCGCTGTGCAATATTTTCACACACATACTTCATTATACGGAGCTGCGGGGGAGCCCTCTAGTGTTTATCTGTAAATCTGAATTTGTCCTAGACTGCACAGGCCGGCATGTAAAACAAGTGTTTTGACGCCGTGTGCCTCCCTCCAATGCAATACAAGTCGCTCTCACACAGTTCAAGAATGTAAGTGGAATACAATTCTAAGATTCCGGTCTGTTATTCTGGTCATCAGAATGTAGCTCCAGTCAAAATCTTGTATGTTCTCATTCTTCTTCACCCCAAACTAAACAAGACAGTTAAAGGGAAAGAGGCACCCTAATATTTATAAAATGGACTATAAACAGTTTATTTTGATTAAAAACAGTTTATGCTATTGGTTTTGATCAAATTGGCACTTCGATTGGACTGAGGAAGAGGGCTCAGACCCGTGAAACGCATTGCCTGTGCTAAATAAAATTCTTTGTTTATACATTTTATTCCTTTTTAAACTGTTTTTCACAGAGTTGGGGATGGGCGACCACGTCATATTGTACGTGGAGACCAGTTCCCCGTGCGTGGCCACGCACACTAACTCGTTTGCTCCGCCCCACTCCTCTCCCATGACGCACTGCGTGCTATTTAAGGGTCTTACTATCAGGTAATCACATACCAGAAAGAAGCCGCTATAGCGGCGAATCGCGACGGCTCTGCACTCCTGTGCTTTGTCTCCGGTCCTCCCCTGGTAAGCCTCTCCTTACTCACTGTGGCACCTGCTAGCTCCTTTCCCCAAGGGGATCGTCACACGTCTGACTTATTGTCACTTTACCTGAGTCTTTGCTTATATGCATGGCTCCATTCACTTCTATGGATTTCTCCCGATATAGGGGCTATTCACTATTCCTTTTATAGCACTATCTGGCACTCATATTTTCACACCCGTGCATGGTGTCATGCAGGGTGCTATGCACACCTTTTGAGGATCATTTTCAGGTGATGTTACTCTCTGTTCACTATTTCCCCATTTGCTGCTTCCAGGGTCTAGGGGGGTTGTATGTTTATGTATTTTCACTTGTATTTTCACTTGTTTACATATGTATTGACTTGGAGACTTGCTATATTATGCCTACCATTGGGCTTCACACTACAGTGCAATTGTTTTTATATGTTTTTTAATCTTTATATGATTACAATAAAGGCTTATCTACATTATTATTACGGTTGTGGTGCGGTTTTCTAAGGGCCAATCCTTTCCCTTGTTTATGATTTCTTGTTTATTGGTCTTTCTGCACACAATCAGAATTACTGTATTGATTAGTAGCAAGCCTTAGTTATTTTTGATGGTGCTTGTCCTGTGCTTTTTGGTGGTAAAAATACTGTCAGTGCATTTGCTCATCCGCACGCACTCCAGTCATTACGGTGCACAGCCACCCTCTGTATAAGGCTTGAATTGCGTCCACCCAAGACAATCAGACCCGCTACTATAACATAACCAAAATCATTAATTACTTTGTACAGATATTAAAACAAGTTTGAAGCAACCCCAAAAAAAAAAAAGTAAGACACTCACCTATGGAGAGGAAAGGCTGTGGACAAAGCAGTTGAAAGGGATACAAGACGCATTCCTGTTTGATGGCCTTTTAAATAGGATGTGTCACGCATCCGGGTTTTACAGTTAGGCATCCATTTGGTCCAATAACTACAATGGAGGGGAGAGAGCTGCGGTAGAACAAGGGGATGGAGAGAGAACTGGGGAGGAGATCCAGAGCATTCCCTCTCCATGGATAAATAACTATTTTTTTTTAGGTGGCTTCAGGTTCTTAGGTGGCTTCAGGTTCAGGCAAATGACCTCAGCACTGAACTTAACCTCATCCACATTCCCAAAGCATCAGGCACCCCAATCACTTTACAGCCAATATAAACTCTGCCCTGTACACTTCAGGGCTGGCTTCTGAGTGTTACAACACAGTAGATATTGACTCTGGACTTCTTCCTTAGTCAAGTATTTTGTGGTTATATCTTTTTGTGGTTGGGAGTTGTTATTTGCAGGCATTGAGGGGGAACATATATACAGGATCTTCTCAAAAAATTAGCATATTATGATAAAATTCATTATTTTCTGTAATGTACTGATAAACATTAGACTTTCATATATTTTATATTCATTACACTACAACTGAAGTAGTTCAAGCCTTTTATTGTTTTAATATTGATGATTTTGGCATACAGCTCATGAAAGCTCAAAATTCCTATCTCAAAAAATTAGCATATTTCATCTGACCAATAAAATAAAAGTGTTTTTAAAACAAAAAAAGTCAACCTTCAAATAATTATGTTCAGTTATGCACTCAATACTTTGTCGGGAATCCTTTTGCAGAAATGACTGCTTCAATGCGGCGTGGCATGGAGGCAATCAGCCTGTGGCACTGCTCAGGTGTTATGGAGGCCCAGGATGCTTAGATAGAGGCCTTAAGCTCATCCATAGTGTTGGGTCTTGCGTCTCTCAACTTTCTCTTCACAATATCCCATAGATTCTCTATGGGGTTCAGGTCAGGAGAGTTGGCAGGCCAATTGAGCACAGTAATACCATGGCCAGTAAACCATTTACCAGTGGTTTTGGCACTGTGAGCAGGTGCCAGGTCGTGCTGAAAAATGAAATCTTCATCTCCATAAAGCTTTTCAGCAGATGGAAGCATGAAGTGCTCCAAAATCTCCTGATAGCTAGCTGCGTTGACCCTGCCCTTGATTAAACACAGGTGACCAACACCAGCAGCTGACATGGCACCCCAGACCATCACTTACTGTGGGTACTTGACACTGGACTTCAGGCATTTTGGCATTTCCCTCTCCCCAGTCTTCCTCCAGACTCTGGCACCTTGATTTCCGAATGACATGTAAAAGTTGCTTTCATCCGAAAAAAGTACTTTGGACCACTGAGCAACAGTCCAGTGCTGCTTCTCTGTAGCCCAGGTCAGGCGCCTCTGCTGCTGTTTCTGGTTCAAAAGTGGGTTCATGCTTCCATCTGCTGAAAAGCTTTATGAAGATGAAGATTTCATTTTTCAGCACGACCTGGCACCTGCTCACAGTGCCAAAACCACTGGTAAATGGTTTACTGACCATGGTATTACTGTGCTAGATTGGCCTGCCAACTCTCCTGACCTGAACCCCATAGAGAATCTGTGGGATATTGTGAAGAGAAAGTTGAGAGATGCAAGACCCAACACTCTGGATGAGCTTAAGGCCGCTATCGAAGCATCCTGGGCCTCCATAACACCTGAGCAGTGCCACAGGCTGATTGCCTCCATGCCACGCCGCATTGAAGCAGTCATTTCTGCAAAAGGATTACTGACCAAGTATTGAGTGCATAACTGAACATAATTATTTGAAGGTTGACTTTTTTTTGTTTTAAAAACACTTTTCTTTTATTGGTCGGATGAAATATGCTAATTTTTTTAGATAGGAATTTTGAGTTTACATGAGCTGTATGCCAAAATCATCAATATTAAAACAATAAAAGGCTTGAACTACTTCAGTTGTAGTGTAATGAATCTAAAATATATGAAAGTCTAATGTTTATCAGTACATTAAAGAAAATAATGAACTTTATCACAATATGCTAATTTTTTGAGAAGATCCTGTATATATGTAGAAACACACTAGACTCACACCTTATTCAGGTCTGTGACTCTAGACCTTGAAGCCGGTGCCAACTTCTGCAGGTACACCACTCCTGCCCAACGTGCTATCTGACCAAAAAAGAAGACGGCACACAGAAGGCTATTTCAGGTAATCTGTATTTGAAGCATACAGTTACAGAGTGTCAGGACACAACATGTTTCGGGCTACGCCCTTCCTCAGGTGTGCCCCTCTCAGCACACATGACACCCTTATACCCCACCCACAGGAAGTCACCTAGATCAGGTGACCATATTGAAAATTCAAATTCCACATTAGCAATCAATAATCAATGCTACAAAATAGAGTTAAACAAACAAGGGAACTACACCATAAGGTGTCTACCCAAGATAATCTCAAGGATAGCCTACTCCCTCATTTTAAAGTCCATACATCATAAATCTTGTACTTCACAAAGTCCATCAATTTGAAATTATTCCTGTACAAGTAACAGAGAGCAGCAACATTCTGTACCTACAAAGAGAGGACAATCAGAGGAAACATTTCAGGCTCAGGCACTCATTTAAACCGTTAGGGTCAACACAGTTAAACCTCCTAATCCATTTAGCCTCACATTGAAGTAATTTTTTCTTTCTGTCTCCCCCTCTTGAGAACACAGGAACACTGTCAACAACAAACCACCGCAGCTGAGCCGCGGTGTGTTGTTTTTTTCAGGAAATGGCGTGAGACAGATGTCTCATATTCCTTTTTCCCTGCCGCAAAATTAGATATATCTCTTTTGTGCTCCTGGATTCTTTTCTTTACCTCCCGCTCCGTCTTTCCTATGTAGGCATACCCACAGGGACATTTGAGCCCATACACAACGTATGTACTCAAGCAGGTGTACCTGTCCCTAATGGGTATCCTCTCACCGGTGGACGGGTGGGAGACAAAGGAACCTTTCAAAATTGCATTACAGCAATTGCAGCCCAGGCAGGGAACAGTTCCCCTCCTTTGTGGAGGAACCCCCCTCCCTGGGCGCGGTTGTATATCAGTTTTACTGACCCAACTGCGTATGGTTCTCCCCCTCCGGTAGGCAAACACCGGCGGATCCCTGAACAGTTTCCCAAACTCAGGATCCTGTCCAAGAATCGGCCAGTACCTCCGGCTGAAGGAGGTACTGGCCGATTCTTGGACAGGATCCTGAAAGGCATGGCGGAGAGCTAGGTTTACACCAAGAGAGAAGTTGCTGCAAGCTAGAAAAGTCAATACTGGACGTGAGGATGTGGTCAGATTGATCACACCCTATAATGAGAATTGGAATAAGATTTATGGGGTTCTGAATACCCATTGGGGGATTCTACAGAGTGATCCTGTAATTAAAAAATTTATTACTCCAAGAGCATCCTTGACAGCCAAAAGAGCACCTAGTCTTAAGGATAGACTTTGCCATAGTCACTATACGTATCCACAAAGATCATTGAGCATCAGGGGGAGCTTTCCTTGTGGAAATTGTTCCATTTGTTCATTAATGCAACCCACTAAAGGAATACACAATCATCTGGACAATTCATATATAAGGTTACATGATTTTATAAACTGTCAGACCCCATGGGTTATTTACCTTCTTGAATGTGGCTGTACTAAAAGATACGTTGGTCAAACAAAAAATCCGCTTAAATTAAGAATACAGAAACATCGTTCTAACATCAAATTAGCGTTTAGGGATCATACGGAAAACAAAATGCTTACCACTGTGGCATCACATTCTTTGACATGCCCATTGGGGAAAATTGAAAATTGGAAGGTGATTGGATTGCAGAGGCTACAGCTAAGCAACAGAGGTGGAAATCATGTCACTAAGATGTTGCAGTGGGAATTGCGTTGGATTCACAAATTAGGTATGAAAATTCCTCAGGGCCTTAATGAAGATTTTAGTTTGGGCTGTTACTTGCCACAATAATTACATTATCGTAATAGTGCACCCTTTTGGTAAATTACTTTGTCTATCTGTGCTCTACAGCTTTGGGTAAGGAAGCTGGACTATTTGTGATCAATTGATCTACTCTCTGATTCTTGTGCATATTCTACAGCTTCAAGGTAGGGAAGCTGGACTATTCTTTAGTCTCTCTCTCCCTGCTTGGATATCAAAGCTAATCTGGTTTGCAGTGAGGCCTTTTTTGTCTTTATCTTTTTCTTGCTGACATGATGTGAGTACGTGTGAGCATCTTTTTTGAACTAACTACTTTTCTACAGTCTGTGGTAAGAGGACTGGACTGAACTTTGGCTTATGGGCAGAGACTGGTGCACCGTCAGACGTATTCAAGCACCGGGTGGTTCCTTTTTTGGTTGTGACATAACATGTTAACATAGTCATTTATGAACTAAATACCTATTATTACTATTAAATTTCTTTTAGGACGCCTCATAATATGATACCCGAGTGTCTGGATCAAGTCTCATGCCTTATGGAACCATCTTCTGTTTGGAAGTTGATTGCTTACAAGTCCTTCTGCTTGGTTTTTCAGTGGACAGTGCTCATGTACTTATGTCTCAAATTGTATTGAAAGATATAACTTATATAATTATATGTCTCCAATGTTTCATATACATTATACTTTAGGAGAATTCTTGATTGAGATTGCTTTATGTAACGCTCTTAGGATGTTTTGGTATTTTGTTAGAATCTTTGTTATATGTTTTTGTATATAAGATACTTTTTTGCCCACTAGATGGCGGCCACATTCCTATTGGGAACTCTTTATATCTTATTTATTTCACTTTGGATGTTATATCCTTTTTGCCCACTAGATGGCGAACTTTTCATCTTTCACATGCGTACCATATAGTCATATGCGTTCCATCTTACGCATGGCTGACCCTTCGCGCTGACGTAAGACGGCACGTGGGGTCAAGCCAGTGACGCGGCCGCGTCCTCCGGGCTCCATTTAAACCGCGCCAGCTTCCCACATCACTGTCCCCTCGCAGCTTCGCCGGAACTAGTCGGACGGCGCAGGCAGCGCCCACACAGCCACTCCTGAGGCCTTTCATCTTTTTATTAGGTGAGCCCTGCTCCTTTCTCGCTCTCCTGCTGCTACTCTCTTGTCTCACTTTTGCACTTTATGGGAATACTCCCTCTTCCACTTCATATCCTTATCTCCTTTATTCATATCTTATTTTTGCTCTATATGCACTTTATATCTTGTTGTATTATGTTTTTTGATTGTTATTCAGCAGTTGTATATGCACTAGCACTTTAATATATTATATGTAGTGGCAGCTAGAGATTGAGATTATATGCCGTTTATCATGGGTGTGTGGCCTACCTTGGATTATCTCTGTGATATAGTGCCACACCATTATACTTGAATTTGACCAAATTGTTTTGGTGGCACTGTATCGAGACATATGTATGTATTTATATATATGTATTTTTTACACTCCTTCCATAACTTTTTTGCAGGGAGTCCAGGCTAGGCTACATTCCATTCCATAATTATATGCAGGATCACGCCCACATTATTGTATTATTAGGGATCCTGGCCCAGGTGTGGCTACCTTGTTTTTAATTGTTTTTAATCTGCAGTTGGCTCATTAATAAAGACTTTTTCAAATTCCTATACATCCAGCATTTTTGCTCATTTTGTTATTGTTGTCAAATTGAGGGGGGTTTCTTAGTTCTTTTGTTCTCCTTGAATGTACATAGGAAAGACGGAGAGCGGGAGGTAAAGAAAAGAATCCAGGAGCACAAAAGAGATATATCTAATTTTGCGGCAGGGAAAAAGGAATATGAGACATCTGTCTCACGCCATTTCCTGAAAAAACAACACACCACGGCTCAGCTGCGGTGGTTTGTTGTTGACAGTGTTCCTGTGTTCTCAAGAGGGGGAGACAGAAAGAAAAAATTACTTCAATGTGAGGCTAAATGGATTAGGAGGTTTAACTGTTGACCCTAACGGTTTAAATGAGTGCCTGAGCCTGAAATGTTTCCTCTGATTGTCCTCTCTTTGTAGGTACAGAATGTTGCTGCTCTCTGTTACTCGTACAGGAATAATTTCAAATTGATGGACTTTGTGAAGTACAAGATTTATGATGTATGGACTTTAAAATGAGGGAGTAGGCTATCCTTGGGATTATCTGGGGTAGACACCTTATGGTGTAGTTCCCTTATTTGTTTAACTCTATTTTGTAGCATTGATTATTGATTGCTAATGTCGAATTTGAATTTTCAATATGGTCACCTGATCTAGGTGACTTCCTGTGGGTGGGGTATAAGGGTGTCATGTGTGCTGGGAGGGGCACACCTGAGGAAGGGCGTAGCCCGAAACATGTCGTGTCCTGACACTCTGTAATTGTATGCTTCCAATACAGATTACCTGAAATAGCCTTCTGTGTGCCGTCTTCTTTTTTGGTCAGATTGAGGGGGAACAGTCTTTTAATTAGGAGCATATACAGTGCTGCCCATAATTATTCATACCCCTGACCAATTTTTTACTTAAAGTTACTTATATTCAACCAGCAAGTAATTGGTTGATGGAAAATGACATAGGTGTCTCCCAAAAGACAAAATTTTGTAATAAAACAATCAATATGAGAAATGGGGGGAACAGGCAAGTATGGTGAGCTGTCCTGATGCTCACCGCTCCCCTCGTTCTCCATTCTGCCCCTTCACTGCCTCTAAATGCCCTATGGCACCCTCTTCTAGGTTGCCTGGGTCAGGCATCACTGCGCCTGCAGTGGCCCAGCTGCACATGTCTACAGCATGCAACTGTCCAGGAGCGCTCTGTACATGTCATGCATGTGCGTAGAGCTCTCTTGGCCGCGGTCACGCACTGTAGGATGAGTGCAGCCAGGCTAGCGCAGACACAGTGATGCCTAGCTCAGGCAACTGGAAGAGGATGCCAAAGGGAAGTTAGAAGCAGCGGAGGGGCAGAGTAGAGAACGGGGGGAGCCGTAAGTATCAGGACAGCTCATCATACATGCCTGCTCCCCCCGTTTCTTATATTGATTTTGGCTGTGGTATGCTTTAAAGCTGAATTATTGCAAATACCTACTGTAAAAAAGCAAAGTTATATTCAGCACTACATTATACGTAACTGTGATGACATTTCTAGTGCCGAATGCAGAACCACACCCACAGACAGGAAGTTTGTACTAGTGAGCTGCTCAAGGGTGGACAAGTAGACAGATGCTGAGCTTGGGGAGGGAAAAGAACAGAAAATGTTACTTCCTTTACAAAATTACTAAATAATGTATAAAATATCAGAGCAGCACTAGTCTTTTAGTAATTTCAGGCTATTAAAACGATATTTCTAATTCCTTTCTCAAGTAGACATACATATACTGATTGTTATTCTAAATGCAAACCTTTGCAAAAGTGGAATCTGTGCGTCTTTTTGCAGTAAAGATTGTCCAGAACTTCCTTTACGGCTACAAAAGTAATCAGCTGCAGAGAGCAAGAGCATGAACCCTTTTTACTAAGTCTCCACTCCTGGACTAATCCAGGCCTTTACAACAGGCTTTGACACACTCATCTGAATATCTAAGTTGGGAACACTGTGAAATCACAGTGTTCCCAACTTAGATATTCATATGAGTGTGTCAAAGCCTGTTGTAAAGGCCTGGATTAGTCCAGGAGTGGAGACTTAGTAACAAGGGTTCATGCTCTTGCTCTCTGCAGCTGATTACTTTTGTAGCAGTAAAGGAAGTTCTGGACAATCTTTACTGCAAAAAGACGCACAGATTCCACTTTTGCAAAGGTTTGCATTTAGAATAACAATCAGTATATGTATGTCTACTTGAGAAAGGAATTAGAAATATCGTTTTAATCTTACTTCATCTTCTTCTTCTTCGTTTTAATCTTACTTCTTCAAAAAAGGGAGGATGAAAAAAAACGTTAAATTACTTTAAAGGGAACCCATGGTGAGTGTTATCTGAAGACTGCCATATTTATTTCCTTTTAAACAATGCAATTTGCCTGGCTGCCCCCCTGATCCTGTGTCTCTAATGCTGGGCATACACGGGTCGATGATGGAGCGCAGGCGGGGACAAGCGGGATTCGATCCGTGCGGACGAGCGGGGACACGGCGGGGGTCTATCCGGCGGCTAATCGACCCCCGCCGCGTCTCCGCTCGTCCGCACGGATCGATTCCCGCTTGTCCCCGCCTACGCTCCTTATCAGCCGCTCAATTCCCCGCTATTGTCCACCGGCGGGGATCGAGCGGGGTATCTATCCGGCAGGTCATCGGACCTGTCGGATATTATCAATCGAGCCATCAGCCTCGATTGATAAGCCTGCCCAGCATGCCATGTATGCCCAGCATAACACTTTTAGCCATAGATCCTGAACCAGCATGCAGATCAAGTGCTCTGACTCAAGTCTGACCGGATTAGCCACATGCTTGTTTCAGGGTGGAGACTGACACCAGAAGATCAACAAGACTGCCAAGCAACTGGTATTGTTTAACAGGAAATAAATATGCCAGCCTCCATATCACCCTTACCTCGGGTTCACTTTAAAAGTTCATTTACAAAGTAATGATGAAAATACATGTAAATAGTACAAACACACAATGGGTCTGATGCATTAATTTTTGGTAAATTTGCAGTGCGCAGGTAGTGCATGGCAACGCAAGTGCAGCACAATAACATAACAATGTGTGAGTTACCAAGGTAACGCAAGCTGCGCTAATTGCATAACAAGCGCTACTCTCCTGGTGTTTGTGCCGGTGAAAACGTCAAGCGCATATACCAACAGCTAGTGCATGAAACGCAATATATCAAATGGCAAAACTAAAGCATAAATGAATAATAACAAGTAATAAAATATAATTACTGATTGGATTAACAAACATGGAGATGTAAAACAAGGAGCTTTACCATACCAATACTAACAGTGGCTGTGTAGAAGAACTATGAGATCTCAATTCTTTACGTGAAATGAAAACAGAGGGGACTTTTGTTAGAGGCCTGCTGGAGGTAGCACATTAAACTGTTTGCTTACAGGAACACACCTCTCACAAATGGTGACAACAGGAGCTCAATCTTCTTAGTATGGTAAAATGCCGTAATCTGCCCACAGTCAATAAATAAAGGATGATATTTAACCATTATAGCAGTCACAGTGGGTTTAAGCTCTGGAAGAAAGCGAGGCCAGGAATACATTAATATAATATTGCTACCGTAGCATATGTTCACCTGTGTTTTGCAGATGCTTAGGCCTGCAAATATGTGGCAATTATCAGTGTATAACACTAGGGAGACATGCTGTGCTTATCATTTTACCTGCGACTGATCCTGAGTCTGTGGGAAATTGAACGTTTTCTCACCACCTGGGTTCCCACTACATTTTTAACAGCGCCAGGTGACCAAACCATGCTTAAAGGAATATCTCCACTTTCTTCTTTATTCTTTATCTAGATAGAAAATAAATTGCTGTCATTTAAAAAGAAATGAGTTGAAGTGCATTTCAAATTGAATTTACATGTTTGTGTAGTTATTGAGAAAGCGTCAAATCCCATGGGATGGTGGGCAGCGCCTGTAAACACCAACCTGAATCATTACTTAACGCTAATAAGAATAAACAGACCACACAAATTAGTTTAATGATGGATAAGGGCCCTGGTACTTTATTACTGGGTACAATTGAAACATATAAACACCATGTAATAACTGAATCACAGGCATAATTTAAAGAGGAACTCCAGTGAAAATAATGTAATAAAAAAAGTGCTTCATTTTTACAATAATTATGTATAAATGATTCAGTCAGTGTTTGCTCATTATAAAATCTTTCCTCTCCCCGATTTACATTCTGACATTTATTACATGGTGACATTTTTACTGTGGGCAGGTTATGTAGCTGATCCTAGCTGTTTTGGCTGTTAGAGACATCTGTAAACAGCTAATTCCTGTCTGTGAACCTTGTTACATTGTGGCAGTTTGCCCAGAGTACCGCGGTACTGAGAGATTCTTGTGGGAGAGGTTTCAGCACAAAATCAGTCATACAGCTCCCCCTGATGGTCTGTTTGTGAAAAGCATTATATTTCTCATGTAAAAGGGGGTATCAGCTACTGATTGGGATAAAGTTCAATTCTAGGTTGGAGTTTCTCTTTAACTTGAGGTACAATGCTTCACATTAACATGGTCTGCTCAGCCCAAACAATGCTTCTACGGTAAACACTGTGAGTGACAAAGACAAGACAAATAACATATTGCGCTTATCTCCTGGCTGACTCAAGGCGCCTGAGCTGCAGCCATTAGGGTGCACTCTATAGCAGTGTTAGGGAGTCTTGCCCAAGGTCTCCTCACTGAATATGTGCTGGCTTACTGAACAGGAAGAGCTGAGATTCAAACTCAGGTCTTCTGTGCTCTCTTTGTCAGAGGCAGAGCCCTTAACCAGTACACTAGGAAAAATGGGTGCTAAGGAATACCGATACAGGAATATAGATAATTTTACTAATATTCTACCATCTCCAATAGTAGAATAAGGGCAAGTACGCGATATTCTAATCTCACCCTCGGTATCATAAAGGACAACTAAAGCAAGAGGAATATGGAAGCTGCCAATTTATTTCCTTTTAAGCAATTTGGCTGGCTATCTTGCTGATCCTCTGCCTCTAAAACTTTTATTCTCAGACTCAGACCCTAAACAAGCATGCAGCAGATCGGGTGTTCCTGACACTATTGTCAGATTAGCTGCTAGAGATGGCTCGAACCTCCGATTTTTGGTTTGCGAACCTCGAACGCGAACCTCCGCAAAAAGTTCGGTTCTCATGAACTTTTCAAACCGCAATAGACTTCAATGGGGAGGCGAACTTTGAAAACTAGAAACATTTATACTGGCCACAAAGTGATGGAAAAGATGTTTCAAGGGGTCTAACATCTGAGTTTTTGCATGGAGGAGTGGGATACATGCCAAAAGTCCCCGGGAAAAATCTGGATTTGATGCACAGCAGCGTTTTAAGGGCAGAAATCACATTGCAATGCTAAATTGCAGGCCTAACGTGCTTTAAGCTCTTGACGACCAGCTAACGCCGATTGGCGTAAACTGGTCGTCTGCGGGTTACCATGGAAACGGCCGCTCGATCGAGCGGCCTTTCCATGTCAGTTCACGGAGGGTGTCTCCGTGAACAGCCGGAGAGCCGCCGCTCGCGGCTCGCCGGCAATATGTAAACAGGCGGGGAAGAAATCCCCGCTGTTTACATCATACGGCGCTGCTGCGCAGCAGCGCCGTAAGGCAGATCGGCGATCCCCGGCCTCTGATTGGCCGGGGATCGCCGCATTCTCATTCGCCGGCATCTGTTGTAGGCGGCGCAGGACGGATCTCCGTCCTGCGCTGCCCATAGGAGGAAGGGAAACGCCGGAGGGGGACGGAGGCGGAAAATGGCTGCGGAGGGGGGATTTGAGGAGCGCCCCCCGCCGAACGAACAGAGCCGGCGGCGATCAGACCCCCCCAGCAGGACATCCCCCTAGTGGGGAAAAAAGGGGGGTAGTCTGATCGCCCTGGCTCACTCCTGATCGGTGCTGCGGGCTGGAGAGCCCAAGCAGCACCGATCATTGCAGGAAGCCCTGGTCGGCAAGTGGTTAAAACATCTTGCATGTGTATACATCAATCAGGTAGTGTAATTAGTGTACTGCTTCACAGTGACAGACCAAATTCACTGTGTAATGCACCGCAAACAGCTGTTTGTGTAGTGACGGCTGTGCTGGACTGGTGCGGAACCATGGCGAGAGTGCAGGTGATAGCGGTTTTCAAGCCCATATGGTCGCCGGACTGAGGTAGCTCAATGACAAAACAACAGTGACTGTCCAACTGATCGAATTTGGTCTGTCCACAATGAAGCAACAACCTTATTATCTTGGGTGTACCCCCCTCCCCCCCTACCCCCCAACACACTCATATAGCCGGCAGTCATTGCTTCATTGTGATACGCAAGCCCCTTCACCGCGGCAAGGTAACGATCACGAAGGGGAATTGACAGATGTACATGCCTTTTGTTTTGTTGTTGCAGCTGCAGTGCAGCCAGAAAAATTAGGTAGGCATGTACACGCACCAGAAAAAAATGTTATTGGTTTTGTTAGTGGCTGCTGCTAACAGCCTGGAGTCCTGGACCCTGGTGGTGGCGGAGAAGACAGTCAAGCGGCCTGCAGGCAGAGATGCTGTGTGGGGACCGACTTAGTCATGGGGCAGGCAGTCACACAGCGTGCAGGCAGAGATGCTGTGTGTGGGGACTGACTTAGTCTTCGGGCAGGCAGTAGCACTCTGGGATCCATGCCTCATTCATTTTGATAAAGGTGATGTACTGAACACTTTTGTGAGCTAGTCGACTTCTCTTCTCAGTGACAATGCCTCCAGCTCCTTTCTGACAGGACGCTTGAGGCAGGGCAAGGCAGAAGTTGGATGGCAAATTGTGACAGCTCTGGCCACAGGTCAAGCCTGTGCACCCAGTAGTCCAGGGGTTCATCGCTGCTCAGAGTTTCTACAGTACATCCACACTTAAGGCCAGGTAGTCGGCTACCTGCCGGTCAAGGCGTTGGTGGAGGGTGGATTAGACGTTGGACTAAAGAATGTCCGCATGTCCGACATCACCATGAGATCGCTAGAGCATCCTGTCCTTGCCTGCGTGGACATGGGAGGAAGAGGATTATTGGCAGTGGCACCTTTATTCCATTGTGCTGTGACATCACCCTTAAACGCACTGTAAGGCATAGTTGCCAGCTTGTTCTGCAAGTGCTGCATCCTTTCTGCCTTCTGGTGATTTGGAAACATCTCCACCACTTTGTGCCTATACCGAGGGTCTAGTAGCGTGGCCACCCAGTACAGCTCATTCCCCTTTAGTTTTTTATACAGGGGTCCCTCAACAGGCTGGACAGCATAAAAGAAGCCATCTGCACAAATTTGGATGCAAACGTACTATCCATCTCCTCTTGCTCTTCCTCAGTGATGTCAGCTAAGTTCTCTTCCTCCCCCCAGCCACGAAAAATACCACGGGAAATTTGAGCAGCACAAGCCCCCTGCAACACCTGCTGCGGTTGTTCTTCCGCCTCCTCCCCCCCCCAAAAAAAAACACCTTCCTCACCATCTGACTCCTCTTCCCCACACGACTCTTCCTCCTCCTCCTCCCCCCTCTGCCACAGGTGTTGAGGAATCATCTGCTTCTGCTGAGAATTGATCCCGCAACTCTACCTCCTGTTCCTGTTCACGCTCCTCCACAGCTTGATCCACCACTCTACGCACGGCACGCTCCAGGAAGAAAGGATATGGGATCAAGTCGCTGATGGCACCTTCACTGCGACTCATCAGGTTTGTCACCTCCTCAAACGGCCGCATGAGCCTGCAGGCATTTTGCATGAGTGTCCAGTACTTCGACCAGAACATCCCCATCTCCCCAGAGCATGTCCTTTGACTGTAGTTGTAGAGATACTGTTTGACGGCTTTCTCCTGTTGTAGCAGGTGGTAGAACATCAGGAGCGTTGAATTCCAGCGAGTCGGGCTATCACAAATCAAGCGTCTCACCAGCAATTTGTTTCTCCGCTGAATGTCGGCAAAGCGTGCTATGGCCGTGCAAGACCGTCTGAAATGCCCACACAACTTTCTGGACTGCTTCAGGACATCCTGTAAGCCTGGGTACTTAGACACAAATCTCTGAATTATTAGATTCAGCACATGTGCAATGCAGGGTACATGTGTCAACTTTCCCAAATTCAAAGTCGAAATGAGATTGCTACCGTTGTCACACACCACGTTGCTGATCTCCAGTTGGTGCGGGGTCAGCCACTGATCCACCTGTTTGTTAAGAGCAGCCAGGAGAGCTGCTCCAGTGTGACTCTCCGCTTTGAGGCAAGACATGTCTAAGATGGCGTGACACCGTCGTACCTGGCATGAAGCATAGGCCCTGGGGAGCTGGGGCTGTGTAGCTGGAGAGGAGATCGCAGCAGCAGTAGAGTTGAACTGCCACTCAGCCAAGGAGGAGGAGGACGACGACAGCGAAGAGGATGTAGCAGGAGGAGAGGAGGTGGCAGCAGGCCTGCCTGCCAGCCGTGGAGGTGTCACAACTAGGTCCGCTGCATAGTCATGTACTCCCTGCTTGCCAGCAGTCACCAGGAGGACCCAATGGGCTGTGTAAGTAATGTACCTGCCCTGACCGTGCTTGGAAGACCAGGCATCCATGGTCAGATGGACCCTTGACCCAACGCTGTGTGCCAGAGATGACACCACTTGCCTTTCAACTTCACGGTACAGTTTGGGTATCGCCCTTTTTGAGAAATAATTGCGGCCTGGTATCTTCCACTGCGGTGTCCCAATGGCCACAAATTTTCGGAAGGCCTCAGAGTCCCCTAGCTGGTATGGTAACAGCTGGCGAGCTATCAGTTCCACCAAGCCAGCTGTCAGATGCCAGGCAAGGGGGTATAGTGTATAACACTGTGTGCACTCACGTAGGTAGGTAGGTGCACTGAACAGGTGGGTATGCAGTGATTGGTATTACAAATGTGCAGCTGTCACATACACAGGTACCGTGAACAGGTGCAGTGACTGGTGGTATATAACACTGCGTGCGCTCACATAGGTAGGTAGGTGCACTGAACAGGTTGGTATGCAGTGATTGGTATTACAAATGTGCAGCTGTCACACACACAGGTACCGTGAACAGGTGCAGTGACTGGTGGTATATAACACTGCGAGCGCTCACGTGGGTAAGTAAGTGCACTGAACAGGTGGGTATGCAGTGATTGGTATTACAAATGTGCAGCTGTCACACACACACAGGTACCGTGAACAGGTGCAGCGACTGGTGGTATATAACACTGTGTGTGGTCACGTAGGTAGGTAGGTAGGTGCACTGAACAGGTGGGTATGCAGTGATTGGTATTACAAATGTGCAGCTGTCACACACACAGGTACCGTGAACAGGTGCAGTGACTGGTGGTATATAACACTGCGAGCGCTCACGTGGGTAAGTAAGTGCACTGAACAGGTGGGTATGCAGTGATTGGTATTACAAATGTGCAGCTGTCACACACACACAGGTACCGTGAACAGGTGCAGCGACTGGTGGTATATAACACTGCGTGTGGTCACGTAGGTAGGTAGGTAGGTGCACTGAACAGGTGGGTATGCAGTGATTGGTATTACAAATGTGCAGCTGTTACACACAGGTAGTCACCGAATGTGCTGGGCCTGGCAGTGGCACAGTAGGAATTACCAAGGGGCCAAGGTCCAGCAGCTGCAACTGACTGACAGGGCTGTATATGCAACACAAGTGTCTGTGGGACGGACACACACAAAAAAATAGATCACAAGAACAACATTAGCTCTCAAAAGAGCTGTTGAGGATGAGGAGTGCTTTTTAGCAATAAGTATCAGCAAGAAGGAGCACCCTAACAAGCCTAACACAAGAGCCTAACTAAGCTTTCGCTATGTCAGCAGGTTCTCTCCCTTCTCTAATTACTGCAGCCACACGAGTGAGTGAAAAGGCTGACATTGCCTGCGTTTTATAAGGGGGGGGGGGGAGCTCCAGGAGGGAGTGTAGCCTGATATAAGTAATACATTTCCTGGAATATTTATATTGGTGTGCTAGCCGTACTTGGATTACCTATATGGACTGATGCTGCTCTTGCATCGAAGGCTAAGCACCCAATCTCTCACGGTAAGGTGTGCCTCTCCATTACCTAATATTGCACTATGTCTGCTGACTGTGATAGAGGGTCAAAGTTGATCCTAATGATGTAGTGTAGGGGGCGAGTCGAACTCGCATATAGTTCGAGGTTCACCACGAACACGAACCACCGAAGTTCGTGCGAATAAGTTTGCGGTCGAACCGTTTGGGCCATCTCTATTAGCTGCATGCTTGTTTTTTTTATATGATTCAGACATGACTGCAGCCAAATAGATCAGCAGAACTGCCAGGCAAATGGTATTGTTTAACAGGAAGTAAATATTCTTTTCACTTCAGTTGTCCTTTAGTTCTCTCACTAACCATCTCCTATCTATGTCTAACACTAACCTCTACCCAGCTACTTCCAACACTCACACTTATCAAATAATGTGCAAGATGCACATATATCTATTATATTGTACACACGCAAGTACACAAACGTTTTCAAGCTACTCACTCTTTTTCAGGTGTACAACAAAGTAATAAGGTGCACTCATATACAGTGTCATTACAAACCCCACCTCCATCAGGGAAACTTCCAAGCTGGACTTAACCCTTAGTTATGCATTAGTGAACCACAGAGGGCTAGCCCCAGTAGCCAGTGGGTATACCCTTGTAGGTGGTGGAGCAGAAGTCACAAATTCACATATTTGTAACACTAGCAGATTTCTGCTACTCCACTCGACCACTGTTACTTTGCTTGCCTCCGTCGCCCACATTTCTGGCTGTAGTCAATAATTGCTTAATTTAACATAGGCACCTGTGGCAGCACCTAACTTTACCGCTTCAGACAAATTCACCTAATCAAGTTCCATAACCATAAATAAAAAGGGTGGGAAGGAGATTTTGATGCTGAAATATTGTGCATGCCCACTTACATCACTTCAGTCCTAACACCTTGTTGGCTAATTACTTGGGCCACTTAGCTAACCTCTGACCTGCTATAGGCTACCAAGGTCAATACTCCCTAGTGACCTACCCCACCTTTAGCAGCAACATACTTTGCCATCTTAAAACCATGGGAAAAAATAGGGATTTACTTCCCAATGGCATATGCTTTCCCACCTTCTATTTTAAGTTCTAGATGAAACCCAGGTAAGTTGATGTGCACAGTACTAATTGGGACATGGGATTGTGCCTATTTTCCATGTCCACATCCTTATTGGGCTTTGAAAAGGGGGCACTATTATTTTGTATTGCTTGCCTGCCACTAAAACATGCAGTAAGTCATGTAACCAGTCCTGGATGTGAAGAAGAAAGATAGTGACAAACATGCAGGATACGAGGGTTTCTTGGTGTCAGGGTGGATGGTGTCTGGAAATTCATTAAGAAATGTATGGAGGGGACGATGTTTGGAGAGCTTTGTGAGTAAGGGTTAGGAGATTGAAGTAGATTGTGTGGGTTAGGTATTTGATAGCAGTAGGAGGGTCTGAAAACAAAGGGAGAAATCAGAGGAAAGGTGGGAAGGCACCTGTTTTTTAGAGGCCACATAATTGCAATAGTCATAATGGGATGTGATGAGGTCATGCACAAGTATCTCAAAAGTCTCCTGTTAAAGGAACGTTTCTTTCGGTATGTATGCAAAGCTTGGATGAAAGCTCAGAATAAAATATTACTAATCCACAGCAGGCTTTAGAAGTTAAACTTATTGGTGTTATCTGCAGTTCTAGTTACTACAGACAAGGGAGTGCAGTGTGATGGTGGAAAGATAACAAATGATGTTTTAACCATATTAAGTTTGAGGAAACAAGATTACATAAATAAACAGCTCAATGTCAGGAGAGGTCAGGAGAAAAAAGATAGCTTTTGTCTCATAAGCATAGAAGTGATATTAAAAACTAAGTAAGCATATTCATAGTTTGAGTGTAGAGGAAGACAAGAAGAGGACTGAGGACAGAGCCTTGTGGTACATCCACAGCCAGTTGGCAAGGGTAGTGGAGCAGGAAATGGTAAACTAATTGAAAGATGGGTAGAAGGAAATCCAAGAATGCACCAGGATCTTAATGCCTAGTAATGAGAGAGTTTGGAGAAGGCAAAAATGATTCACAGTGTTGAAGGATGGTCATGGAGTATGAGTATGGAAAAGCAGCCTTTGCATTTTGCCTCCAGCTGGTTGTTTGTGACTTTGTTGAGAACAGTACCTATGGAATAGTGGAGGTGTAAACCAGAATGAAGGGGCCAAACAAGGCGTTAGTGGAGAGTAGAGATGGGCCGAACGGTTCGCCGGCGAACGGTTCCAGGCGAACTTTGGGGGTTCGCGTTCGCCTGCATCAGGCGAACTTTTGCGGAAGTTCGCTTCGCCCCATAATGCTGTATTGAGCAAAATTTTTAGCCTCCATTTCACTGTCAGCAGACATGTTATTGTAAAACACACTGCTTTCAGTGCTAGAGAACACGCCCACCCTCCCTTCAAGCTAGGTCCCTTTATACCATTTGACTCAGTTGTCTGCCTACACTAATTAGTTATGGGACAGCTGCTACAGAGATTTTAATTGGCCTCCCACCTCCCTCCTCCCTCCTCCCACCTCCCACCTCCCTTGGAGGCAGAGGATCTGCAGGATAGCCAGGTAACTGGTATTGCTTAAAAGGAAATCAATATGGTAGCCTCCATATACCTTTCACTACAGTTCTCCTTTAAGCAACCTAATGGTTCTATTGCATTGAGCATAAATGTTAAATTTTAGGCTAGCTTCACTTACTTCTGTAGTGGTACAGTGCTTAGGGTGACGTGCCCACCACACAGTGAGATCTGGGTTCGATTCCCAGCTATGGTATGATCTGGTGTTTGACATTTTTGTAAGATCTGACAAGATTAGCTGCATGCTTGTTTCTGGTGTGATTCACACTACTGCAGCCAAATAGATCAGCAGGGCTGCCAGGCAACTGGTATAGCTTAAAAGGAAATCAATATGGCAGCCTCCATATACCTCTCACTACAGTTCTCCTTTAAGCAACCTAATGGTTCTATTGCATTGAGCATAAATGTTAAATTTTAGGCTAGCTTCACTTACTTCTGTAGTGGTACAGTGCTTAGGGTGACGTGCCCACCACACAGTGAGATCTGGGTTCGATTCCCAGCTATGGTATGATGTATACTCATGTATGTATCCCCAGCTATGGTATGATGTATGCTCATGTATGTATTCCAATCCCAGCTATGGTATGATGTATACTGGTTTTTAAAATAGTATAATTCCCTGGCAGAAGAGAACCTCCTCCCTCCGGTAGGAGGGAGGAGGGAATAGGTAGAAGGGTAGAAGGGTGGAGGGTGGAGGGTGGAGGGAGGAGGGTGGAGGGAGGAGGGTGGAGGGTGGAGGGAGGAGGGAGGAGGGTGGAGGGAGGAGGGAGGAGGGTGGAGGGAGGAGGGTGGAGGGAGGAGGGTGGAGGGTGGAGGGAGGAGGGTGGAGGGTGGAGGGAGGAGGGTGGAGGGTGGAGGGTGGAGGGAGGAGGGTGGAGGGAGGAGGGTGGAGGGTGGAGGGTGGAGGGAGGAGGGAGGAGGGTGGAGGGTGGAGGGTGGAGGGTGGAGGGAGGAGGGTGGAGGGAGGAGGGAGGAGGGAGGAGGGTGGAGGGTGGAGGGTGGAGGGAGGAGGGAGGAGGGTGGAGGGAGGAGGGTGGAGGGTGGAGGGTGGAGGGAGGAGGGTGGAGGGTGGAGGGTGGAGGGAGGAGGGTGGAGGGTGGAGGGTGGAGGGAGGAGGGCAGGCAAATGGTATAAAGGACCTTGCTTGGAGGAGGGAGGGTGGGCGAGTCCTCCAGCAGTGATGTGTATTTCACTCAATTAGGTGTGGCTCCAGGTATTAGAGCTTTTGAAGCATGTTTTCTATCATTTTTCCAGTTGATAGAATTTTTTTAAACTTTCAAAGTTCGCCTCCCCATTGAAGTCTATTGCGGTTCGCGAACTTTTTCGCGAACCGAACCTTTCGCGGAAGTTCGCAAACAGGGTTCGCGAACCTAAAATCGGAGGTTCGGCCCAACTCTAGTGGAGAGAATGTTAGACAGAGCAAAATGTGCGTAGTAGTGGTGAACAGTGACCACTCACATGAAAAGTTATAGCTTTACATAAAAGTTAGCCAGGTAGGCTATTTTCTAGGCATTTGATTAAAAAAATACAGGAAATTCTTAACATGGGTAAATATTTAAATCAAGAAGGTGACAGTTTCCACACCTCAGTAGATGCATACAATAAAGTCTTTAGCCAAAGTTTCTAGTACTGAGATGAGTCAACGTTTAAGAATGGAAAGAGCGCGGAAAAAGGAACAGGGATATTTTTAGTTCTTGTCAGCAACAGTCTCAAGGATGAGGAAATTATTTGTTGCAACCATCAGAAGGACTGTAGGTTTATAGGAAGGAATCATTGGGAGTAGTCCTATATTTCTCTTTTTCCTCAATTTTTAACAGATGGCAACAGTGAGCTCAGAAGGGACTGCTCTAAAGCTCATTTGTAATGCAATTATTTCTAAAGAACAGAAGAAGACAAATATGTACCCAGATGAATGCCTTTAGGTGGCAATTTATAATCCACAAGGTACTGAGTTTTATCAGGTCAGCAAGAAATTCTTAGAATAATGTCTTCAAAAGCACTACTAATAAAAATACATGCAGCAGACAGTTGTATTATAGGCTCTCCTCTTGCAGGGCAACTGACCACCAATTCAGCTGTCTGTAGACATACAACACTCACTGGCATTTCTTATGGTCCTTCTCTCAACGGTCTTCCAATATTCAAGAAACAAAGAAGCATGGGATTGTAGCAATCTCCTCCTTTATTAAGCTATCACGTAGAAAATCAAAAAGGCAATAGTTTCAAGAAAACCTTGTCAGTCCAACAGCATGTTGAAAAACCGGAAGTAATATCAGATTTTCCATGGGAGCAAAGGTCACAGGAAATAAATCACATGAACAGTCCAGGAGATCTGATAAATGCTATGTCATATAAACATGCTCATGCTCATCATTGAGGGCTGGAACCCACTAGAGTGATTTTTGAGCGTTTAAAGAGGAACTCCAGCCTAAACAAACATACTGTCATTAAGTTACATTAGTTATGGTAATTAAAATAGATAGGTAATATAATCTCTTACCCACCCTGTTTTAAAAGAACAGGCAAATGTTTGATTTCATGATGGCAGCCATTTTGGTTGAAAGGGAGCGTGAGACACAGTTCCAACTGCCCTGTCTCCTGAGCACCTCTTCCAGTTGCTAGGCAATGTGAATAACAACATAGGAAATCCCATCATGCTCTGCACAGCATCAGGGAAAAAAGCCTAGGCTTTTTTTCTTTGATGGGTGGAGCTTAGCTAAAAATGCAGCTAAAAATGATGCTTTTGTAAGAAAAACAAAGTTCTGATGCTGTGAAACTGTTAAAGAAACACCAAGCCTTTTCAGTTCTGCCGAGTAGATTTTTAGTCCGGAGGTTCACTTTAAGGAGTGATTCAAAACGCTAGTGATTTCCCTAAACTGTCAGCTAATGTTAATGGGCATGCAGCATTTTGGTAGAGTTAGCTTTTTGCGTTTCTGCAATGTAAAGTATATAAAAGCTGGCGTAATCGCTCATGAATCGCTACACATAGCGATTTATGTGAGATTTTAAATTACCGCAAACTGTAAAATAAATTATAATAAATTGAAAGGACCAATCAGAATTAAAATCGCAAATCGCTACACAATCGCTGGCAAAGAACTTACACTTTTTAAAATCACTACCAAAATCGCCAGAAAACGCTCAAGAAATTGCTTACAATACACTCATTAAAAAACGCTAGCGATTGCGATAGCGATTTGTGATTTGTAGTGGGTTCCAGGCCTGAAGAGGATCGCCAACACGAACATGGAATCTTTAGGGGTTCGGGCTTGACTGTACGCATCTTATGTGCTGTACACGTACACCTTGGTGGATATCAAAGCCGGCACTGTTTGCACTGATTAACATTATCAATGTAGTATCTTAATAGTAGTAGTTTATTAATTATTCTGAATTATGATTATGTTTGATGTTGCATATGAATTATTGTGATGTGATGCTTATGTTTTGTATTAAGCATTCTGATACTAATTATTAAACATAGTTGACTTGTGATATTAATTATGCTTGTACTCTTATCAATTAATAATGATTAATTAATAATACTGTCTACATTTATTGCTATGTATTGCGTGCTGTTTATTTTTTGTTCTCTGTTTTTTGGGGTTTTTTTTACTCTGCCATTTAGTGATGTGTTTTCTGTTGCCGACTGTCTCTGTGTGCGCAGTAATAATGTTGTGTACTTTGTTGCCCTGTTATGTACTCTTTTGTGCTCAGATGCACATTGATACATTGAGCTATCTAGATTACTATATCTATAATTGGTTTACTGTCACATCTATGCCCAGTATTATGCAGGAATAGGCTTCCCAGATATATTTATAATAATTATTTATGCTATCTGTGACTTCTGGGAATGTTAGACCCCAGACAGCCATTTTATATTTGATTTTGTAATGAAACGCGGAAAAGCCGCTGCCTCTCAAGGTGAGGCGGCTGTTTCCGCGTCCAGCAGGGCGCCACAACGCGGAAAAAACGCCGCATGCCGCATAGGCAGAGCGGCGGAATCCGCATTGGAAACGGCGGAATCCGCATTGGGAACGGCGGAATCTGCATTGGTAACGGCGGAATCCGCATTGGAGGCAGCTCCCACACTTGGTTCACTAGATACATTACAAAACAGTACTGGTGTGGCTGGGACTGATAGTCCACCAAGATTCAGAGTTACACGCGCGCGAGCACAGAGGCTGAGTTTAAATAACAGCCAGAAGTGAGTCAGCTGACCAGGCGGGTCAGCTGACATTTTCCACAACTCTCATTGGTCCAGCAATTAGGGAGGTCCTGGAGAGGTCCTTGTGTATATATACTGCTGGCTGTTCACTTGCTCTTTGTCTGGCGTTGCGATCACATATGTGGGAGCACCCAGATCCGTAGTCAGATCCGCAAGTGTGCCGGGACCAGCTGGAGCTGTAATCCTACACTTAGCTAGATTCTGTTGATAGCTAAAGTACTAGTTTGATTGTATTTATTTGTTATGACTTTTGCCTGCCTTGACTACCCTCCTGAACTCTGATCTTGTACCTCGATATTTCTGATACTCTGTTGCCGATCCCCGGCTCGTTCTTAGACTCCGCCTCAGCCTCCTGATTCTGTACCTCGATATATCTGATACCCCGTTGCCGAACCCTGCCTGTACTTAGACTCCGCCTTTGTCTCCTGATCCTGTACCGTATCTGTCCGTGTGTGTACGACCTGGCTTGTCCGACCTCGAGAACCGACCTTACCGTTAGAGGCGGTTCCTTGCTCTGTTAGCGACCCTTCCTCCTGAGGGTCACTTTCAGACATCCTTCCTACTGTCAGTCTGACTCCTCCCGTCTTGGAGAGCTCAGGTCTGCGGAAGGAATCTGTGCAGTACTCCTTGCTGCACTGAGGCTTAGTCCTCAAAGTGTTACTGTCACACCAAACACTACACTCTACTCAGGTGAACAGAGGTTAGCTAGTATATCGGATTATCGGTGATACTGCAGATCACTTATAATCTGGTATACATCTGTATTCCCAGTGATACTGCAGATCACCGGTAATCAGATCCTCTCTGTGCTTCACCGATCGTTACAGAACGCCAGACCAAAAAACAGATGGACGCACGCACTGACCCTCTGACTGTGCTTGCCACTTCGGTGGTTAGCATCCATCAAGCACTGGGCCAGCACAAAGCCTTAATTGATGGCCTATCAGGCTCTGTGCGAACTCTTCAGACGTCAGTTGATTCGGTGCGATCCCCTCCGAGTAATGACATACGTATGCCCGTACCTAAATAAATTTTCCGGCCACAAGTCTGACTTCCGGAATTTTAAGAGTAGAGTGTTATCATATTTCGAGTTGAGACCCCGATCCTCGGGGACTGAGACCCAACGGGTCATCTTTATTAAAACTTTGTTAACTGGTGACTCCCAGTCCTGGGCGTACAACCTGCCCCCCACAGATACAGCTCTGACCTCGGTAGGGGAATTCTTTAAGGCCATGGCAGTAATTTACGACGACCCTGACCTTGCTGCGACCTCTGAGCGGAAGCTTAAGCTTTTACGGCAAGGCAGGGGTTCAGTCGAAGATTACGCGGCCGAATTTCGTAGGTGGTCAGTTACGGCCAGGTTTGACACCTATGCCCTCTTACTTCCTGTCTGGGTTGTCGGATGAGGTCTCCGACCTAATGTTAAGTCAACCCGAGCCCAGAACAGTCGATGAGGCCATCTCAGCGGCCATTCGAATCGACCGCAGGTTGCGCTATCAAAGACAAACCAGGGGTAGTCACCGTGTCAGAATGGTGTCTTGCGTCACAACCCCAGTGACCCCACCTTCTCCCGAGTCAATGCAGATTGGTCGGTCTGAGCTGTCCCTAGAGGATAAACGGTTGCTCCTCCCGTGTACGATTACATGGGAAGATAAGACCGAGCTCACGGAAGCCTTTGTTGATTCTGGCGCTGCAGCTAATTTTATGGACTTTGAGTTTGCTAAAAGGTTGGGTATTCCACTCACCCCGGTAAAACCACCTGTCCAGATTACAGCAGTGGATGATTCCCCTCTGCAGAGGAATCACCCGTTATCACAGACATCAGAAGTGGGAGTCACTATAGGGGTGCTGCACAGAGAGAGACTGCAGTACATTGTATTACATATGTCCACCTCCACAATCACCCTAGGCATGCCGTGGTTACAAATCCATTCACCACAGATAGATTGGGCCACGGAGCAGTTAACAGCATGGTCACCTCATTGTTTCCAGCAGTGTTTAGGGAGGCTGACGTTAGGTCAAACCAGTGCACAGGTGGAAGGAGTACCTGAACAGTACTCGGATTATGCTGACGTGTTCTGTCCTAAGGCTGCGGATAAATTGCCTCCGCATCGCCCTTTCGACTGCCCCATTGACCTCCGTTCTAGTTGTATGCCCCCTCGAGGCCATTTGTATAATCTGTCTGGACCTGAAAAACTAGCCATGCAGGAGTATATCCGTGAAAACTTGGCCAAAGGCTTCATTCGTCCGTCCCGGTCGCCGGCCGGGGCAGGCTTCTTTTTTGTTAAGAAAAAAGACGGGGGTTTGCGGCCATGTATCGATTACCGGGGCCTAAATAAAATCACAGTGAAGAATCGCTACCCGTTGCCGTTAATAGACGATTTATTCACACAGGTCACTGATGCGAGGATTTTTTCGAAACCGAAACTAGATTTACGGGGGGCATACAATCTGGTGCGTATAAGAAAGGGCGATGAATGGAAAACGGCCTTCAATACACCTAACGGGCACTACGAGTACCTGGTGATGCCCTTCGGGTTATGTAATGCCCCGGCCGTTTTCCAGGAACTCATTAATGAGGTCTTTAAGGAGGTGTTAGGGAAGTTTGTGTTAATCTACCTGGACGACATTCTTATCTTTTCTAACAATCTCCCTGATCACAGAACCCATGTCAGATTTGTACTGGACAAACTGAGACAGAATTTGTTGTACGCAAAACTTGAGAAGTGTATTTTCGAGGTTACGTCTGTCGCCTTTCTGGGATATATAATCTCCACCTCGGGCCTGTCTATGGACCCTGCCAAGGTCTCCGCGGTCCTGGAGTGGCCGCAGCCGGTGGGGTTGAAGTCTTTGCAACGGTTCTTGGGTTTTGCAAACTATTATAGAAGGTTCATAAAGGGGTACTCCACAGTAGTCGCACCCCTCACTAGTGTTGGGCGAACAGTGTTCGCCACTGTTCGGGTTCTGCAGAACATCACCCTGTTCGGGTGATGTTCGGGTTCGACTGAACACCTGATGGTGTTCGGCCAAACTGTTCGGCCATATGGCCGAACTAAGAGCGCATGGCCGAACGTTACCCGAACGTTCGGCTAGCGCTGTGATTGGCCGAACGGGTCACGTGTAGTGTTGGGCGAACATCTAGATGTTCGGGTTCGGGCCGAACATGGCTGAACTCCGAACATAATGGAAGTCAATGGGGACCCGAACTTTTGTGCTTTGTAATGCCTCCTTACATGCTACATACCCCAAATTTACAGGGTATGTGCACCTTGGGAGTGGGTACAAGAGGAAACAAAATTTAGCAAAAAGAGCTTATAGTTTTTGAGAAAATCGATTTTTAAGTTTCAAAGGGAAAACTGTCTTTTAAATGCGGGAAATGTCTGTTTTCTTTGCACAGGTAACATGCTTTTTGTCGGCATGCAGTCATAAATGTAATACATATAAGAGGTTCCAGGAAAAGGGACCGGTAACGCTAACCCAGCAGCAGCACACGTGATGGAACAGGAGGAGGGTGGCGCAGGAGGAGAAGGCCACGCTTTGAGACACAACAACCCAGGCCTTGCATGAGGACAAGAAGCGTGCGGATAGCAATTTGCATTTTGTCGCCATGCAGTCATAAATGTAATACAGATGAGAGGTTCAATAAACAGGGACCGGAAACGCTAACTCATCACAGATGTTCATTGTTCATGTTACTTGGTTGGGGTCCGGGAGTGTTGCGTAGTCGTTTCCAATCCAGGATTGATTCATTTTAATTTGAGTCAGACGGTCTGCATTTTCTGTGGAGAGGCGGATACGCCGCCGATCTGTGACGATGCCTCCGGCAGCACTGAAACAGCGTTCCGACATAACGCTGGCTGCCGGGCAAGCCAGCACCTCTATTGCGTACATTGCCAGTTTGTGCCAGGTGTCTAGCTTCGATACCCAATAGTTGAAGGGTGCAGATGGATTGTTCAACACAGCTACGCCATCTGACATGTAGTCCTTGACCATCTTCTCCAGGCGATCGGTGTTGGAGGTGGATCTGCACGCTTGCTGTTCTGTGTGCTGCTGCATGGCAATTTTCCCACTCCAAGGACACTGCCGATACCATACCCTTTTGGGCACTAGCTGCGGCTTGTGTTGTTTGCTGCCCTCCTGGTCGTCCTGGGTTTGTGGAAGTCAGTCTGTCGGCGTACAACTGGCTAGAGGAGGGGGAGGATGTCAATCTCCTCTCTAAAGTCTCCACAAGGGCCTGCTGGTATTCTTCCATTTTGACCTGTCTGGCTCTTTCTTCAAGCAGTTTTGGAACATTGTGTTTGTACCGTGGTTCCAGAAGGGTATAAACCCAGTAATTGGTGTTGTCCAAAATGCGCACAATGCGTGGGTCGCGTTCAATGCAGTCCTAGGCCGAAGAGGTCATAGCCTAGGGTCACAAAACCTGTTTATTTGGGCAATTTCAATGGTGGCGAGTCTGATGTACATAAATCGCAGCAATGGCCGTTAGCAACGTCTGAATCTCACGAAATGTCTCATGCAGGTAGAAGACATATTGTTAGACTTGGGCTCCAAAGATGGGTTCCCTACATCTCTGCAAACCAGAGTTACAGGGCTCCAAATTTGGTAAAATCACCCATAGGCTTTCATTGGGTCTCCTATTTACAGTTCCAAAATCTCACATCTTTTTAAAGGGCAATTACTCAGCAGTGGCAAATTTTCTAGCATTGTAGGGACCCTTAGGGGGAACATGACTGGTGAGTTTCGGGCCCCTAGGCCAAAGAGGTCATAGCCTAGGGTCACAAAAACCTGTTTATTTGGGCTATTTCAATGGTAGTGATGGTGACGTACATAAATCGCAGCAATGGCCGTTAGCAAAGTCTGAATCTCACGAAATGTCTCATGCAGGTAGAAGACATATTGTTAGACTTGGATTCCAAAGATGGGGTCCCTACATCTCTGCAAACCAGAGTTACAGGGGTCCAAAATTGGTAAAATCCCCCATAGGATTTCATTGCCTCCCTATTTCACTTTCCAAAATCTCACATCTTTTCAAAGGGCAATGGCTCAGCAGTACCAAATTTTCTAGCATTGTAGGGACCCTTAGGGGGAACATGACTGGTGAGTTTCGGGCCCCTAGGTCGAAGAGGTCATAGCCTAGGGTCACAAAAACCTGTTTATTTGGGCTATTTCAATGGTAGTGATGGTGGCGTACATAAATCGCAGCAATGGCCGTTAGCAACGTCTGAATCTCACGAAATGTCTCATGCAGGTAGAAGACATATTGTTAGACTTGGATTCCAAAGATGGGGTCCCTACATCTCTGCAAACCAGAGTTACAGGGGTCCAAAATTGGTAAAATCCCCCATAGGATTTCATTGCCTCCCTATTTCACTTTCCAAAATCTCACATCTTTTCAAAGGGCAATGGCTCAGCAGTACCAAATTTTCTAGCATTGTAGGGACCCTTAGGGGGAACATGACTGGTGAGTTTCGGGCCCCTAGGCCGAAGAGGTCATAGCCTAGGGTCACAAAAACCTGTTTATTTGGGCTATTTCAATGGTAGTGATGGTGGCGTACATAAATCTCAGCCATGGCCGTTAGCAACGTCTGAATCTCACAAAATGTCTCATGCAGGTAGAAGACATATTGCTAGACTTGGATTCCAAAGATGGGGTCCCTACATCTCTGCAAACCAGAGTTACAGGGGTCCAAAATTGGTAAAATCCCCCATAGGATTTCATTGCCTCCCTATTTCACTGTCCAAAATCTCACATCTTTTCAAAGGGCAATGGCTCAGCAGTACCAAATTTTCTAGCATTGTAGGGACCCTTAGGGGGAACATGACTGGTGAGTTTCGGGCCCCTAGGCCGAAGAGGTCATAGCCTAGGGTCACAAAAACCTGTTTATTTGGGCTATTTCAATGGTAGTGATGGTGACGTACATAAATCGCAGCAATGGCCGTTAGCAACGTCTGAATCTCACGAAATGTCTCATGCAGGTAGAAGACATATTGTTAGACTTGGATTCCAAAGATGGGGTCCCTACATCTCTGCAAACCAGAGTTACAGGGGTCCAAAATTGGTAAAATCCCCCATAGGATTTCATTGCCTCCCTATTTCACTTTCCAAAATCTCACATCTTTTCAAAGGGCAATGGCTCAGCAGTACCAAATTTTCTAGCATTGTAGGGACCCTTAGGGGGAACATGACTGGTGAGTTTCGGGCCCCTAGGCCGAAGAGGTCATAGCCTAGGGTCACAAAAACCTGTTTATTTGGGCTATTTCAATGGTAGTGATGGTGGCGTACATAAATCTCAGCCATGGCCGTTAGCAACGTCTGAATCTCACGAAATGTCTCATGCAGGTAGAAGACATATTGTTAGACTTGGATTCCAAAGATGGGGTCCCTACATCTCTGCAAACCAGAGTTACAGGGGTCCAAAATTGGTAAAATCCCCCATAGGCTTTCATTGGGCCTCCTATTTACCGTTCCAAAATCTCACACCATTTCAAAGGGCAATGGCTCAGCAGTGGCAAAACTCACCAGTCATGATCCCCCTAAGGGTCCCTACAATGCTAGAACATTTGGTACTGCTGAGCCATTGCCCTTTGAAAAGATGTGAGATTTTGGAAAGTGAAATAGGGAGGCAATGAAATCCTATGGGGGATTTTACCAATTTTGGACCCCTGTAACTCTGGTTTGCAGAGATGTAGGGACCCCATCTTTGGAATCCAAGTCTAACAATATGTCTTCTACCTGCATGAGACATTTCGTGAGATTCAGACGTTGCTAACGGCCATTGCTGCGATTTATGTATGCCACCATCACTACCATTGAAATAGCCCAAATAAACAGGTTTTTGTGACCCTAGGCTATGACCCCTTGGGCCTAGGGGCCCGAAACTCACCAGTCATGTTCCCCCTAAGGGTCCCTACAATGCTAGAAAATTTGGTACTGCTGAGCCATTGCCCTTTGAAAAGATGTGAGATTTTGGAAAGTGAAATAGGGAGGCAATGAAAGCCTATGGGTGATTTTACCAAATTTGGAGCCCTGTAACTCTGGTTTGCAGAGATGTAGGGACCCCATCTTTGGAATCCAAGTCTAACAATATGTCTTCTACCTGCATGAGACATTTTGTGAGATTCAGACGTTGCTAACGGCCATTGCTGCGATTTATGTACGCCACCATCACTACCATTGAAATAGCCCAAATAAACAGGTTTTTGTGACCCTAGGCTATGACCTCTTCGGCTTAGGGGCCCGAAACTCACCAGTCATGTTCCCCTAAGGGTCCCTACAATGCTAGAAAATTTGGTACTGCTGAGCCATTGCCCTTTGAAAAGATGTGAGATTTTGGAAAGTGAAATAGGGAGGCAATGAAATCCTATGGGGGATTTTACCAATTTTGGACCCCTGTAACTCTGGTTTGCAGAGATGTAGGGACCCCATCTTTGGAATCCAAGTCTAACAATATGTCTTCTACCTGCATGAGACATTTCGTGAGATTCAGACGTTGCTAACGGCCATTGCTGCGATTTATGTACGCCACCATCACTACCATTGAAATAGCCCAAATAAACAGGTTTTTGTGACCCTAGGCTATGACCTCTTCGGCCTAGGGGCCCGAAACTCACCAGTCATGTTCCCCCTAAGGGTCCCTACAATGCTAGAAAATTTGGTACTGCTGAGCCATTGCCCTTTGAAAAGATGTGAGATTTTGGAACTGTAAATAGGAGGCCCAATGAAAGCCTATGGGTGATTTTACCAAATTTGGAGCCCTGTAACTCTGGTTTGCAGAGATGTAGGGAACCCATCTTTGGAGCCCAAGTCTAACAATATGTCTTCTACCTGCATGAGACATTTCGTGAGATTCAGACGTTGCTAACGGCCATTGCTGCGATTTATGTACGTCAGACTCGCCACCATTGAAATTGCCCAAATAAACAGGTTTTGTGACCCTAGGCTATGACCTCTTCGGCCTAGGACTGCATTGAACGCGACCCACGCATTGTGCGCATTCTGGACAACACCAATTACTGGGTTTATACCCTTCTGGATCCACGGTACAAACACAATGTTCCAAAACTGCTTGAAGAAAGAGCCAGACAGGTCAAAATGGAAGAATACCAGCAGGCCCTTGTGGAGACTTTAGAGAGGAGATTGACATCCTCCCCCTCCTCTAGCCAGTTGTACGCCGACAGACTGACTTCCGCAAACCCAGGACGACCAGGAGGGCAGCAAACAACACAAGCCGCAGCTAGTGCCCAAAAGGGAATAGTATCGGCAGTGTCCTTGGAGTGGGAAAATTTTCTGACACCCATGCAGCAGCACACAGAACAGCAAGCGTGCAGATCCACCTCCAACACCGATCGCCTGGAGAAGATGGTCAAGGACTACATGTCAGATGGCGTAGCTGTGTTGAACAATCCATCTGCACCCTTCAACTATTAGGTATCGAAGCTAGACACCTGGCACAAACTGGCAATGTACGCAATAGAGGTGCTGGCTTGCCCGGCAGCCAGCGTTATGTCGGAACGCTGTTTCAGTGCTGCCGGAGGCATCGTCACAGATCGGCGGCGTATCTGCCTCGCCACAGAAAATGCAGACCGTCTGACTCAAATTAAAATGAATCAATCCTGGATTGGAAACGACTACGCAGCACTCCCGGACCCCAACCAAGTAACATGAACAATGAACATCTGTGATGGGTTAGCGTTTCCGGTCCCTGTTTATTGAACCTCTCATCTGTATTACATTTATGACTGCATGGCGACAAAATGCAAATTGCTATCCGCACGCTTCTTGTCCTCATGCAAGGCCTGGGTTGTTGTGTCTCAAAGCGTGGCCTTCTCCTCCTGCGCCACCCTCCTCCTGTTCCATCACGTGTGCTGCTGCTGGGTTAGCGTTACCGGTCCCTTTTCCTGGAACCTCTTATATGTATTACATTTATGACTGCATGCCGACAAAAAGCATGTTACCTGTGCAAAGAAAACAGACATTTCCCGCATTTAAAAGACAGTTTTCCCTTTGAAACTTTAAAATCGATTTTCTCAAAAACTATAAGCTCTTTTTGCTAAAATTTTTTTCCTCTTGTACCCACTCCCAAGGTGCACATACCCTGTAAATTTGGGGTATGTAGCATGTAAGGAGGCTTTACAAAGCACAAAAGTTCGGGTCCCCATTGACTTCCATTATGTTCGGAGTTCGGGTCGAACACCCGAACATCGCGGCCATGTTCGGCCTGTTCGGCCCGAACCCGAACATCTAGATGTTCGCCCAACACTACCCCTCACCGGTCTTACAAAGAAAGGGGCAGACACCACTCACTGGCCTCCCGAGGCTTTACAGGCATTCTCTACTTTAAAGGAACTGTTCTGCTCAGCACCCATACTGAGACACGTGGACACTTCTTTTCCTTTCGTCGTTGAGGTAGACGCCTCAGAGGTTGGAGTGGGAGCTGTGCTGTCTCAACGTTCAGGCTTACAGGGTAGATTACACCCGTGTGCCTATTTTTCTCGGAGGTTCTCTCCTGCGGAGAGAAACTACAATATAGGCAACAGGGAGCTTCTAGCCATTAAATTAGCCTTCGAGGAATGGCGTCATTGGCTAGAAGGAGCAGAGCACACGATCAAGGTTTATACCGACCACAAGAATCTGGAATACATCGAGGGGGCTAAGAGATTGAGCCCTCGACAGGCCCGATGGTCTCTGCTTTTCTCGAGGTTCACATTCCTGATTACGTATACTCCAGGTAGTAAGAATACCAAGGCGGATGCCCTCTCCAGGTGTTTTGAACTAGAGACAGCACAGTCCCCCGCTCCTGAGTCCATCATCCCGCAGAAACTAGTGTTAGCTGCCACGGAAACCTGGGAGGATTGGACAGAGGTTTTGGGTCCCTTTCAGCAGGATGTTCCTGAGGGAAAACCTGAAGGGGTCATGTTTATCCCACTACCATTTCGTTTACAAATCCTGCAACTCTTTCATGCCCATAAGAATGCTGGTCATCCTGGAGCTGCCAGAACGCAGGATCTGATTGCCAGGTGTGCTTGGTGGCCTTCTTTGGCAACAGATTGCAAGGAGTATGTCAGGGAGTGTGCGGTATGTGCCAAGAGTAAACCCTCCCGGCTGGCATCTGTAGGAAGGTTGCAGTCTTTGCCCACCCCGAGTGAGCCATGGACCCACTTGTCCATGGATTTTGTGGGGGAATTGCCCAGGTCTGAAGGCATGTCGGTCATCTGGGTGGTAGTCGACCGTTTTAGCAAAATGGCCCATTTTGTGCCTCTGAAAGGACTCCCCTCGGCTCAAGAACTGGCCGAATTGTTCATCATTCACGTCTTCCGGCTGCATGGCATTCCGGAAGACATTGTGTCAGATAGCGGAGTCCAATTCGTGTCTGGATTCTGGAGGGCATTTTGCAACCAAATGGGCATGAAATTGTCTTTTTCATCAGGCTACCACCCACAGACAAACGGGCAGACTGAACGAATTAATCAGTCTTTGGAGCAATTCCTGAGATGTTACGTTGCGGAGGCTCAGAGTGACTGGGTAAAATTTTTACCCTTTGCGGAATTCGCACAAAATAATTTAAAGAATTCTTCGTCTGGTTTCTCTCCATTCCAGATTGTGACAGGGAGGTCACCCAAATTCTCCCCTTTTCCAGTTGTCTCTTCTCCTTTTCCAGCACTGGAGGATTGGCAGAGGTCACTGAGGGACAATTGGGGAATCGTTAAGGGGAACTTGCAGAAGGCATTCCAGAGTCAGAAGGGTCAAGCGGACAAGAGACGGTCCGTGGAATGGAAATTTCAGCCAGGGGATTTAGTCTGGGTGTCCACACGTCACTTGACCTTGAAGCAGCCTTCTGCCAAACTGGGCCCCAGGTTTGTGGGTCCATTTTCCGTGACTAAGAGAATTAACAACGTCACTTACGTCATTGATCTTCCTGCCAGCATGCGGGGCGTAAGGTCGTTTCACGTGTCTCTGCTCAAACCCGCAGTCCATATGGGCCCTACTCCGCCTCCTCCAGTCCTGGTAGATAGCCAACCCAAGTTCCAAATAGAGAAAATTTTGGACTCACGCGTTGTCCAGAACTCGGTACAGTACCTGGTACACTGGAAGGGGTATGGCATTGAGGAGAGACAATGGGTCCCGGGGACTCGCATGCATGCGGATGAGTTGAGGAAAGAATTTCATACCTTACACCCCGAGAAGCCTGGTAGGAGTTGTCCGGAGTCCACTCCTCGGGGGGGGGGGGGGAGTACTGTAATGAAACGCGGAAAAGCCGCTGCCTCTCAAGGTGAGGCGGCTGTTTCCGCGTCCAGCAGGGCGCCACAACGCGGAAAAAACGCTGCATGCCGCATAGGCAGAGCGGCAGAATCTGCATTGGTAACGGCGGAATCCGCATTGGTAACGGCGGAATCCGCATTGGTAACGGCGGAATCCGCATTGGAGGCGGCTCCCACACTTGGTTCACTAGATACATTACAAAACAGTACTGGTGTGGCTGGGTCTGATAGTCCACCAAGATTCAGAGTTACACGCGCGCGAGCACAGAGGCTGAGTTTAAATAACAGCCAGAAGTGAGTCAGCTGACCAGGCGGGTCAGCTGACATTTTCCTCAACTCTCATTGGTCCAGCAATTAGGGAGGTCCTGGAGAGGTCCTTGTGTATATATACTGTTGGCTGTTCACTTGCTCTTTGTCTGGCGTTGCGATCACATATGTGGGAGCACCCAGATCCGTAGTCAGATCCGCAAGTGTGCCGGGACCAGCTGGAGCTGTAATCCTACACTTAGCTAGATTCTGTTGATAGCTAAAGTACTAGTTTGATTGTATTTATTTGTTATGACTTTTGCCTGCCTTGACTACCCTCCTGAACTCTGATCTTGTACCTCGATATTTCTGATACTCTGTTGCCGATCCCCGGCTCGTTCTTAGACTCCACCTCAGCCTCTTGATTCTGTACCTCGATATATCTGATACCCCGTTGCCGAACCCTGCCTGTACTTAGACTCCGCCTTTGTCTCCTGATCCTGTACTGTATCTGTCCGTGTGTGTACGACCTGGCTTGTCCGACCTCGAGAACCGACCTTACCGTTAGAGGCGGTTCCTCGCTCTGTTAGCGACCCTTCCTCCTGAGGGTCACTTTTAGACATCCTTCCTACTGTCAGTCTGACTCCTCCCGTCTTGGAGAGCTCAGGTCTGCGGAAGGAATCTGTGCAGTACTCCTTGCTGCACTGAGGCTTAGTCCTCAAAGTGTTACTGTCACACCAAACACTACACTCTACTCAGGTGAACAGAGGTTAGCTAGTATATCGGATTATCGGTGATACTGCAGATCACTTATAATCTGGTATACATCTGTATTCCCAGTGATACTGCAGATCACCGGTAATCAGATCCTCTCTGTGCTTCACCGATCGTTACAGATTTATAACGGAGGGTAATAATAACAGCACGTTCTCGATGAGTGAGTAATTAGAACATATGTGTATATGTTTTCATCATAGGCACTTTTTATTGACCCGAGGAAGCAGGCTAGAATTCATGAAATGCATTGTCCTATTTGCATAAATAAATATTTGTCTACTAAAAACTTGGTTTGTCCTTTTTGAGAAGCTAAGATACAATAAATAACTCTTATCTAAATGTATAGTCTATACAGTGATACCCCTAGGGTGCATCCACCAGTGTATTTACATTAGTCCATATCCCTCAGGGTTTATAGTTTTTAAAGACTTTTTGTCCTCTAAAAATTACCAAGGAAAGCAACCAGCCAGAGCCTGCAGTACTGGGACACCGAGCGGGGACGGTAATTTTCTCACAGACTCTGACGGTAGTTGCAAGTGTTTGCAACTCACCTTTGTGAGTATACATACATATATTCTGAATATATCCACCTTTTACAGCCATATCGCACCATTGGGCTCCTGGTCCCTCTCAATCTTTCAGAAGCTCAGAAGTTATGGGTAACCACCAAGAGTCAAAATCCAGTTAATAATGGATGATGTTTCACTGGGCTGCATTTGCAGCATATGCACACAAAAAGTTTGCTGTGTGTTCTGTGAATTAAGCAACACGTGCAACTTAAATGCATACATGTAATAAAGGCACCAGGAAAAAAAGGGCGCCGGATATTACTGCTAGTAGAATATCATTAAAATTACCGACATTCTACTACTAAATTACTATAGTAAAATATTGGTAATATTTACCAATATTTTACTACAGGTAGTCCCCAACTTACGAATGCCTGACTTACAAACGACCCGGTGATATGAGTGGCATGGATTCTCTGTTTCCATTGGAACAAGTAAAAAAAAAACAAATTGGACTTGTAGTTTTTGAGAAAATTGATTTTAAAAAATCTAAGAAAAAATGGCTTTTAAACTTGTATAAACTGGTACAAAGGGCAGAAGTGACACAAAAGGGGACACTGGAGGCACAGGGGGGCACAGAAGAGGTACAAAAGACCGAGATGGCACAGTGTTCCAACTTAAGAACAGATTCAGGTCAAGAATGAACCTACAGTCCCTATCTCGTTCGTTAACCAGGGATTACCTGTATAACCTAACCCTACTCTCACACAGAACCCTCAGCTGCCTAACCCTTAACCCCTCCTCTACTGATGCCTAATCTTTAATCCTTCCTCTACTGATTGCCTAACCCTTAACCCTTACTCTACCGATTGCCTAACCCTTACTCTACCGATTGCCTAACCCTTAACCCTTACTCTACCGATTGCCTAACCCTTAACTTCCCCTGTGGTACCTAACTGTTAACCCCCCCCCCCCCGGTGGTGCCTAACTCCTAAACCCCACCCACCCTGACCATGAAGTTTTGATTAAAGGCAGTGAGTGGACATTTTTTAACTGAAATTTCTGTTCATTACTGCTAATCATGGCTTTTATCATTGCTGTGAATGGTGGCACCCTTTTTACTCAAATAGCATAACTTGCATTATACAAACAACAAATAGGTTGCTTGTAGAACATATGCTACTGGATGACTTAGTCAGCATAAGTCAGCCACAACTGGCACTCATGCACTATGCACTTATGCATGGAGTAGTGAAGATCATAATGTTCTAATTTAACTTACAAAATGTCATATAACATTTTACAATTACGATTACACATAATTACAATTAAATTGATTTTCCATAATCCACTTGTAAATTTTGCATGTTTCCCAAAATTATGTATGCAGTCAATAAATGATTTTTAGTGTATTATATGAAAAAACTTTTGTGCAAACCAGAAACCAGTGGAAACAAGTACAATTTAAAAAAAAAAAAAAAAGACCTTGTTGTTTTTGAGAAAGTTAATTTTACAAAAATCAAACAAGTTTAAAAAAACATTCTTTCTTTGATTTTTTTTAAAATTGACTTTCTCAAAAACTACAAGGACTTCTTATTTTGCATACAAGAATTTTGCATCATCGCATAATTATATGTAATTGCAAAATTACAGAATGTAATTACCAATTTGTTTGAAATTGTGCATTACGATTTTGCACCGTAATTGCAAATTTTCATGCAAAATTACGATTTTCTGAAATTCGAACTCAATACTAGCTTGGAGGAAAAAAGCCAGGATGCACATCAACGGCTGGGAATGTGGCTGAAAGAAACTTGTTTTACTGGAGCAAGTTGAATACGTTTTTATGAACCCTTCTCTGAAATTGTACGATGTAAGTGAATCGGGAAAGCATCTGGACCAGGTAAGTATCTATTTAAAAGAAAAAAAAATATTACAGGTATACTTTAATGGAGTTTAGTTATACTCTATTCTTGCACCTTGTGGTAGGTTAGCCTGACAATAGGAAAGGCATGGATCCCTTTGATGTATAGAGCCATCTTGTAGAGAAATTGAAGTTTTGATTTAAAACCGTGAGTTTTCTACAGCTTAACAACTGCAGTTCATTCAGCTGTCCTTGAAATTGAGAGTGACAAGTTCTGCCTGTCTGCCACCAGCACTGTATATGGAGGACTCAGATATGTGCCGAGTGCTTAACTACACGCACCTGCTCCTGATCAGCAGCCAATCAAGAGATGGCATCACACCTGCCAGATTACTGAGATTCGCCTGCAAATGGAACCAGAAGTACTCTGTACTGATGCTCTGTCCCATCTCCCTGTGCCAATTCTTGTCACAAGAGATGCTGTGCTCACACTACACTGTCTCTCATGTCCCTGTCTGACTCACTAAAGCACAAGAAAAACAGCCACTGTCCAGCTGGAGAAAATGAACAACAAAAATAAATTGTAACTACAATTTAAAGGGAAAAAAAATGATTGACACTGAGGGACATGTATGGGCTTACGCAGACTGAATTCTGGATTTTTTTTGTGCTTTGTACAAAACAGCAGGGGACATTTATAAAAATAGTGCAGGCTGAAAAACAAATAGCTCTGTGCTTTGAGCACTTTTTATGAAGTGTGTCTCATTCATTCTGAAGTGCATGTGATTGATAAGTTATAACTGTGTACATTTTACATTTCAGCAGGGTAAATAGCTAGATGATATATAGGATTTCCTACTTAAATTTGTATAAAGTTAAAATGTGAACATCCACGGCAACAGAGCAGCAGGAGAGAGAGGGGTCAGCATGAGAAGAGGTCGACAGCTGTTTCGCACCCCACAGATAGGTGCTTCGTCAGAAATGGATGTTCACATTTTAACTTTATACAAATAAAGGTTTTTTTAACTGGATGTGCCCAGCCGCTCTTATGTATACATTAACTGGCTTGGTGGATCTGTCTTATGGGCTTTGAGCACTCCGGAGGAACCTGAAACAGGGGTCCTGTGCACCTCCTCTCTCTACTGGTGTTTCCTACTTAAATCACAAGCCCTGGCACTGATATTTGCCTAGTACTGTGTATAGGGTCACATTTACAAAAAGGCTGCAAAGGCCCCGGCTTTGGGCTGCTGCAACTAAAGAGGGTGGCTGGACATAGAGGAGAAGGATGCAAACTGAAAAAAAGGCTGTAAATGGGGCACAAAACATGGAAGGAAGGAGTTGCAGCACAAGAGAGCTGTACATAACAGAACATAACAGAGAAGGGCTGTAGATCATAGATAGTACACATGAAATGGCGGGGAAGGGGGGGGGGGGGGGCACTGTTGCACATGGAAGAGGAGCAACAAGAAAGTTGGCCTAGAGTATAAATCCGGTCTTGACTGTGTAGACATTCACTGTTAGACCTTTTATTCGTATCTATATAGAAATCCTGATTTGATGATTTAAGATATACAAGATATTTTTAAATTATTTACTTGATCAGCACCCACAGCTACTTCCTGTAGCACAGACTTCCACAGCTGTACTGTAGGTGGCTGTGTCTGTGCCCCTCCCCGTTTCAGTATGAACAGCAAGATGATACTGTCTTCTATTTGCACAGTCACATTATAATACAAGTGAATGGTAAGCAGCTGAGGAAGGTGGGACATACCCAGAATTGCTTATGGTACACACGGGCATTGGCATTTAGTACCGTTTTATCAAACGCTATTTTGGGGAAGTAGTGGGTTTGTGAGGGGTTTGGACAAAAAAGGACTAGACAAGTAGATTTTTTAATGCCCCATTACAGTTTTCCTACCATTTTAGCATAGTTTCTTCTGTTATTGCCCCCTTTGTTATAGTCGCTCCCATTACAGCCACCCTCATTATTCTACTCTCCACTTGCAGCTTTTTTATTATAATAATTCCTATTTCCCTATTGGCATCTAATCTATTATTAAGCTTTCACTAGAGACCTCTTCATTACCAGGCGCGTCGCTAGGGGGTTCGATCCAAGGCACCGCCCCCAAACCTGTTGCCATAGTGCACCAGATACATCCTGTTTGGGTGCCCCGGTGGTCCTCTTGCTTTTTAAAAATGACACCGGTGCTAGTTGCCATGGCACCGTCGCCGCTCTGTAATGCAGCATCATCCCCCCCGCAGTGTGCCGGCTCCCGGTCCCCACTCCTACCTATACACATTACTTCCTGCATGGGAAGTCTACCGGGTAATATGTGTCCTGCTCTGCCTTCTCCAGTCGCTGCGATCTGAGGCTTCTAGAGCTGCAACCAGCCCTCCCGCACAGCAAAGCCCCCAGCCTAGCCCAGCAAAGCAAAGCCCCCAGGCCCGAGACCAGCAAAGCAAAGCCCCTGGGCCCAGCAAAGCCTACAGCAAACCAAAGTCCCCAGCCCAGCAAAGCAAAGCCCCCGGCCCAGCTAAGCAAAGCCCCCGGCCCAGCTAAGCAAAGCCCCCAGCAAAGCCACTATCCTAGCAAAGCCCCTATACCATAATACCAGCAAAGCAAAGACCTCAGCCTAGCAAAGCCCCCAGACCAGCAAAGCAAAGCCCACAGGCCCAGCAAAGCCCCCAGCAAAGCAGAGCCTCCGGGCCCCAGCCTAACAAAGCAAAGCCCCCAGGCCCCAGCAAAGCCTCAGGCCCAGCAAAGCAAAGCCCCCAGCAGAGAAAAGCAAAGCCCCATGCCCTAGCCCAGAAAATCAAAGCCCCCAGCAAAGCAAAGCCCCTGGGCCCCAGGCCAGCAAAGTTTCGGGCCCTAGCCCAGTGAAGCAAACCCCCTGGCCCCCAGCAAAGCAAAGCCCCCACCCCAGCCTAGCAAAGCCCCTAAGCCCCAGCCCAGCAAAGCATACAGCCTAGCAAAGCCCCCAACCCAACGAAGCGCCCAGAAATGCCACCAGCCCAGCAAAGCCCTCACCCCAGCACAGCACCCAGCATATTGCCCAGCCCAGCAAAGCCCCCAGCAAATCACGCAGCAAAGCCTCAGGCCCAGCAAAGCCAGACTGGCTCAGCATCAGCGCCAGCCAGGCCGCCAGCCAAAGATAAGACAGAAGCCAGGTGAGGGGTTTATTTATGTGAAATACTGCCAATGTAATATATTTAAGTTACACCACTGCTAGGCTCATGTACATTTGGACCCACCCATGACCACACCCACTTTCCTGTGACATGACCATGCCCATTTTTGCTGCACACGCCACACATTAAATCACTCTTGGTTCTCATGGGTGCCTCAATAGTGTAAGCCCCTTTTAGTGAACTCTTTCTTTCAGTGTTCCACAACAGCTTGTTATTGTTACACTGCTTACCCTTATAGTTCCCCCTCTTTCTAGTGCTCCCTTATTAGTGTACTCTTTCTATCAGTGCACTCCACCCCCAATTAATATAGAGTTTGCAAGGAGGAAAGCATGCTGCAGTGGTGTGTATAACTTGCCCTGGGGGCCCTCTTTAACGTTCTATGCTTTGCTCTCCATTGGTCCTGCTGTCCCGCAATCTTTTCTGACCTAAAATGTCATGTGTAGCACTGTAATGTACACACCTAGTTTAATCCTACCCCATGCTACTACTCATGCCCTTGCCGGTATAAAATTCAGCAATACTGTTGCTAGTCTAATTGAGGGGACCCAGCGGGACACCTCATAAACCCACGGTCACTCCCTGCTTACGGCATTTTGGTTGCAATCACTGAAAACACTATCCACACAATCAGCTGAATAGGTTTAGTAAAATATGTGCGTGAGGGTCCTTATGTAAAGTATTACAGTTAATTTTATGGATAGCGTTTCCCACTGGGTCCCTCATTTACTACAAATTAGTGGTCATGAGCAAATTAGTGGGTTTGCCATGAGCAGGGAGTGGCCATTGGTCTATGAGGTTTCAATTCCTCTCAGCTAGACTGGTTTTGGTAGCCTATCTACAGTACACCGATTGCAGGGAAAGTCAACTCCAAGAGGACCCCTATACATACAGCAACTCTATGCAGGAGTTTAGAGGACAGAACTGTGGATGACCTGTGCTGCCCTAGCAACACATAATGACTGCATCAGATGGGCAGTTATATGTGCGGCTGTCCTCTGCTAGTCTGCTCTCCTGCATACAGCGGCTATAAATCATCAGGGTAGATAGAAAAAGAACAAAAAGTATCCTAATAACCACTAATATGCAAATCTATTAAAAAATATCAGGGTAGATAGGTTTGCCAGGACTTGAGTAGTAGCAGGAGCCAGGATTCCACCAAGTGTGGAGGAATGTTGGATACCAGCACATGGTAGTATAAGTCTCATTTACACGGTACAATTTTCCATCACATAGACGGATCTATTAGATAGATCTAATAAGAAATTGCATCGTGTGTAGACTGACAGACAGATCAATTTTGCGATAGATTTTGCTTTGAGAAGTACCCAAAATCTATTGCAAAATATAACGCAATCCGATTGGACCGGCTGGAAATTATCCGTCTAATAGATCCGATCTGACGGAAAATTGTACAGTGTAGATAAGGCGTGCAAATAACATTCCCTGCTACTTTAGTATAATGTAAGATGAGTCACATGTCAATGTCATCATCAGAGGCATTAAAATACATGTATTTACAAACCAGGGAGTAATTTGAAAAAGGCATAGCATTATTGAATACAATACATCATTACTGATTCCAAAATGAAAACATTTTGGCAAACCTATTTCATAACTAATATTGTTTAACTGATTCAGGATATCACCGCTTTGGCACCCTACGGACCAGAGCCTTTTTTTCTACTTTCAAATTGTGATCACTAATTGGCTTACAGTGATCTCTGGGGGAGGAGCCAATGAATGAAATGGTCTCCTGGACAGCTTCATTGGACAGCTCAGTGTAGTGGCGGCAGGAGCACAACCCCAACCAGAGCATACAGGACATGGAAATCTGCTCCCTGGCAGTCTCTAGAGTGTGTCCGGACCTGGTTAACTTACCTCTATTCCACTATCATCTGGTGTCCAATCTTTAGTATATTGCTGCAAAAATGGTCATCATGGGTAGTGATGATCCTAATCAGCTAATTACGATTACGCAACATTTCACATACATTTTCACAATTTCGCCTATACGTAATTACGATTTGTAAATGTAATTGATTTCGTATAGTCATTCGTAATTTTGCATACAATTTTGCGTCATTTTCATGTAATTTCATGCCAAATAGCAAAGACCCTATACATGCTATTAACACCAAAATTGCTATATACTGTATGTTAAGGAGAATAGTGGGTACAAGTAAAACATGGTTTTAAAACTCAGAAAAAAATGACAATTTTTCTTTGCATTTTTAACCACTTGCCGACCAGTGGATTTCTGTCTGATCTGTGCTGCGTGGGCTCTCCAGCCCGCAGCACAGATCAGGATTATGCCAGGGCGATCAGACTTACCCCCTTTTTTCCCCACTAGGGGGGTGTCCTGCTGGGGGGGTCTGATCGCCGCCGGCTCTCTGCACTTTGCGGGGAGGGGGGCTCTTCAAAGCCCCCCTCCGCAGTGTTTTAGGCGCTCCGTCCTTCTCCCTCCCTCTCCCTTCCCCTCTGAGCTGCGCAGGACGGATATCCATCCTGCGCATTGTAGGATAAGCTTCAGCCTATCATATGCCGGCGATCCCCGGCCAATCAGAGGCCGGGGATCGCCGATCTGCCTTACGGCGCTGCTGCGCAGCAGCGCCGTATGATGTAAACAGCGGGGATTTCTTCCCTGCTTCCCTGTTCCCGGAGATAGCCTCCGTGAATGGACATGGAAAGGCCGCTTGAACGAGCGGCCGTTTCCATGGAAACCCGCAGACGACCAGTTTACGCCAATCGGCGTTAGCTGGTCGTCAAGAGGTTAAAATAGATTTTCTCTAAAACTACAAGATCTTTTTGAAAAAAATTTTTTTTGACTTGTACCTACTACTCTCCTTAACATATGTAGGAATATTGGTAGCAATACCAATAAGGGGGCTTTGCTATTAACCTATAAAGTTGGTAGAAAATTACACAAAATAACACGAAAAAATGATGCAAAAAATGACGCATTACTATTACATACGAAATTAATTAAGTTTTTCTCTGAAATTTTGGCCCACCACGGATCATGGGGCTCCTTGGCAAATCTTCGACGGGGCCCTTTAAAGTTCACAACCCTTCCTTTGCCTTGGTGACCCTCTCAGTCTGGGGCCCATCTTATAAGGCTGATAAAACAAGTATGGCCATCAGGATCTCTCCTTCCATAACATGTGTGGCCACAAAAATACCTGATCTGGAGTATCAGACAGAGGGAAGGTTAGTAGTTGGAGCCCTCTGGGCTTCCCTGTGCAGTTGCAGGGGCTGCCCCCCCCCCCCCCTAGTTACGTCCCTTTACCAAAATGCCATAAAATGTGATTTCCAAAATGTCTCTCCAATACACTGACACACTACTGACGAAAACTGATGTTTTACATAAGAGCTTTTTAACCTTTTAGGGACCATGGACGTTGAATCAACGTCCAGCAGGTGGTGCTACCGTTCTGACCGGACGTTGATTCAACGTTCGCGCTAACAAACCGTCCCGACGCGATCGTGCGCACCGGAGAGGGGAGATTAAGCTGTCATATGACAGCTGGCATCTCCCCTCAGTAATCAGCAGCCATTGCGTATGGCTGCTGATCACGTGATCACTACGATCGCCGTCGGATAGTAGTGATCACTTTGACAGCTGTAGTGGTAGGGGAGAAAAGAAGAGGATCCACTCACCTCCGTGCTGTTCCAGCGGCGATCGGCGCCCCCTCTGCTCTGGCCGACATCTCTGCTCCGTCTGACGTCAGCGCCGGGTCCCGGCTTGATGACGTCATCAAGCCGCGACCCGGACCTGAGCGTCATTTGGAGCGGAGATGCTGGCTGGAAAAGAGGAAGGAGCCTGGAAGGTGAGTGATGGCTGCCAGCTACAGGGGGGACACCTGCCTCCATGGGGGACACCATGCCCAGCCAGCCACAGACGGGATCCGGCCGCCCGACCCCCCAAATGTTCCCCCTCCATGCAAATTGCCCTGGTCCTTAAGGGGGGTTAGACAGCCGGTCCTGAAGTGGTTAAGAGCTTTTAAACTAGGTGTTTACAAATACTAGGCCAAAAAGTCAAACTAAGAATCCCTGTTATCAGACCGAAGTTCCTTATATGAGCTACTATAGTGGGCAGGGGCAGCAATATTGCTTAATCAGTAGCAGAGAGCAGAGAGTTAAATTAGAACATTTACAAAAAATAGACAAGACTGAAGAAGGAATAATAATTTCTGCGCTTTGTGCATATTTTATGAAGTGCGTGTAATTTTTTCTGAAGAGCATATTATTTATAACTCATAACGGTACGTTTTACAGTTCTGCAGGGTAAATAATTAGCAAATATATGAAATTATCTAGTTAACAACTGAGCTAGTTTTAAAATTATCTCTCCATTTCCTCCCCATTTCTGTTAGTTGCGTGTCTTGTAAAATAATTAAAACTATTTGGTTTATGTGATATATATATATATCCCAGTTAGTTGAGTCCCAGTTGAGTTGCGGTTATCATGCACTCAACTAAGCAGTAAACCAGTAGTCTCAACCAACCAGCACAAATAGCCGGCAGTACTCACAATGGTGAAGGCCAACTTCTTATGTTGGCCACTAATGATCCAATTTTTTTTCCAGTCTTACCAAAAATCTATGTAGAGGAAGGGTAAACGTAGTGTATATATTGGACACTTTAGGCAGTCCTTTATGTTACATAGAAATGGTAAGATTGGACAAAAAATTATTGGATCATTAGTGGGCACCTTCAGGCAGTTTGTGGGCTCTGTGGTGCTGGGGTAAAAACTGGGTTCCATTGCTCCCTCAAGGTTAATATACTTCCAATTACCGGTACTGTATTTTAACATTTAACACAGAGTCCATGGTGTGTATATAGAGTGGAATATACAGTAGTACTGTACTAACTAGGCCTGTTTTTAAAATGTAACTGCCAGGCATAAAATCAAAAGTCAATTCTTTATTTTTATCTGGTACACAAGAAATAAGGATGCTAACCAGGCAATCCAAAAGTTAAAAATCACTCTTACTTTTCATATCCATAAAACATCATTCCTCAGTTTTCCTGGCTCTTATCTGGTACATCTACCGCACAAAGGAAGTTGTAGGGCATGCTGTGTTTTCTTTTTTTGTTCCTTACTTTCCTTCCCTTTTCTCCTCAGACATAACTATTGCAGCCTGATTGGCTGAAGCCTCTTTCCCTCCCGTTTTTCCCTACCACACCTCTGTTCCTCTCTGATTGGCCAATATTTCTTAAGCTGAGAAGCTAAGAAAATCACTCAGAGCTGGGTGGAGGTGTCTGAAGACTGGGAGGAGGGTGGGCAATGCATAAACAATCAGGCAGAGGAGAGTAAGGGAGGAAATGACATGAGGATTGGCTTCAAAAGAGACTCAATTTTGATGGAAAATCCTTAGAAGATTCTCTAGATTGTAATCCTCTAGATTGTAAGCCCGCAAGGGCAGGGACCTCCTCCTAGTGTTTCTCATACTGCTGTTATTTTAACATATGTACATGTACCAACCACATATCAACTATGTATGTATCTGTATTTACTCTATTCAATGTCATGACGGTACAGTGTCTTGTATTTCTTATGTATATTTGTTCCCCATTATTTGTTTGTACTATGTACAGCGCTACAGAAGATGCTGGCGCTATATAAATAAAAAATAATAATAATAATAATAATAGAAGGATTTTCTCTTGTTTTACTACAGGAAAATCACTATAATCAAAATGTGGACAGTGCAATACATATGTTATATAATTAGAGCATGTATTTATCTACTTATATATGTGTTTTTTTTCTGAGATTATTTGGCTGACAGCTCCTCTTTAACATTGAGTCTTAAAGAGAACCTAAACCCAGGATGTCCTCTCTGCTCTAAAAGATATGCAATTTCAGGGTTAACTCCTGTCTTTACATATAGAATGTCTGAACTCGGCACACCAGAATGGGGGGATACAGATCAGACAGAGGGGTCATCTCAAATTACAGTGATCTACCACTAGTAGATAAGGGAGGATTAGACAGCCTGTTCTCTCTAAATACAAACAGGGTGGGGTTTTCAGTGTTTTACATCTCTCATGTGTTGTGGAAAAATGTACGTCCTTTTTTTCTTTACCAACCATAAAATGTATTTATCCAGCATCAGCCAATTCCCGTCGGTTCTGGATAAGTAGTCAGACAAAAATATCTGGCCAGGCCAATGTTTGTCATTCACATTAAAGGGGGCCATACATTAGCCAACCAACCAACCAATCGACCATCCAATTTGATTATTATAATCGAATTGGATGAAAATTGGTGCTGCAAAGTGCATGCCCGACCGACAAAGCGACCAATTTCGGGACAGAAATTGGCTGCACGGTCAGTCGCGTATGCTGGAAGATGTTGGGCCGAAGTTGGTTGGTCGGGTGTGCGGCCGAATTGTGAACGAGCGACGAGATGACGAAACCCACGCCGCTGTCCCCAAAATCTATAAATGTATGTAGTGTGTGTGCATTTATACATTACCTGTCCGGTGTCAGCCTCCACGCAGTTTTCCGTCCATCTCGCCGGGCTCTGCATACACTCCGCTAGTGTGTATGCGGAACCCGGCAAGATGGACGGAAACCGCATGGAGGCTGACACCGGACAGGTAATGTATAAATGCACACACACTACATATATTTATACATTTTGGGGGCAGCGGCGGGGCGGACGTGGCAGGCTCAGCCGATTCCCTGATGATTTCATGCTAAAATCAGAAGGGAATCGGCCTGTAGTGTATGGGCAGATTCGACCAAGAGACAAATGTATCTCTTATCAGATTTGATTAGAGATCAGTTTGTCTCTTGGTCGAACCTACCCATAATCTTCTAACAGACAGAGGCGCCGAGCTCACTGATATAATACAGATGCTGTGACTCCTACTGTATTTTGCCTGAGGAAGCGGGATGTATGGCCCGTGAAACGCTTTGCATTGTTTTTTGGAGTTCCGAATAAATTGTTGACTGTCTGAATCGCAGTCCTTGCCTGTGTCTGTTTGGAGGGGGTAAGACCACCTCTGCCTCCTCTGTTTAACCAGTTGGTTTTTTAAGTTCATTTATTTACCTTTTATTCTTTTGGCGCCTCTGTATCTTGTATACTACATTGAGTCCACCCTGGGTGGAGGGTTGTTACCCTATTTTACTGTCTACAGAGAGCAACTTTTTATTCCTGAGTGGGGTCAGGATTGTTCTCCCCACCTGCCTATACAGTGGTTGCCTATTGGTAACCCTGGTTTGTAAGTTTAATTTTAACTTCTCATTTATTTTGTTGTCCCCAAGACGAATTACACTATTGGGGCTCTTGGTGTCCCTCTGCTTCATAATCTTCTAATGTATGGGCACCTTAAGTTGGGCACAGAACACAGGAATGATTGTACAGAGTACAAACTGAATGCTGAATCAGCAATAAACAATCATTTTCAGAAGTTTGATGTCTGTACATAGCTTTGCTGTGGATTGTTGGGTACGGAGAGTCATCATTTAAGTACCAGTTGGTTTTCCATGTTGAAAATTCAGCTCAAGGAATTATTTTTTTAGCTGCTTACTCCTCCATTAACAAAAGTCTTGTTTTTTTTGTTTTTTTAACGTTGGCAAATACATACTGTATATTCGGGCGTATAAGAATGCTTATTAACCCTTGAAAATCTTCTGAAAAGTCAGGGGTGGTCTCATACGCCGGGTGTCATTGATTCTGGTGATACGCCCTATCCTGTTACCGACTCTGATATCGCTGCTGAGGACTGTATTGAAGCAGCGCAGACGCACATGTGCGAGATCTGAGAGGCAGAGAAGGAGGTAAATAGGATATAAGGGTGGGCCAGAAGGGAGAAAGAGGTGTGTTTTATGGGCACAGCGCGATCTATTCTTCCACACCACTCTGATAAACAGGTAGACAAGGAGAGCTGACCAATCCACTTAGGGAGAGTTGATCAATCCACCCAGTCAATTGCCTATATACTGTTATATACTGGCTGGTAACACATACAGTACAGCACCAGTATCTGTTCATACATAGCACCAGTATATGATGTTTTTTTTTAATTTTTATTTGGTGTGCATTGGAAGAGGGGTAGTCTTATATGGTGAGTATATCCCAAACTCTATATTTTAGCTGGAAAAGTTGGGTGGTCGTCTTATACGTCCAGTCGTCTTATACGCCGAAATATACAGTGTATTGTGTCATGCTTTTTTAGCTCACGCGGAGATCCTGCAGTAGCAGGGACACAAGGCTTTTTTGTAGGAATGCCCTCTCTGAGCCCTCTTTCACAGTCTACAATGTAAGGGAGGGTGAGTGGCAGTCTGGTAAAGCCCCTTGTCAATGGCAGTCTGGCAAAGCACCATGCAATACCAAGGAGACTGGCAGCCAGTGTCACAATCTGCTGTACCTCGAGGTAATGTTTTTTCCCAACCATTGATTGCTGCTGTTAACGAAGCACCTCCCTTTGTTTGTGGTTGCTGTGCTGTAGGGTGGAATTTCTGCATGACGGAATTTGAAACTTGAATATGGAGCTATGTGTTGCTCTTTATGGAAACTCTCCTTTGATTAAATTTTCCATGGGCCAATCGAGCAATTGCCCGATACAATTGCTAGCTTGAAAAGTGTGAGTACAATAATCTCACTCCATCATTAGTTAAAATAATAAAATACCAGATGGGGCTGCCTCTGATTGGTTGTTTTAATAGCCTATCTCCAGGAAGCAACTGCTCACGCTTTGTCTCCCTTTGAAAGTCAGTAAAAGGAGGAAGGGCAAATGGCAGCCTGGCTATGACCCTCTCAGAAGATAATTTCACAGCTGAGAATCAGAGGGTAAATTAGAACAAAGAAACCAAGCAGCTCGGGGTGACCCAAAACCACAAGGAAAGTATAGGGGACTAAAAGAGACCGAAAAGCACTCCTACTAAAAAGCAATGCTCAGTGTTGTTGCCTTCCTAAAACAAAAGCTATTAGTGATAATTCAGCTTTAAGTGTACATCTGTGGTTACCCACAATGCTCCGCTACAGAATATGCAAATTATCTATTTATGCCCCTGAAGCCAGGCTTCCAGAGCCGATGGTGTATAGCCAACCTATAGCCTTAAATTTACAAACTGTAAATTTATTTACAGAGCCACACCGACCCCACATGCATATGGCCTGTTTCAGACTTTTGGTCCACCTCAGTGCATGGCAGGGATAAGTTAGGTGACTGTGCACTTAATTAAGAATATGAGCTCTATAAGTTTTAGTTTCCAAACAGTGATATTATATAATCCGTAGGGATGAGGGGGGGGGGGGGGGGGAGATGTGTGTTCTTGGAGGGTGTATGAAAACAGACTGCCCCTAAATCCACATGGACTCTATTCCAATCATTTCCAAGCTCTAAGATGAAAATGATAAATTATCTCAAAATAGTTGGAACTTATTTATTTTGGCTTCATGCTTATGACAAAATTACTCCCGCTTTGCCAGCTGTCAGCACTCTTCACTTTAATTAGGTATTAATTAAACATCATTGAAGTGATTAAATAGCCATAGAATTACAAGCGCACTGTCAGCTGCAGTTGTGCTGGGAAAAGAATAGCAGAGATCCCCTTTGTAATGTGACAAGGTTGCGGCTAGCCTGTCCATTTCTTCGGTAATGCGTGAGATGCTCACTCCCGCAGCGACTTCATTAACGTGAGGTTGTCTCCTAGCAACACAGTGTAAATAACTCACAACTTTTATATATATCTTTGTGATGAAAGGGAGGCAACTTTGTTGCATCTTAATCCCGACTCTTTTGTAAGCAACCAACCACTAATTAAAGTTGGGTTGCTAATTGGGGATTTTCAAAAGGTCATGTCACATATCAGCTGCTCATCTGTAATGTCCACCATTGTTAATCAGGGAAGAATATTAGAGACATCTCAAAGTAGCTTATTTGTTATATTCATTTATAGTGTTCAGAAGATCAATCGGCGGGTAGCGGCAGCGATCGGAGGTTACACGCAGCTAGCAAAGTGCTAGCTGCGTGTAATAAAAAAAAACTATGCAAATCGGCCCAGCGGGGCCTAAGCGGTGCCTCCCGGCGGCATAGCCCGAGCTCAGCTCGGGCTTACCGCCAGGGAGGTTAATGTGTGGATGCTCATTGTATGATTTCTGTTCTGAAAGAAAAGATAACACAACACAGGTTCACAATGCCAGTGTGCAAGGAGCCTCAAAAGAGACAAAGCACTTGGAGTTGATGGATTCACAAACAACTACTGCCTAGCCTTTCTCCCAGACCTCAATAAGCTACTTGCACAAAGTTTTAAAGGGGGACTGAAGTAAGAGGTATACGGAGGCTGCCATATTTATTTCCTTTTAATCAATACCCGTTGCCTGGCAGCCCTGCTGGTCTATTTCTCTGCAGTAGTATCTGAATAACACCAGAAACAAGCATGCAGCTAGTCTTGTCAGATCTGACTTTAAAGTCTGAAACACCTGATCTGCTGCATGCTTGTTCAGGGGCTATGACTAATAGAGGCAGAGGATCAGCAGGGCTGCCAGGCAACTGGTATTGCTTAAAAGGAAATAAACATGGCAGCCTCCATATACCTCTCTCTTCAGTTCCCCTTTAGTGAAGCAGCTTTTCAACACCAATTCCCTAATGAATCACTCATAGCTACCTTTTCCACAATCCACAAACCTGGAAAAGACCCCTCTGACCCTGGTAGACTGGTGTCCCTCATCAACACTGACCTCAAGCTTTACGCAAAGGTACTAGCTAATAGAGTGGCCCCTTTCCTAAGGCTTTGTCTTAAGCAGACACATAAGCAAAGGTACAAGATGTGTCCTAAACTTGATGCAAAATGTGGAAGCCTGTTGAACGCCTTCTCTCTTTATCTCCTTTGATGTGGAGAAGGCATTCAACAGGATCCATTGGGACTATCTCAAGCTAGCCTTAGAGAAATATGGTTTCTCCGAATTCATTCTATAACCCATAACCGCCTAGTACTCTAACCCCTCTGCCATAGTTTCCTCTTATGGCATCTCTACACCCACCTTTCAATTAACAAATGGTAACCAATCATTTTTGTAATACTTCTGGAACCTCTAGCTCAAAATAAAATAGGAAACACACTGTGATTTCAGGCATAACCATTTCAAACTCTGAATGTAAACTAGAACTCTTTGCCAATTATAACATACTAGCCGACCCGTGGCGTAGCATACGCCACATAAGAGGGTAGAGGGCAGGAAGGGGGTATTGGGCACAGTGGCTTGGAGGGGGGTTGGACACCCCCCCCCTTGGTCCCCCATGTGCGCTCCCCCTCCTGCTTAAGCACAGTAGCAGCCGCCACTATTAGTAAGAGGCAGCAGGCGGGGATGACTCACCTCTTCCGTGTTCCATCCTGCGTTCCACTGTCGTCACTTCCTGCAATGCCGCACACTGTATTGGTGTAATTTGCCTTTTTAAAACAGAAGGAAATCTGCAATAATTCAGCTATAAGTGAACATTTGTGGTTACCCACAACGCACTGCTACTAAATATGCAAATTAAAAACATAAAAGCAGAGCGATCAACACAGTAACAAGAACTGCAACACTAATGCTGCTAAGTAATCAATGTCCTCTTTGGCGTAAGCCTAATGCTGTCCAAACAAAGTTCATCCACATTTGATAAGTATAGGCTCTTCACTGTAAAACTTCCTCCAAAGAAATTGATAAATTTCTGTCACAGCGCTTATCACTATACGCTCACCAGATCGGTTGGCCAATCTTTTCAGATCAGCAGTCAGCGTTTTTGGCCTTGCCAGCAAGAGATTCCTCCGATCACTTCACCAGCCTCTCCAGGCATCCGACCATAAGCTCAGAATAAAACAAGGGAAATGCAATAGTGTGATACTATTTGGATAGAGCTTAATATTATCACCAGTGCACCCCTTTTCCAGAACAGTGCCACCAACGTGCTTCCACCATAAACAGATACACAAGGCGCTCACCAGATGCACTGGCCGACCCGCAACAGACCAGCAATATAGCGTGTTGTTATAACTTCAGTTTTTGGGATAAAGGACATCCTAGGACTCAAACAAAGCCGACCATAGCATAATTCCGTTTGATTTTAATAAGTAATAAAAGTAGTGCACTTACAAATTTGCAGTAAAACATGCGCATATAAAAAAACGTAGCACAGGATCCTCCAGCGTCTCCTCAGCTCCTTAGGAGCCTAAGGAGCTGAGGAGACGCTGGAGGATCCTGTGCTACGTTTTTTTATATGCGCATGTTTTACTGCAAATTTGTAAGTGCACTACTTTTATTACTTATTAAAATCAAACGGAATTATGCTATGGTCGGCTTTGTTTGAGTCCTAGGATGTCCTTTATCCCAAAAACTGAAGTTATAACAACACGCTACATTGCTGGTCTGTTGCGGGTCGGCCAGTGCATCTGGTGAGCGCCTTGTGTATCTGTTTATGGTGGAAGCACGTTGGTGGCACTGTTCTGGAAAAGGGGTGCACTGGTGATAATATTAAGCTCTATCCAAATGGTATCACACTATTGCATTTCCCTTGTTTTATTCTGAGCTTATGGTCGGATGCCTGGAGAGGCTGGTGAAGTGATCGGAGGAATCTCTTGCTGGCAAGGCCAAAAACGCTGACTGCTGATCTGAAAAGATTGGCCAACCGATCTGGTGAGCGTATAGTGATAAGCGCTGTGACAGAAATTTATCAATTTCTTTGGAGGAAGTTTTACAGTGAAGAGCCTATACTTATCAAATGTGGATGAACTTTGTTTGGACAGCATTAGGCTTACGCCAAAGAGGACATTGATTACTTAGCAGCATTAGTGTTGCAGTTCTTGTTACTGTTGATCGCTCTGCTTTTATGTTTTTAATATTTTTGTGAGTGTTACACACACTTTTTATGCAGTAAGCGAACCAGATTGATATAGGAGAAAGGAAAGTAAGGAGGTAGTGAGGAGCGCCAGGTTTTATGTTTATTTAAATATGCAAATTACCCCTTTTCCCCCTTGGTAAGCCAAGCAAGCATATAGCTTTAAATTTTACACAGTCATATCAAACCCACATATAGACAGCCTGTTTCAGACTTTTGGTCCTCATCTGTACATGGCAAGGATTAATATATTTGTATGAGATAGGGCTTGGACCAGTACAACAGAGTAACCAAGCAGCTCAGGGTGACCCAAACCACTCGGAATGTATAGGGGGATAAAAGGGACCAAAAAGACCTCCTACTAAAAAAAGCAAAGCTTGATGTAATTTGCCTTCCTAAAACAGAAGGAAATCTGCAATAATTCAGCTTTAAGTGAACATTTGGGGTTACGGCCACAATGCACTGCTACTAAATATGCAAATAATTCCTTTTCACCCTTAGTAAGCCAAGCAAGCATCCAGAACCACTGGTGTATTGCAAGCCTATAGCTTTAAATTTTACACAGCCATATCAAACCCACATGTGACAGCCTGTTTCAGACTTTTGGTCCTCACCTGTACATGGCAAGGATTGATACGGCTGTATGAGATAGGGCTTGGACCAGTACAACAGAGTAACCAAGCAGCTCAGGGTGACCCAAACCACTCGGAATGTATAGGTGAATAAAAAGGACCAAAAAGACCTTCTACTAAAAAAATCGAAGCTTGGTGTAATTTGCCTTCTTAAAACAGAAGAAAATATGCAAAAATTCAGCTATAAGTGAATATTTGTGATTACCCACAATGCACCGCTACTAAATATGCAAATTATTCCTTTTCACTCTTGGTAAGCCAAGCAAGCCTATAGCTTTAAGTTTTACATAGTCATTTCAAACCCACATGTAACAGCCTGTTTCAGCCATTTGGTCCTCATCAGCACATGCCAGGGATTGATACGGCTGTATGAGATAGGGCTTGGACCAGTACAACAGAGTAACCAAGCAGCTCAGGGTCACCCAAACCACTCGGAATGTATAGGAGAATAAAAGAGACCAAAAAGCCCTCCTACTAAAAAAAACAAAGCTTGGTGTAATTTTCTTTCTTAAAACAGAAGAAAATCTGCAATAATTCAGCTATAAGTGAACATTTGTGGTTACCCACAACACACTGCTACTAAATATGCAAATTATCCCTCTTTGCCCTTGGTTTGATATGACACTACTTCTTCTTCTTGCTTGGACCGGCCCTGAGGGTGGCGCGCTACTTCTTCTTCTTGCTTGAAGGTTGAGGCACTTACTCTATTATATATATAGATTGTCCATTGCTAACCCGAAACAATCTCTAGATTACTTATTAAGGAACTTGAAAGAAGCCAAAACCACTATTCTCCCAATCCCCCCCCCCCCCCCCCCCAAAAAAAAAAAATTAGATGATGATGACGTGTTGGATAGGGATAATCAATGAGATGCAAGATTATGAGTTGATGTAGGATTATGAAAATTCTGACTGCATATTTACTCAGCTTGAAAATTGGAACAATCAATTTCCATTTTCAAGCTGCATAGCTTTGCATCAGAAATTGCATAATTTTACACCTCATTTATCATCTCTAGTGTTGGAAATGTGAAACATAGATGTCACAATATTTGGTGGCCAAGCCCCTAAAGATAAAAAAAAAAAAAGTTTTAGAGGAACTGAACTGGAGAAATGGACAGCATAGGCACTTTTCTGCTAAATATAGATTTGTTAGTAGCCACATCGCTCATAGAAAAAAAAACGGAAAAAATGTGAGCTGCATTTCAGTGATTGGATTACCCATATGACAAGCTTCTTTGAGATTGAAAGCAATGATATTTTGGAAGATACCAGGGAGTGAAGATCATATTAAAGATAGATGGGAGGTTTTAAAACTGTATGCAGTGGCAAATGCTGGCTGCACTCTGTCCATATGACAAATAACCCAGGGTGTTAGTGTAAGCGAAGCCTTATGACCTCAGGCTTTTGCAGCTCAGAAGAACCAGGAAATGATTGGCAGGCAGAATAAAACTGCATGTAAGACAGGAGAACCTGTGCACATCTCTACGTGTCTGAATGATATAAGTATCCGTTTCTAGTGATGGTCGTAATCTGCTATGACTATGCAAAATTTTGCATCAAATTTTGCAATTTCAGCCAAATGGAGTTACTATTGGAAAATTCAATGAATTCTGCGAAGTCCATTTGTAATTTTGTGTAATTACGTGAATTCTTTCATAAAGACATTGTAGTTTCAGAAAATTTTAAAATTCAAAGGAAAAATGTTTTTTTTTAAACTTAGCAAAATGTCATTTGATCGAGTTTAAAAAATAAAAAATCTTTTGAATTTTAAAATCAATTTCCCCAAAAACTGTAAGGTCCTTTTTTTATTTGTTCCCACTATTCTCTTAACAAACGTAGCAGTTTTGGTGAGGATAGCCGATATGGGGGCTTTGCAATTAACCGCTAAAGTTAGCTAAAGTCGGCAAAAAATTAGGTGAAATTATGGTTATAAAGGAACTGATTTTTTCAAAAAATTAGCATTTTGATTTTGCATCGTAATTGCAAATTATGACGGAAAATTACAAGTTTGCGAAATTCCTGCTCATCACTCTCCGTTTCTCTGCATGCTTAGAGGAAGCCACGTGCCATGAATTAAAAGTTTAATTAGAAGGGGGATGGATTGGAAAGTAGCTTCATCTTCATAGGTTCAATTCAAACGGGTGTGTGGCAGTAGCTGCGTGTGATAGTCGCGAAAGATGAATGCAACGGAAACCCCTGGTTGCTGTCCCTCCTAGTGTACCTATACCCTCCATGAGCATACTTTACCCCTCCGCCACCAGGCGCTGGACTACTCCTCCACGTGGGGCAAGAACTCTGGGTTCTGCTTTTGTCTCAGGTTGTTGCGGCACCACCAGGTGGTTGGAACCCGAAAGAAGAGTCTGGCGGGCACGGAGAGGTAATGTATTAATGCAGGAGCACAGGGGTACATGTACAGTAGGGGGACAGCGTTTGGGGGCAGCAAGGTGGCAAGGTGGTGTCACAAGGTCAATTGCCAAAAGATTTCATGCTGAAATCGGTTGGGAATTGGCATGCGGTTTATGGTGGTCAACAGATCTCTGCTTGATCAGATTTGATCAGAGAGAGATCTATCTATTGGCCAATCGGCCACCAAAATTGCTAGATGTATGGGCACCTTAACGAGTTATTATTTAGTGCCTCATGTATTATTTATTATCTTTGAAACTCATGATGCACAAAATAGCCCCAAAGCATAGAGCGAGCAGATGAATCTTGAATGCCTTCATGGGGATCCACATACACTAGATGATGTTTGCAAAAAAATAAAACAATATTTACTAGAAGAACAATTGCATTATATACAGAAGACAGGCATGTCACCACCATTGCTTCAAGGCTGCACCACACATTCACCTTTCCATCCATTAAGAGCTATTTTTACTTCCTATTCCCAGAACTGCTTTTGCTCCCATACTGTACACCGTGACCTCATGTTTCTGCTCTTTGTACCGTCTATTGCTTCCATTTTGTATCTGGTCTTTATCCTTTATATACATCTCTTCCCTCTGGAGTTCATTATCTGCTTCTTCTTGTCCTGGAGATTCCAACACATCTCCAAGGTCAAGAGTTGCTGACACTGTGTCTGAATGCGGCACAGGAATGGCAGGTATCTTGTATTTGAGATAGACTCAGTTTATCGATAATAATGTTTCTGTTAGTGCTTTAAATTATGTCATGTCTGCAGCCGAGATAAACATTTCTGGTTCAATTATCTCCCTAATGATTGTGTGTAGAATGTGCTGTGAATAGTTACTTCTGTCAATAGTTGCACACATTTTAGCCTTTCATTATTGCAGAAAGGGGTCACTGCTTTCTAATTATAATTGTGCTTTAGATTCTCACTCAGAAATGGACATTGGTCACAAACCAAATCCCAAACACTTAAAACCTCAAATTCCAGCCCAAAAATGTTGTTGGTTTTTGGATACCGTATTTCTAGGGAGTCCCAAAAGTGGGGAGAAAAAGTCCTTGCGTCTTATAGTCCAAATACAGGGAGTCCCCAACTTACAATCGCTCATCAATAGGAATTGCCGATAATGGCTATCATTCATAAAGCATTTCCGCATGCGGAAATGCTTAAAACAGCTGAATTTACCGAGCACTTAGCAAAGTGTTTATCCATAAAGGCTGTTTCCGCATGAAAAGATACAATTCCTGAGCAGAGCGATAAATTACCGTCTTGTGCGGTGATTGTGTTAACAAATGTCACCATATGTCAATTCATAAAGATTAGAGCAAGCGGTATCTACACGGAGATTACTGCTCCCTTTGAAGTAGCGATAACCATGTGGAGAACAACTAAGCTAATGAGACAGACCTCCCAAGCAGCAGCTGCAGAGAGAGCAGAGCAGACAAGGCATTCCGAATACCAAGGCTGTGTTTTTTTAACCCCTTGGGTACCTGTTTTCAGATATATGTCACATCAGAAAGTCTGGCATGTGTAACATTGTTTTGAAGTTCTTCTAAGCTGGCAATTAAATAGATGGTTTAGAAAGACTAAAGGTAGCCATACACTGGTCGATTTGCTATTAGATCGACCAGCTGACAGATCCCTATCTGATCGAATCTGATCAGAGAGGGATCGTATGGCTGCCTTTACTGCAAACAGATTGTGAATCGATTTCAGCCTGAAACCAATCACAATCTGTGGAGCCGCCGCTGCCGCCTGTCCCCCCCCCCCCCCCCCCCCCGCGCATACATTACCTGACGCTGGCTCCCGGGCATCTTCTCCGCATCTTCTCCACGCTGCACCCGCTCCATCCCGGCGCTTCCTGTGTCACTCCGTGACCAGGAAGTTCAAATAGAGCGCCCTCTATTTGAACTTCCTGGTCACTGCAGTGACAGGAAGCGCCGGGATGGAGCGGGTGCAGCGCGGAGAAGATGCGGAGGAGACGCCCGGGAGCCAGCGTCAGGTAATGTATACCTGATCGGATCGGCCGCACGGCGCGATCGACGGACCGATCCGATTTCGGGAGGAAATCGGATCGGCGGGTGCGTTTAGCGCGAACGATTGGCAGCAGATTCGATCCCAGGATCGAATCTGCTGTCGAAACGGCCGCGAATCGGGCCAGTGTATGGCCACCTTAATAGACAGATTCAGCGCGGATTCAGTGCAAACAGGGGCAGTTTTTAAAAAATGCACGTGTAAAGGCATGCTGGGGCTGCCTCTTCTATAGGAACGCTGTCTCTGGAGGAGAAAATGTATCAACTCAGCAGCTTCTCATGTTACACAAACATACCGCCAGCCTACCGCCTGCCTAGTTCAGGGAAAATACCGAACTTGTATCACAACTGTAAACATTTTTATGAATGAGCACACCAAATGCTGTATTTTCCCACACAGATTTTTTTTACCGCACTGCTTTTATGAATGATAGCCAATGTCAGGGACTCCCTGTAGCTCCCTATATTGCCCCCAGTGTCTTGCTCCGCTCCCCCTGTAAAATGATATTAGCCCGCAGTGGGTGTCTACGGTGATGCTCCGTGTGCCTGGTGTCCACCTGCGCTTATATTCTCCCCCTGTAATGCACTTACCTGATCCCTGCTGGTCTCGCTCAGTCCTTCCCCCTAGTGCTGGTCGCATCATTATGACATGACCAGGAAGTACTGGCACTAGGGGGTAGGAGTAAGCAAGGCAAGTGGCTGATCGCATGGGCTCCAGGGATCAGGTGAGTGATGCCCGCGGCGGTTGTGGCCACTTCATTACAGTACAGGGGGAGCAGAAAAGTGCAGGAGGACACTGGAGGAGGGCACCAGGCACACGGAGAAGGACAGCATCACCACGGGCCCCCTCAGCTCAGGTGAGTGATATCTGTGGATCAGGCAACACAGAGGGCACAGGAGCAGGTCACAAAGGGAGCCAGGAGGAGGCCTCAACGGGGGACAGGAGGAGGACACAAGGGGGGACAGAAGGAAGACACAAGGGGGGGGGGGGCAGAAGGAGGACACAAAGGGGGACAGGAGAAGGACACAAAGCAGCACAAGAGGAGGACACAAGAGGGGACAGGAGGCCACAAAGGGGGACAAGAGGAGGACACAAAGGGGGGCAGGAGGAGGACACAATGCCAAGCTGCTGCAGCTAAAGCTAACAAAATTTTGGGATGCATTAAAAGGGAAATGAAAACTCGAGATGCTAGCATAATATTGCCCCTGTTTAACTCTCTAGTAAGGCCACATCTGGAATATGGAATTCAGTTCTGGGCACCACATTACAAAAAAGATATTGCAGTTTTAGAGCAGGTGCAGAGACGAGCAACGACATTGATACGTGGGATGGGAGGTCTCACTTACCAAGAAAGGTTAGATAAACTGGGTTTATTTAGTCTAGAGAAAAGACGCCTTAGAGGGGATCTAATTAACATGTATAAATACATCAGAGGGCAATATAATAGCTTGGCAGATGAGCTTTTTGTCCCTAGGCCTTCTCAAAGCACTAGAGGTCATGATCTGCGCATGGAGGAAAAACGTTTTAGCCATTTATTTAGGAAAGGGTTCTTTACAGTAAGAGTGATTAAGATGTGGAATGCATTGCCACAGGAAGTCGTTATGGCAAACTCTATACCTGCATTTAAAGGGGGCTTGGATGCTTTCCTTGCGTTGAAAGACATCCATGGCTACAATTACTAGGTAATGCCTAATGATGTTGATCCAGGGATTTTATCTGATTGCCATCTGGAGTCGGGAAGGAATTTTTTTCCCTTTTGGGGCTCATTGGACCATGCCTTGTAAGGGTTTTTTCGTCTTCCTCTGGATCAACAGGGATATGTGAGGGAGCAGGCTGGTGTTGTACTTTGTTCTCTAGTTGAACTTGATAGACGTATGTCTTTTTTCAACCAAAATAACTATGTAACTATGTAACAAAGAGGGACAGGAAGAGGCCACAAGGGGGGACATGAGGTGGATACTAAGGGGGACAGGAAGAGGACAGCAAGGGGGGCAGGAGAATGGCATCAAGGGGGACAGGAGGAGGACACAAAATTTGGGGGGAGAACATCTACAAGATGCCCCTGGACCATAGATGCACCAGGTTTCGTATGTTTTTTCCCCCTTGTTTTTGCCGTCTAAACCTAGGTGCATCTTATAGTTTGAAAAATATGGTATATTTAAAAATCATTATAGTTTTTGTCCTCCTGTCTGCATCCTTTCTGAGGAAGCCTTCCCTCAATTCTTACCCCTGGGTTCTCTAAAGCTTTGATGCAATCTGCAAAATCCCAATAAACAAAGGTTACTAAATTTTATTTGGCTGCAAAAATGGAGGATCTTAGCTTCCTAAATGGACTGCAGCATTTTGTACTAAACCAATTTACCAACATTGTGATGGCCTCCATAGAAATGGTCCCTACTCTACCTACACCAGTCAACAAGCGAGCAAACATTTCAAGCTCTTGAACCTGAGATTCAAGTTAAGGCAATATCACATTCAACCTTTAAAAGAAACACATGCTTATAAATTAATCTCATTTCTCCAGGGAGCGACGAACTGCACTATTCACACCATTAATAAATGAGCTGTACTTGTATAGGTACAATACAAGTACATCCCAGAAACAGACCACCATGGCTGCTAAAACATACACATAAGCATGGATAGCCATGCTCATCCTGCTGGGATGAGCAGGAATCATATATAGGTGTCATTCAGGATCTGTGACAAAACAATTCCCATGGTTTGATATAATATAGCAAAAACTATGCTTTCATTTTAGCAGCCAATCAGAATTGATCTATTTTACAGATCTAGCATCTGTAAACTGTAGTGGATAGTGTAGGTTAATGTAATTCCTACACCATCACTGCTGTCTTCAAAGACTGCAGTTACTTTATAAGCCTGTAAAAATAGGTTAGGCGGATTTGCTAAAATAAAGGCCTTCGGAGGCATTTTCCGTATTAATTACATGTTCACGAAGACCAATATTTTACTCACCAGGTGGCATCCCTAGATGTAAACAGCCCCAAATGAGGTTCTACGCTACACAAATGAGATGTATTAACATACATTTTGAATGAGTTTATCTTGTGTTTTTCCGCTCCTCAATGTCAGTGTGTCCTTGAAGTAGAAGATATTGCAGCAGCGTTCCTTAATACATTTTTTACATGTAAATCCCAAGGTGCAAACTATTAAAGCCAAATACTTTTGAAATTAATTACAGCTTTTTAACAAGATGAAGTACGTTGCTAAAGCAGCAATCACTGTCCTAAACAATTCCTCAATTTACAAATGTTTGTTTTCCAGGATGAGTCTATGGCCTGATGGAATTTACCGTGTTGAACAAGGTAATGAAGTTGTACACAAGAGTGCAAACGAAAGCCTATTGTTCTCCCTGAGCAATTTCATCTGTTCCTGGGTGGATTACTCCGCCCAAAGTGGCATTTCTATGCTTAAGGGAGCTGGCGCCTCCTCCAAAATCATTCTCCACACCATTGTTAGTCTCAACCATTTTCATTTCCAGGACTGTATCTATTTGAGGCTGTGTTCCCATTTGTCCTGGACCACATGTGTCCAGCGAGAGCTGATTGTTCGCTATGGTCCGGCTGCAGCCCAGGGCAGATGCGTTACCTCCATTGGCTATATGGAGAATGCATCCTTCTGCCTGAGATTATCACGGACTGCACAGAAGTGCGGTTCACTTACTGGATCGGATCCCATGGATCAGATGCAGCGTGACAAGTGTGTACAGCTTAATAAAATAGGAGCCATACATTGTGGAGCAGAGAATGGACAAAATATGTCCATTGCTCCACTGAAGTGGGAACAGAGCCTTCAAACCAAATGCCTTTGTCCTGCATCCCATATAGGACGGTCAATGAGATACAAATAAGCACATAATTGCATTGGCACAGCTGGGGTATTTGGAGGTGATTTTACATCAGCACAGGTGCCATGTATCGGAAAAATATGCTGCATTTAAACTGAAAAGGAGTCATAGGGCTCATTCACACTACATGCATGAGTGTAGTTTCGTACATGCTTTCCCGATGCATGGAATGTGCTTCAGGGTGCGTTAACCACTTGATGACCCAGCCTTTACCCCCCCCTTAAGGACCAGCGCTATTTTTTGTGATCTGTGCTGGGTGGGCTCTGCAGCCCCCAACACAGATCAGCTGGCACGCAGAGCGATCAGATCGCCCCCCTTTTTTCCCCCCTATGGGGATGATGTGCAGGGGGGTCTGATCGCTCCTCCTGGCTGGCATATTGCAGGGGGGGGGCACCTCAAAGCCCCCCTCCGCGGCAAAATTCCCCCCCCCCTCTCCTCCCTCTCACCTTGGTGATCCGGGCTGCACAGGACGCTATCCGTCCTGTGCAGCCAGTGACAGGCTGTCCCCTGTCACATGGCGGCGATCCCCGGCCGCTGATTGGCAGGGGATCGCCGATCTGCCTTACGGTGCGCCGTACAATGTAAACAAAGGAGACAAATGTCTCCTACGTTTACATTTAGTCTGCGAGCCGCAATCAGCATATTCTCATTAAAATAACTGCATTTTACATTTGAAAAAGTACCTAAAAGTTGGTGACAAAGTACTATAAAAATTATTTTGAACATGTTATTGACAAGTTGGAAAATATCAGCTAGGAGAAAACTCAGGCGAAAAAGTGAATTGCATTTGGGCCTATGGCAAGAAAACACACCTTGGCAAGAAAATTCTCCAGGGGCGTAACAATGGACCCTGCAAGGGATGCAGCCACAGGGGGTCCCAGAAGCCACAGGGGGCCCAGTCCTGAGAGACTGACAACTAAGGGCAAGGAGAGAAAATACTTTATGCTCTCTGCACAATTGTTCTAATGACTGCATCTGCTCACCCACTGATAACTAATCATACAAAGTTTTGTAGACAAGATTTGTAGATTGTCCCTAGTCAGTGAGCATGGAGAAGGCGGCCCCATCCAAAGTTTTGCAGGGGGGCCCAGTGATTCCTAGTTACGTCCCTGAAATACTCAAATTAATTTTGATAGTACTCTTTATATGACATATTTGGTACTTTTTCAATTGCAAAATGCTGAAAAATTATTTTAAAGAAAAATGATCTTCTGGAAGAAAACTCTGGATATGGGCCTATGTGCAGTGCGCTGTGAGACTGACAGCAGTGCACATAGTGCTTGATTCACAAAAGAGTGCTAACTCTTAGCACGGGCGTTTTTGCGCGAATTTTCGCATTGCGTGCGGTCGCAAATATTTGCGCGAAACGATAACGTTTACGCACGCAAACGCGTTTTTTTGCGCGAAAGCGATATCGATTTCGCGCAAAAATTCGTGAGCACGCACAATGCGAAACTTCGCGCGAAAACGGCCGTGCTAAGAGTTAGCACTCTTTTGTGAATCAAGCCCATAGTATACATGAGCCCTTAGGCACTGGTTATTTTATAGGCAATTGTTTGCACTGTTTATTTTAAAACATGTTTTCTGTTACCGATAGTGGCCTAAGTCTACATAGCATTCAGTAGCTGACTCTTTCACTCTAATCCCTGGCTGGAACCAGAAGCTTTAGGATGCATTGACTGGTAAGCACATATACAGTTTTTCTGCCATTTCTGTTGGAATTAGCTGCTGTATAGCAAATGAGATTTTCTCTGTGTATAGGTTTTATTTTATGCACAGGAAAATTACACATTAGATTGTAATGGAAACTTGTGGCAACAATCTGGCTTCAAATTTCTTTAGATACTTTCATTTCTTTACACGGGATAATAGTGTTTCTGATATAATGCAAGAATTTATGCAGACATCCTCTTTGATTCTTAATTGTCTATTACATTATAACGGTGCAGACCAATTCATCTTGGTTATATTGGATATTAGATGAAATTACATTGAATTTGTACATTTACAGTTATATTAAAATTCAACAAGTAACAGGTAAGACATAATTATAAATACGCCTGTGCAGAATCCCTGAATGGAGATCCTCACTTTTGACAGAGACCACATGACAGCATTGGCTAAGTAATTGGCTGCCTGCTAGATGGACCTGTCTTATACGAGTGATGAAGGATACCTGCATTTTTCATGTATTATCTCTCATTTGCCCTTATTCATTTCACTTTCTCTCCTGAGATTTCTACTATGAGATAACCTTTCATCTTCTGTCTAAAATAACATTTCAGCATTCTTCTATGGAAAATGTACCAAAAAGAAGGTGAAAGAGCACTGTCAAAATTAGTCTGAGTATTTTTTTTTTGCTTGCTGGTGGCTTAACCTTTTGCCGACCACTTCACACCGACGGGCGTGGCCGCAGCGGCAGCCCCGGGACTGCCTAACGCCGAACGGCGTAAGGTCCTGCGGGCCTGTTTTTCAGGAGATTGCGCGTGCATCTACGCTTGGTAGGCAGGGCGGTCTCAAAGCGGCGATCGCTGCTAGGAGACTGTTAGACGTGAAACCACTGTCTTTTAGCAGGGTACAGCCCTGCAATCTATGGCAGCTCTGTACCGGGGACAGTGGTGTGACACAACTGTCCCCCTGGGGGAGACAGAAGTGATCGGCTGTCATAGGCTGAAGCCTATGACAACTGAGGCCTATGACAGCTGATCACAGGGATTGGCTGGCTGGGGTGGGAGCGTTTAAAAAAAAAAAAAAAGAAAGAAAGAAGGAAATTTATTTAAAAAATAATAGAATAAATATTTACAAAAACAAAAATAAACAACTTGGGAGCGAACAAACCCCACCAGCAGAGAGCTCTGTTGGTGGGGAGAAAAGAGGGGGAATCACTTGTGTGCTGTGTTGTGCGGCCCTGCAGCGAGGCCTTAAAGCCTCAGTGGCTCTTTTTGTGAAAAATGGCCTGGTCTTTAGGGGGGTTTAACACTGCGGTCCTCAAGTGGTTAAAGGGCATTTTATTGATAGATCCATATGCAATTCACTTTTTCTTTTGAGTTTTTTCCCTAGGTGATATCTTCACACCTTGCCATAAAATGCCCTTCAAAGCACCAGAAAGCAAGAACATACTGAAAATAATTTTGATAGTACTCTTTTACTAACTTTAACCACTTAAAGAGAATCTGTATTGTTAAATTGCACAAAAGTAAACACACCAGTGCGTTAGGGGACATCTCCTATTACCCTCTGTCACAATTTCGCCGCTCCTCGCCGCATTAAAAGTGGTTAAAAACAGTTTTAAAAAGTTTGTTTATAAACAAACAAAATGGCCACCAAAACAGGAAGTAGGTTGATGTACAGTATGTCCACACATAGAAAATACATCCATACACAAGCAGGCTGTATACACCCTTCCTTTTGAATCTCAAGAGATCATTTGTGTGTTTCTTTCCCCCTGCAGCTATCTTCCACTGAAGTGTCAGGCTGTTTCTTCCTGCAGAGTGCAGACAGCTCTGCCTGTATGTAATTCATCAGTATGTGAAAGCCCAGCCAGCTCAGAGGAGGATTTATCCAGCTTGTAAAAGATAAGAGAGAAGAGAGAAGCTGCTCTAATCTAAATAATACACAGGCAGTGTGCATATAGGGGCCTGGAGGGGGGAGATGCATCACAGAACCACAACACTGAAGAACTTGGCAGCCTTCCAGACACAGGCCTGACAAGTCTGACAAGAGAGAGATAAGTTGATTTATTACAGAGACAGTGATAGTATAAAGTGCTGCAGTAAGCCAGAACACATTAGAATAGCTTTTGGAACTTGTAGGATGATAAAAAACAGGATGTAATTTTTGTTACGGAGTCTCTTTAAGGACCACAGGCTTACATCCCCCTAGTGACCAGGCTAATTTTTATAAGTGCTCTGCAGCTTTAATGGCTTGCTGCAGAGCCACACAACCAAGCACACAAATGAATCCCCCCCTTTTCTGCCCACCAACAGAGCTTTCTGTTGGTGGGCTCTAATTGCTGCTGCTATGTTTATTTATTTATTTTTATTTGTGTATTTTTTTTTATAAATGTGTCTTTTTAAAAATGTTCTTTATTCCCCTCCCTCCCCTCACCAGCCAATCACAGCGATCAGCTCTCATTGGCATTAGCCTATGAGAGCCGATCACTCTCTGAGACTCTCCAGGGGACAGCTGAGTGACATGGCTGTTCCCAGTACAGCACTGCCGTAGATCACAGCGCTGTACAATGTAAATAGATGATGAAACAGTCTAATAGCAGCTGTTAGACTGATGACGGAGCGGAGCTTTGTCATTCAATCGGAGATGTACGCACATCAGCGCGCTGGATCCCCTGCAACTTGACGCCTTTTGGCGTTTGGCGGTTTTGGGGCTGTCACCTTCCTGACGCCTATCGCGTTAGGCAGTCGGGAAGGAGTTAAGTAGTTTTCAACTGTAAAATGCTTAAAAGTTATTTTAATAAAACCCGCAGTTGCCGCAGCAGGGGTGCATGCATGCGCTCACACCCACCCCTCATTCCTGGTGGCATTTGCAAGGTGGCGATTGATAAGGGTGTTCCCCGAGCCACCCGCTGTGCTTGGAATGAATGGACATGACCCCGAAAATTCAAACACTTCTCGGTAATCCAGGATAATGTTTGCAGAACCAATCTAGTGGCAACCCCCTCCCCCCCCCCTTCCCCCAACAAGTTACCAAACAAACACTGGAAGAAAAAAAAAGTTTTTAAAAAAGACATAAGCAGTTGCTTTAGGAATTTTAGGGATTCAGCTTTTTTTTTTTTATATATATATGTATGTCATTAGGGTATACTACTGTTATGTTAGCAGATAAGGGCTTGTAATTATTGAGCGGATAAAAAAAAAGACAGAAAAAATACACCTATATTTGCAAATAATATATTGTTGCCATACATTGTACAAGGAAAATAATTTCAATGTTGTGATAGCCAGGACTAATGGGCAATTAAAATGTGTGGGTTTTATTCATAGTCACATTGGTTATTTTAAAACTATAGGGGGTGGAATTGGAGAAATTGTGTATATAACACTGCGTGCTGTCACGCAGGTGCAGTGGACAGGTATGCAGTGACTGGTATTACAAATGTGCAGCTGTCACACACACAGGTGCAGTGAACAGTTATGCAGTGACTGGTATATAACACTGCGTGCTGTCACGCAGGTGTGTCAGAACTCTAGCGGTTTTATTTTTGCAGGAAAAGCCGTCATATGTGTATGTATATATAAATATTAATAATCAATACTGTCCTTTCAAAGAAAGAAATAGTTATTGTTAACCCTATATAATATAATCTAATACTTTGAAATGTATTTCAAAGCCAGTGATGATTTGAGACAGTAAAACATTCTCGTAGGATTGTTTTGGTTCTGGAAGAGTTGTTGACGTGTTCTGGGTACAAGGCTGTCTCAGTTAGCTGAACACAACGCTGATAACACATGATGTTTTGGGAACAAGTTTTATAAATATTAAACAAAGAAGGTGTTTTCCCAATTAGTTAAAGATGATTCAATGATGCCACCTGGCGGTTTCATAGTCTTATATAATTAATACTGTTTATTATTTGTTATGAAAGGCTGACCTCTGCCGGTTGAAGTTATTATATTTATATAGAAAATGTTTTTATATTATTAAGATTTAATATGCAATTATTTCTTATATGATTAATTGTTTTAAGAATTATATAATAAGCTTTATATTTAAATAAGTATATTAGAAGCCCTGTATGTTTAAATAAGCCTTAAATTGCTGAAGGCTCTTACAGGTCTGTGTACAGTGATAGGGTCAACCTGACCTGGGAAAGTACCAAGACATTCCAACCTAATTAGCAGTGAACACTTTATCAGAAATGCGTCATGAATGACATTGTTTCGTCTCAATGTCTGGGGCAGCCAGCAGATAAGATGGCTGGTGATGTCCATTTTTAATTAACTGCGTCAAATATGACCTTTTTATCAGATGTCAAAATGTCAGCTAAAGTTAATTCCCACAAGATAAGGTAATTAAGTATTTATAAACAATAATATTGTGATTTAGGTATTCAAAACATAGATAGCGTTTCATGCACGGACGCTTTAGCCAATCAAAGTCTGGGATTCAGGGAAAGTCCAGATTAGGCAGCCACATTGCATCCAACCCCTATAAAAGTAGGGACTGGAAGCTCATAGTTTGCAGAAGCCCAACAATCTCCTGAGAAGACACATGAGGCAGAAGCTACCTTCCCACACGTGGTTCTAGATGCTGAAGAGATGACAGAGAAGGGGTAATATGCTTCATATTCTGGTGATTTACTTTATTAATTTTTCAGCATTAAGTTTTGTTAAGATGTTAGCAAGAAGTTTTTTTAGAAGCTATTTTTATGCTATTTCTTTAAGAAGATTACTACAAGTTTTACACAGCTAGTAGATACACAGATATTGATAGAGATGAGACTGCTTTTGATCTTATTCTACATAACACAATTGTTAGATTCTTTTTTGAATGTACTTAGAAGATTGATGATCGCTTGGCTGTAAAGCCTTGATGAGATGGAATACTGTTAGAAGGAAACACTACTTGGAACTGCTCATATTTTGTATATATGCTGTATGATAAGCAAATACAATTTTTTATATAAAATCTTATACTGAGTGCTCTGATTCATTTCAAGGTATACCATCAATCTATAATTACTGGTATAGAGGGTTCAGACCCAACTATGCCGGATTTATATAATAGCAACGCTTTAAGGGCTGGTCCTTTACTGAGTTAGCAATCATGCAAAAGGCAAGAACCACTCAGGTTTTTGACAGTTGGCGCCCAACGTGGGGCGCCAACTGTCAAAAACCTGAGTGGTCCTTTACTGAGTTAGCAATCATGAAAAAGGCAAGAACCATTCAGGTTTTTGACAGGTGCACTGAACAGGTATGCAGTGACTGGTATCAATACAATGTGCAGCTTTCACACACACAGGTACCGTGAGCAGGTATGCAGTGACTGGTATATAATATAACACTGTGTGCTGTCACGTAGGTGTACTGAACAGGTATGCAGTGACTGGTATCAATACAATGTGCAGCTGTTACACACACAGGTACTGTGAACAGGTATGCAGTGACTAGTATTACAAATGTGCAGCTGTCACACACACAGGTACCGTGAACAGGTATGCAGTGACTGGTATATAATATAACACTGTGTGCTGTCACGCAGGTGCACTGAACAGGTATGCAGTGACTGGTATCAATACAATGTTCAGCTGCCTGTCACACACACAGGTACCGTGAACAGGTATGCAGTGACTGGTGTTACAAATGAGCAGCTATCACACACGTGCAGTGAAAAGGTAGGCACTGAATGTGCTGGACCTGGCAGTGGCACAGTAGGAATTAGCAAGGGCCAGCTACGACTGACTGACAGGGCTGTATATGCAAGTGTCAGTGGGCCACACAAAAGAAAAAGAACATTAGCTCTCAAAAGAGCTGTTGTGGGGTGCTTTTAGCAATAAGTATCAGCAAGGAGCAAGCTAAAAAGCCTAACAAGAGCCTAACGAAGCTTTCCATAATCTGTGCAGAAACCTCTCTCCCTTCTCTAATTTACTGCAGCCACACCGAGTGAGATAATGGACGACACAGCTGCCTTATATAAGGGGGGGGGGGCTCCAGGAGGGAGTGCAGCCAGATTGGCTAACATGTGTCTGCTGACTGTGATATAGTTCGCGAACCAGCGATGTTCGTGCGAATCGGTTCGCCGGCGAACCGTTCGGGCCATCTCTAGGAGTGTGTAAGGGGCTGAAAGAGACCAAAAAGCTTCCTTACTAAGCTATGTAAAGGAATTCTGGTTCACCGTGAGCTTGTTGGGTAATCTGTAATTTTTGTTTGTACACAACAGTCTTTTAAAACGTGGAGGAACAGTCACAAATTTGCTGTTCTGGTTGTATAAGATTGGCTCCAGGTCGGATATATGTGCGAAGGTACAACTTTGTCTTTTTGTTACAGGATTACCAGATATTCAACTGGGCTTCTCAAATTGCTACCAAAAATCAGGGATATTCAGTTCAAATAGAACTGAACTATATGACAGATATTCCTAAAGTATTTAACTTTGATCTGTATAGCAACTTTAGGGGTTACCCTCATCCTCCTTACAGCTCATCCTTGAACACGTTTCCAGAATGGGTCACTTTTCCTCTTTCTTGCGTCCCTGTAAATAGGCTATGTTTATTTCCATGATAAATGACTTTTCATGCCAAGAACAGCATTATGTACGCCAACAGCAGACATCCATTAGCAGCTAATTAGGACCCGTCTGGCAGGTTGGGGAATAGTCCATGGATTGTTTTTGTTATATATAATTTATATTTTATTAGCTGTTAAACTTATTTACTGCTACCATTGGCCGTATTGAAAGATTCTGCACATTTCCGATAGAGAACATCACAATGTGACATTCATCCTCTGCGTAACACTTGAGCTGATACATTTCAAGGGCTGCCTGAATCTATCGGTTCATAACGGTAAAACAATCTCAATAAAAGCTGTACGATTTTTTTCTCCCATGTTTTGAAAAAAAACATAAAAAAACTTTTAAAAACTATCAACTTTACCGCATGTAAAACTTTACCTTGAAAAGGTCAGCATTGTCAAAAGTGGATAATCACTAGTAATTAAACATTTACAGGCAATTTCAGTCTGGGTAAGCTGCAGCAGGGAACAGTTTTATGGAGGGCTGCAGGGTGTAAACAGGTCTGCTTTATTAAGCCTTGTTTGTGGCTGAGCTCCTGTAAAGCTGTTTAAAGTCAGACAGGCTCTTTGTGATGCATCATTTTCAAGCAATGACATCCTAATATGTATTTATCAAATAGAAAAAAACAGCTGATCTGAATACTTGTTCTGGGTGTATAGCTGAAAGTAGCAGAAGCAAAGGATCAGCAGCACAGCCAGGCAATTTGTATTGTTTAAAATTAAATAAATATGGCAGCCTTCATATGCCTCTTACTTCAAGATCCCTTTAATGTTTATTTCCTTTTAAATAATGCACATTGCCTGGCTCTCCTGCTGACCCTCTGCCTCTAATGCTTTAAGCCATAGACCCTGAACAATCATTCAGATCAAATGTCTATGACAAATTTGACAAGATTAGCTGCATGCTTGTTTCAGGGTGTGATTTAGACCCTACCGACAAAAAGACCAGCAGGACTACTAGGCAACTGGTATTGTTTAAAGGGACTCCGAGTAGTAACTCAATTCAAAATCTGAACTTACCTGGGGCTTTCTCCAGCCTACCGTAGGTCGGGAGGGCCCTCGGCATCCATCTGGCTCTTCTCCCAGGCCTTGGTCAGAAATGGCTCCCCGGCGGCTCTCGGCGACACTGGGCCCAAGTGTCGGGCTCCTTCTTCCTGAAAGGTGATGTCAGTCGTCACTGCGCCGGCCGCCTCGCATCATCACGGCGGCTGGCGTGACAGTACTGCGCATGCAAGGTTAAATCGGGCATGCGCAGTACTGTCGCGCCGGCCGCCGTGATGATGCTAGGCGGTGGAGTGGTGATGACTGACGTCACCTTTCAGGAAGAAGGAGCCAAACACTAGGGCCCAGTGTCGCCGGGAGCCATTTCTGACCAAGGCCTGGGAGAAGACCCAGATGGATGCCGAGGGCCCTCCCGACCCACGGTGGGCTGGAGAAAGCCCCAGGTAAGATCAGATTTTGAATTGAGTTACTGCTCAGAGTCCCTTTAAAAGGAAATAAATATGGCAGCCTCCATAGGTCTCACACCTTAGGTTTATTTTAATAAAAATAATAATCCTAACATTTGTCGAACGCTTTTCTCCTGTTGGACTCAAAGCGCTCAATAGTTGCAGCCACTAAGGGCGCATTCAAGGGGCCACCCTGCAGTGCTAAGATTCAGGAAGTCTTGCCTAAGGACTTCTTACTGAACAGGTACTGACCATAGCCAGGATTCCAAACCTGGTCTCCCATGTCAAAGGGAGAGCCCTTAAAGTGGATCCGAGATGAACTTTTACTCATTGCATAATTGTGTTCCTTTCCTATTGTTTATAGCGCATTCCTCAAGCCAAATACTTTTTTGTTTTAATACTCTAATTCCCTATAAACTAAACAAGCCTCACCCACGGCTTTTCAGAGACCCTTGGCATTTTCAGACAGTAGCAAGGGCTCATGGGAGCTCAGTCTGGGCAGGAGGAGGGGGAAATATTACTAGCCAGAGATTTCAGAGGCAGAGGTGATGAGGGAGGAGGAGGGGGGATTAGGTTTTTTTCACAGGCTGAGGGCTGGAGATGCAGATAAGCTTGCCTGTGTGTAATGTTTACAAACAATATGGCTGCTCTCATTCACAGATATAAATAATCATAAACTGTTGAAGCTGATTGCAGCTAGATTTGCTGTGTAAACTATCTAAACTTTAGATAAGATATATAGACAAGTTACTTGTTATAGTTAGTTTTTCATCTTGGATCCGCTTTAACCAGCACACTATCTAGAAACATAAGGCAGGGAGCTATACGTTTCAGGATTTTTTACTTTTCTGTGCATAGTGTGTAACAATGTTTGAAACTTTTTAAGGGGGTTCCTGTCTGTGTCCCTACTTTCCTTTACATGGATGCCAAGCCAATGGTGCTGTAAACTGGATTTGATTGACACTGGGCAATGTCAGTTTAGTAAGGTATGCCAGTAAAAACTTCAATGTACTGTATAGATTAGCAGCCAGCTGCCAACTGGAGGATATATGTGGCAATAGCACAAGCATGCTTTGTTCCCTGGATGGACATTATGTTGTCCATTGCTTTCCTTGCCTTGAGAAAGGAACCTGCCATGGTTCATAAATGCTGCATATTAATGGAATATGAATGTCTAATAAATATTACTAATCCACATAATGGAATGCTTGCTTACTCTTCACTCTTCACAAGTGTTATGGACAGGTGAGCTCTTGACCCTGACACCAGTTGTAGACGTTGGCTCTCCCAGGGCGTGAAGTCTAAGCGGCTTTGGGTCTTCACCAGAGTACACCGCCAGGGATGGTGGGCTGCTAATCCTAGAGGGCAGCAGACTACTTTGATGCATAGTAGCTAGGCACGGCCAAACATCATGAGTTTGTGTTTGCTTTCCCGGGGCTTTCCACAAACATCAAAAACCTTCTGTGCATCCCTGCCGCCAGAATTTATTTTAGAAAGGTTATAAGACCTTGTTAGATCCACAAGGAACAACACCTTTTACATCCACCCAGCTGTTTTAGTAGGCCAATAATGTGCCTGCCTATTGGATCAGGTGGAAGAGCTCAGAGGACCTGTCTCTTAGGAACGGTACTTCACCATATGCTTGACATAGCAATCCAGATTTGTGAGTATTCACTTGTTTGCTGTACTATTCTCACATCTGTGCTCCTTAACAATATAGCACCAGATTGGGCTCCCGTTGTTCCTGGGGTTTTGTTACCCTTTTACAAGTGTTTCCTGGAAATGGACTACAAGCTAGATCTGCCAACCATGTTTTCAGTGCTGGCCATTGTGAAGCAAAGACATACAGTATATGCTGGTAAAGGCACATCTCTAGTATCGCTCAGACCTTCCTAGTGCATCATTTTGATTTATCCAAGTCAATTTGTATCCAACAGAAAATAAAGTAGTTTCAATTGAATGCTTGATATACTTTCCTTGAAAACATTTCAGTACTAATCAAGTGACTTCATCAGTTCACATGAGGTAAAGTGAAGTATAGTATTTACATCAGGCACTAGACGTGATAACATGACTTTTCATTTAGCTGAAAAGTGATTTGTCATCCTCTATAATAGAACCCTAATGTCTCTGCGTCCCATGTCCCTGTGTGTGTCCCACATGCGCTCTGCGCATGTGCAGGGGCGCAGAGACACTGAGGGAGAGTGACGTGCGGCAAGGGATGATGGGCGGATGGACCGGCGGGCGGGTACGGCATGCACGGCACGGCGAGTGTGTTGGTCGGGAGCGCGGCGGGCTCATGCGTCGGGCGCACGCGTGCGTCGGATGGGCGTGGCGGAAATGTGCGGGCGCATACGCAGTGACAGACCTAGCCCGTTTTTAAATGTCCACTAGTTATATTAGAATGGCATTGTATTTTACTGACAGAATCGCTAACCAGCAACATGCTGTGCTATTTTAACATCTTTATCACTGGCTTAACTATAGGGGATGCCACCCCATCAGCCGCATGGGGGCCCGTGCCCCTCGTGTGCAGGGGGGAGCGCTGCTGTCCGCCTGATTGTGGGACCCCCCAGCCAGGTGTTGAACTGGTCACGGCGTCTAATAGACGCCACGCCAGTTCATTCCCAGCAGCCTGCAGTCTCCCAGGAGGCAGAGCAGGGCTACTGAAAGATGGCGTCCGAAGCCCTGCACTGGAGACTATTTGTGTCTCCAGTACAGGGCTTTGGGTGCCATCTTCCCATAGCCCTGCTCTCTGCCTGTCAGTGCGGGAGATTTGCTACAGGAGGATCGTCAGGGGAGCTGTGTACCAGAGGCCGGGAGAGGTGATTTCTGTCAGGTGAGTGAATTGTTTTTTTCACAGATGCATTATTTTCTGGTGACTGCTGCCCACATTAAAATTATTATCTGGTGACTGCTGCCCACATTAAGATTATTACCTGGTGACTGCTGACCACTTTACGAATATTATCTGGTGAATGCTGCCCACTTTACGATTATTATCTGGTGACTGCTGCCCACTTTACGATTATTATCTGGTGACTACTGCCCACTTTACGATTATTATCTGGTGACTGCTACCCACTTTACGATTATTATCTGGTGACTGCTGCCCACTTTACGATTAATTTCTGGTGAAATGCTGCCCACTTTACGGTTCATTTCTGGTGAAACATTTCTGCATTACGATTATTTTATGGTGAAATGCTGCACCCTTACAATTATTTTATAGTGAAACACTGCCCCATTACGATTACTTGGCACTATGAGGGGGGGGAAGACCCATCCAAATTTTCGCAGGGGGAGCCCAGTGATTTCTAGTTACGCCCCTGATCTTTATCCAGACATTTTAAATTGTAAGGCCTAGTTCACAAGGATGTGTTTAAGTAATTAATTCCTTCTGGATTTAAATAAAGTTGAATTTTTGGCCAAAAATAGAATCTATTGTGCTGCTGAGTGTGGAGAAAAACTTTTCTTATGTGCAGCACCAGGTGAAGCCCCCAATCTAGGTGCAGGCTTTGTGTTATGTCCCTTGTTTTTCTGTAGTGCCACCTGTAGTTAACTCCAGAAACTACAGGTTTACCAACAATATGCAAGACCAGGTAAAGTTGCCTATACACACACAAAAATGCATATATACATACTGTATAAATTACCTCAATCTCTACATCTGTTTATCATTCTTCTACAAATCTTCCATAATTAAAGTAAAACAGTCCTCATCTTAATTTGGCCTTCTTAATAAGAGTCGGACGCCAATAAAATTAGCTCTTTTTTATTTACGTTTCCTCTTCAGCATTATCAGTAGTGCTGAATCACCGCATCCGTGCTGCAAAACGAGTGCTTTATAACCCCAAAGCGCGGGGCAAAAATCCATGACTTTCCAGGTCATGGATTTTGCTGCCCGGGGGAGGCAGAGCTTAGCGCTGTAGCTCTGCACCCAGTCCAGTCAATCTGCGCTGATCGCCGCCTCTCCCTGCCCCTATCAGTCTTCTTTCACTGAGAGGGGCGGGAAGAGGTGGGGATCAGCGCAGATTGACTGGACTGGAGGCAGAGCTACAGAGCAAAGCTCTGCCTCCTCCAGGTAGTAACGGAGGATGTTTGTGCCGGGAATTTCAGGGGGCTAAATCCCTCATTTTTGCAGCGCGGATGAGGTGATTCAGCACTGCTGATATTGCTGAAGAGGAAAGGTAAATAAAAAGAGCTACTTTTATTAGCTTCAGACTCTCTTTAACCTTTTCGGGACCGGCCACCTACCCCCCCTTAAGGACCAGGCATTTTGCGCGGGAAGGGGGTGCGCGCGTTTGGAGGGGTCAGGCGGCCGGATCCCGTGTGTGGCTGGCTAGAGTGGTGTCCCCCATGGTGGCCTGTGCCTCCCCCTTCTGCCCGCAGCCTTCACTTACCTTCCAGGCTCCAGCGATGAGCCGCACGGGACCCTCTTCTCCGGCCGGCATCTCCGTTCTGTCTGAAGATCAGTTCCGGGTCGCGGCTTGATGACGTCATCAAGCCGGGACCCGGCGCTGACGTCAGACGGAGCGGAGATGCCGGCCAGAGCGGAGGGGGGTGCCGATCGTCGCTGGAACGGCAGGGAGGTGAGTGGATCCTCTTCTTTTCCCCCCTGCCCCCGCAGCTGTCAAACTGATCACTACGATCCGACGGCGATCGTAGTGATCACGTGATCAGCAGCCATACGCGATGGCTGCTGATCACTCGGGGGAGATGTCGGCTGTCATATGACAGCTTAATCTCCCCCTCCGGGTGCGCACGATCGCGTCGGGAGCGGAAATTGCGGGCCGGCGTAGATCCTACGCCGCATCAGGCTAGAACAGCCACAAGTGCGGCGTAGGATCTCATTAACATGGTCCCGAAAAGGTTAAATTTAATTGCCTACCAAGCTATAAGGTACAACCGGATTTGTTCTGACAGGATGGACAGAGACAAGCACCTGGATCGCCTTAAGAACACTTTCATTAAACAAGGTTACAGTCCTCCAATGGCTGAGGCCCAAATCAGGAAAGCCAGCATCATCCCCAGGACTGAACTCCTGAAATATAAGCAAAACCAGAAAGAGGACCGTGTCCCTTTGGTTGTCACCTACAACCCACACCTGGAAATCTTAAGGAGGATTGTGAAGGAACTTCATCCCATTTTACACAAGGATCACAGACTGAGAAAGATATTCCCTAAACCTCCCCTCTTGTCATATCGGCAACCACACAATCTAAAACAGATGATTGTCAGGAGTTCTTTGAATAGGCCTCAACAAAACAGAACATCACCCTGCCGACAAAAAAGATGTGGGACCTGCAGACACATTTACTCCACTGACAGGTTATCGATATCAGGTTCACAACAGGAGTACAGAGTGCAAGGTACATTTTCCTGTGGTTCCACCAATCTGGTATATCTGATCATGTTTGCTAAATGCCCCAATGTTATGTACGTGGGAGAAACTGGACAAACTCTGCGCAAACGTATGAATGGACACAGGCACACTATTAATGATACCGAATCTGAACTCCCAGTTGCTACACACTTTCGGTCCAACGGACACAGCATGTATGATCTTCGTGTCACTGCCCTGAAGGATGGCTTCAAACGTCAAATGATCGATTAATAGCAGAAACAAAATTTATACATTGGTTCAAAGCTGTGGACAAGGGCTTGAATAAGGACAAAAACTTTTTATATTGGTATGAGGCTGACGATATTTAAACTCTTTCTCAGCCTATATAGCTGAACTTGTGAACTCAGAATTTACGATACATCTGTGGCAGTCCAACTCCCAGGTCTGTGAGCATGGAGTAAACAAGGATCCTTATCTCAGCTAACAACTTCTCACCCCATTTGGATGTTCTGTTTCACTTAAGGCATCTTAATGACATGTATTTATGCTTGAAAAAAAATCTGTTTTCCCTTTTGATGTTGCATGTATATAGCTGTCTGTACCACCGCCTGCAAACTAACAGGATGTACGCCCGACGAAGGCTGCAAGGCCGAAAGCTCGTTTATTCTTATTCATTTTTAGTTAGCCAATAAATGGTGTCATCCTGATTTAAAAATTCTTGCGTCTAAATTTTAACCTGCAACCTTAATTCACAAATCACTTTACCCATAAACTATTCTGTCCAGTTTGATCTGGATTTTTATATGAACAAGTCAGAGGAAAGCCCCTCTGGATTCCTCTCTGAGTCTGTTTATGTCCTGTCAAGATCAGATTTGTACTTTTTCTGTCCCTAGGTCAACTGTCTTGTAGTATCTGTTCCATGTACAGTTCTCACTCTCCCATTCCATGTGCAGCTTTCTTCCACGTGTAACATCCTTGTACAGTCTGAATAGTCAAACATCGGGAACGAATGGCATTCGCAAATTTTACCGCAAAGATTTGCAACACAATCCTTTGTAGCAAGTCCCACTGACTTTAAAGAACAGCAGTACTGAAAGGGATATAGAGGCTGCCATATTTTTCATATTCTTTTAAGCATTACCAGTTGTATGGTTATCCTGCTAATCCTCTGCCTCCAATATTTTTAGCCATAGACCCTGAACAAGCATGCAGCAGATCAGATGTTTCTGACATTATTGTCAGATTAGCTGTAAGCTTTTTTTCTGGTGTTATTCAGTCACTACTGCAGCCAAATAGATCAGTAGGGCTGCCAGGCAGCTGGTATTGTTTAACAGGAAATAAATATGGCAGCCTCCATATCCCTTTCACTACAATTGCACTTTAATGGCAGGCAAACTTCTAAAACCCTCAGGGCATCTTTGCAGCCACACTTTAAAAAGGTGCACAAAAGTGTACAAAAACCGGGACAGTAGCATGGCGGAGGGGATCAATGGCAAAATATTCTCCAAAAAACACATCTTTTATGTAAATGCTTTTTTTAACGTTTTTTTAAAGAGTTGTCAATGGCCTTTGGCTTTAGCAGCTAATAACAAAGGCCTCATACATGCTAGAATGAGTGTATAGCTAAGAGGAACAGTGGGAACAAGATACATTTTTTTTTCAAAAAGACCTTGTAGTTTTTGAGAAAATTGATTTTGAATATTTAAAATGTCCATGGATTGAACAAGAGCTCTGGGGGAGAGGGGGAGTCTTGGCCACCCCTCTCTTCCAGAGTCACCCCATACTATGGACCATGTGGGCTTTTATAGCTCAGGCTGCGGACCCACATGCAGTCTGGGCTCCACAATCTGCCTATTCCAGCCTGCATGGATGACAAGGGGGTTAAAGAAGCTTGGGATCAATTTTGAATACTTCAAAGGAAAAATGTTATAACGTAATGAAGAACAGAGGCGCCAACAGGATAAAATCGATTCTTAAAACTTTTAAAATTTCTTAGGAGGCAGTGGTGGACTTACCACCCGCAAGTAGACTAGTGTTGGGCGAACACCTGGATGTTCGGGTTCGGGAAAGTTCGCCGAACATGGCCGCAATGTTCGGCATGTTCGGGCCGAACCCCGAACTCCCCGAACATCCCGCTTTTGGGGGCCCTATGGGGTCGCAGGCATAAGGGGGGAGCATGCCCCGATCGCGGGGGGGGTCGGAAATTCCCCCCACCCCCTCCGCTAGCGCTCCCCCCTCTGCCCGCTTCCCCATTCAAAAGTTAGGAAGTGAAACTGTACCTGTGCGGCCGGTAGTGGGTGACTGGCAGTGGGCGGCACTATGGAGAGACTGAGGAGGAGGAGGAGTCCGGAGAGTGACGCGTTGAGGGAGGCCGGGCAGTGGGCGGATCAGCAGTAGTACCGTACTACTGCTGATCCGCCCACTGCCCGGCCTCCCTCAACGCGTCACTCTCCGGACTCCTCCTCCTCCTCAGTCTCTCCATAGTGCCGCCCACTGCCAGTCACCCACTACCGGCCGCACAGGTACAGTTTCACTTCCTAACTTTTGAATGGGGAAGCGGGCAGAGGGGGGAGCGCTAGCGGAGGGGGTGGGGGGAATTTCCGACCCCCCCCCCGCGATCGGGGCATGCTCCCCCCTTATGCCTGCGACCCCATAGGGGGCCAGTATTCGGGCGAACAGGGCCCTGTTCGTGCCGAACAGGGGCCCTGTTCGGCCAGGCAATGAGCCGTTCGGGCGAACCCGAACAGTTTGGCCGAACACCACCAGGTGTTCGGCCGAACGCGAACATCACCCGAACAGGGTGATGTTCTGCAGAACCCGAACAGTGGCGAACACTGTTCGCCCAACACTAAAGTAGACAGAAAAAATGTGTATTCAAAACAATCAAATTTATTGGTACACTCCAGGGGTTTTTGTAACGCGTTTCGCAGGTATATTCCCGCTTCCTCAGGCAATAAAAAATAGGAGTACACACAGTATAGTCTCAAGGTCACGATAAGCGCCTCTAATTTGATTGTTTTGAATACACCGTTTTTGTGTCTGCTTATGGGGGGTGAGTCCACCACTGCCTCCTAAGCAATTTTAAAAGTTTTGAGAATTGATTTTATCCTGTTGGCGCCTCTGTTCTTCATTACGTTATAATTGATATCCACCCCTGGTGGAGGGGGATACCCCTTCCTTTCTCCTGTCTACAGAGAGCGACTTCTTAATTCTGAGTGAGGACAGGCTAATCTCCTCACCTGCCTGTACAGTGGTTACTTGGAGGTAACCCTGGTTTGTGAGTATATATTATACTCGTTTCATTTACCCGATTGTCAATACTTACTAAACTATATTGGGCTCTCGGTTCTCTGTTTACATTTATCAAAGAAAAAATGGTTTCTCATCTCTCCCACCTGTTCCCACATTTCTGCTTAACATCCATTTTCTGCTTTGCTATTAACCGCTAAAGTTGGAGGCCAGTGACTTCAATGTTAAATGCAAACACAATTTTGTACTGCAAAAACTTGCTGAAAAAATTAATGGTGAATGGTTTTTATTCATCAGGAACTGTTTACCAGTGGACTAATTTGTCCATCCCATGTACAGCAGTCCCTCTCCTTCTTGCACTGCTCCGTTGGGCAGCAGCTACTTTCTTCAATGAGTTGCTCCCCATTTCCACCCCCCCCCCCTTTCTATGTGTAGCTTCCTCTTCTATATGCAGCACCCCTCTTTCATGTCCAGCCAACCTCTTGGGCAGCTGCTACCCCAGGCAAAGGCCTCTGCGGTCTTTATATAAATCTGTTCCTTGTGAGCTTAAGACCTCATTAAAGTGCATTAACATAAATTCCTTAAATTCATTTTAACAACAAATGATGGAGAGGTGGGAGAGGCAAGAAAACTGAGGACCCTTCCCGATGGAAGCTTTGTTAAGCCCTGCTTAAGTCACATAAAGGTGATATGTGGCCACAGAACAATGTTGACATTTGGATCGTATTGCTTGAGGGAAGGGAGACGAAGAAACTTTAGGAAAATGTGCATATTCTCTTTAATGCCACATTTGCCAGCATTTAGTAATTTTTTTTTTATATCATTATGCACGGCTTTAGTAGTTTGCTGCTAGCATTCGCCACATTAACTGGTTGAAGTGTTTACAAGCAAGCAGTTCAAGGATACAGCAAAGCTGACAACCTGAATCAAAGGAAAAAATACTGTATATTATTGAGAAAAATACAATTGGAACTGCTCTGAAGCATCATTTGTTGTATGTCATCTAGAGGAGAGAAAGCAGAAGTCAGAAAGGGACAATACTATACATACAGTAACATTATACGGAAGGCCATATTGCCTGTGCCATGAAATTGTTCTGACTTTCCATCTGGGAGGTCAATGTTTGTGAAAATCGATCTGCTTGTCTAGTCACACAGGGATGCATGGAGGAGAGGAGGGGACCTTGTATTCTGAATAAAGCATCTTGCAGCACTTCATGCATGTCTGAGTAGTGGAACTAGAATAATTAGCACATTGGAAATGTCAGGCGACATTTCATAAAGATGCTGAACTCACCACCACCTTCTACACCTTCAAAATTTTAATAAGTCTCTTTAGATGGTACAGCTGTAAACACCTGAAAAATGATCCCTCCCCAACTTAAATGAGTGGCAAGAGCAGTAACCAAACATGAATGCCCCTGTACAGGCAAAACTCTTTTCAGCTCATAGATATCTCCAACTAGTGGTATAAAACACCAAAGGAATCTTAACTATGAGCTTAAAGAGAATCTGTACTGTGTGTCAACTCCTGAAATGTACTTTCTCATTCAGTTCTGAATATATCTATCTCACCCTTTATTAAAGAGAATCTGTACTCTAAAATTCCTACAATAAAAAGCATACCATTCTATTCATTATGTTCTTCTAGGCCTCTCTTTGCTGTTTCTGCCACTCCCTGCTGAGATCCTGGCTTGTAATTGCCAGTTTTAGGCAGTGTTTACAAACAAAAGACATGGCTGCTAACTGATTTGTGATAGGCTCAGAGAAGCTCAGTCTGTGACTCATACTGAGCCTGCAGGGGGCGTGGAGAGGGTGTGCATAACTTCTATCCTATCCCAGCAGAGCAGCACATTCCTGCCTGGGCCGACAAAGGAAAGAAGATTAGATTAGATAACAGAGATAATACAGCCACTGTGCAACTAGGGAAGGCTGCAGTAAGACAGACCACATTAGCACAGGTATAGGAACTTATAGAATAGAAGAAATAAGGCTGAAAATTTTGTTACAGAGTCTCTTTAAATTCATCAAATTGCGTGTTATCAATGGTGGTCATGTGACACCTCATTGTTCCCCTGTGTGATCCAGGAGGGAGGGTGTAATTCTACAGGATCTCTGCTTTCAGCAAATATGTGGTTGAGAGGAAAGGATGTAGGGTTCTTTAATGAACGTTCACATTGTATATTTTTTATGTATGCAAATATTGGTAGAACTGGCTGTGTGTGTGTGTGTGTTTCTCACCCTTCCAGGAACAATATCCTTTGAGTTAGGACCATACCACTACTCCCTAGTTATGAGAACTAGACTCCTTAAAGGAGCTCTGAGCACTTCTCATGGGCATGCCTTTAAGACTCCCGACCAATACTGCAAAGTACTTAAAGATGCACACCTTTCTGTAGCTTGTGCTCTCCTCTTTCATTTGTTGCCTGAATTGCCATTCTACACCAAATAGTTTTTGTTCGATTTCAATTTAAAAATCGCGGCTGCCATCTTGGCTATGTTATAACTTCCGGAATACCCCTGCCTTCTCTGTTAGAGAAGTGCATCACTGAATGACGCAGGAAGAGGAAGTGACATGCATGGCCATTGCAAGAGGCTCCTCCAGAGGGGCATAGCACAACTTTGTTGGAAGTCGCCTGTCTTAAAGGCATGCCCATGAGAGGTGCTCAGAGTCCCTTTAATGAATAGGTGCTGGAAGGAAGAACTGAGATTTAAACCCTGGTCTCCTGTATCAGAGGCAGAGCTCATAATCATTACACTACCAGCCACACTAACGATAGGTGGGGCATGTTCATTCATTCACCAGATAAGCTTTCTTTGGGTGGTGCATCTTGCTAAGATTTATTTTAGTCTAAATGCATTTTGCCGGGAATAATAAGCAAAAACATTGAAAAAAATCGTTATTTCTCAGTTTCCATCCAGTTTAGTTTTAAAATAATACATGCTACTGTGGATAAAAGCCACACATTTTATTTGCTCATTTGTACCGGTTATTACAAGGTTTAAATTACATCCGTAGTACAATGAATTGCAACAATATTTTATTTGGAAATAAAGGTATATTTTTTTCAGTTCTGCTTCTGTCACTAAATATAAGCCCTTACTTGCAAAAATAATAGTAATATACCCCCGTGACATAAATATTCAAACAGTTCAGTCCTTAAGTAACTATTTATGTATTTTTTTTAATTGTCACTTTTTTACATGCAAATGTTTTATTTGGGTAACTATGGGAGAGTTAGGGGAGGTAAGGGGTTAATTGTAATGGTATATATGTGTATTTTTATAAAAAAAAAATATTTAGGTGTAATTTTATTATTTGGCCACAAGATGTCCCAACACTTTCTCTTCTTGTGCGTACTTTTAGTACGCGAACAGGAAGTAACACGTGTATGTGTTACATTTGTTTGATCAATGATCACGGCATCTCATTGATGCCGGTGGTCATTGAGCACAGGTTCTTAAATTGGTGAATGGGAACTGGTCTGTGTACTAACAGGCAGCGACGTGAACGCACGCAGGAGCCCACGTAGCGGAGATCGTGGCGAGATACGTATATCAACGCTCGTGTAGCTAAGACGAAATCTCCGGGGGTGTAGATATACTGTACAGAATACATTAAGTGGTTACACTAAGCCCATGTCAAATTTGTCCACTAAGGTTCATTTCCAGGCTGCAGACATTTGCATACCATTAGCATCAACTTAAAGATGATTAATACTTCACTAACAATACCTTTCTGATGCACAAGGAATTACAGAAGCAGACCTGTCATATCTCTCCTTGGCATCATATTCTAAAATTAGCACTGAGAAGATGGTGGTAGTGATGTATATAAAACCCCCTTACGCTTAGTGGACACTTTGAATTCTGCAAAAGTTCACTATAAGCACTGCAGGTAATGGAAATGCTCAAATACTGAAGTACATAAGATGGGAAAAGTTATAGAGTATGAAAAGCTAAAATGTATGGTTAGACAGCAATTTACTGCACCTAAAGCTTCAAAATTACATTTTAAAACCATAATTTAATTTCCTAAGAAAGTTCTTTGCTTAGCTTCGGCATTCAGCACCATATTTAATAATGTCCTCAGAGTCCCTATTATGAGTAGTGTCACTCAGAATGTACAGGAGAGCCAAAGATGATACAGCTCCTAGCCGAGCACATATAGTTCCTAATTTGTTCTCTAGACACATGGAACCAGGGAGAATATAATGTGCCTGTCCTCAGCTTTTCATTAGCCACTGCAGGTGGTTGTTAATTAAAGGCTGACAATGGCCAGTGAGGAGCTGAGGCAGGCAAGGTACATACAGACATACAGACTAGCTGGAAAAGGCTCAGTAGCTGCTTCTGCACACTGTTACACTGCCCATCTACAGAGGAGAGATACCATTTTTAACACACATTCTGAAATAAGTTATTATGTTCAAAAAGTAAGTGCCCAGGTCCTACAAACATCACACTCCATCCAGCGACATTCAAGATTACATCTTCAGCACCACCACAGCATGTGATTGATCTAAAAAAGTGACCTAGTCCATCAATAAAAATTATAACGTAATTGGTTACAAAATAAATATTATTTATCTGCCCTTTCATGCAGAGCGAATTAACAGGAAATTCCTAAAATGTTGCTAATATTAGCGCTGCACCAATATTTTTGCAAAACTGAAAGTGTACCTGAGATGGACGAAATATAAAAAAATATATATAAATACCTGGGGCTTCCTCCAGCCCAATCGCTCCCTCAACGTCCTCCTCTGCCGCCTGGATCCTCCGGAATTTGCCTTGGAAAGTCCTCCAGTCAGGGCCAGTCAGTGCAGGCGCAACCGACTGTGCTTGCTCCTCCGTTGCTGGTGCGTTTTGCGGTGGGAGCACGCATGCGGCTGCGTCTGAAGGACTTTCCGGGGTGAATTGCGGACAATCCAGGCGGCGCTGGAGGATGGTGAGGAACCGATCAGCCTGGAGGGGGCTGGAGGAAGCCCCAGGTATGTATATATTGTTTATATTTTATCCCTCTCAAGTCCCAAACTCCTTCTTTTTCTACCTTTTGTTTTTCAGTGTAGACAGCGCAGGTGTTTCCCTTTTCTGCATGACAAATCATCTGCACAAAGCAGGACTTGTTATTTTTCATACCAAAAGTACTTTGCGGGTTACCAGACATTCAAAAAATCGTATAGGGAGCTCACCAGCACACATCGCTGTGCACCATCATAATGTGGGCATCTGAGGAAGGGCATTACCTCAAATGTTGTGTCCCTATTCTCCCTGTGGTTGCACTGCTATGATTTAATTGTTCTATATTTTATAGAAAGAAGATTGTGTACTACAAAAGTCGAGCCCATGTCACGTATGTCTTTACTGTTTGTTATTTTTCACACCTGCACTAAATCCGCACCGGGCAGCAGCATGAGCCCTCTAATGTTGACATACTGTGCTAAGTTCATGGTGGAAGCTACCAGGGTATTGTAGGCTCAGAATAAAAGTAAGCAAACAAAAATAACAATTGGCATTTTCCTATCAATTGGTAAACGTAAACTTAAAGAGGTACTGTAGCAACGTATAGTAGAATGCAGTAAGTTATTCAGGATACATATTTTTACAGTCATTTTCCTGGTTTCAGCATCAGAAATAAGAAATTTATAAATATTGTAAAAAAACAGTTTTATTCATTACATTATAATCACTACGGTTCTTTAACCAGCTCAAGAAGATCGCATATGGCAGATTCTACACCACACCTGCGGCTCTCCTACCCTGATGCAGCATAGAATCCACATTGCCAGTTCCTGCAGTTCCAAGCCAATAGTTTGCTCACACGGCTGCTGATTTGGCTGTCACATGACAACTGAGCTTCTTCCAGCTTCATTGGCTCCTTACCAGGTGATCCCTGTGAGCCAATCACAGTGATCACAAACATAAGAATGAAAAAAAGGCTCTGGTCCTTAAAGAGAAACTCCGACCAAGAATTGAACTTTATCCCAATCAGTAGCTGATACCCACTTTTACATGAAAAATATAATGATTTTCACAAACAGACCATCAGGGGGCGCTGTATGACTGATTTTGTGCTGAAACCCCTCCCACAAGAGGCTCTGGTACCTTATGGTACTCTGGGCAAACTGCCACAATGTAACAATGACACACACAGGAAATGGCTGTTTATAGCTGTCTGTTAAAGCCAGAACAGCTACATAATCTGCCCACAGTAACAATGTCACCATGTAATACATGTCAGAATGTGAATCTGGGAGAGGAAAGATTTTACAATGAGCAAACTCTGACTTAATCATGTATACATAATTATTGTAAAAATTAAGCACCTTTTTATATTAAATTATTTTCACTGGAGTTCCTCTTTAAAGAGGAACTTTCTTACCCACCCTGTTTTAGAAGAACAGGCAAATGTTTGTGATTTCATGGGAGCAGCCATTTTTTTGATTGAAAGGAGGTGACAGGGAGCATGAGATACAGTTCTAACGGTCCTGTGTCCTGATCACCCCTCCCAGTTCTGCGCACGCTAGGCTTCAAATCTCAAATTCAAAATAAAAGAAACAAATTTGGGCCAAAACAGCAGAAAAAGAAGAAGAAGAACATCAGAAATCCCATCATGCTTTGCACAGCATCAGGGTAAAACTGCCAAAGCAGATTTCTTTGATGGGACGGAGCTTAGCTTCTGTGCACCTAAAAATGAGGCTTGGGAAAGAAAAACAAAGTTCTGATGCTGTGAAACTGTTAAAGAAACACCAAGCGTTTCCAGTGCTGCTGAGTAGGTTTTTAATCTGGAGGTTCACTTTAAGAGGCCAGAGCTGTGCAGGCCTAAATGAGTTAAAGAAATGATTATTTCTAAATAAAAGCAGAGTGTAATGTCTGCTTTACTTTCAGAGTAGAGCATGCAGAAGATTAAATTAAATGCAGCTTCAGCCTTCACCATTAACATCAATGGAGAGGATGTTGTACCTGTTTAGAGCTGTGCGTTAACAGAAACAATGCCACAAGTGCTGATTGTAGTTTACATCTTTTTTTTTTATTGAAATTAATGTTGTTACATTATTCACAATGTAACATAATGAGGGAAGTAAAATAATAGACATGGGAAGTTTTACTCACTGCTAAAAATTGCATGCATGTCTAATTTTATAAATGTTACTAGTGTGTACAGAATGGAAAATAATGGTGATAGCTTAAAGGGAAAAAAATAAAAAGTGGTTTATGCATAAACTATTAAACATCCTACTAAAATTGTGTAAAAAAGTTTTTTTTAAAAATGAATGGTTTCATCAATACAACATGTAATGTAATAGTGACGGATGACGGCTGGGAGGCTAATCCATTTGTTAGGGGTGGTTTGCTTTTTTACTTTCTTTTCACAAACATAACTCCTAGTTTTCAGTGGTATAAGCCACTTCTAGCAGGAATCGCCCCGTTATAACCTTAATAGCTGAGCTCTGCTGAGCTGCTGAATATGTGTTTACATTGTTGCTAGGCAACCAGACCCCGGGTGCAGAGACTCATTTGTGAAGAGTCATAAGCTGCTGGGAGAATCAGTCCCATCTACACCATATGATTCTTTGTCAGATTCAATTCAATTCGATTCGATTCATTGATTTGATTCAATCTGACATGTCCGATTCATGATTTGATTCAATTTTAATTGAATTGAATCGAATCATGAATTGGACATGTCAGATTAAATCAAATCAAATTGAATCGAATCTGACAAAGAATCATATGGTGTAGATGGGACTGAGTCTCCCAGCAGCTTATGACTCTTCACAAACCAGTCTCTGCACAGCCTCTGGTTGCCTAGCAACAATGTAAACACATATTCAGCAGCTCAGCAGAGCTCAGCCATTAGGGCTATAACGGTGATTCCTGCTAGAAGTGGGTTATACCACTGAAAACTACTTAGGCAAGAGTTATGTTTGTGAAAAGAAAGTAAAAAAAAAAAAAACACCCCTAACAAATGGATTAGCCTCCCAGTCCTTCATACGTCATGGTTTACATTACATGTTGTATTGATGAAACCATTCATTTTTAAAAAAAAAAACTTTTTACACTATTTTAGAAGGATGTTTAATAGTTCATGCATAAACCACTTTTTTTTTTTTTTTTACTCATTCGCGGAAGAACCCCTTTAAAGAGGTGCTGTAAAGACATATAGTAGAATGTAGTAATATATTCAGGATAGCCACTTTTATATTAATTCTCCTGGTTTCAGCATACAAAACGCTTCTTATTTCTATACAGTATATAGCTGAATCCACACACATTTTGGTGCCTCCATCATTTATGTAACTATTTGACTCTCTGTTTAGCTCTCCGTTTGGCAAATTGGCTTTCAAATCTCAAACATGAGCACAGCCCGATGTGGAACCTCACAATGCAGAAAAGGCTGTGTATTTAGATAGCCGGTATTGATCTGCACCTGCACAGTTAATCTTTTTAGTGTAGTATCCGGTTTGCCTAACAAGAGATTTATAGATATTTCACAGAGCTGCTTTACACTGACAGTTAAAGGAGCAAATTGTCCATGGGCCAAAAATTTATTTTTCTTAGTCTTAGAGATTTAACAGTCTGCTTGAAAATGTTAGTAACCAGAGTGTCAAGAACACTAGAAAACCACTACTTAATAATTTATGGAGTTGGATACTATTAAGTACTAAATAATGTAACCTCAATTTAGCGGCATGGCAGGAGATCCAGAGACAGACTAAAGGCCCACACCTACGATGCAATTTTTTGAACATTTTTCACGACACATGCCACCCACGGTGACCGTTCATTTTTTTAACGACCGCCATGTTGGATTAAATCTCAGAGGACCGTTAAGATCCTCATTAACTTTTGCTGCGATTGTGTAAACGATTGATTACGCGATCATTTACAGTATTTACTATGGTGCCAATGACGCTTGCATATTCGGCCAGATAGATCTGGGAACGATTGTTCGCCGGTGGAGAGCCTCGATCCATCTTGCCGTGATCTGCCTGTGGGTACTTAGCTTAAGAATGTTAGTGCGTGAGTAAGAGAACATTTCAAGCTAATCTGCTTTAGGAAAGCAGGATGGGACCAAGCCAGGGATTATAGCAGGAAGGTTTTCCAACATAGAAAGAAAACATTTGAACATACATAAGAGAATGTGAAGTAAACCAACACGGAATCATTGGTGTTCTTATGACACCACAAATCTTACAAAAGCACACACATTCCTGATTCAATCTTAATCTGAACTAGGTCCAACCTGGTGCTGCGTATATTCAGGAGGTCTTCATTAAACCTTTGCCTCAACTGCCGTCTCATTGACCCAAGAGGGTGGCTGTTATTGTCCATATAATTGATTGTCCAGTGTGCTGAATAAAATGTTTTTTTTGTGTGTCAATATAGCCCTGTGTCCTCACTGGAGGTAAGCCACCCCATAAGGTGGTACAAAATATGTATTTAACTATCTTTAATTGATCCATTTGTGAATCAATTCTATTTGTAATAATTGAATTAGGTATATTTTCTATCCCATTTTTGAACCCAATCGCTGATTTCTGATTGTATCCTTCCATTATTGGAAGGTTGGTTGACAACTAACATTGCACCATTAACCTTTACACTTTTTATTTTAGGTCAGTCATATCGTATTTTATTATGTTATTCTTTTGGACACCTCTCTTTGTAATATTCTGTAAGGTATTTCACCTTGGATATGAGGTTTGGGTTTTAAAGTCCATGAATAGTGACCTGTTGTAGCATTCTGTTGTGAGTGAGTTACAAGTGTACATAATGCAATTTTGGAAGTCACTGGAATTTGCTCTATTTCCTTCTATTATTTACAGTTCTACTGCCTACACTGCAAAAGCGACATTAAAACATTGGCAAAAACAATGAAAACACAGCTGCCACTTAGGTTGATCTGTAGGCTTGTGATTTATTTTTGTAAACACAAATTACAATAATACAGTACTGTCATAGTTGAAAATATTGAATGGTAGGTAATGCACAATGAAGGAACAAACCATTTGCACAGAGCTTTCTTTCATCGGGCTATCCCTGTATACTTTGTGATTGATTATGTGGGTCGGGGTCTCCACATGTGCATAAATCCACACATAAATCTATTTGAACCACCATGTCAATAGAAACGTAATTATGAAATGTAAGCCTAGGTGGGTAGGTAGGTTGCACTGCACAGAACCTATAATGATGGTATTTTGAAAACTTTATAGTTAAAACAGAAGGCAATGCAAAGTGTTAATACATTTTTGAAAAACATGGAGAAGGGTTCCATTTAATGATTGTCATTTTTGGTCTATTTAGAGAAATCCCAATTAGTGACTTTAGAAACAAGTTACAAAAGGCTTTCCGCTCCCTGTTGTGCCCGTGGGGCAGGAAGTGAAGACAATTCTCCTTAGTGGGGACTTACTGAAGATAAATCAGATGATGGAATTAAAGTCCAAAGCCACTGTGATATCTCTAGTCAATGTGGCTGCAAAACAAAATCCTGCAACCTAATATGAAGCTGAAACATAGATAAAGGGGCCTTTATTATTTGCTATATGAGGTTCTACTGCAGAGGTAGTTTTGGTTTGCTTCTTTATTGTCTTGTTTGCAGCCCTATCCCAGTTTATTTGCACAGCAAGAAGCAAGTTTTCTCAAAAGTGGTAATGACGTGTCTAGATTGGGTTACACTGGGATGAAGTTTGGCTGAAATGGGGCTAGAATATGGTCCCTGTTTTAGACCATATATCATTACCAATTGTTCTGTATTGTAAGCAAGATCTTCAGTTTATTAGCAATTGTCCGTTAGGCTCTCCCTGAGTAGAACTTCAGAGCTATTTGTTCATCTGGGTGGCTGAGGATATCTACCTCGGTGAAGACCTCTTGGCTGGTTGATGCTTCGGCCAGTATCCTGTAAGAACTAGAGAAGAAAGGGATAAACTGTCCAAGTGAGCCATAATGATAGTCTAAAGGAAAGGTGAAAGAATGTGTTTTTACTCTTTGAGTCATTTTTTTTATATTACAGAAGCAGCCACTGATATCAGGTCACAACATAGACTGCAAGTAGAAGTTCAGCAACAAATCAACGGGCCTATTTTCAGACCTAGACTGGACATTGCTAGAGATAGTCAATTAATCTTGTTTCGTGTCTGGGAACCATGTAAACTGTGTAAATGCAACACTGCTAGTCAGAACAACTTACCCCAATCACTTCCAGCTCAGGTATGCAAGAGTCTGAATAGATATCTCCTTCCCACTGATCTCATCATAAGACATTACTGGCATGGTATTATCTAGCAAATCCCTACGCGTGATGCGGACATAGAATATAAGAACTAACATATACCACAATGCAGCTCCAGCTGTCAAATTATCTGCCCACCCCCATCCTTCCCCCAGTACTAGATCCTACACTAGTGTAATACCAAGCTTCAACACAAACTTTAATTTCTAAATGCCTAATTTTAAGTTTAACCCCTTGCTAACAATTTTTCTCTGACTTACCTGTAGAGCTGACACCTAGTCTTAACCTTTTCCCTGACATAGTGATACCATTAACCTCAAGTATCTGTGATCTCTGATGCTGCTAATCTTGTTCAGTTAATCAATGAAAATACTTCAGCTTCTTTATTTATCTAACCCTACCGTAAAAACGTATACTACCTATGCCTCATTATCTTATTCTAGCTCTGTTCTGCTTCTACTATGCCACCATTTAGTAGTCAATACTATGCTCTTCCACCATTGTATGGTACACAGGCGCCTCTGCAAGTGATAGGTGCCAACTACAAAAGGTCATAAATGCAGCAGAAATGATCATCAGTACCCCCCTCCCACCATTTAACCTTTTCTACTCCTCCAGACTCATTTCAGGGTCATCAGGATAGCAAAAGACCTCTCTCATCCCAGCAACCGTCAGCTTAATCTTTTCCCTTCAGGCCACCATTAGAGGTCCGGTACAAGTCCTTGCCCACAAAGACCACCAGACACAGAAACTCCTTCTTCCCTTAAGCCATTCTGCTCCCCAACCTAGCCCCTTCCATCACCCCCTTCCCCGTTGATCTTGTGTCTCCACCCGCATAGGTGCCCGTCTACACCACACCACTGTATACTTTTGTCTTTGCCTTTTGTACTAATTCTGAGCTTGTCTGTGCCAAAATAATTCCATGTACAAACCCTCTGTACTTTTAGGCCTGGTTCACACTGCTCTGTTTACCGCAACGGAGAGCAGCAGGTCAACAGACATGCTGATGTATCTTATGTTCAGTATATGATCCATTCATAAATGTTCATTGTAAAATGTTCCACTGCCTCTGTCGTGTAAGCAGAATGCACTGTTGTGCGGTACATGGTAATCCCAGGACATATACTATGCTATAATCGAAAATACAAGAGTCTAGTACCGTCAAGGTTTACGCTTAAGTTCCGTTTTATAAGTCACATGGGTGCACTCACAAAAATAAATACATGCCTGGTGAGGCTGGTGGAGGGAGGTGGGATGCAGAGGGAAGGAGGGGGCACACACTACAGCTGCTTGTGTGGCAAAACGCTTTCTCACGTGTCAACGTCCGGACTGAACACATGACAGTTAACTTACCTTGGTTTGGTTTTTGTGGGAAATCCATTACCCTACCAGTATGCTTTGGGGATAGGGAAGGAGATAATATAAAGATTTAACAAATGACACTCATAGTTAAAAGAAAAATTAAAAGTCAATATTAACTGGAAATAAAACTGATAGCACTAGTGACAGAAACAGGGACAGAACAGGTGAAAAATAAGCTAAATTAATCTTCTATAAGTCCTTTTCTTCACTTCAGATTTTTAAAACCTTTTATGATTTAAAAAAACTTCATAATCAATTTTTCATTTTGGCTTTTATAATTATCATATATAAACAAACCTGAATAAGTATGTATTAGTTGCATAAGGCAATACTTCAAAAACATTTATACAAAATGATGGCGTACAGCTAACAGGTACATAGATACAATAATAAACTTTGCGCCATCCCTTTGTAAAAAATGAAAAAACAAACACAGAATTATCAGTGAAATAGTTTGAAAATGACAAATGTACCATAATTGGCACACATCATTCAATATTTTGTCTAACAAAAATCAGACTTTGATTCAATAAAGTATGTCAAATACTAAAGCCCCATTTGCACTGTAGTGATTATGGCTGGAATCAGATTGTGAGCTCCTCTAAGGGATGGTTAGTGACATGACTGTACTCAAAAGCACTGCAAAGGATGTCAGGAATAATGAAAAAGTGCTGGCACCTGTATATCTGCAACCGCACTAAGCATTATCCCAAAACACCATCTTGGACATGCTGTTCCTCCCGCAGTGTATTCTGCATGTAGATGCCCTGTAGCTATTGTGAACTTTTGAGTATAGCACAATTTCTTTGTCAATCATTCTTATAAATCTTCCTGTATTACTAATGGGAATGAACTTCCAATTTCAATGGAACTCCGTACAGAAATCAGCTTTCTGCGGCGGAAATCGGTGTGTGAAAATCTGAATTCCACAGAAAGAGACACAAAACAAGACACAGAACATTTGTTTTGCGCTTTTCTCCTGGTGGATTCAAAGCGTCAGAGCTGTAGGCACCAGAGCGCGCTCTATAGGCAGTAGTAGTGTTAGGGAGTCTAGCCCAAGGACTCCTTACTGAATAGTAGCTGGCTTACTGAACAGGAAGAGCTGAGATTCTGACCATGGCCTCCTGAGGCAGAGGCAGAGCCCTTAGTGCTTTACACTATCCAGCCACCACACTACACATTACTGAAAGTCTTGGACCAATCAGAGAATTAGTATTGTACTGTGGAAATCATATTACCGTGGGATTGTTAGGCCAATCAGAAGACTTGGAAGTATTAAGCCAATCAGAGAATCCAGTTTAACATGGTTTGCCTATCATAAATGTGGATTATGCATGATAGCATACATCAGCAAAAAATAGTGGATTCTGCAAAAAAATATTATTTTTGTTTTACAATCAACTAACTTTATTTACAAAAATAACAAAATAAAATTCCCAGAATTCGGTATTTTAAGATTTCAGAGGAATTCCCTGAATAAAAACCCTCAGTAGGTGTGCTGCAGTTCTGGGTGTTCCCTGTCTGGCCACCAGCCAAGCAGGAAATGACGCTTGCTTGTGGTCACTGCCTGTTTCGGGATGCGGAAGCGTATTGTAAAAATATGCTTCCTCGCATGTGCGCCGCAACGCCAACTCTTTTAAAAAACCCACATCACCATAGACTAACATGACGTGCATTGCCGCAGGTCGCGTGCACGGTAACATAGTTCTGCGCTAGAGTTAGATTAGGCACTTCCAGCGCAGTGTACCGCAATGTGGGAATTATGAACTTTCCCACAGGGTTACAGTAGGCTGCACTAGCAGAGCGTCAATTTGACGCACCACGCCAATGTGAAAGGGCCCTTAGCGTTATCCTGTGGTAAAAACGGGTAACAACGCAATGAAAACATCCTAGTGTGAAAGGGGCCACAATGCTCTAGCTGTCACTGAGGCTGTAATAGAAATACTTGCAGAGATCTCGCTGGCAGATTCATGCCTGCTCGTCACATTGTTTCTTATTTCTGTATAATAAACAAATGCCTGGAATAGGAATTTACTGCATTTTCATTATCCATACACTTTGCTTTCATAAACAGAAGAAAAGTGGTCCCCTCAGGTATTTCATTGAGACTAAGGAAATCAGTGCTGTTAGTTTTAATGCACAATAGCCTAATTTAATAAAGTGTACTTAGGGAGAATTTGCATAATATCCATTAACAGGTTTACTGAATAGAGAACATCCCTTTATTATAAAGATAAAATTAGAACATTTCCATTCTGATGTGAAAAAAAAATGTCTTCTCCAGGTTTAGATTTCCTGCAGATCTGAAAGAAGCCTATCATCTGATTTATGACTCAATGTCATCTACTCATCATAACTAAAGAGAATGAAAGGAATTGTATTTTCTTAGCATTTCTCTATTGCATATATGCATCGAATACATTTTTAAAAATATATTTTTTACCAGGAACCTACAAATGTATACAAAAATAGTTTTGCAAAAAGAGAAAAAGAAGCGAGACTGGCACTCAAAAGATGTTATGACTAGAATCAGCAGCTGGATCCTGGTTGTAACTGCACCGTGCTCACCATCCAATTACAGTTCAATATCTGTAAACCCTCTTGACGACCAGCTAACGCCGATTGGCGTAAACTGGTCGTCTGTGGGTTACCATGGAAACGGCCGCTCGATCGAGCGGCCTTTCCATGTCAGTTCACGGAGGGTGTCTCCATGAACAGCCAGGGAGCCGCCAATCGCGGCTCGCCGGCAAAATGTAAACACGTGGGGAAGAAATCCCTGCTGTTTACATCATACGGCGCTGCTGCGCAGCAGCGCCGTAGGGCAGATCGGCGATCCCCGGCCTCTGATTGGCCAGGGATCGCCGGCATCTGATAGGCGGAAGCCTATCCTTCAATGCGCAGGACGGAACTCCGTCCTGCGCATTACGGAGAGAGGGAGGGAGGGAGGTAAGGAGGCAGAGGGCGGAAATGGCTGCGGAGGGGGGCTTTGAGGAGCCCCCCCCCCCCCCCGCGCAAAACGCAGAAGGCCGGCGGCGATCGGACATCCCCCTAGTGGGGAAAAAAGGGGGGAAGTCTGATCGCCCTGGCATAATACTGATCTGTGCTGCGGGCTGGAGAGCCCACGCAGCACAGATCAGGCAAATCACCCCTGGTCGGCAAGTGGTTAAGAGGAAGGAAAGTGGATCCGGCACCGGTTGCAATAATCCACAATTACTTTAATCCAGCAGGTACAAGCAATACATTAGAAGTGACAAGAGGTCGGCCTAACAGCCGTTTCACAAGTCTCCCTGCTTCTTCAGAGGCACAAAGAAGCCTCTGAAGAAGCAGGGAGACCTGTGAAATGGCTGTTAGGCTGACCTCTTGTCACTTCTAATGTATTGCTTGTACCTGCTGGATTAAAGTAATTGTGGATTATTGCAACCGGTGCCGGATCCGCTTTCCTTCTCCTTAAAGGTACACAAAAATAGTTTCATTTTTTTCTGTTCCATCACCCGTTTGGACTAAAAGTTGTCCTCATAGAAAAAAAGTGCTGCTTTATTGTTCTATTACTGCTATTAAAGGACCACCATCTCATAAAAGTTGAAAAACTTTAAATACATACCGATAAAATGTTCATCTGTCCTAGGGTAAAATGAACTATAAATTACTTTCCTATGTTGATGTCACTGAGAGTAGGTAGTAAAGGTCTGACAGCTCTGATAGATTTTAGGCTCATCCATCTCCTCATGGGGGATTCTGAGGGCTTTCTTTATTTTTAAAGGCACTTACTGAATAGGCGTTGTTCAGTCCAACTGCCAACATAGTAAGCGAGCAAGTAATGAGAACAGTTGACATACTTTTATAGATTCTTTCCAGGGAATGCTTTTGTAAAGAATAAAGGAAATACGAAGAATCTCCCATGAGGAGGTGGACTAGTCCAACACCTGTGAGATTTTAACTATCTACTGTACATCAACATAGGAGAAAAGTAATTTTAGTGCATTTTACCATTAGAGAAAAGTATGTCTTACACGCGTTTTAAATTTTGCTATTTTCATAATAGTACACAAGCTGGATAATCTTAGGCCAATATGGCTGTCCATCGCAATTGCAGCCAAAAATAGTTTGGCCCGCTGAATTGCTAAACAATGAGTCCAATTTGCACATACTCACTGTTGGCCTTTCACTTGTGCGCCGCCCTGTTGCCTCACTCCCTTTTCATTGACAGTATGTATCGCTTGGCTCTAGCGTGACTCTACAGCACTCATACTATGTAATGTCAACAGCTGACCAGATACCAACCCAACCGCAATCTCAGATCTGCACACAAGCTTCTTTTATCCTCTTCTACAATTACCTCCTCACATTCACGTGTACAAGACTTCTCACGTGCCTCACCCCTCCTCTGGAATGCCCTTCCCTTCCACAACACATACGCCACTCTCCCACCTTTGAAATCTTCAAACGCTCCCTCAAAACCCACCTTTTCCGACAAGCATATTCTCTAGCTTAGGCCATGCATCCTTCAACCTTGTGTCTACATTTACTCCTTACTAAATAACCTAACCACGCACTGCCTGTACATATACTGAATACTTCCCCCACCTCTTGTTTCCACCCCATTCCTTTAGATTGTAAGCTCTCAAGGGCAGGGCTCTCACCCTTTTGTGTCATGGAATGTTATTAATTTAATTGCTTGCACTCTGTTATATATTTATACATCTTAGTGGTCATGTTAATTTTGCTATTGTAATCACCAGTTCTGTATTTTGTACTAATGTTCATATTTGATGTATATCATTGTCTGTATCATTATGTATCCCTTGTTTTTTTTCTTGCATTGTACAGCGCCACGGAATGTGTTGGCGCTTTATAAATAAATAAATAATAATAATTACTGAGTAACCATCATTAACCTCCTTAGTGGTAACCCAAAGTCAGGCTCGGAGGGGGGGAGAAGCCAGGAGCGGTAATCCTGAGTCTGCCTCGAGCTAGCTGCCGGGAGGCATATGCAGAGCCTGCAGCACAGCGGGCATTTCAACTCACCTACCCTGGTGATCCAGACACTAGCAGTTATTCTTCTTCCATACTGTCCTTAGAGGCTCTGGATCCCTTGGGGGAGACCGCCACCTGTCGTCATTATGACAGCCATCAACCTCACTACAGAGGTATAGGGAGGTGAGTAAGTGCAGGGGCTGCCGCAGATCTCACTGCAGTGATTTTTTCCTGCTTTTAGGGTCTAAAGGCATATGAAGAATGCAATAAGACCCTAAAATCTGGAAATAATATTAACGCTAGGGAGGTTGAGAGAGGAAAACAAATTCAGTTTGTGTGTAAAGCTGATAACATGACCCTACTGATCACTTTAAAGGGAATCTGAAGTGAAAATAAACTTATGATATAATGATTTGTATGTGTAGTACTGCTAAGAAATAAAACATTATTAGCACAGATATGAGTCCCCTATTGTTTCCAGTACAGGAAGAGTTAAAAACTTCAGTTGCTATCTATGCAAAAGAGCTTTTGTGAGCTCTGTCTTTCATTGTTTCTTATTTGTTTATGGTTTTTCTGCAGAGAAAAGTTCAAAGGTTCAGTAGCCTGCTCTGTGAAATCATTTGAAATGCTGAGTGTATTGTGGAAACTGCAATTATTAGAGAATGATGCAATGTTATAAAAAAAAGCTGTACACCTGAAAATAAAAATATGACACTATTGTTTTGCTACTAATGTTCTATTAACCACTTAAAGACAAGCAGACATATCATATTCAATGTCCTGCTGGAGCCTCTTAACGGCTCCAGGACGTTTTTAATTTTTATAAGTCAAGCAGCACTGCTGCTGCTGTGCGCGTGCACGCTTCCGCACTCTATCATGTGTGCACGTGCGCTCCTGCGCGCATGCACGTGAAATCAGTAAAAAAAAAAAACACACAACAGAAAAAAATACACCTTTATTTCTAAATAGTATATTGTCACCATACTTTGTACTAGGGACACAATTCAAATCTTGTAATAACCAAGACAAATAGGCAGATAAAATGTGTGGGTTTTATGTACAGTAGCAGTGTTTATATTAAAACTATAGTGGATGGAATTGGAGAAATAGTGTATTTTTTCCTTGTTTTCCTTGTTTTTCCCTTTAACCACTTTACCACCACAGATGCGTATATCTACGCTCCTTTTAACACCCTTTGCCCACCAGAAGCGTAGATATACGCACCTTCCGCCGCTGTCCATGCTCCCGCTCGCTCGTGCGCACGCTCCCGCGTTCCCGTTCGTTGATCTCAGCCCCCCAGCAATGATCCGCTGCTTCTATGAAAAGCAGCACGATCATTGTGAAAAAAAAAGTTCCCCAGCCTCGTTGAACTTCCTGTAAGCGTACTTTCTACGCTTACAGGACGCATTTACAAAAATTACTGTAGCCATCTTGTGGCCAAATAGTAAAACTACATCCAAAACATTTTTCATATACAAATACATACTTTTACACTATACATTAACTCATTACCTCCCACACTCCCCAATTTATTTTTGTTTTGTAATAAAAAGAAAAAAAAATTACAATAAAAAAAAACATAAATAGTTACCTTAGGGACTGAACTCTTTAAATATTTATGTCAAGAGGGTACAACACTGTTACTTTATAAACTATGGGCTTGTAATTAGGGATGGACGCAAAACTAAAAAAAATGCACCTTTATTTCCAAATAAAATATTGGCGCCAAACATCTTGTGATCAAGACATAATTTAAATGGTGTAATAACCGGGACAAATGGGCAAATAAATTTCATGGATTTTAATTACAGTAGCATGCATTATTTAAAAACTATAACGGCCGAAAACTGTAAAATAATGATTTTTTTCCCACATTTTTTCCTATTTTCCCATTAAAACACATTTAATTCTTGGCATAATGTCCCACCTAAAGAAAGCCTAATTGGTGGTAAAAAAAAAACCAAGATATACAGTGGTTTGCAAAAGTATTCGGACCCCTTGAAGTTTTCCACATTTTGTCACATTACTGCCACAAACATGAATCAATTTTATTGGAATTCCACGTGAAAGACCAATACAAAGTGGTGTGCACGTGAGAAGTGGAATGAAAATCATACGTGATTCCAAACATTTAAAAAAACCAAAAAACTGTAAAGTTGGGTGTGCATAATTATTCAGCCCCCCTGAGTCAATGCTTTGTAGAACCACCTTTTCCTGCAATTACAGCTGCCAGTCTTTTAGGGTATGTCTCTACCAGCTTTGCACATCTAGAGACTGAAATCCTTGCCCATTCTTCTTTGCAAAACAGCTCCAGCTCAGTCAGATTAGATGGACAGCATTTGTGAACAGCAGTTTTGCCACAGATTCTTGATTGGATTTAGATCTGGACTTTGACTGGGCCATTTTAACACATGGATATGTTTTGTGTTAAACCATTGTATTGTTGCCCTGGCTTTATGTTTAGGGTTGTTGTCCTGCTGGAAGGTGAACCTCCGCCCCAGTCTCAAGTCTTTTGCAGACTCCAAGAGATTTTCTTCCAAGATTGCCCTGTATTTGGCACCATCCATCTTCCCATCACTTCTGACCAGCTTCCCTGTCCCTGCTGAAGAGAAGCACCCCCACAGCATGGTGCTGCCACCGCCATATTTAACAGTGGGGATGGTGTGTTCAGAGTGATGTGTAGTGTTAGATGTGTCCGCCACACATAGCGTTTTGCATTTTGGCAAAAAGTTCCATTTTGGTCTCATCTGACCAGACCACCTTCTTCCACACGTTTGCTGTGTCCCCCACATTGCTTGCGGCAAACTGCAAACCGGACTTCTTATGCTTTTCTGTTAACAATGGCTTTCTTCTTGCCACTCTTCCTTAAAGGCCAACTTTGTGCAGTGCACGACTAATAGTTGTCCTATGGACAGGTTCCCCCACCTGAGCTGTAGATCTCTGCAGCTCGTCCAGAGTCACCATGGGCTTCCTAACTGCATTTCTGATCAGCGCTCTCCTTGTTCGGCCTGTGAGTTTAGGTGGACGGCCTTGTCTTGGTAGGTTTACAGTTGTGCCATACTCCTTCCATTTCTGAATGATCGCTTGAACAGTGCTCTGTGGGATGTTCAAGGCTTTGGAAATCTTTTTGTAGCCTAAGCCTGCTTTAAATTTCTCAATAACTTTATCCCTGACCTGTCTGGCGTGTTCTTTGGACTTCATGGTGTTGTTGCTCCCAATATTCTCTTAGACAACCTCTGAGGCCATCACAGAGCAGCTGTATTTGTACTGACATTAGATTACACACAGGTGCACACTATTTAGTCATTAGCGCTCATCAGGCAATGTCTATGGGCAACTGACTGCACTTAGACCAAAGGGGGCTGAATAATTACGCACACCCCACTTTGCAGTTATTGATTTGTAAAAAATGTTTGGAATCATGTATGATTTTTGTTCCACTTCTCACGTGTACACCACTTTGTATTGGTCTTTCATGTGGAATTCCAATAAAATTGATTCATGTTTGTGGCAGTAATGTGACAAAATGTGGAAAACATAGGGGGGCCGAATACTTTTGCAAACCACTGTAGTTCATTTAATTGCGATAAGTAATAATAAAGTTATAGACGAATGAATGGAAGGAGCGCTGAAAGGTGAAAATTGCTCTGGTGCTCAAGGGGTAAAACCGCTCAGTGGTGAACTGGTTAAAATTGGTGGTGAAAAAAACAAGACATAGATCATTTCATTGTGATTAGTAGTGATTAAGCTATTGGCAAATGAAAGGGATGAGCACTGAAAGGTGAAAATCGCTCTTGTCCATTAGTGTAAAAACCCCTTTGGGGTGAAGTGGTTAATTATCCGTACTACACAACCAATTCATTATATCATGAGTTTTTTGTTTTTTTTTTGCTTCAGTGTCAATTTAACTAAGTTTTGCTGCAGTAAAAAAAATACACATCTTGTCTATCTTTAATACTGATTGAAATTAAAGTATTGCTGATGACCTTGTTGAAAAATATATTCCAAAGGCTCATGTGCACAATCTTTGCTTCTAAAGGTCACCTGAAGTGAGAGGGATATGGAGGCTGGCATATTTTTCTCCTTTTAAACAATACCAGTTGCCTGGCAGTACCATTGATTTTTGTGACATTGGTACTGTCTAAATCACACACCTGAAACAAGCACAAGTGGCGATTACAGTAAGACTTCAGGTTAGGTACCACCAGTTTCTATGTGAGAGTGTGGAGAGGTTAGGTCATAGCAAAATAACGGTAAATATTACAGATCTTCTACTATATGAATGAAGTAGGAGAATATCGGTACCGATATTCTACTACTAGCTGTTTCCTGTGCCCTTTTCAATGGCTGCCTTTATCAAATGTACGTGTCTAATTCCCCCTTTTTTATAGGCATGTAGACATTTTTACTGCGGCTGATTATTATCACAGCATGCACTACTCGCCCTTTTCTTTAATTATTATTATCGTGCTATGCAAAGCATCAAGGTTTTGTTTTTAGGCGTGTGCATTACCTTTGATATGACATTGAGATGTAAGGCATGAACTGTTTTTGTCTTTGTTTTGTTCAGATTATCGTTTGCTGTTCCTCTGTTTGCCTGTTCCACACATCAAGGAGTCTCCAGGATTTCTACATACCTTTTATAACGATGTGTTAAATGTACTTGTATCACTTTGTTTTGTGCAATTTTTTTTCTGCTGTATCTTTACATTATGTATCTGTAGCCTCAAGGTTCCACGAAAAGTGTGAATCCAGGTAGCTCGGCAAATGAATCAGGCTTTAATTGTACAGTTTTAAGTGATGCATAATCATACCAATTAGTTTCCCTCACTGAACTCTAAGCACGCTTGCTTTGATTGTGAGTTCCTCTGGGGACAGTTAGTGACATACAAGACTATGTACTGTAAAGTGTTGCGGAACGTGTCAGGACAATATAAATACTGAAAAATAATAATAATGGCCATAATTTAGCTCCACACACAACTGTCCTCAACCGTCTTAACTGTTGTCCCAGCCACCCCCCCCCCCCCCCCCCACCCCGTGACCAGCCAATTTTTAGCCCACTGTAGCTTTAAGGGCTTTAAGGGTTCGCTGCAGGCAGGGCTGGATTCAGGCCAAGGCCACGGCCTAGGGCACCACAGAAGCAGGGGCACCAAAGCAGCAGGCTAGCGAGCGACTGCCCGTGGTAATCTGCTGCTAGACGCCTGCGCAGCAGCCACTTTGCTCTCTGTGCACGCTTGCATTGTGGCCAGCGGCTATGGACTTGGGGAAGAGGAAGCTTCTGCACTGGAGACGAGTGGAGAAATGAGTGACATTGATGGCTGCTGCGGTGTGAAGGTGAGCTGGCTACCTATGCTGGAGTGTAAGGGGAAGGAGTCATCTGGCTACATATACTAGAGGTAAGGGGGGAGGAGTCATCTGGCTACCTATACTAGAGGGGAGGGGGAGGGGTCATACCGCTACCTATACTGAAGGTGGGAGGCTGGTGACAGTGGTTACAAATCCGGCCCTGGCTGCAGGGCCATGAAACTCAGCACACAAGTGGTCCCCCCCCCCCTCCCATTTCTGCTTACCAACAGAGATTTCTGTTGGTGGGCTCTGATCCCTGCCGCCCTGTTTGTTTATTTTTATGTATTTATTTGTTGTTGTTTTCAATCAATTTCACTGTGTTTTTTATTTTTTTATAGAAATCCCGCCAGCCAATCACCGCTATCCGATCGCTCCTGTGGGTCCCATAGATCAAAGCGCTGTACAGTGTAAATAGATGGTTTTGCCGTCCAATAGTCTCCTAGCTGCGAACGCTGCTGGGAGACTGATGACGGAGTAGAGTCATTCAAACGGAGACGCGCGCGCATCGGAGCACGCGATCTTCTGCAAAACTCCGCCCCAGGACTTCAGGCCAATTGGCGTTAAACGGTGCTGGGATTGCCGCGGCGTCCACGCCAATTGGCGTGGAGCAGTAGTTTAGTAGTTAAGTATGCTGCTGGCTCCACCCCATCCATTCAAAATTTTGGGTGTCTAGATTTTTGGGGCCTTTTATCCATGCAAAATTAGAACTTAGGTTGGCAACCCCGCCTAAATTCCCCCTAATTTTAACCCCTTCTTGATGCCTCACCCTAATCTTTCCACTACCCTTGGCTCTTCCTGATGCCTAAACCATAATCTCCACCATTGACATAAACTCCTTCCTCATGCCTAACCCTAACCTCCCACAACCCAAGCTTTTTCTTGCCAGCTACCCCTAACTTCCACCCAAAAAATAACCCTTTCTTGATTTTCAACCCTTACCATATAACACTAAAAACTAAACCTAACCTTTTCTACCCTATCCCCTAACACTAACCCTCCTAATCTCCACATCAAATCCAAATGGTTGATACTATGAAGATGGAAGTAAAAGGGGTGGGGAGCCTAGAAGCACCCTCAGGGACAGCCGTACTACCCAAGGGAAAAAACAAACACATGTAAGTGGATAAATACTTGTTCTACGTAATATACATACATACATAACGTATGTATTACTTCAGTGAATTTTATATAGCAAATAAATAAAAAAAAACTGTTCCTGGCACTTTCCATTTTTTCTTCTTCTTGCTGAAGCCAATCCTGATGTAATTTCCTCCCTTACTCTTTTTTTCTCCTCGAAATTGCACTGTCCGATCTAGCTTGCTTTGTAAACACATGTGAGCACAACATTGATCATATTTCAGCAGCTTCTTCCTTCTCAGCCTCATGTCACACTGGACTGCCCTCAACCAATCAGTGAGGAGCAGGAATGTGGGAGGGGAGATGACAAGCTTTATTCTAAATCATGCCAGGTTGACTGAGATAAGATTTATTACAGCAGAAACATTTATGATTAGATTAAAATGCTTGCAATGTAGGGTTAGGTTGCAGGCTGCATAATAAACACAGAGCAGTGGGTAAATGGAATTTGATTTTGTGGCTGACAATCCTCCTTTAATAATAAGATCTGCTCTGCTTCCAGCTTAATGAGTACAAGATGCCTCAGTACCTCTTAATCATTCCTACAAAGATTAAAATGTAAATAATACATACAAAATAAACATGAACACCATGGGAAGATCAATCACTGGAAAGAGTTTCCAATAATATTCCCCACTTGAATCCAGACCAATAGAAGCAGTGTAATCCTAGGGCATGTACAAGCAAAACTTTGTGAAAATGTCCAATCTGCAGCAATGCAACACTATTTTGGAGCCCTGGCATAAGTCTCTTTGATATTTCCACTGGGACTTCCCATTGGTCTACCCATCTGGTTCAGTCTACAGTCCTTGCTGCTCACAGCTGCTATTTCCTAGAGGTAGTTTAAGAGACACTGAAGCGAAAATAAAAATTATGATAGAATTGTATGTGCAGTAGGGATAATTACTAAAACATTAGTAGCAAAGGAAATATTTTCATATTTTTATTTTCAGTAATGCAGGTTTTTTTTTTATAACATTGCATTATTCTGTCATTCTGTAATATTTATAGTTTACACACTCAGCATTCTAAATGACTTCAGAGCAGGCTAGTGAACTTTTGAACTGCCCTCTGCAGAGAAAAACAAAACAGTGACAGACAATTGAGATAATAAGCTTAAGAAGACAGAACTCTCTGCGACATTGAAAGTCATGGAGAGATCAGTGGCTCTTTTGCATAGATAACAACTGGAGTTTCTTCACTCTTCCTGTACTGGAAACAATATTAGACTCATATGTCAGCTGCTAATATTTTATTTCTTTTCTGTACTACACATACAAATCATTATATTATAAGTTTATTTTCATTTCATATTCCCTTTATGTGAACAATTTCCTCCCACTGCCATGCACCTCTCTATCTTTGTTATCTAGGACCGCAGAATTGCCATCTAGTTCTGGCAGTCCAAAATCCCCATACAGTAACACTGGGTAGAGCATGCACTGCATAGCATTAGTGAGTGGAGGCTAGGACTGCCAGAGCTAGATATCCATATCATGGCCCTAGCTCCATAGATACCTGGCAGGGGAAGAAGCCATAAACCTTACTACCTACTGAAACAATGGCAGGGAGTGATAAGCATAGCTGGGTAGTGTGTCTGGACCACTTTAAAAACTGCAGGTTAGATAACCTGTTTGCAAAGCACACAACCCTGCATGTATACCGGTAGAAGCAGAGAAGGCCATATGTGCTTTACTGGTTGTCTATGCTAGAAGCAAGGAAGAAAAGTCTATTACCCCTGTAACTGTCTGGTATCCTGTTCTTTTCAGCTGTATTACAGAGCAAGCTATTGTTCCATTAATCTGGAAAGGTTACTGTCAGATCTGAAGACCAAAAGTGGTTAATATGAAAAATTCATATTATTTTTCATGTAGCTGTCGAAATAATAATAAGAGAATATTTCAAATGATAAAATGATACTGAGAGCAATGGAAAAAGTATACAAGTTCTATTTATAGTTAGTGGTAATTTAGATTGACGTTGGTTGCTTGAAAGACTGAATTAATTTTGAGATTTAATGCAGTGTATACTGTTTGAAAATGGACACATTTTGCTAGTGTGGAATTAAAATCTGTTCATTTCGTGTAAGGGTACAGGACAACTGCAGGATATTGCCTTGAGGGGCCCATGAACCTTAAGTATCCCCTGTGGGGGATACTTACCTCGGGAGGGGGAAACCTCAGGGTCCCAATGAGGCTTCCCCATCCTCTGTAGCCTGTGGGAATCCAGCGCTGGCTTCCCCGAAAGTCCCTCGACAAATCCTGACAAGGACTGCAGCTGTGCGGCTAATATTCACCTACTGCGATCCTGTGCAGGCGCAATAGCGGCTCTTCCTTCGGGCTAAGGCCGAAATAGCCAAGCCTGATCGATCCGCTCTCTACTCGCACCTGCGCAGTAGAGTAGATATGATTGGTCTCGGCTAGAGCCGCTAGTGCACCTGCGCAGGATCGTGGTAGGTAAATATTAACCTCGCCGCTGTTCAGGGGGGTCACAGTGCTGGATTGCTGGGACACCGGAGGACGGGAGAAGCCTTGTTAGGATCCAGAGGCTTCCCCATCCCGAGGTAAGTGTCTCCCAAAGGCTTTAAAGTTTTGGATGAGAACCTCCATACCTCAGGCAGAACACTGAAGATGGGTCATGGATGGGTCTTCCAGCATGACAATGACCCAACACACACGGACAAGGCAACAAAGGAGCGGCTCAAGAAGAAGCACATGTAGGTCCTAGAGTGGCCTTAATCCAATTGAAAATCTGTGGAGGGAACTGAAGGTTTTAGTTACCAAATATCAATCTCAAAACTTAATTGGAGAGAACCTGCAACGAGGAATGGAACAAAATCCCTCCTTAGATGTGAGCAAACCTGGTGGCTAACTACAAAAAACATCTGACCGCTGTGATTGCCAACAAGGGTTTTGCCACCAAGTACTAAAGCATCTCTTGAACAAATACTTATTTCACTCATTACAATGAAAATTAAGCTCTGACTTTGGGCAACTAGGTTTTTGATGGTTATATTTTTCCATTACAATTATAGGCTGGTCATTTCTTGGTCAGAGGGCAAACAAGCAAAATCATCAGGGGATCAAATAATTATTTCCCTTGCTGTATTTTCCATTTGTAAACTTGAAAACGTTTTTGGGAATGGTTTGGAATTGATAGCAGCATCAGAGCAGAAATTTCGTACTCAAACACCTGATTTTTTATGGAATGGCTGAAGAAATCTTAAAATATGTTAACATTTTGCAATCACTGTTTGATGGTCCTAGGTCATTCTCTTCTCTGTTGGGTCCAAAACTTTTCTGCAGTCTCTCATACCTATATAAGAACAAGGTGAAAACTTGCAATAAGGCTTAAAGTGTACCCAAGCCTAAACTCAGGTACAGAATCATATACAGTTGCTTGCAAAAGTATTCGGCCCCCTTTGAAGTTTTCCACATTTTGTCACATTACTGCCACAAGCATGAATCAATTTTATTGGAATTCCATGTGAAAGACCAATACAAAGTGGTGTACACGTGAGAAGTGGAACAAAAATCATACATGATTCCAAACATTTTTTACATATCAATAACTGCAAAGTGGGGTGTGCATAATTATTCAGCTCCCTGGGTCAATACTTTATAGAACCAATTTTTGCTGCAATTACAGCTGCCAGTGTTTTAGGGTATGTCTCTACCAGCTTTGCACATCTAGAGACTGAAATCCTTGCCCATTCTTCTTTGAAAAACAGCTCCAGCTCAGTCAGATTAGATGGACAGCGTTTGTGAACAGCAGTTTTCCGATCTTGCCACAGATTCTCGATTGGATTTAGATCTGGACTTTGACTGGGCCATTCTAACACATGGATATGTTTTGTTGTAAACCATTCCATTGTTGCCTAGGCTTTAAGTTTAGGGTCATTGTCCTGCTGGAAGGTGAACCTCCGCCCCAGTATCAAGTCTTTTGCAGACTCCAAGAGGTTTTCTTCCAAGATTGCCCTGTATTTGGCTCCATCCACCTTCCCATCAACTCTGACCAGCTTCCCTGTCCCTGCAGAAGAGAAGTATCCCCAGAGCATGATGCTGCCACCATCATATTTGAAAGTGGGGATGGTGTATTCAGAGTGATGTGCACTGTTAGTTTTCCGCCACACATAGCGTTTTGCATTTTGGCCAAAAAGTTCCATTTTGGTCTCATCTGACCAGAGCACCTTCTTCCACATGGTTGCTGTGTCCCCCACATGGCTTGTGGCAAACTGCAAATTGGACTTCTTATGCTTTTCTGTTAACAATGGCTTTCTTCTTGCCACTCTTCCATAAAGGCCAACTTTGTGCAGTGCACGACTAATAGTTGTCCTATGGACAAATTCCCCCACCTGAGTTGTAGATTTCTGCAGCTCGTCCAGAGTCACCATGGGCCTCTTGACTGCATTTCTGATCAGCGCTCTCCTTGTTCGGCCTGTGATTTTAGGTAGATGGCCTTGTCTTGGTAGGTTTACAGTTGTGCCATACTCCTTCCATTTTTTGAATGATCGCTTGAACAGTGCACCATGGGATGTTCAAGGCTTTTGGAGATCTTTTTGTAGCCTAAGCCTGCTTTAAAATTCTCAATAACTTTATCCCTGACCTGTCTGGTGTGTTCTTTGGACTTCATGGTGTTGTTGCTCCCAAGATTCTCTTAGACATCCTCTGAGTCCATCACAGAGCAGCTGTATTTGTAGTAACATTAGATTACACACAGGTGCACTCTATTTAGTCATTAGCACTCATCAGGCAATGTCTATGGGCAGCTGACTGCACTCAGACCAAAGGGGGCTGAATAATTACGCACATCCCACTTTGCAGTTATTGATTTGTAAAAAATGTTTGGAATCATGTATGATTTTTGTTCCACTTCTCACGTGTACACCACTTTGTATTGGTCTTTCACGTGGAATTCCAATACAATTGATTCATGTTTGTGGCAGTAATGTGACAAAATGTGGAAAACTTCAAGGTGGCCGAATACTTTTGCAAACCACTGTACTTACCTAAGAAGATGGAAGCCTCCGGATTCTATAGAGGTTTCCCTCGGTGTCCTCTGGTCCCAAGTCACCTAGTGCATCCCCTCCAAAAATTACCAGCAAGGGCTTTTTGGTAATCTGATCAACGCTGCACCCCTCTTCAAGCACGAACGCGGCTGTACTGAGCCTGCACTAGTATAGCCATGCCTGGGCAATAAGCCAGAGTTGATCTTGCCTGAGTGGCTAAAGCACAGCTGCCCTTGTACCAGAAGATGAGCACAGCCCCAATCCGCTAGAGGATGACGTCGAGCGGTGGAGGACAGCAAGGAAAGCCTTTGGAGGATCCCTCTCCTTAGGTAAGTATGTGTTCCTGAATCCGAGCTTAGAGTTTTGGCTTGGATTCTTTATAATGTATACAGCCAACCTACAAGGAGTTGTCTTAACAAAAGTGTAGAATCACTTAATGGAAGGAAAAGTAAGCCTTCGGGCAGGTTCCGCCTCCTATGTCTCCTACCTGTTCACGCACCTCCATTACCGTACACCCTTCCCGTGGATCTGAGTGTACTAGACTTGCCTAATCTCCATGCTCCCATCCAGTGAATGACTAAGCATTACATTGTACTCATACTGTGCTGCGTGATCTGGTTTTCATGTATTTTTGTATTATCTTATTGCTGTATGTCACCCCTAAATATTGTCTGTAACCTTAACCAATGTCCAGCGCTGCGTAATATGTTGGCGCTTTTTAAATACAATAAATAAATAAACAAGATCCTCACTGATATTTTATTTTGCTAGAATGTAACAAAGCACCTGCTTTGATTTCAGATTTTACTCAAATTTGCTTTCATTCCGTTTCTGCCAAATAGACTTCAGTACGTGAAAGGGTTACCAAGCAAGTGTCCATTTAATCATACTTGATTTTAGAGAAATGTCTAATATTGTACCCAGTGGGATGGGTTAATTAATATAAGCACATTTGACCCCATCTGGGGAGATTAATGGACCCTGTGATTGGTAGCGATAAGTTAAACATCCCCTATCAACACATCACTTTTTTTTTTATTTGCTAGCTGAATGATTATTTCTCTATTAATTTAGTGTGATTGCTTTTTTCTTGATTTCTTAATTATGTTTGCACAAACTAGTGACGGGTTGATTAGCATTTATAATACTGCTATCACGGCAAAAAATTTATCCTGGTACGAAATCACCATTTATTGTCATTTTAACACTCGGGGATGAGGATCAAAATAATTAAAACCCCTTCATGTACATCAGAGGAGAAAACAACAACAACATATTTACTTTGCGTCTGCTTTATTTACTGTAAACACTGCATTCATTATTGGCTATTCATGATATTAGGGCTACCGGATTTTGTGGATGCAAAATTGCACAGCAAATTAAAGCAAAGTGAATGCAATTAAACAGTATAATTTCAGGCGTATGAAAAGTAAATAAATAGAAGAAGAAGCACATTTTTCTTCTTTAAATTTGTTATGATAAAGCAGAGCTCTAGTCAAAATTTTACGTTATGCCTCTCAAGTCTAGTCTAAAGCCGTGTATACACTATCAGTATTACCCTTACAGTAAGTCTGATGAGATTTAAAAAAACAGATACTCACCTATGGAGAGGCAAGGCTCTGGCACCTATTGAGCCTTCCCATTGCTCCTATGGTGCCAGCGTTTCAGCGCTGTATCCCCCGTTAGTAGTCTTCAACCGATGAGTCAGAGACTCATCACTTCCGCTACTTTGGGAGGCTTTGGCAATCTTTGGGAGCTCTGTACTGCGCATGCACGAGCACTCATTCTCGCACACTCGTGCATGCGCAGTTCGGAGTGACCAGTCTATATCAGCAGGATGAGAAGTGTAGCAGCGCAGGGCTGTCCGCGCCGTCCTACTAGTTCTGCCGGAGCTGCAAAGGGTCCCTATGCAGCTTCGGCGGAACTAGTAGGACGGCGCGGGCAGCGCCGCTGCAGTCAGCCCTGAGACCTCTTATCGATTTTATTAGGTGAGCCCTGCGCTGCTACACTTCTCATCCTGCTGCTATCGATCTTTACTCTTCTACACTTATTTACTCACTGTGTGCGCTCCATGCAACCATCTTTTTCTCCATGCTGCTATTTACCTCTATGGTTCTACCTCACTTTTATCTACTTCAACACTAACTACCTCATGATTATGTATCTTCACTACCTCATGAATATATACTTTCACTATATGGCAATATGAATTCTTTGGATATAATTTATATGTTTATATGTTAGTTTGTTGTTTAGAACACTGGCACTTTATTTATTAGCAGCAGTGTATTGAAGGTGTGTATAACCGATATATATATGTATATATGCCTCTCTAGGGATTATCTCTGCGACACACTTCTACTATATTACATATTGATTGTTATTTATTTTGTGGCACTGTTAAATAATATTAGTTTGCAGAGACTCCTGGGTGAGCCATTAATTTCAGCATTATTAGCATAGGGCTTTGAATATATTATTGTACTATTAGGGTCCTATGACCCAGGTCTGGCTGCCTTGTTTTTAATTTTTTTTTAATCTGTAGTTGGCTTTCAATAAAGACTTTTTCAACTTACCTTACATCCTAAATTTTTTACAATTATTGCTCATTTTCACTATATAGAATTATAGGGGGGATTTCTAGTTTCTTGTATTTGTTGTAGTATGAAAGAGTCGGGAAACATGATAGAGCATGATGAGTTATCTGGTTGCACATCCCTAATGGCTCGGTTTCTGCAAGTTTACATCGTTACATAGTTAGTTGGGTTCAACCAGGAAGTATGGTACTAGCATAACATTAACACTAGCCTGTCTTCTTACATATCCCAGTTGTGATATTATAATACACAACATATGTATATTTCCCCACAAATCACATGTAACCACGGAGCTACACAGGCTGGAATTTATGATTGTGCGGCTCCATAAAGGATGAACCAAAAAAATCTGACGTTATGTGCTAGAATATGTTGTTCCAAAGACACCTCTACCCCGTATATGTGTGCATATGATCTGTGAAGGGGTCATAGATGCACTGACTTGCCAAACCAGACTCTACTCATTATATATCTCTCCTTATATAACGTAACTCATGATTTATATCTCCTTAACTCGTGGTTTATCTTACCTTACTTGACTTAAGTCATTACTTATCTCTCCTTATCTGTTTATCTCATGAATTATCTCTCTTCATTTGTTTATCTCAGGCATTAGCTATTTAAAGCCTCATACACACGCTCAAAAGCGGTCTTTTATGCAGCACACTTATCAAACAACTTTTGTTGTGAAACAAGTTGAACAACCAAAAAAAGTTGCTTGCTATTGTTCAAAGAATTGATAAGACTGATAAGCCGTCACGCTCCTGTTGCTGGGACAGTTCTGTGTGAACCCCAAGGTGAAACAATTCATGAGATAACTTTTGTGAATCAACCCTTAGACCAGTGATGGCTAACCTTGGCACTCTAGCTGTGGGGGAACTACAAGTCCCATGAGGCATTGCAATACTCTGACAGCTCTTAGCATAACTCGGGGAGGCAGAAGCATGATGGGATTTGTAGTTTTCTCACAGCTGGAGTGCCAAGGTTAGCCATCACTGCCTTAGACCATACAGTTAATGGGAAAGGTTTTGTGAATCAATGTCTGTAAGCTCTTTCTCAGTATGTAAATATAATTTAACGAGATCTAAAAAAGATACAACTGAGACAAAAAGAGCAACATGGCTCCATTTTCAAAACAGGGACTGTACTTTCAAAAATCATGAGTAACGCAGAAGTAAAAAATGCCACCTGTCATGCCTGAATGATCTGAACACATCGGCCTGATGCATGAATGATCAGTAAAATTGCAAATAAAGGTTTACATCAGAGGAGTAGCGCACATTATGTAATTAGCGCAACTCACATTACTTGGGTACAGGCATTGCTATGGTAGCACCTGGTACACTACCTACGTAGCTTACTTTGCCTGTGCACAGTTTCTGCATTAGCCCATCAAGCCTTATTGTACAGAAAGTTACACAGTGAGGTGAAATAATGTATGTTGTTTGCTGCCGCTCAATGGAAATTGTACTGACTACAACTATGTATTAAGGCAATGCTGAACTACTGGTAAGAAAATAAAACTAAATCGAACACTACCTAACAGATAGCCTAGAGCTCTCTACAAACACTGACGGGCCAATACTATCATTTCTGACAGGTCAAGCACATTTGGCTTGGCCAAACAGCATGCACTGTCAAATGGAGATGATAGAGGAAAGAGAAGCTGGAGGCTCCCCGCAGTGCCTGCAGAAAAATCAGTTGGCTGAAATATTCCACAATAGATTATTACTTTTTGTGTGTGTTTTGACAGGCATTGAAAGTAAAGGATGCCTGTGCAGATTCCAAAACCATGTGCTAAATGAACACAATACATAGCTGTAAAAAGTTTACATCATTGCTTTACGTATGTCGCTGAAACTCTGCTCCCAAGGTCAACTGGATCCCATTGCTATCCCTAAACTCCAGCACCGAAGTGTATAGGGGATGAAGCATGGCTATTATGTGAGGTGGGAGGGACTCTTTATACTGGAAGGACTTCAGGATTAAGTTAAAGTAGACCTGAACTCTTGCACAGTACAGAAGGAAAACAGAGAAATGCACCCTGTATATGTTTAGAGAGTTTAGCTAGCCAGTCTAATTCCCCCTCATCACCACCGTAATTTCATCTCTCAGCTGTGTCAGCTTAGGAATGTCCTCTGCCACGCCAGAGCAGCTAATGTGTAAACACAGGATGTTAACAATATGTAAGGTTATTATGCTGCGGCATATATTTTACAGCAGAGAGGAAGTTCTGAATTCAGGTCTGCTTTAAGCTTATGACTGTACCTGCACAGTCTGCTAAGATTGCCTGTAGCAGCTACACTCTTCTTTTCATTATTTTATAGTCCGTTCAAGATCACTCGAGAATATTCCCCCTCCAGCCTCTATTTTGTTTAAATGATCATATAGAAAGATTCAAGCATGCTTGAAAATCAATAAAACTCCCACTACATCCTATCATCGCATCATGTTCCTTATCACTTTAGCGGTACTCAGGGGCGTAGCAATAGGGGTTGCAGAGGTTGCAACCGCATCGGGGCCCTTGGGCCAGAGGGTCCTCTCTCAACTGCAGTATTAGCTCTCCATTGGTCCTGTGGTCATAATAATCACTTCTATAGATACTTTAAATAGTGGTAATCATTAACAAGCTGTTCTCCATCCTCTTCTTGCACCTCTGACACTGTAGTTGCCATTGGCCGGTTTTGGTGCGCCGTATCAATTGTTATGTATAGAGTGCTTTGGGGGGCCCCATTGTAAAACTTGCATCGGGGCCCACACCTCCTTAGCTACGCCACTGGCTGTACTGACCCTTAGATCAGTGAGTTCAAAAGCACAGTTTACATAAGTTTTGGGCTGGACATTTATTGCTGTAACAGTGTATGGATACAGCAGCAACGTGTCATTCGTTACTAAGCCTTATTATAGGTTTTGCCCTTCTACTGTACTAGCGAAAGTGCTTTGATTAGTCAAGATCAGTCTCATTAAGGAGTGTATGAGCAATATTAGACAATTGCCAAAAACATCAAGATGTAGCCAGGACCTACACTTAAGCTAGCCATACATCTAGCGATGATGGGCAGATTTGACCAAGAGACAAATCTCTTTTTGATCGAATCTGATTAGAGAGAGATCTGTTGGCTGCCCATATACAGCAGGCCGATTCCCAAGCAATTTTATGCTGAAATAGTTTAGGAATCGGCCTTGTGACGCTGCATCTGCTGCCTCGCCATCCCGATGCTGTCCCCCCTAAAGTCACATGCACCCCCCAGAACCCAGTGCACTATACTTTACCTGTCCGTGTCCGCTGCTGGCTCCGTGCTCAGTCTGCACACATGCGCCCCACAAGGTTGCCGGTGTGTGTTTGGGCACGAGTGGGATGTCACTAGTTCCTACTACTTCCTAGTATTCATGCTAAGTTCTGTAGTCACACTTACAATGACACAAAGGCACTGTTCAGTAAGATATCACTGCTATGCTCTGGCCTGTCCCCTCAGAGATTTCAGTGTCTTTGCCATGGGTCATAACTACGATACCATTATGTGGATCATGCTCTTAGAGAGGCTCTGGATTGTGCAGCATGGTGGCATAGTGGTTAGCACTCTTGCATTGCAGCGATGGGTCCCTGGTTCAAATCCCAGCCAGGGCACTTTCTGCATGAAGTTTGTATGTTCTCCCATGTCTTTGAGGGTTTCCTCTGGACACCACAGTTTTCTCCCACACCCCAAAAACATACAGATACGTTAATCGGCTTCCCCTAAATTGGCCTTAGACTATGATACATACCTAGACACATGACTATGGTAGTGATTAGATTGTGAGCCCCTCTAAAGGACAGTTAAGTGATAACACAATATACTCTGTAAACAGCTGCAAAAGATGTAGGCACTATATAAATATTAAATAATAATAATCATTGTCTGGGTGCAGAGGTTCTATGCTTGCACTGAGATAGCTACTTGCATCCTGGACTATGGTCTATCACCATGCACATAAGAGGAGTAATGCTGAACTGAGGAGAGGGTGGGAGACATGATATGGCCTATGAAGATGGCCTTCTGTAAACCTTCTGACAGTGCAGTTGCAGAGCATAATCAGTCAGCCGCACTTCAGATGTATATTTATACTGCCCTACACACTATGCATCTTTTAACAGTGTAGAGAGGGAGTCAAAGAACATGTCAGTGGGTCCTTAAACAATAACCAGGCCTTAGGCAGCTGCATTCATTGCCTCATGGCTGATCTGGTCCTGGTCAAATGGCAGCATCAGAGGCAAAAATACTGAATCAGGGATTATGCTTTGGAAAACGTTGTAGATGGAACCTTGGGCAAATGTCTAAATTGCCAAAAGCACAAAAGAAAGATTGACAAGCTGTTGAACAAAATAGTTCCTTAAACAACTTTAACACGAAAAACAAAAAGTTAAAGACTTCTGCAAGGATTTTATATGTTTGCTCCTTGATATGTTTAAGAAGACAGCGAAGCAAAAAAAAAAAAAAAAAAGTATGATTTAATGAATTGAATGTGTGGTACGGATAATTAATAGAACATTAGTAGCAAAGAAAAAAGCCTCATTTTTTTTCAGTTGTATCGCTTTTAATAACATTGCATCATTTTCTAATATTTTCAGTTTACAAACCACACTCTGTATTTTAAACTATGAAACAGAGCAGAGCTAATGACCCTTTGAACTCCCCTGCAGTAAAACCTTATCTGAAGCTGATTCTCACTGTTTCTTTGATGTATAAGTGCTTCAGAAAATAGGACTGTCTCCGACCCAAGTTGGGTCAAAGAAGCTCTTTTGCATAGATAACTGAAGTTTCTCAACTCTTCCTGGACTGGAAAACAATATGAGACTCTATTCTTTGCTGCTAATTGTGAGGATCCGCGTGGCTGCCTGCGCAGGCAGGCAGCCTTTTGACCACTGTTCAGGTCTGCATTCTGCAGGTCTCTGGAAGAGAAACCTTTTGTCAGTTGTGCAGCTTGCTGCTGAGGAATTTGCATTTGTTTGTCATGCAAATTGCCTAGCCACATCCTTTGTGGGCTTGCTCTATAAAGAGCTATGTTTCCCACAGTAAGTTGCTGGTCATAAGAGTTAGTTCCTGTGTAACACTCGCCTGGAGTGTCAGCCTTGCTCTTTGTTGAAGATTAGCCTAGAGTAATTCTTGGAACTGCACTAGGCAGTTTCCCTAGTGCAGTTAGGATTGCATATCTGTTTTGTTTGTCTGTTGCGATTGTCCTGTCCCAGCGGTGGTCAACAGGAAATCGTTCTGTGTGTCTGGGTGCTAACCGGAACAGCGGTTGTTACTGGTAGCCCCTTCTGATCTGTCTGCCTGGATCGCACTCGCCTTGCGCTAGTGCTGTGGATCCTATCTCTCGTTTATTCCTGCTTTCGTGTATCTGTCTTGTCTGCTACGAACGCTTGCTGGAGGCTCGGTGAGGTAACCGTTAAGCAAGCGCTCGCGTCCTCTGTTTTATGTTTGTTTGTCGGTGGTTAGTTAGGCGTGCTTGTCTCTGCTGTGCTTATCACGCGGGGACCGCGCACAAACGCGTGCACTGTTGCGAATGAGTGCGGTGTTCGCGTTTAGCTAGCGTTTGTTATTTTCCTTATCTCCTCATTGTATGATTTGCTGTGCCTTTGCTACTCTCGTGCTCTGCCTTGCTGTAGCCTTGTGTCACCTCTGGCAATCGCCTCTCCCGTGATTGCGTTCCTACTTCATATCTGCTGTTGTGTGTGCACCGTCGCGGGTTGGCGACTAGTTTGGTGTACACACATACAATCTGTCGCTTTGCTCTCTCTCCTTCAGGGCTATCTTGCCCTGCGTTTCTTCCCTTCATGCAATTCCTGTCTGGCGTGTGTGGCAGGGCAGAGGAGCTGTTCCTCTGCACTCCACAGCTCCATCTGTCGACAGGAATTTCCCCCTACAGGTGCATTGCACCTTTTGCTGGGTTCCCGCAAATTCTACGCTTGTGGAGGATTTCCGCAGTGTCAACGCACGTCTTGTGCGCTGATCACGGAGGGAATCCCACAATCGTTACAGTATGACCAGCCCATCCAAAATTCCCAGTGTAGAGGAAATTTCTGATTTGTATGATTTTGTCAAGTATGGGTCCTGTGTCTGTAAGAGCTTTAAAAGGCTAAACTCAGAGACCAAAGCGGAATTTCTCTCTGAATGTGTGAGGTTTTGCCTGAATCCCACCTTTCAGATTACTGATCCGTCCACGTCGGCTCTTCAATTTGCCTATGTGCTCTTAAAAGGCGATTTGTTCACCTGGGCGTATGATGTGCTAAAAAACAATTCTTGGAATGATAATCTATCAGTTTCTTGCAGTGATATTCTCTCACTGGTTTAAACTGCCTGGCTTACCACCTGCTCTGATTGAATGTGTAGCTGCTGATAAGTCAGCTGATCTTTCTCTTCCATGCAAAACCTTTCAGTATGACAATCAGTTCAATGTGTCGGTTGCCACTTCAGGTTTTAAACAGCAGACATGCAAAGTTGCAAAAAAGGGAAAAACTAAAAGACGCAAGCATCTGAATAAAACGCTCCCTATTGATGTTTATAATGATGTTGTTCAGTCTCCGGGTTTTTTTACCCCAATCCAAAGCTTTTGTGGATCCTTTAATAGGCAGAATCATTTCCTATATTAAAGGAGTAAGAAAGTCTATGCATGTACCTGACCCCAACCCATATGAAAGCTACTTAGATACTGGCTTGTTTGAACCTCCATTTGCCTCATGGGAAATCGGGGCCTTGATGGAGGAATTTGATTTTGATTGGAAAGCCTTTTGCGATTTTTACATCCCAAAAAGCGAAGATGTTTTGAATGATTGTCTCGATTCTATGTACCTTTTGATTGATTCCGATGAGTGTGACAGGTGTTTTGTGGATCCAGTGATGTGTGTGTGGCAGACGATTTTGGATGAGTTGCACACACACCAATCAATTGATTCCAATAAAGAGACATCGTTGTCGGATAATTGTTCCTGCCTTTCTGGGGTAAAGCATGTGAGTCGTGACATTGTACGATCTGAAATGAGTGGGTGTGCCACTGTGGTTGATTCCTGTGCGAATCCTGGAGGATTCTCTCCTGACTGCGTGCAGTTTGAATCTGTGCGATCTAATGCCGGTTTCTCTGATGTTCCTGCAGATTGTGATCAAAATGAATGTGCCAGTTTTCTCAAGGATGTGTGGGACCCCTTGTCATTTAGAGACAGATCTTTAAGATCTTCCATCTGTGATCCTGCTATGGGGAAAATTCCTAAATTATGCAGCATCAAAAGTAAAATTAATATGTCTAATAAAATTTTTCCTGATGTTGTCGCTATTTCTACTGCAAATGCGTCTTTATCTCGCCCTGTTCACACCTGTAAGAGCCCGTTGCCTGGTGACAGTTGCTCCAGTGTTTCTGTCCTGAACGCCTTACAGTCTGCCCCGCAGATCGCGGAGGTTTGCGCTATGGAAGCGTCAGTTTCACAACCTGAAGCGATTTTTGATTCGCAAGTTTTGCGTTCTGACTCCTCGGATTTGACATTGTTAGCCGAATCTAAGAGTGAGACAGCGCTTCGGTTTTGCGAATCTGACTCTGAAGCATCTTTGCTGGGTCCAGAGAAAGTTTCTCTGAGCCTGCCCTGTACCATGAATAACAACAATATGATGTATGCTTAAAAACAAGAAGAGAATCGAGAGCCCAATATGGTGCAGTATTGTCAGGTAAATGAAGAGTTCAATACAATTTTATGTATATATATATACTCACAAACACGGGTTACCAATAGGCAACCACTTTAAATGCAGGTGGGGAGCATTAGGACCTGACCCCACTCAGGTTAAGAAGTCGCTCTCTGTAGATAGTAGATGGGGATGCACCCCTCCACCCAGGGTGGACTAGAAGATCAGCAAAAACTCGGTATACAGAGGCGCCAGAGTAGAGTAAAACGTTTTAAAAACCGCTTAAAAGGAGAGGGGGATGTTAAGGTGGACTCACCTCCCTCTTACAAAAAAAGAAAACTCACTTGAGTCTCAATAAAATAGAATTGTCAAGTAATTTATTCAACTCCACAAATGCAACGCGTTTCGCGGGCGTGACCCCGCTTCCTCAGGCAAAAAATGGGAGCACAACTGGAATAAAAACAAAATATACACAAAATAACTACCCACAGAATTGCAACAATTGGCGCAGCAGATAATTGGTAGAGAACACATAAAATAATTGCTACATAAAGCATTGCTACAAAAAAAAAAAAAAAAAACATTTTCCGCCCACATAAACACAGGGCTATGCAAACAAGCTTAGATGTCAGAAATCAAATAGCTAAGGCTTAATGCTCCCAGATTAAAGGAATCATATTGTATGTCTCAAAGTGAAACAGTTACATGGTAGAGCTGGGTATAGGCCACGGTCTATTCCCAGATAGCATATAGAGCTTTATATGGACACAAAAAGGATTAAAATAAACTGCAAGCATAAAGTATAAGATAACTTACCTCAGTGGGTCAAGCAATAAGTTTGAGCGCCTCTGTGTCAGTATGAAGTGAGGCTTGCTTTAAATGGGAAGAGAGGTTAAACTGACAGGACTGAAGTCCAATCAGGAATGTCTGGTAACAGGAAGTATTTGGTAACAGGAGGTGTGAACAACTTTGCACAGGAAGTGAATCTCTCCAGTGGGATAGTTACGAAATCCCCAGCAGTGGCTGGGACATGGGATAACCAGCAATGGCTGGATAGAGTAATGGTCAAGGGCTCTGCCTTTGACACAGGCGACCCGGGTTCAAAACCCGGCTCCACCAGTTCAGCAATTTTTTGTGGCAGCTAGACAATTCATGTAACTTTTAGCCATGGATGTTCGTATAAAGATGTCACTGGGTGTGCACATGTATACATACGGATTCAGGTGTAAAACGGTAAAAATGGTAAAATATAACAGTATGAGTGTTTTTTAAAAACCATATAAACATGCCAACAGTATATAATAAAAGTATACATGAGATAGAGCATAAGAGGCTGCCAATGATAAAAATGTGAACACAATGTTATTATAAAAATGTGGGTAATGATGATATAAAATAAATAAAAAAAAAAAAATAAAATAAAAAAAAAATAAATAAATAAATAAATAAATAAATAAATATATACACATACACATATATATATATATATGTATATACATACATACATACATACATACACATAAAAAACGTAGACGTATAAAAGTAACATCTATAAATTTTGACATCATAAAAGGGGTCAAGAGTAAGAAAGATATAAAAGAGAGGACCATTAAAAGCATAAAAAAGGTTTGGAGTATAGATGGAGCTATTTACCTATAATTAAACACTTGGGAGGTGGGATCAAAATACTTTTTCTAAGACCTCATTTAGCCCTGTTGGTGTTAGGGTTTTGAGGATCTGTATCCACATCATCTCCCTATGCCGCAAAGTCTCAAAAACATTAGTGGTGTTGGGGGGTAGAGATTCAATCAAAGTGATAGTGAATAGGTGTGGGTTGTTTTGGTGATGGGTGCCAAAGTGCCGGGAAACACTGTGGAGTGCATAATTATTAATGATGTTCCTTTTGTGTTGCCCAATTCTGGTTCTGGTGGTCTGGGTGGTCCGTCCGACATATTGCAGTTTGCAGGGGCATGATATTAGGTATATTACATTTTTGGTTTCACAGGTGATGTTTTGTTTGATCGTGTAATGAGTATTGGTGGTAAATGATTGAAAGGAATCTGTTTGGGTTATAAAGGAACAGGCCTGGCAGCGGGACTTTTGACAAGCCCGTGATCCTAGGAGTAGTGAGTTGGTGTGGTGGCTTGGTTCACTGGGTTGGATCATTTTAAGTCTGCTGGGGGCTAATAGGTTCCGGAGGTTGGGAGCTCTCCGGAAGGTAAGTGTTGGATTTTTTGGTAATGTGTTGAGTAGATAAGGATCCTGCTGTAGGATTTCCCACCTTGACTGAAGAATGGTTCTGATAGCACTATGTTGCATACTGAATTTGGTGATAAACCTTGGAAAAAGGGCAGAGGGGTTGGCTGATTGTGTGGGTTGGGTCTGGGCTAGTTGATGGGTATTCATGGCCCTGTGTTTGGCATCCTTCAGGAGTTTGCGTGGATAGTTACGGTCAGTGAATTTGCCTGTAAGTATTCTGGATTGGTCATGGAAGTCCTTAATGTCTGTGCAGTTACGGTGTATGCGTCTGTATTGGCTGTAGGGTGTGTTGGTTGTCCATGGGCGGTGATGATGACTGTCAAAGTGGATGTAATTGTTAGCGTCTACCTTTTTAAAGTGGGTTTTGGTTTTGATGTGGATGGAATCAGTGAACAGTAGGAGATCTAAATATTCTATGGAATTATGGTTATATTGACAGGTAAATTGGAGTCCGGCAGGGTTGGTGTTAAGGAATTCTAAAAATAAATTAATGCGTGTGGGGTCACCTTGCCAGATAAAGATTAAGTCATCGATATAGCGGCGGTAAAAAATTATGTTTGATGAAAAGGGGTTGTCATGAGTGAATTTTAGAGATTCTAGGTAGCCCATTGCTAGATTTGCATATGAAGGGGCAAATGAGCTACCCATGGCTGTGCCTGTTAGTTGGTGGTAATGGTTTCCTGCAAATGAAAAAGCATTATGGTTTAAGATAAATTCTGCACATTGTATTAGAAAAGTCTGTTGGGCGATGGGCATATCTGGATTTTGGTTTAGGAAGAATTTTAGGGCTGTGAGTCCAAATGGGTGAGGTATATTTGTGTATAAGGAGGTGACGTCACAGGTTAACCAAAGGAAATCGGATTGCCAGTTTATATCTTTGAGGAGTTGGATGAGATGTTGGGAGTCTTTTAAATATGACGGAAGTGCCTGAACATGAGTTTGGAGATGTTGGTCAAGAAAACGAGATAAATTGCTGGTTGTAGATTCAATTCCAGAAATAATTGGTCGGCCTGGTGGTTTTATGAGTGTTTTGTGGATTTTTGGGAGAAAGTAAAAAAAGGGTGTTTTGGGGTGCTGATTTATAATGAAAGAACGTTCGTTTTTTGTTAAGATACCGTTTAGAAAAGCCGTATTGATGAATGTTTTAAGTTTATTGTTAAATTCGAAAGTGGGATCATGATCTAGCGGAGAGTAGTGATCAGTGTTGTTAAGTAGTCGGTATGCCTCTTCTAGGTAATCAGCTCTGTTCAGTAGAACCACTCCTCCGCCCTTGTCCGCCGGCTTAATAACAAGGTTATGATTATTCTGTAAGGTTTTGATGGCTCTAGTTTCTGATGGGGTTAGATTTGATTGTTGGATAGAATGTTTTAGGGGGAGTTTTTGTAAATCCTCAAGAACCAGGGCATAAAACGTGGGGATAAAGTTACCTTTGGAGCCTGTAGGGTAGAACCTAGACTTTCCTTTTAATTGAGTTGTAATGTATTTTTCTGTGGCCAATTCCCCTGGATCTATGGAAACAATGGGAATGTTGTCATTAGCTGTAATGATCAGGGTTGTATCAGTGTCAGGATTTTGTTGGTTTTTCATGGCAAAGTGGCGTTTAAGGGTAAGTTTACGGATATATGCATTTAAATCTGAGAAGAGTTCAGACATACTAGATGAATTGGTGGGGCAAAATGAGAGGCCCTTCTGTAATAGTTCTGTTTCTCGCATGGTTAGGGTATGATTTGATAGATTGAAGATGGACTGCATTTTGGGACCAGTGTCATTTAAGTGAAGAATCTGTTTCTTTTTTCTTTGTTTTCCTTTTCCTCTGCATCCTCTTTTTCTGGGCTTGGGGGAGGTCGTTTCAAGGGGACTTTTGGTTTCAACAGGACTCTGTTGCCAATGGGGCTGGGCATGGGTAGTAGTAGGGTATTCTGGGACAGTGAGGGGGGAAGATCTAAAAAAGAGGCCGAAATAGTGCTGGTGGTGTCAAGGTTGTCATCTCTACATGGGCTTGCGGCTTGGGCTGTATCTGAAGGGTTGGAGGGTGTAATTGTATTAGTTTCGGGTGAGATCACTATGTCGGGAGTGTCCACCATGGGGTTTTGAGCTGTTTGGGAAGGATCTGAACAAGAAGCTGGAATTTGTGTTGGTGAATCATGCACACTCAGCTGGGAACCATTCTTCAGTCAAGGTGGGAAATCCTACAGCAGGATCCTTATCTACTCAACACATTACCAAAAAATCCAACACTTACCTTCCGGAGAGCTCCCAACCTCCGGAACCTATTAGCCCCCAGCAGACTTAAAATGATCCAACCCAGTGAACCAAGCCACCACACCAACTCACTACTCCTAGGATCACGGGCTTGTCAAAAGTCCCGCTGCCAGGCCTGTTCCTTTATAACCCAAACAGATTCCTTTCAATCATTTACCACCAATACTCATTACACGATCAAACAAAACATCACCTGTGAAACCAAAAATGTAATATACCTAATATCATGCCCCTGCAAACTGCAATATGTCGGACGGACCACCCAGACCACCAGAACCAGAATTGGGCAACACAAAAGGAACATCATTAATAATTATGCACTCCACAGTGTTTCCCGGCACTTTGGCACCCATCACCAAAACAACCCACACCTATTCACTATCACTTTGATTGAATCTCTACCCCCCAACACCACTAATGTTTTTGAGACTTTGCGGCATAGGGAGATGATGTGGATACAGATCCTCAAAACCCTAACACCAACAGGGCTAAATGAGGTCTTAGAAAAAGTATTTTGATCCCACCTCCCAAGTGTTTAATTATAGGTAAATAGCTCCATCTATACTCCAAACCTTTTTTATGCTTTTAATGGTCCTCTCTTTTATATCTTTCTTACTCTTGACCCCTTTTATGATGTCAAAATTTATAGATGTTACTTTTATACGTCTACGTTTTTTATGTGTATGTATGTATGTATGTATGTATATACATATATATATATATATGTGTATGTGTATATATTTATTTATTTATTTATTTATTTATTTTTTTTATTTTTTTATTTTATTTTTTTTATTTATTTTATATCATCATTACCCACATTTTTATAATAACATTGTGTTCACATTTTTATCATTGGCAGCCTCTTATGCTCTATCTCATGTATACTTTTATTATATACTGTTGGCATGTTTATATGGTTTTTAAAAAACACTCATACTGTTATATTTTACCATTTTTACCGTTTTACACCTGAATCCGTATGTATACATGTGCACACCCAGTGACATCTTTATACGAACATCCATGGCTAAAAGTTACATGAATTGTCTAGCTGCCACAAAAAATTGCTGAACTGGTGGAGCCGGGTTTTGAACCCGGGTCGCCTGTGTCAAAGGCAGAGCCCTTGACCATTACTCTATCCAGCCATTGCTGGTTATCCCATGTCCCAGCCACTGCTGGGGATTTCGTAACTATCCCACTGGAGAGATTCACTTCCTGTGCAAAGTTGTTCACACCTCCTGTTACCAAATACTTCCTGTTACCAGACATTCCTGATTGGACTTCAGTCCTGTCAGTTTAACCTCTCTTCCCATTTAAAGCAAGCCTCACTTCATACTGACACAGAGGCGCTCAAACTTATTGCTTGACCCACTGAGGTAAGTTATCTTATACTTTATGCTTGCAGTTTATTTTAATCCTTTTTGTGTCCATATAAAGCTCTATATGCTATCTGGGAATAGACCGTGGCCTATACCCAGCTCTACCATGTAACTGTTTCACTTTGAGACATACAATATGATTCCTTTAATCTGGGAGCATTAAGCCTTAGCTATTTGATTTCTGACATCTAAGCTTGTTTGCATAGCCCTGTGTTTATGTGGGCGGAAAATGTTTTTTTTTTTTTTTTGTAGCAATGCTTTATGTAGCAATTATTTTATGTGTTCTCTACCAATTATCTGCTGCGCCAATTGTTGCAATTCTGTGGGTAGTTATTTTGTGTATATTTTGTTTTTATTCCAGTTGCGCTCCCATTTTTGCCTGAGGAAGCGGGGTCACGCCCGCGAAACGCGTTGCATTTGTGGAGTTGAATAAATTACTTGACAATTCTATTTTATTGAGACTCAAGTGAGTTTTCTTTTTTTGTAAGAGGGAGGTGAGTCCACCTTAACATCCCCCTCTCCTTTTAAGCGGTTTTTAAAACGTTTTACTCTACTCTGGCGCCTCTGTATACCGAGTTTTTGCTGAACAACAATATGATGTCCAATCACACTGACATTTGTGAGTCCCTTTCTTGTTCTGAGGAAAATGCTGATTCTGCACCCTGTACTCTGGATGAGTTAATATGGTCTTGTTTAGAGTCTCCTGCAGTGTCCCTAGAGGCTTGTCTAGGTATTGCTACTATACTCACCTGTTTTTCTGCAGTTTTGGAGTTGCAAGCTAGTTTGACTGCTACACAGAATTCTGGGTGCAGTGAGATTAAAGTTAGGGAGTCAGTGTGTGTTCCAGTAAATATTCCTGTACATTCCGCTCATGATGATGAAATTCAGTCTCTGTTTATGGTGGAACCTTCCCTGGGACATCTGCCCTGTCCACAAAATAAAGTTCCAGTTTTGCCCTGTAACATGGATAGTTCAGAATCCTTCTCAGAAAACTTGAAAAATGATGTTCCTGAGGTCTTGTCTGATGTCCTGGAGACCTCCGAGTTCCTCCCAAAGGGTGCAGAACGTGCCGGACTCTGTGACCCAGAAAGCCCAAGTGTGCCTCGGTTACCAGCACGCTCAGATGCTTCCTCGGTGGAGACATGCTCTGATATGGCCTGCCTGCTTGCATGCCCAGAAGTGGTCCCTGAGAGTCTTGATCTTGATGGGTGTCCTCGTAATTCTGAATCCAGAATAGTCATTGGTTCCATAGGAGGGCTTGATAGTTCTCCATGTGAGCCTGGTGATTGTTCTGCCCTCTTGGGATCTCTGTGGAGCTTCAAAAGGTTCTGGGAGATTACGGGAGAAATTTTGCTTGGTACCCTGGATGAGATCAGCAGTGGCTTTTGTGTTGTAAGGGGCACTTCGAACAGGTATTGTGGCAGGTTTGGTATTTTCGGACGCTCCTTGGAAGGTGGTGGGTATTGTCTGGAGGGTGTCGATGGCTTCTTCTCTGGTGTTCACAGTCCTGATGGGTGTTATACTGAGACTGGTAGTACTGATGGACATGTTTCGGTGGCGTTTGCTTCCGATGAGGTCGGTTTCGGCTGGACTGACTCTGGAATTGGGCCTTGTCGGGCTGTCCTGACCTTCGTGAGTCTTCAGTTAGAGTCTTTTGCAAGTATCAGGTTGGAGGGTCGTCTGGAATCCGACCCTATTGGGGGGGGGGGGGTACTGTGAGGATCCGCGTGGCTGCCAGCCTTTTGACCACTGTTCAGGTCTGCATTCTGCAGGTCTCTGGAAGAGAAACCTTTTGTCAGTTGTGCAGCTTGCTGCTGAGGAATTTGCATACGTTTGTCATGCAGATTGCCTAGCCACATCCTTTGTGGGCTTGCTCTATAAAGAGCTATGTTTCCCACAGTAAGTTGCTGGTCATAAGAGTTAGTTCCTGTGTAACACTCGCCTGGAGTGTCAGCCTTGCTCTTTGTTGAAGATTAGCCTAGAGTAATTCCTGGAACTGCACTAGGCAGTTTTCCTAGTGCAGTTAGGATTGCATATCTGTTTTGTTTGTCTGTTGCGATTGTCCTGTCCCAGCGGTGGTCAACAGGAAATCGTTCTGTGTGTCTGGGTGCTAACCGGAACAGCGGTTGTTACTGGTAGCCCCTTCTGATCTGTCTGCCTGGATCGCACTCACTTTGCGCTAGTGCTGTGGATCCTATCTCTCGTTTATTCCTGCTTTCGTGTATCTGTCTTGTCTGCTACGAACGCTTGCTGGAGGCTCGGTGAGGTAACCGTTAAGCAAGCGCTCGCGTCCTCTGTTTTATGTTTGTTTGTCGGTGGTTAGTTAGGCGTGCTTGTCTCTGTTGTGCTTATCACGCGGGGACCGCGCACAAACGCGTGCACTGTTGCGAATGAGTGCGGTGTTCACGTTTAGCTAGCGTTTGTTATTTTCCTTATCTCCTCATTGTATGATTTGCTGTGCCTTTGCTACTCTCGTGCTCTGCCTTGCTGTAGCCTTGTGTCACCTCTGGCAATCGCCTCTCCCGCGATTGCGTTCCTACTTCATATCTGCTGTTGTGTGTGCACCGTCGCGGGTTGGCGACTAGTTTGGTGCACACACATACAATCTGTCGCTTTGCTCTCTCTCCTTCAGGGCTATCTTGCTCTGCGTTTCTTCCCTTCGTGCAATTCCTGTCTGGCGTATGTGGCAGGGCAGAGGAGCTGTTCCTCTGCACTCCACAGCTCCATCTGTCGACAGGAATTTCCCTCTACAGGTGCATTGCTCTTTTTGCTGGGTTCCCGCAAATTCTACGCTTGTGGAGGATTTCCGCAGTGTCAGCGCACGTCTTGTGCGCTGATCACGGAGGGAATCCCACAATCGTTACACTAATGTTCTATTTCTTATCTGTACTACACATACAATGCATTATCTCACACGTTTAATTTCGCTTTAGAAATATTATTTGTTCTGTTTTATACAAGGCTCGTCATCTGTTGTGTGGCTGGCAATAAAACATGATTTACCAACACAGATGATAGGCTATTAATAATTCACATGAACATGTAAATGATTTTACAAGATGTAGTTAACTTATGGGAGAACACCAAGATGAGATTACGCTAAAATAACACCTTCAGTAACAACTTGGGAAGCCGCTACATATATAACTACTAAGTTATTGTTTTTTCAACGTACAGCGCTACACTGGCTTGTATGATTTATGACATAATGTAAAATTCATTGGGAAGTACAAAATTCCCATACTTCAAAGAATTTACTGTTCTGTCCTCCAGCAGTTTGAAATCCCAACGCAGGGTGCAGTAATATGATTTGTAACTTAATAAGGAACGTAAGGAGAGGAGAACTGCGTGTCATTCCGAGACTTTTCAAAGTTTTGGCAAGATCAAGGATAGGCAAGAGGTTCACTGTACGGGCAAAACTGTAAACAGGAGTCGTGAAATGACAAAGCACCAACACAAAAAAGACGAACAAACAAAACATATGTCAAAAATAAAAGACATAGAAGAATTGAAAGTTGTAAAAATAAAAATAGTAAAAGTAATTGTAAAAACTGAAAACCACTCTAAACAAACAGTTGAAGAATATACAGAAGCTCATAACATGGCAGCTAGTTTACGTGTGTAAAGTATGACTTTTTGGGCAATTAAAAATCCCCTCCAGGTTAAATGCATATAATGCTATAATGTATGTAAATTCTGTTGCAAATCATTACCTTTTTCTGGTTCACGGAGAAAACTTCCAGACAGAGGTCCTTGGAGGTCATAAGTGATGTTGCAAACCTGGCCAGGGTTCATTCAGACTTTTTTTGATATTAGCTAGTAGCTTAGAGTATTAACAATTGCATGAATGCACCTGCATAGGAACTTTTTTTCAAAAAAAGTGTATGTGTACTTAAAGGACACCTGAGGCGAAAATAAACGAATGAAATAAATTATTGCATCTCTCTTCCTTCTCCTAAAAATGACTTTTTAAGATACTCCACAGTTGTGTTTTATGTTTAAATCTACTTTTTGAGTTTTAACTGTTTTATTGTTTTTGCTCAATGACACATTCATTGAAGTATGTCAGAGCTAAAATCTATGAACTATTGATCCTATTTATCTCTTTCCAGCTCTCAGAAGCCATTTTCTACTAGGAAAGAGTTTTATAGCTGGAATTTCTTATCAGTGAGGGTCACATTGTAGTCACTTCCTGTCTGAGTCAGGACTGAGTCAACCACTTACATACCCGATATTTAACTCTTTCAGGCGAAGAAAGAAAAAAAGGAACACGGCATAGTTATTTGTGTGCTAGGCACTGCACATGCCCATGTCTATCTCATCATGTCACATCGGGTATCCTTTAAAGGACAACTGTAACTGGAGGGATATGGTGGCTGCCATATTTATTTCCTTTTAAACAATACCAGTTGCCTGTGCAGTCACTGGAAACACTTAGGTGAGAAAGGCAGACTCTCTCTCTTGGTAATCTCTAATATTGATTACATGACAGAAAGATTACTCATCTCTAAATATCTGGGATCTATTGTGTCCATTTTTGGGAAAAATAATCACAAACAGTAGTAAGTGTGATTTGAGTTCAGCAAATCTTTGTCCATTTTGGTGAAGTGGTATAGAAATCTTTTAACCTGCTGGACGTTCTGATTTTTTTCGCCCATTTTTTTCACCCAGGGTTTTCTTCGCCCATTTTTTTTTATCATGTTGCTAGCCTAGCGCTAGCTACATGGTTGGCTGCTCCCTGCAGCGTCGCCCCAGCGTCTCCGATCTCAGCATTCTGAATGGGATTTCCTTTAGGGCTTCCCCCATCGCCATGGCGACGAACGAAGTGACGTCATCGATGTCGTGATGTCACAGGGACTCCCGATCCACCCCTCAGCGCTGCCTGGCACTGATTGGCCAGGCTGCGCAGGGGTCCCGGGGGGGGGGGCCTCTTTCGTGTCGGGTAGCGGCGGCGATCCAATTAAACATGCAGCTAGCAAAGTGCTAGCTGCATGTTTTTTTTTTTTTAAATATTCAAATCGGCCCAGCGGGGCCTGAGCGGTGACCTCCGGCGTCTCTGGACGAGCTCAGCCTCCACATAACTCTCCCTTCAGGTTCCCTTTAAGCAGAGCAACACAAACTCTTGAAAACTAAAGTGCAGTATATATGAAAGTGCAATGGGCGCCCTTAAGGAAGTGAAATTACCTGCGAAGGGTTGAACATAGGAACAGCTCCAGGCGGCTGGTTCGTGTGATTCCCAGAGACCGACGTATTTCCATAAATGTCCTAAACAAGCAAAGCGTAAGAATCGTCAGTGAGCAGACGGAAGGTCCTCACCCCGAAGTCCCCAGATCTGATACTTCACCTTGTTCTCCTGCTGACCCCCGATCTCTGGCAATACTGAACTGCTATTGATCTTCTGCCGATCTTCACTCTCTTGAATTCCTGCCAAAGAGTTAGATGATACAAAGGATCTGTGACTTTGCTTTGATATAAGGGCAGCGCTTCTACCTATTGATGGGAGTTTGTGAACAGAGTGTCATTATTTCATTCCCAGCGGTATTAAGGAGTTCCAGGGAGTCAAATCAAACACTTCACACATCGACATCAAACCAGAGTAAGATTCAAGCCTCCGCTGGAATCAGAGACTAATCAGTCCATGTACAATCATTAACATAGTCACTGAGAATCCTGCCAAGAACCCCACAAGTGTTTCATTATACAACTTATATCCTTATATAAAGTGAATCTATAATGTGTTTATGCCTTTTTTACCTTTCTTTTTTTTTTTTATGAGTTTCTGTTAAAGGTTAAAGTGGAACTCCAAGTTAAAATATGGGCTGGATGTTAACCTGTACTTAGACACAAGCTATATTACAGTTGTAAAAAAATACCTTTATCGTCATAAAAGTGGTGTAAAAGTGACCTTCCCAAGATGTAGTGAGAGAGAGCACCTTCCAGGTGTAAAGGTGGCCACTGATGCTCCAATTTCTAGCGAAAAATCGTTAGAGCGATCAGAAATTCTGATCGGATTGGTTGTAAATAATCTCAGTTGATGGGCACAATCGATTACAAATGATTATAAAAATAGTCGTCCGATTGGATTTTCATCAAACCAAAATTTGGATTTTCTTGTTGGTGGTGATAGATAGGCAGCAAAGGTTGGTTCGTTGATGGTGTAGTGAACGATTTTTCTCCCAATCAGAATTTTCTGATAGCTCAAACGATTTTTCGCCAAAAATTGGATCGTTAGTGGCCACCTTAAAGAGAATCCGAGGTGGGGATCTTAGAGTTAGATCTATATACAGAGACTGGGTCTGGCTATAGTGCCCAGCCTCTGTTGCTAGTTGAATCTACCCTAAATTGCCCCTGCACTCTGCACTAGCCCATAAATTACAGCCGCGCTGTCGGGCTCTGTTTACCTTTCTAGTGCCACTCACGCCGCTCCCCCCGCCTCCTGCAGAGCGCCGGTCCCCGCCCGCGTCCCTTCCCTCTAATCAGCGGCGAGGGAAGGGATCGGCGCTCTGCAGGAGGCGGGGGAGCAGCATGAGTGGCACTAGAGTGGTAAACAGAGCCCGCTGCGACACGCTTAGTGTCGCCAGCGCGGCTGTAATTTATGGGCTAGTGCAGAGTGCAGGGGGGATTTGGGGAAGATTCAACTAGCAACAGAGGCTGTGCACTATAGCTAGACCCAGCCTCTGTGTATAGATTTAACTCTAAGATCCCCTCGGGTTCTCTTGAAAGAAAGGTTTACGGTGATTTAAAGAGATGGTCAATGAGATGCAAATAATTCCAACTGGGGGAGGGGGAGGGGAAATCTGATCCTAACACCGCTCCCACCCCTCCCTGCAGGGTATGTTTCCACTAAAATAATGTAATTTTTCAGATGCAAATGTGTGTTTTATGTGTTTTAATGTGAATTCCCATTTTTTTTTTACATTTTCATTTTGCTTCAAGGAGATTCAGGAAGGAAGTCTTACTGACATTACTGATTGCAAACACAAAAACGCACAAAAAATGGGAATGTGGAAACACACACAAAAACAGCATGCGGCATCTGAAAAAGTAATCCTGCTGTCCGTTTTTTTTTTCTTAATGCAAATTTTGCATCTAATAGGAACAGGTACATAGGCATTTATAAGAAAAAAAAGCACACATTCGCACCTAGTGGAAACAGGCCCTTAGAGCGGACCTGAACTCAGATCTTCCTCTCTGCTTCAAAGGATAAGTAACATCATAATAACCTTTAAAGGAAAATATTTCTTAGTTACAGCTTACAGAACTCCTGCAATAAATCTGCAGTGTGTTTATTTCTTGCTTTCTTGGAAGCAGACAAGGGGTTAACATCCCATGTATACATGTTAGCTGTGTCAGCAGAGACTGACAAATTTCTGTGCTGACACACAGGGGCGTAACTATACTTAATAGGGCCCCCCTGCAAAAGTAATAGCATGGGCCCCCCTTGTTCCCCGAACCCCATGCGGGTCACGTGATCGGGAGCTGGCGAATGACAGCAGAGTGTTCTGCTGAGAAGCATCCTCTGGAAGCAGGAAAAAATTACACATGCTCCTGCACATGGTTTTTGTGAGTGAATGGGGAGGTTTATTTGCTAATTGGCTGCACTTGTGGTTGGGGAGAGGGAAGAGAAGGGCCCACAAAGCCTCTGGGCCCCCCTGCGACTGCAGCGGTCACAGGGGTGATTGCTACGCCCATGCTGACACAGCTGAGAGCTCAAATTGCGCTTTTCTCACTAAAAACATACAGGTTTCATTTCTCTCTGTTTACCTTGTATCCTGTGCAAGAGATCTGGGCCACTTTAAGCTCTGTACACACGCTTGGCCGGCATAGTAAAAAACCAGCGATCCCCGATGGTAAGCAATGACTGAGTGACATCAGAGCACATTTGAATTCAGCGATGGCACAAAAATAGTCTACAAATCCAATTGCTAGTGGAAGCATGTAAATAAGGACCCAGAAGTGCATAACTGTCCACACGTAAGTAGTTTCAATGGAGCAATCATTGTTATTGTTCAATACGAATGACTAATAGCGATTATTGTCCAAACAGATCGTTCATTTTGAGCGACAACAGTCGAGCGTGTGTATGGGGCTTTAGGGACAAACAGATAACTGTATTGATGTGTCAGTAATGCTGTTTTCACTTTTTGGTGATAACTGCCTTATTTAAAGGGAATGAATGGCAACATTCAGAACAAGGAAATTCTGTTGACCTCACAGGAGTCATTTCACTTGTGTGGCCCAAGCCTGAGGGCAAACAGAAGTGAGACAACAATCCAGATAGATAACAGGTATATTTGATAATTTTGATTGAATGTACCTGAAATCCGCTTTTCATGAAAATACTACACACTTTGTGATTGCCTTCAGGAGAAAGATCACCGGGGATTCTGAACGACACAGTCAGAATTCCAAGATTACATCAGTGATGCTCTGACAGAGCTGTGGTTTATACTCATCCCCAAGCTGCACACAGCACAGCTAGAAATCTGCCACTGCTCTAAAACATACTGTACTTTCTACTTTCCCACCAAAACGTTGCGTTTTAGGGGACGTTATGGTCGCATAACGTGCCCCTAACACAACGCATGGTGGTGTTAAAGTTGGACGTCAGATTGAGCTGCGTTATGCAGCTCTCAAAGCAGCCGCTCCAGGTTAGTGATAGGAAGTCCGATCTTTTTAAGGATTCGGATCATTTGAATCGGATCATTGAAAAGATCTGGATATTTGAACCGAATCATTTGAATCATTTTACTAGGGAAGCAGACTGGGTGAAATGATTAGCAGAACAGGACTTCCCTGCACTGTACATTCTGTATGTTCCTGTTTCTTCCAGACAGACATCCACTGTGAACCGAATCTTTCATTGCGATGATCCGGATGATTCGACTCACAAAAAAGATCCGGATCAAATGAACGATTCGTTCATGATCCGGACAACACTACAGTCCCACCACAAGTCTCCACAGTGCAGTGAATATGAATTAGCCATGTGGCTGGCCGCGGTGGAGGAGGGGAGACCTCCTCCTCCAACATTACTGAGCATGTGCAAACAGTCTAACGTGGCTTAGCCCAGTATAACGTACAGCATGCAGCACTTTGTTTAAACGTGCTGCGTTACAATGTAACGCAACGTGTGTACTGTGAACAAGCACATTGATTTTACAGTGCTGTGAGTTAGGCTGTGTTACTGGCTGCTGTAACATGGGACTTTAACGTCCCACTGTGAAACTAGCCAAAGGATCAGTGTACTTATATTCAATGTGCTAAAAATAGCTTTCTGATCAATAATGCAAATTCTGGATCTGTTTTAAGCTGTGTACCCACGGTACAATTTTCCGTCAGATTGACGGGATAATTTCCAACCGATCTGATTGGATTCCAATCAATTTTGGGTAGTTATCCACGCAAAACCAATCGCATTATCGATCAGGAACAATTTGGATGCCTACACACGATGCCACTTCTTATCAGATCACAGGTCGATCTGATGGAAAATTGTACTGTGTGTATGAGGCTTTAAGGTACAAGCATGTCACTCTTATTGCCTACATTGTAAAAATGGCTCCTCACTAGCCTGTACTACGCCTGTACTCATTCTTTGCTAAAGTGCTGATAACAACTGCACAGGGATCATATGGAGTGAAGAGGGATGATCTACAACTGAGGAAGGGGCATGTTACTTATCCGGTTCAGCACCGCAGTCCAAAAATCTCATGCATCCGAGCAACGTTCACCTCCCATTCATTCGCCTATAACTTTATTGCTACTTATCACAATGAATTGATCTATATCTTGTTTTTTCCGCCACTAATTAGGCTTTCTTTGGGTGCTACATTATGCTAAGAATTATTTTTTTCTAAATCTATTTTAACAGGAAGATTAAGAAAGAAATGAAAAAAATTAATTATTTCTCAGTTTTTGGCCATTATAGTTTGAAATTAATATACGCTACCGTAATTAAAACTCATGTATTTTATTTGCCCATCTGTCCCGGTTATTACACTGTTTAAACGATGTCCCTATCACAATTTATGGTGCCGATATTTCATTTAGAAATAAAGGTGCATTTTTTCAATTTGCGTCCATCACTATTTATAAGCTTATAATTTTAAATAATATAATAACATATTCTCTTGATATGCATATTTAAAAAGTTCAGACCCGTGGGTAACTATTTATGTTGTTTTTTTTTTTTTTTTAAATTGTATTTTTTATTTTTATTTTTAATAAAAAAAAGTGTATGTGGGTAATTTTTGGTGTGGGAGGGAAACTGTTAATTTTAAATGTAAAATAATATTTTTTTTTTATTAAAAATGTATGTTGGTGCAGTTTACTATTTGGCCACAAGATGGCCACAGTGAAAAAAGTCCTGGATGTGAACGATCTCGCATCCAGGAACTTAAAAGCAGGGGAGATGTTTCCTGGGGGCAGAAATACTGCGCTCTCTGGAGAGAAAGCATCGGTATTTCTGCGGGGAAGATAGATCGGTGAATGGGAATTATATTCCCATTCACTGATCAGGGGGCTAGCGGCGATCGCGCGCACCAGCCGACGGCAGCAGCAGTGCCTATCTGGACGAGGAAGCTCGTCCAGATAGGCCGAACTGGTTAAAAAAAACAAAAAAACCCATTAAAAATAGCAGGGAACCGCACGCACTGTAGCTAGTTTACCTTACCAACTTTTCAAGACAGTGGGCTGAATTTCACAAGCTGTTAGACAAGCTCATTTGCCTAGATTACATTTCTACTTTTTTAACACTTGGTGTACCCGAAATCAGAAAGGAACTTTAAACAATACCTTGGTAGGACTAATATTATATGTGCCTATGTTTATCTCATCAATGGCTTGGTTTATTAACCACTTGATGACTGTAGGTTTAGACCCCCCAGTGACCAGGCTATTCTTTACAATTAAGGCCACTGCAGCTTTCAGGGCTCGCTGCAGGGCCGTACAACTCAGCACACAAGTGATCCCCCCCCTCCCTTTTTTGCCCACCAACAGAGTTTTCTGTTGGTGGGCTCTAATCACTGCTGCCGTGTTTATTTATTTTTTTATTTAGTTATTTGTAGGTTTTTTTTTTATAAATGTATGTATTTTTCCCCCCACCTTCCCTTCCTCCCCCTGCCAGCCAATGACAGCTATTGGCTGTCATAGGCATCAGCCTATGAGAGCCAATCGCTCTTGTGCTTCCCCAGGGGAGAGCTGAGTGACACGGCTGTCCCCAGTAAAGCGCTGCCGTAGATCAAATCACTGTACAGTGTAAATAGATGGCGGTTCCGCTCTCTAACAGTCTCCTAGCAGCAATCTGCAAACCACACCCCCAGGACTTAACGCCAATTGGCATTACACGGTCCTGGGGGTGCCGCCGCGTTCACGCCCTTCAGCATGACGTGGTCATTAGCATGTGCTATGCACACCATACTAAGCAGCGCTCGCTGCCATGTAAGGAGCATGCCTTCCCTTAGTTACGCAAGCTGCTTCCGTAGCAACGTGTGTAACTTTAAATGCGGGTGGTCCTGTGAAGTATCGCTACCACAATACTTCACTAGCGAGAATGCCCATTCCACACTTCCTGATGAAATGTTGGCGTTATACCATCCCAAATTTTGCTCGTGCTTGTTCAATGAAAAAGCAATCGCATGTGGATTTGCTGGGCCTTTCTCACAAAAAGTATAAGGAAAGAAGTTTTACTTTTTTTAGAGTAGGACGGTTAAGATTAGGCATCAGTAGGGGTAACTGGAGAGGAGGTGGGGGGGGGGGGGGTAAGGTTAGGTGTCAGGCAAAAGCTAACTTTGGGAGTGGAGGTTGGGGTTTAGTGTTAGGAAGGTGTCAATGTTAGGTGGGAGAGGTAAGAGATGGGCATGAGGAAGGTGTAACGTGAGAGTAGGTTAAGGTTTCAGGAAGGGGGTAGCATTGTGGGGGGTTCTGCATAAGGTAGGGTTAATGTTGGGGAGGAGTTAGGTTTAGGCGTCAGGAAGGGGATTTAGCATTTAGGGAATTGTGTAGGGTTTGATGACCAAAGGAGAAGGGGATACACTACAAAACCAATGAAAATAGTGTTACAAAATAACAAAATGTGCCTATATTCTGCCTCTGGGAAGTTGGTGACTAATACTTACATACCTGGTAGCGTTACCTCAAGCTCAACCCTCTTTAAGCAGCGCTGTCCCACTTCTCCCATTCCTTTGGCTGGAATTACACATAAAATAACATAATTGTTCATCTTGCATGAGAAATTCATCCACCCCTCTTGTCTGCCTACTAATGTTTCCACTTCCAGAATGACAAACAACATTTCTAGCTGAATTTCCCACTTTCTGCTAAGTGTAGACTTTAGTTTGAAGTCAATCAATAATTAAAAAGCCTGTAGCCTGTTTTATGTGTATATCCATTGACAGATTGCTCCAGCAATACACTAGGGCAGAAGGATCAATGTTCAGAAAAGGGCAAGTGGGCGGTTATTTTATTGTGTTGATCCATTTTCTGTCCACATCCGCGTGATATACATACATTGTTAGGCAAAGTTTAGACCAGGTGACGCAGGAGAGAGGTGGTTTTTTGCCAAGGAGAAGAATATTATTGTATTCTACGCTGCATATCAATTCTCTCTCCAAAATATCTCTATAGGCGGAATGAAAATGAAGAAAATGCTTCACTGACATTTGAAAGCTTCAGAAATAAAGATGATAGTTTACATTTCACTCAGACTATTTTAAGGACTGCTAAGCAAGTTGTCTTATAAAGAATACTTATAGTGATATCCATAAATGTTTTAGGAATCCATCTGCAATGAAGAGATTTGAGACTGCTTGTGGAAGTATTACCCTCCATTTAAACAATCCTGAACTGGAAATGGAAAATAACTTGTAAAGTAAAATACAGTAATGGTGGATGCTTCTATAGGTTTTATTAAGCTCTCCCAGTCTGTGGCCTGGAGGCAGGGCCACCAAGGCCTGAGCTTGGGGCGGCAGGACATGTAAGAGGGATTGCTGCAAATGGAAGAAGAGTCTGCAAATTGAATACAGAGGTTGCAAATAAGGAGCAACACATGGAAATTGGGAGCTGTTGCCCAAGGGACCTGTATATAACTGAAGGAGGCTGCTGTACATGAACATGGAAGAGAGGGCTGCACACGGAATAAGAGGTGGATGCTGCACATGGAAGGGAGGCCACAAGAAAGTTGGCCCATGGGTTGAAAAAGTATTCATCCAGCCTTGCCTGGGGGGGGTCCCTCCTGTTCCCTGTATCAAGATGTTCCACCCCTGTGTGAACAAGCACATTTGCAGTGCACATTTTAGTTCACAAACTTTGTGTGCAGGGGCTTAACTAGGGGGAGCAGTCCTTGTGACTGCATGGGGGGCCAACCTTCAGATCAGGTGTTTTTTTTTTTTTGGGGGGGGGGGGGGCGGGGTGGTTTGAAGACACTAAAATACTTACCGAACTTCCAGCAATGCGTTGTAGTCTACCTGCAGCTCCTAGAAGGCTTTCCCAATGTGGGTCAGGTGGGAAGCTGGAAAGCCGCTAGGAGATGCAGGAAGAATACAAGACTTCGCTGGAGGCTCGGCGAGTATTTATGGATGGAGGTTTTCGGTTACACAAGCAAATGTATCCAGCATCAAGCAATCCCTGCCGGTGCAGTATACTGGGGACTCTGCTGTGTCTCTGTTCTGATGTGAGAGGTGTACTCACTTTTTTGTTATACTGTACTGCCCTGCCTTTAGCAGAAGCCAGGATCCAAAAACCACACATTCTCCGAGCATGCTTATGACCAGGTTGTGATCAGAGTGAAACCCAAAGAAAGCATCTGATATACACAAATGCAGCAAAGGCAACCTCCATGGTGAGTCTCTGGCATTTCAGATCTATTGAAATGCACATCCTGTTGCAGGATATTATATTTAAGTAGTTCCCACAGGCTGCACAGAAAGCTCGCAGTGCTCCGTTGCTCAACATGTATTTACAAATACGTGTGACTACTAATGCCTGTGTATTAATGGCAATTAGAGACAGGGATTATTTGTGGAACTGCTGGGGGCGACACAGAGTTTTTGTGTATTAGCACAGTGTTTCTCAACATTTTATTGGTATGTACCCCTTTTAAAACCCTGTACTCACCAAGTACCCCCTGCCATAGTAAACATTATCTCAAGTACACCTTGACAAATATATTTTTAATCATAGTACATAATAATTGGTTCTAAACAATTTCCAAGCATTTACTATTGCTTTTAATTAGCTAAAATACTAAGTTGGTGTTGTTTATATAGGATTTATCATTTTCTAAAACTCTAAATTTGTTATACTTGGTTAATTATATCAAGCCGAAGTACCCCCTGGAACCATCAGAAGTACCCCCTGGGGTACGCGTACCGCATGTTGAGAACCTAGGTATTAGCATATCTCAGATGCCTTCTCTGGGCGTCGCCCTCAGCACTGCTAATAAGCACGCTCAGAAAATAAAAGTATTTGTGGTTTGCTGTAAATTGTGCCTTTTATTGGCTAACAATATATTTACGATTGAAAGATTTAGGGACAGCCCAGGTCTCATCAGATATGTTATAATGCAGAATAGAGTTGGGCTGAACGGTTCGCCTGTGAACGGTTCCATGCGAACTTCAGTGGTTCGCGTTCGCGTCCCGCAGGCGAACCTTTGCGGAAGTTCGGTTCGCCCCATAATGCACATGGAGGGTCAACTTTGACCCTCTACATCACAGTCAGCAGGCCCAGTGTAGCCAATTAGGCTACACTAGCCCCTGGAGCCCCACCCCCCCTTATATAAGGCAGGCAGCGGCGGCCATTACGGCCACTCGTGTGCCTGCATTAGTCAGAGTAGGGCGAGCTGCTGCAGACTGTCTCTCAGGGAAAGATTAGTTAGGCTTAGCTTGTTCCTGTCTGGCTGCATACCTGTTCTGTGAACCCACCACTGCATAACTGTGCTGTGAACCCACCACTGCATACCTGTGCTGTGAACCCACCACTGCATACCTGTTCTGTTCAGTGGACCCGCCACTGTATACCTGTTCATTGAACCCACCACTGCATACCTGTGCTGTGAACCCACCACTGCATACCTGTGCTGTGAACCCACCACTGCATACCTGTGCTGTGAACCCACCACTGCATACCTGTTCTGTTCAGTGGACCCGCCACTGCATACCTGTTCTGTTTAGTGAACCGCCACTGTATACCTGTTCTGTTTAGTGAACCCGCCACTGCATACCTGTTCTGTTCAGTGGACCCACCGCATCAGTGCGCATACCTGTGCAGTTAAGTGAACCCACCACTGCATACCTGTTCTGTTCAGTGGACCCGCCACTGCATACCTGTTCTGTTTAGTGAACCCGCCACTGCATACCTGTTCTGTTCAGTGAACCCACCGCATCAGTGCGCATACCTGTGCAGTTAAGTGAACCCGCCACTGCATACCTGTTCTGTTCAGTGAACCGCCACTGTATACCTGTTCTGTTTAGTGAACCCGCCACTGCATACCTGTTCTGTTCAGTGGACCCGCCACTGCATACCTGTTCTGTTCAGTGAACCCACCGCATCAGTGCGCATACCTGTGCAGTTAAGTGAACCCGCCACTGCATACCTGTTCTGTTCAGTGGACCCGCCACTGCATACCTGTTCTGTTTAGTGAACCGCCACTGTATACCTGTTCTGTTTAGTGAACCCGCCACTGCATACCTGTCCTGTTCAGTGAACCCACCGCATCAGTGCGCATACCTGTGCAGTTAAGTGAACCCGCCACTGCATACCTGTTCTGTTCAGTGGACCCGCCACTGCATACCTGTTCTGTTTAGTGAACCGCCACTGTATACCTGTTCTGTTTAGTGAACCCGCCACTGCATACCTGTTCTGTTCAGTGGACCCGCCACTGCATACCTGTTCTGTTTAGTGAACCCACCACTGCATACCTGTTCTGTTCAGTGGACCCGCCACTGTATACCTGTTCATTGAACCCACCACTGCATACCTGTGCTGTGAACCCACCACTGCATACCTGTGCTGTGAACCCACCACTGCATACCTGTGCTGTGAACCCACCACTGCATACCTGTTCTGTTCAGTGGACCCGCCACTGCATACCTGTTCTGTTTAGTGAACCGCCACTGTATACCTGTTCTGTTTAGTGAACCCGCCACTGCATACCTGTTCTGTTCAGTGGACCCACCGCATCAGTGCGCATACCTGTGCAGTTAAGTGAACCCGCCACTGCATACCTGTTCTGTTCAGTGAACCGCCACTGTATACCTGTTCTGTTTAGTGAACCCGCCACTGCATACCTGTTCTGTTCAGTGAACCCACCGCATCAGTGCGCATACCTGTGCAGTTAAGTGAACCCGCCACTGCATACCTGTTCTGTTCAGTGGACCCGCCACTGCATACCTGTTCTGTTTAGTGAACCGCCACTGTATACCTGTTCTGTTTAGTGAACCCGCCACTGCATACCTGTTCTGTTCAGTGAACCCACCGCATCAGTGCGCATACCTGTGCAGTTAAGTGAACCCGCCACTGCATACCTGTTCTGTTCAGTGGACCCGCCACTGCATACCTGTTCTGTTTAGTGAACCGCCACTGTATACCTGTTCTGTTTAGTGAACCCACCACTGCATACCTGTTCTGTTCAGTGGACCCGCCACTGCATACCTGTTCTGTGAACCCGCCACTGTATACCTGTTCTGTTCAGTGAACCCACCGCATCAGTGCGCATACCTGTGCAGTTAAGTGAACCCACCTACCTACGTGAGTGCACGCAGTGTGATATACCACTCCGTGCATACCCGATATGGACAAAACAGGTAGAGGAAGAGGTAGTGGCAGAGCCAGAGGAAGGCCACCCGGCAGGTCTGCGCGTGGTCGTGTAAATGTAATTTCGTGTGGACCTGGCCCACAGTACAGTGCTCGGAAGAAGGCACGTCCCATCACCTCCCAAGATTGTCAGGACGTGGTTGAGTATTTAGCGACACAGAACACCTCATCTTGCTCAGCCACCAGTGCTACTACTAGCACCACTTCCGCTGCATTTGACACTTCGCAAGAATTATTTAGTGGTGAAATCACTGATGCACAGCCATTGTTGTTACAGCCAGATGAATTTTCACCAGCTCATATGTCTGAGTTACGCGGCAACATTATGGATGTAACGTGTAAGGAGGATGAAGGACCTACTGATGTTGGTGCATGTTTGGATTTGTCTGAGGCAAGCGAAGCTGGGCAGGATGATTACGATGATGACGATGATAGGGATCCTCTGTATGTACCCAATAGAGGAGATGAAGAGGGGGACAGTTCAGAGGGGGAGTCAGAGAGTAGGAGGAGGAGAGAAGTTGCTGAAAGAAGCTTGGGCAGCTCTTCGTCAGAAACAGCTGGTGGCAGTGTCCGGCACCATGTATTGCCACCTATGTACAGCCAGCCAACTTGCCCTTCAGCATCAGCTGCTGAGGTCCCCATAGTGCCCACATCCCAGGGTGGCTCAGCGGTGTGGAAATTTTTTAATGTGTGTGCCTCAGATCGGACCAAAGCCATCTGTTCGCTCTGCCAACAAAAATTGAGCCGTGGAAAGGCCAACACTCACGTAGGGACAAGTGCCTTACGAAGGCACCTGGAGAAAAGGCACAAACAGCAATGGGATGGCCACCTGAGCAAAAGCAGCAGCAGCACACAAAAGCAAAGCCACCCTCCTTCTCCTCTTCCTCCTCCATCAGGTGCATTATCTGCTTCTGCCGCTTTCTCCCTTCCACCTTCACAGGCACCCTCCTCCACTCCGCCTCTGCCCTTGAGCGGTTCCTGCTCCTCTGCCCACAGCAGCAGTCAGGTGTCCGTGAAGGAAATGTTTGAGCGGAAGAAGCCAATTTCGGCCAGTCACCCCCTTGCCCGGCGTCTGACAGCTGGCGTGGCGGAACTGTTAGCTCGGCAGCTGTTACCATACCGGCTGGTGGACTCTGAGGCCTTCCGTAAATTTGTGGCCATCGGAACACCGCAGTGGAAGATGCCAGGCCGCACTTATTTTTCGAGAAAGGCCATACCCCAACTGCACCGTGAAGTTGAGAGGCAAGTGGTGTCATCTCTTGCGAAGAGCGTTGGGTCAAGGGTACACCTGACCACGGATGCCTGGTCTGCCAAGCACGGGCAGGGCCGCTACATTACCTACACAGCCCATTGGGTGAACCTGGTGGTGAACGATGGCAAGCAGGGCGCAGCGGACCAAATTGTGACACCTCCACGGCTTGCAGGCAGGCCTCCTGCCACCTCCTCTCCTCCTGCTACATGCTCTTCGCTGTCCTCCTCCTCCTTGGCTGAGTGGCAGTTCTCCTCTCCAGCTACACAGCCCCAGCTCCGCAGGGCCTATGCTGCATGCCAGGTACGACGGTGTCACGCCATCTTAGACATGGCTTGTCTCAAAGCGGAGAGTCACACTGGAGCAGCTCTCCTGGCTGCTCTTAAGAAACAGGTGGATGAGTGGCTGACCCCGCACCACCTGGAGATAGGCAACGTGGTGTGCGACAACGGCAGCAATCTGCTTGCCGCTTTGCATATGGGGAAGCTGACACACATACCCTGCATGGCACATGTCATGAATCTAGTGGTTCAAAGATTTGTGGCAAAGTACCCTGGCTTAGCGAATGTCCTGAAGCAGGCCAGGAAGTTCTGTGGGCATTTGAGGCGGTCTTACACAGCCATGGCACGCTTTGCGGAAATTCAGCGCAAAAACAACATGCCGGTGAGACGCCTCATTTGCGATAGCCCGACTCGCTGGAACTCGACCCTGCTCATGTTCTCCCGCCTGCTAGAACAGAAGAAAGCCGTGACCGACTACCTCTACAACTACAGTAGAATGAAACAGTCTGGGAAGATGGGGATGTTCTGGCCCGACAACTGGACACTGATGGAGAATGCATGCAGGCTCATGCGGCCGTTTGAGGAGATGACCAACCTGGTGAGCCGCAGTGAGGGCACCATCAGCGACTTAATTCCCTACGCTTACTTCTTGGAGCGTGCTGTGCGTAGAGTGGCGGATGAAGCTGTGAATGAGCGTGACCAGGAACCGTTACGGCAGGAACAGGCATGGGACCAATTTTCATCAGACCCAGCTGTTTCCTCAACACCTGCGGAAGCACAGAGGGGGGAGGAGGAGGAAGAAGAGAAGTCGTGTGCAGAAGACGAATCAGACTCAGAGGATGATGAGCAAGGTGTTTCTTTGGGGGAGGAGGAGGAGGAGGAGGAGGGGACAGCGGCAGGAGAACAACCTCAGCAGGCATCGCAAGGGGCTTGTGCTGCTCAACCTTCCCGTGGTATTGTTCGCGGCTGGGGGGAGGAGGTTGACTTACCTGACGTCACTGAGGAAGAGCAAGAGGAGATGGAGGGTACTGGATCCGACTTTGTGCAGATGTCGTCTTTTATGCTGTCCTGCCTGTTGAGGGACCCCCGTATAAAAAACCTCAAGGGGAATGAGCTGTACTGGGTGGCCACACTACTAGACCCTCGGTACAGGCACAAAGTGGCGGACCTGTTACCAACTCACCGGAAGGTGGAAAGGATGCAGCACATGCAGAACCAGCTGTCAACTATGCTTTACAATGCCTTTAAGGGTGATGTGACGGCACAACGCCAGCAAGGTACCACTGCCACTAATCCTCCTCCCGTGTCCACGCAGTCAAAGACAGGACGCTCCAGCGATCTCATGGTGATGTCGGACATGCGGACGTTCTTTAGTCCAACGCCTCGCCGTAGCCCTTCCGGATCCACCCTCCACCAACGCCTGGAACGGCAGGTAGCCGACTACCTGGCCTTAAGTGTGGATGTAGACACTGCTGTGAACAGCGATGAGGAACCCTTGAACTACTGGGTGCGCAGGCTTGACCTGTGGCCAGAGCTGTCCCAATTTGCCATCCAACTTCTCTCCTGCCCTGCCGCAAGCGTCCTCTCAGAAAGGACCTTCAGCGCAGCTGGAGGCATTGTCACAGAGAAGAGAAGTCGCCTAAGTCACAAAAGTGTTAAGTACCTCACCTTTATCAAAATGAATGAGGCATGGATCCCGGAGGGCTGCTGCCCGCCCCAAGACTAAGTCAGTCCCCGCACATACAGCATCTCTGCCTGCACGCCGTGTGACTGGCTGCCTGGCCTGCCCCAAGAAGACTAAGTCGCTCCCAGTCCCTCCACACAGCATGTCTGCCTGCAGGCCGCTTTACTACCTTCTCCGCCACCACCAACAGGGTCCGGGACTCCAGGCGGATTGCTGAATTTTTTAGGCTGCTGCTAGCAGCGGCCGCTGTAATAATTTTTCGGGTGCGTGTACATGACTGCCTAATTTTTCTGGCTGCACTGCGGGCAGCTGCAACAACAAAAGAAAAGGCATGTACATGCGCCCATTCCCCTTCGGGATCATTACCTTGCCGTGGTGAAGGGGCTTGCGTATCACAATGGAGCAATGACCGGCGCCTAGATGAGTGTCTCGGGGGGCACACCCACGATAATAAGGTCGTTGCCTCATTGTGGTCAGACCAAATTTGATCAGCTGGACAGTCACTGTTCTGTCATTCAGCTACATCAGCCAGGTGACCATATGGGCTGTAAAGCCACCAAAACCTGCACTCTCGCCATGGTGCGCACCAGTAAAGCACGGCCGTCACAACACAAACAGCTGTTTGCGGTGCGTTACACGATGAGTTTGGTGTGTCAGTGTGAAGCAGTACCTTAATTACACTACCTGATTGATGTATACACATGCAAGATGTTTGAAAGCACTTTAGGCCTGTCATTTAGCATTCAATGTGATTTCTGCCCTTAAAACGCTGCTTTGCGTCAAATCCAGATTTTTCCCGGGAACTTTTGGCATGTATCCCACTCCGCCATCCCCCCCTCCAGGTGTTAGACCCCTTGAAACATCTTTTCCATCACTTTTGTGGCCAGCATAATTATTTTTTTTTTTCAAAGTTCGCATCCCCATTGAAGTCTATTGCGGTTCGCGAACTTTAACGCGAACCGAACCTTTCGCGAAAGTTCGCGAACCGAAAATCGGAGGTTCGGCCCAACTCTAATGCAGAAATGGAAAGTCTGACATACACACTACAGGATAATAAAAGTACCGTTTTGGCATCCATATGTAAAACTAAAATTGCAGAGATATGAATCAGCCTCTCAAATCCTGGTTTAATCTGCTAAGGATGCTGAGAGAGATACAGCCTTTCTATAGACCTGACAATGTCTCCAGCCAGAATCTTTTGAGATGCAAAGTGTTCTTTGATGTCGGTTTTCTGCAATGTAGATCTAGCTGGGTCATTGTGATATTTGTAATCCTCATATCTGGGATAAAACTTTTCTCCTTGTTCAAATATTTCAGTATATTCTTTTTTTTTTTTTTTTGCATGAGATTGAACTCATGTCCATTTAAAAGTTAGTGCAAGAAATAAGGAGGCCACTGTATGGACAGGACTATAATACAATACAATAATACAATAACATTTCTATAGCGCTTTTTCCCCACAGGACTCATTATAAGACACACCTAGGTTTAGAGGGAAAAAAATAGGGAAAAAAATACTAAACCTGGTGCGTCTATGGTCCAGGGGCATCTTCTAGATGTTCTCTCTCCAATTATTGTGTCGTCCTCCTGTTTCCCTTTGTGGCCTCCTCCTGTCCCCCTTGTGTCCTCCTTATTTCCTCTCTTGTGTCATCCTTCTGTTCCTCCTTGTGGCCTCCTTATACCCCCCCTTGTGTCATGCTTTTGTGGCCTCCTTATATACCCCCTTGTGGCCTCCTTATGTCCCCTCTTGTGGTCTCCTTCTGTCCCCCTTGTGTCCTCCTTATATCCTCCTTGTGTCATCCTTCTGTCCCCCTTGTGGCCTCCTTATATCCCCCTTTGTGGCCTCCTCATGTCCCCCTTGTGGCCTCCTTATGTCCCCCCTTGTGGCCTCCTTATGTCCCCCCTTGTGGCCTCCTTATGTCCCCCCTTGTGGCCTCCTTATATCTCCCTCATTGCCTTCTTATATCCCCCTTTGTGACCTTCTTCTGTCCCCTACTGTGGCCTCCTTATGCCCCCCTTGTGGCTTCCTTATGTCCCCCTATGTGGCCTTCTCCTGCCCCCCTCATGTCCTTGGTGTCCCTGTATGTAGGAATGAACAGCGGTAGCCACAGGTAATACTCACATGACCCGATGGTGCACGTGGTGGCTGCTGTTCCCCTCCGTGTCATCCCCCTCTGGTGTCCTGCATTCTCTTCTGCTTCTCCGACAAAATGTAATTAAGCGGCAGCAGCGGCGGGCATCATTCCCCATCCTTGGAGCTGCACGAGCAGCCAATTGTCTCTCTCCCGTCGCCACCCATTAGTACACTGATCAGTGACTGGGAACACATGTTCCCATTCACTGATCAAAGTGCCTGTGATCAATGATCACCAGCATCAGTGAGATGCCAGAGGTCATTGACAAAGTGAAAGTAAAATCATGCACACGTACGCATCCTGTGTACTGGTCACAGGACACAGGCATAAAGTGAGAGGACATCTAGTGGCCAAAAAGACACCTACATACATTAAATTAAATAAAAATAAATAAATCCCCCATTAATGAACCCCTTACATCCCCCCTCTACTATAGTTAGCAAAATAAAGCACACAAAAAGTGACTTTAAAAAGAAAAAGTTACCTAAGGAACTCAACTTCTTTAATATGTATGTCATGAGGGTATATAACTTTTATTTTTGCAAATAAGGGCTTGTAATGAGTGATATAATGTAAGCAACAAACAAATACACCTTTATTTTCAAATATAGTCATTGCTGAAAAGAAAGAAGTACATTTGGCGCTACTGTAATAAGTGTTTAGTAAGTCTGTGCTGAGATGTTACAAGCAGAGTAATATGAACTGTAAACATGTTATAAAACAAACCAGGAAGCCAGGCCTGTCTCAGACAGCGGGTGCGATCACAAAAAGCTGGCGCTTCATCTAAAAAAAAATATGTTGCCATACATTGTACTAGGGACATAATTTAGATGTTGTAATAGCCAGGACAAATAGACAAAAAAGATGTGGGTATTTTCCACAGTGGCACATCTTAAAAATATAATGGCTGTAAACTGAGAAATAATAATTTTTTTTCTACTTGTTCTTATTATTCCCATTAAATGCATATAGAATAAAATAATTCTTAGACAAAAGTACCACCCAAAGAAAGCCTAATTGGTGGCAAAAAAAACAAGATAGATCATTTTGGTGTGATAAGAAGTGATAAAGTTATTAGCGAATGAATGGGAGGAGCACTGAAACGTGAAACTGCTCTGGTCCATAAGGGGAACATCCCCTGTAGTGGGCAAATGGTTATTATGTTGCAAATAGTGTAGCGTCTTTTACACTAAGATAATACACCCACAAATAACCCATGACTGAGTTTATACAATAGGGGACAATTCACGTCCTTTAACTGCTTGCCGACCTCGTAACACCGATGGGCGTGGCCACGGCAGCAACCCCAGGACTGCCTAACGCCGATTGGCGTAAAGTCCTGGGGCAGCAGTTTGCAGGAGATCGCGCGCAGGGTGCGTGCACATCTCCTGTTTGGGGGCGAAGCTCCACCCCTCCTTCAGTCTCCGTGCGGCGATTGCCGCTCGGAAGACTGTTAGACAGCAAAACCACCGTCTAATTACATAGTACAGCGCTGCCATCTGCAGCAGCGCTTTATTGGGGACAGCCGTGTGACACGGCTGTCCCCCTGGGGGACACAGAAGCGATCGGTGGTGATAGGCTGAAGCCTATCACAGCCGATCGCTGTGATAGGCTGGCGGGGAGAGGGAGGGAAAAATATTAAAGAAATAGGGTTTTTTTATTGAAAAAATAATAATAACAATATTTGTTCAAAAAATAAAATAAACATGGGGAGCGATCAGACCCCACCAACAGAGAGCTCTGTGGGTGGGGAGAAAAGGGGGGGGGGACACTTGTGTGCTGAGTTGTGCGGCCCTGCAGCTTGGCCTTAAAGCTGCAGTGGCCCATTTTACATAAATGGCCTGGTCACTCCGTGGGTTTAATACTGCACTCCTCAAGACGATAAAGACCTGGGGCCTATATTGTTCACTATAACCTCGATGATTAGGTACCTAATTCCTACTATCATATAACTACACATACCCCATAATGGGTCTCTCTCATACCTCCTCCCCTAATTAGCTGGTAATTCTTCTTCTCCAGATTATCATAAAACAATGGTCCACAGCATCCCACTGCTCTGATATTATACCATGGAAGCTGCAGATACGCCAGCCTTCCAGAGGCATACATGTAAAAAGGATGCTGGTGCAATACTACCGATAATCTAACCTACCTCTTATGCTAACCCTCCTCCCACCTACTCCTAACATTACCCCTCCCCCTATCCTAGGTCTAACAATACCTGTCCCCTCCTGCAGCATTGCCTCTATCAGCTATGTCAGGAGCCCAAATTATACACTGAGCACTGTTATAGCCACAATTAACATTGCAATCTATGGCGGTGCCCAAATTACCAGGTGTTGCATGACACCCAAATCATCGGCCTTGTTCTAGAGTCGCATGTGCACATTTGCCCTGAATTAACCTGTCCACAGAAGACAACTGGTTTTGATATTCCCATTCAAGATTTTCTGCTATGGAATTCCTGTCCCCCCCCCCCCACCCCCCTCGCCTTTCTGTTTCAACTTGATGGACGGATGCCTTTTTCCAACCAAACTATGGTAACTATGTTACTATGTTATGCACACAAAAATACACTGAATGCAAACTGTAGACCTGCACTAAGAACTTCCTCTCTGCTCTAGAAGATATGCAACAGCATAATAAACCTTAAATACAAACATTTCTTTGTTACAGCTGATACAAATCCTGCAATAAATCTGCAGTGTATCTACTTCCTGCTTGCTTGGAAGCAGACACAGGGTTAACATCCTGTTTTTACAAATTAGCTGCTCTGCTGAGACAGCCAGCTGACACAGCTGTGAGATCAAATTACACTGGTGATTAGTCACAGATGCTGGGGAATTAGATAGGCTAAACTCTCTAAATGCATCCAGGGTGCATTTCTCTGTTTTCCTTCTGTTCTTTGCAAGAGTCCACTTTAAAACCATTTACCATTAATACTGAACTAAAAAGGGTCCCTTATCATCAACACAAGCAGAGCTTCACTTTACCATATATGGACTGTATTTACAATGGTATTCTACTGGAAAAACAATGTTGTCATGTTTGCTGAACTCAGAGCTTTGATCTAAGGCCCACATGAGCCAGAAATGATGTTTTAGCCTGATGTAATTACTGCAAGTTGAATGACTTGATTCTTGTGTCTCTTGGGGACTCCAGCTGTATTACATCTCCAGTTCTTAGTTCTTTCCTACTGATGTGACCATTACAAAGCCAAGTGACAGTGTCATGCTCCCCTAATGGATTCTCTGTAAGGCTGAATAAATGAATAACTGGGGAATCCAGCTGTGAGAATGACACCTTCATTATAGCCCTGGGAGCCAAGGTGATGACAGAAACAACTGTAATATAACAAGTACAATAAAATTTCGCTATTGGAGTCCCTGAGAGATAAAAAAAAAAGCCAAAATATGTTCCAACTCACTGGTGCCCGTCCAGAACAGAAATACACATTTTGACAGGAGCTGGCCCTTAAAGCAGCAGTAAACTCAAGTGAGTTTACTGCCGCTTTAGGATTATTCATACATAGTCATACACTATTTCAGCTTACCGACATTTTTTTTTCTAGAAGCGGTTGCAGGACACAGAGGTATTCAGGTGGTGTACATGAAATAATGACGCCAGGACATTTGGGAACGGGGATATAGCCGATAGTAATATATTGGTAACATTTACAGATATTCAACTATTTTTGAGTGTTAATTTTCATTTAATAAAATATCTGTAGATATTGCTAATATTTTACTACAGCTTAACCTAGTCCTACTCTCACATAGAACCCTCCCCCTTAAATGCCTAACCCTAACCACACCTCCTGATGACCAACCTTGAAACCCCTTTACCTGACGCCTAACCTTAACCATCTCCCCTTGCAAATCTCCTTCCCGACTCCTAACCTTAACCGCCCGCCCCAGCGCAAACCCCGTTCCTGACACCTAACCTCAATCGTCCCTGCTGCCACATAAATTATAATAACAATAACCCATAATACCAACAATAAATTGTTAAATAAATGGACTTTCCTGGCACCTTGGATTAGGTGAGCCAGCTGCCGCTGCACTTACATGGGGGAGCAGTTGACACAGAGGAGGGAGCGGAGGCACGGGGGAGCGGGCACACGGGGGACAGAAGCTGGGACTGAAGGGGACACAAGCTGGGATAGAAGGGGACGCAGGAGGACACATGGGGGGCACATGGAAGACACAGGAGGACACATGTGGGACATATGGGGGGTACAGTAAGACACAGGAGGACTATTTGGGGACACAGGAGGACACATGGGGAAACAGGTGGACACATGGGGAAACAGGAGGACACCATTTGGGGAGAACATGTACAAGATGCTCCTGAAACATGGACGCACTAGGTTTAGTATATATATATATATATATATATATATATATATATATATATATATATATATTCCCCTGGCTTTTGCCCTCTATACCTAGGTATAGTCTGTAGTCTGAGCCTCTTATAAAGCAGCAAGCAGTTTATATACTGTATTTTGTTTTTCTTTTTTAAAATAAATGTGGGACAGAAAGGAGAAAAAAACTGCCTCGAATAACAGTGACAATAATATCAATACTAGAGTTCAACAGCGTGCATGAAAAAAGGGCCCGGCTGGATAACGAAATGTTGCCGGTGGATAACATAATCTCAATAACGATAAACCTTGTTAACGAAATTGGTTAACGATTGGTATACACCAAGTCGTCCCCTCCGGTCCTCTCGCCTCACTGCCCCACACATTTCCCACTCCTATGAGCGCCTGCAGGATTTCTCAAGAGCCGCCCCCACTCTCTGGAACTCCCTCCCACCGCCCATCATGCTTGCTCCCTCCTTCAACACATTCAAGCAGGCCCCCAACACCCACCTCTTTAAGATGGCCTACCCACCCTCTACTACACAGTAACTCTTTACTGAATATTTATTCCACAGCCCTACCTAGTGTTTCCACCCTCCTCCCCACTTAGATTGTAAGCCTTTGGCAGGGTCCTCCCTTCCCTAGTGTAGTCTACATGATCAAATGCTCCTTTTCTTTGTACTTGTATTACTGGGCCTACCTAACCAGCCCAGAATCGTATGATCAAGTATCTTGTACTCTGTTTGCCTTGTATAACTAGTTCTATGTGGTTCAATCTTATTACGTCTGTCATCCTTGTATCATTGCATATATGTATTGTCCAGCACTGCATAATATGTTGGCGCTTTATAAATACAATTAATAATAATAAAAATGATAAATACATTTTTAAAAAGAACGGAGATATTAACGAAAAGATATTAACATTATCAATCATTACATAATTCAACAATGCAGCTTAACCCAACGCTACTCTCACACAGAACCCTCCCCTGTTGGTGCCTAAACCTAACCACTCACCTGGTAGTGCCTAACCCTAACCCCCCCCAGTGGTGCCTGACCCTAACCACCCACCCAGTGGTGCCTAACCCTAACCACCCTTCCTGGTGGTACCTAACCCTAACCACTCCCCCTGCAGAAACACCCTTACACACATAAAAGTGATAACATGTTTGATGACGTAAAATCTGTACATACAAACAAAATAATATGACAAAAACTATAACCTTGCAAGCTTCTAAAACAATAACATATTTCAAAAACTGTAATGTTCTAATGTTGTTAACTATATTTATTGGGCGCCCCTTTTTTCTGCTTTAGTTGATAAATGCATTGGATTAGAGTCTATGGCGGCGCCCTTTTCGTCTACTAGCCGCCAGCAACCTTTTAACTTGCTTCCATTCCACCTATTTTATGCAATTGCTGGTCTCTCTTCATTTTGTTGTTGCGGTCAGTTCAGCCCTTGCATCATTTGGTACTGCAGTTTGAATGCATGCAATGTGCCTTTTGCTGTTTTTGCTGACAGGCTTCTGCCGACCATTTATAAGGCAGGTGCTGCTTGGAAGTACAATCACCTACTATGTGTTTTGAATAATATAAACCTGACCGATGTCTGACCTGACGATTACCATAATCTTAAAAATTCTCCTCACTATCTGTCCATTCTGATGCCCACACAAGACAGGAGTATGTAAAAATTCCCCTCCATGTTGACAAAAGAGGCAAGCCCACTTTCTAACACATGCCCACTTTTGAAGCTTTTTTTATAATATGTTACTACTGTGGGGTTGTAATGGCAGATGAACCACAGCAGCTGCCATAGTGACTGTATTGTGTTTGTAACCGCAGGGAGAGGGTGGCACTACAGTCATTTTGAGAGCCCTCATCCAGTCACCTTTCCCTTCAACCAAAATGAGTCCCCTAAATGTGGGTTGCCCCTCTTAGCTGTCTCTGTTGGAATAGGGAGAAAAACAATAGCAGTGGAGACAACATTGTTAGGAAGGCCCAGGAGGATATTGGAGAAGTGGAAAGAGGAGTGTCAAGGAACACACAATGGGGGGCCAGGAAGCTGGACAGGTAATGATAAAAGACTAGGGAAAGGGGGAGTAACATAGTTTTGCTGTGGGGCCCCATGATTTGCGTGAGTGTCATCCTGAAAGTAACACCATTCATATTTACTCAATTAAGGAATCATTTTATCCATTTTATTTCTGATTTCTTTACATAATCACCTACTTTATTTAAGCATTTATTCATTTTTTTAGTCCCTTTGTTGTATTAGCATCACACACCTCACCTTTCATGGGTGAGGGTGTCATGTTAATACTGCTTAATAAACTGTTACTGGTGTTCTGCAGTCATGTTACAAATGGTGCAGGGAGAGAAGAGATTTACCTGACAGATGCAAGTTAAATTACCGTACATGGAAAGAATACCTTATGTGAAAGATAAAAGCTAACAGGCATTTCTGGATGATCCTCATAGTTACACCCCTACATGGTTGATTTATATTTTATTTTTAATCTCTATGTTCTCTTTAAAGGCTTGTAGCATTTCTTTTCTATGTAATGCTAAGCAGTACCTCTGGTGGATAAATTCTTTGAGCCCTCGGTTGTCAAGTAACCGGAAGATGGCAGTGGAGGAGGATGAGTTTTGTCACTTGATCTTGGTAGAGCTTCGGCCTGAATATAAAATCAAGACTAAATTAGCTGACAGGAATAGCAAATAGATTTGTTTTCATAAATAATGCCCTTAAAAGGGTAGTGAAGGTAAAACGCCATTATGAAGATCATAATGAATCAAACAGTAAGCACCGTAAGGTATAATGAAACGACTACAAAAAATAAACCCTAAACTAATCTTTAAACACAGAGACCATCAGTGTCATATCTATCACCACTGGCTTTCCTCTTATATAGTGGCAAGCGGCGCCATACAAATGATGTGTGTCCTGGGCGCATTCATTAATCTCCCAAAACTTGCTTGGCTAAATAAAAAATACTTCTAACAGCAAGTAAGCGTAAGCCCAAAGTGATCATAAGATCTCTGAGAACATTATGGGAGGAAATACTGCAGCTACTGGCGATACAGCTCTTTAAGATGATGTGGGGATTAACATTAACGCAATAAGTTTTCATTGTGGATGTGGTGATTTTTAAAAGACAAACACAATTGGCAACTAAGACCTTTTTTAAGGCCACTGACAGGAATTCTTATATTCCAATAAAAAGTTGTCATCACAAAACCTGGCTTAAAGGCATCCCCCGCAGCCAGTTTACAAGGATAAGGAGGAACTGCACCGATGATACAGATTACACTATACAATCAGAAACACTATTAAAGAAGTTTGTCCAAAAGGGGTATCAGGAAACCCCTCTGAGACATGAAATAGAAAGAATAAAACAAGTTGAAAGGGGTACACTCCTGGAAAATAAACCCAAAAGAAATACAAGTGAAGGAGCAGAATATTCTATTTGCTTTGACTTTACCATACAGCACAAAGAGGTAGCGAAGAAGAATTAAAAGATATTGGGGGATACTTCAAAATGATCCCATCCTGAGAATGAAATTACCTCCCACACCGAAATTTGTTTACAGAAAAGCCAGCAACTTGGAAAGAAGCCTGGTTAGACCATGCATAGACAAACCAGACCCTGGCGGCAAAAGCATGTTGGGTGAAATCGGTTTCTTTCCATGTAGGCAATGTAATCCCTGTCTTACGGCAAAGGCTCATAAGCAACAATATAATGCATCCACAGTGACGGGAGAAAGACATAAAATTAAGGAGTTCATAACCTGCAACACTACGCATGTCGTGTACATTATTTGGTGTCCATGTGGACTCCAGTATATAGGTCGGACTAAGAGGACACTGAAGAGTAGAATCAAAGAACATAGAAAAAGGCTTTAAAAATCATAGCCTGTCACGACACTTTGCAGAGAAGCATGGCAGAAATCCCAATGTTATGCACTTCTGTGCGTTGCAAATACTTACTACAAGATGGCGCGGATGCCACAAGATTAGAGAAATTTCTCGTATGGAAACAAAGTGGATATACACCTTTAAGACCATGGTGCCGGGGGGTTTGAACGTGGATCTAGATCTTAATTGTTTCATATCAGATGATTAGAGCAGATGACCCTTTTGCAATACATTTGCATTTTATTAGATAACAAACAAAAAAAAATGTTCCCCTTTTTTTGCACTTTTATCAATACTTCACGCAGCCTGTTAACAGGCCATTTCTTTTTTGCTCCATATTGGAGCACATTTATACACAGATCATCGATGTTTACCTTGGGCACATAATACTTGTAAGGTCACATTACTGTCACAATATGTCCAGCACATTCATTTTATATCGATTTTACAATCGGTTTCACACTAGCTCTTTTACATACTGTATATCCCACTATGGGTTTCATATTAGTTCTTATATAATCAATTTGGCAACATGAAAGGATGTATGGGTCTCCAGTACTGCACACGGTGCTAATAGTAGCATTGTGTTAAAGGTTGTGGGTTGCTTTACTTATGAGCCTTTTCTGATGAGCTGTTTTAATGCAGAATATGTTTGTTCATGTGATTCCTCTGATGTTCCCCTGTGATGCAGTTCTCTAGTATTGAGTTTGGGGTTGGAGAATCAAAAATATTTGTACTAATTTTATTTAATCATTTTTTATTCAATTTTTATTTAATCAATTTTTTGATCAATTTTTTCTGAGTGGGCGAAGCAGGATATCATTCATTTTATTTGATCAATTTTCTCTGAGTGGGCAAAATAGGAGCTAACATCAGAGGCACATTGATTTGTTATGCATAATGCATATACTGTATGTAGCACATAATATGCACATTTTTTATAAATATGTAGTTTGTTGCATAATTATGTTGTGCTATGAGGAAAGTATTGTTTTAGGGAAGGAGTACCCCTTTAGTTTTCATATTTAATTTTCTCGGGGCACGGATTTTAGACGTATACAAAGTTCAATGTATTAGTGGGAATAAGGGGGGTTTAGTAAACATTCACTATTGCCTATTGCACGTATTTAAAGTGTTGGTCTATATGAATATATCTGCCTTGTAAAGGCAGATATATTTTAGTCTGAGGGCGGCTTTAGTCTGAGGGCAGTGCAGCCAATAGTGAGGTGGGACACACCTCCAAAGATGGCTGCTGGAACGCATGACGCCAGTGGTCATATTTGCATACTCTAGCATTGAAAGCGTCTCCCAGGCTTGCTGGAGGCCAGCCTCTGATGAGTCATTACTGACAAAACTAGTAAGGCGTGGCCTCTGGTGCAAGTCGCACTGGGAGACGCGAGATACAGCACGGAAGACTGCCGAGGATATATACTATATGCGCATATGATCTTACAATTGTGAGTGCAATTTTATGCTTTTAACTTTTAATAAATGCAGTATTACGCTATGGAGCGCTTGTTTTAGTCTTTTAAGGAACCAATACAAGCTGGATACCGGGATGAAATTTTAACAAGTGCACATTGCTGGTCATAAGAGGGATCAGCGTTACCATCTGGTGAGCGTGCACTAGTGATAGTGTATTTTGTTCGGTGGTGGGGAACACTGTCACTGATCACTGAAACACGTGGGGTGTGCTGAGCTCTGGTTGTGTAGCTGGATTACGCTATTGTTTGCATCTCTGTCTTTGAGTTTTAGAGACTCCTAATCACGGAGGAAGATTGAATGCTGCCTATAAGCTGTTTGGCCTAGTGCACACCGGACAGTGCTGGGCCGAAATTACGCATTAGCGTAATTACGCATCGTAATTCACTACAAATGCACAGTAAGCGTTACGTGTAAGGTTACGGTATTACGCGTAATTAATTACGCGTAGACCGTAGGGTTACGTTTTACGCGTAACAAATTACGCGTAAGACAGTAAACTCCCATTGAAATTACACAGTCTGCCGTAATCGCGTAATATTACGCTCCCGTATAATATAAAAAAGCCGCCGACTTTAAGGGTTAATAGCAAAGCCCCCTTAAGTGCTAAGAGCCTCAAATTTGGAGAATATATTAAGGAGATCAGAAGGAATAAGAGGAAAAAATTTTTTTTCAAAAAGACCTTATAGTTTTTTGAGAAAATCGATGTTAAAGTTTCAAAGGAAAAATATATACATTTAAAAACCCGCCGACTTTAACGGTTAATAGCAAAGCCTGCTTAAAATTTAGGAACACCAAATTCACAGGGTATATTAAGGGGATCAGTGGGAATAAGAGGAAATTTTTTTTTCAAAAAGACCTTATAGTTTTTGAGAAAATCGATTTTTAAGTTTCAAGGGCGAAAATGTCTTTTAAATGCGGAAAATGTCAGTTTTTTTTGCACAGGTAACAATAGTGTTTTATTTTCATAGATTCCCCCAAGTGGGAAGAGTTTTACTTACTTCGTTCTGAGTGTGGGAAATATAAAAAAAAAACGACGTGGGGTCCCCCCTCCCAGACCTCTTTAACCCCTTGTCCCCCATGCAGACTGGGATAGCCAGAATGCGGAGCACCGGCCGCGTGGGGCTCCGCACCCTGACTATACCAGCCCGCATGGTCCATGGATTGGGGGGTCTCGGAAGGGGAGGGGCAGCCAAGCTTTCCCCTCCCCCTCCGAGCCCTTGTCCAATCCAAGGACAAGGGGCTCTTCTCCACCTCCGATGGGCGGTGGAGGTGGAGGCCGCGATTTCCTGGGGAGGGGTTCATGGTGGCATCTGGCAGTCCCCTTTAAAAAGGGGTCCCCCAGATGCCCACCCCCCTCCCAGGAGAAATGAGTATAGAGGTACTTGTAGTACCCCTTACCCATTTCCTTTAAGAGTTAAAAGTAAATAAACACACAAACACATAGAAAAAGTATTTTAATTGAACAAAAAACATAACCACGAAAAAAGTCCTTTAATATTCTTAATTAACCATTAATACTTACCTGTCCCTTTAAAAGCCAGTTCCCACGCAATATCCTCGGAAATATACTAATCAGTTACAATGTAACAAAGTTATTACAATGTAACAACTTTGTTACATTGTAACTACGCCGCACCCGACGTCACTCACCGCCGCCACCGCGTCTGTGCTGCAGGACCCGACAGAGCTCTGAGCTATAGCTCAGAGCTCTCTAAGCATCTTTGTATTTGGGCTCCAAGGAGCCCCATTGGTCCTTAGCAGACCAATGGGGTTCCTTCTGATTTGAAGGAACCCCATTGGTCTGCTAAGGACCAATGGGGCTCCTTGGAGCCCAAATACAAAGATGCTTTCGAGAGCTCTGAGCTAATATAGCTCAGAGCTCTGTCGGGTGAAGGGACGCTAAGTCCCCGCCGGCTCCGCTGCCCTCCCCGCCTCTCCCACATGTCACCTATATACATGCTGGCACCCATGGGTGCCAGCATGTATATGAGTGACAGGTGTGGGCGGAGTGGACGGCGGGAGCCGGCGGGGACTAGCGTGTATGCGGCGGCCGGCGGGTGAGCGGCGAGTGACGTCGGGTGCGGTGGTGTTACAAAGTAACAAAGTTGTTACATTGTAATAACTTTGTTACATTGTAACTGATTAGTATATTTCCGAGGATATTGCGTTGGAACTGGCTTTTAAAGGGACAGGTAAGTATTAATGGTTAATTAAGAATATTAAAGGACTTTTTTCGTGGTTATGTTTTTTGTTCAATTAAAATACTTTTTCTATGTGTTTGTGTGTTTATTTACTTTTAACTCTTAAAGGAAATGGGTAAGGGGTACTACAAGTACCTCTATACTCATTTCTCCTGGGAGGGGGGGTGGGCATCTGGGGGACCCCTTTTTAAAGGGGACTCCCAGATGCCACCATGAACCCCTCCCCAGGAAATCGCGGCCTCCACCTCCACCGCCCATCGGAGGTGGAGAAGAGCCCCTTGTCCTTGGATTGGACAAGGGCTCGGAGGGGGAGGGGAAAGCTTGGCTGCCCCTCCCCTTCCGAGACCCCCCAATCCATGGACCATGCGGGCTGGTATAGTCAGGGTGCGGAGCCCCACGCGGCCGGTGCTCCGCATTCTGGCTATCCCAGTCTGCATCGGGGACAAGGGGTTAAAGAGGTCTGGGAGGGGGGACCCCACGTCGTTTTTTTTTTATATTTCCCACACTCAGAACGAAGTAAGTAAAACTCTTCCCACTTGGGGGAATCTATGAAAATAAAACACTATTGTTACCTGTGCAAAAAAAACTGACATTTTCCGCATTTAAAAGACATTTTCGCCCTTGAAACTTAAAAATCGATTTTCTCAAAAACTATAAGGTCTTTTTGAAAAAAAAATTTTTCCTCTTATTCCCACTGATCCCCTTAATATACCCTGTGAATTTGGTGTTCCTAAATTTTAAGCAGGCTTTGCTATTAACCGTTAAAGTCGGCGGGTTTTTAAATGTATATATTTTTCCTTTGAAAATTTAACATCGATTTTCTCAAAAACTATAAGGTCTTTTTGAAAAAAAAATTTTTCCTCTTATTCCTTCTGATCTCCTTAATATATTCTCCAAATTTGAGGCTCTTAGCACTTAAGGGGGCTTTGCTATTAACCCTTAAAGTCGGCGGCTACCTAACATTGATCCATGCGTCAACTTTTCCGCTTGGCAGCATGACCTTACGCATTAATTGCTAGTAGGATTTTACGCGTAAACCTATAACGTAATAATCTGAATTACGGTATACTTACGCGTAATTGCGTAAGTGCTATGCGTAATTATAGACATGTACCGAAATTGACTGTCTATGCCGTAAGCGTAATTTCGTAATGCGCAATAGCGTAAAATTATGCGTAATGATCCGTAAGCGTAGCTTTCTCCATTACGACCAGCACTGACACCGGAGCGTTTCCGCTGCGGTTTGCGATCTGCTTGCGGGTGCGGATCCGCTAGGGTAATGTATTTCAATGGGCTGGTGCACACCAGAGCGGGAGGCGTTTTGCAGAAACGCATACTCCCGGGCTGCTGCAGATTTTGGATTGCGGATGCGTTTCTGCCTCAATGTTAAGTATAGGAAAACCGCAAACCGCTCTGAAAAACGGCACTTCAGAGCGGTTTGCCAGGCGTTTTTTGTTACAGTAGCTGTTCAGTAACAGCTTTACTGTAACAATACATGAAATCTACTATACCAAAACCGCTACACAAAACCGCAAAACGCTAGCTGAAACGCTGCAGAAAAATAAGAAAAAGCGTTTCAAAATCTGCTAGCATTTTGCGGATCTGCTAGCGGTTTTTGGTGTGCACTAGGCCTTTGTGATGATTTGTGACTTGATCAGCCACCAAATCTGGTGAGATTACCTGGGGGGACTTGTTACGTGGATTTGAACTGTGGGACTTTATGCGACTCTGAGGCCTGGTGCACAATGCGTTTTTTGTTACAGTAGCTGTCAGTAACAGCTTTACTGTAACAATACATGAAATCTACTACACCAAAAACGTTTCACAAAACCGCAAAATGCTAGAAGATTTTGAAACGCTTTTTCTTCTTTTTCTGTAGCGTTTCAGCTAGCATTTTGCGGTTTTGTGAAGCGTTTTTGGTGTAGTAGATTTCATGTATTGTTACAGTAAAGCTGTTACTGACAGCTACTGTAACAAAAAACGCCTGGCAAACCGCTCTGAAGTGCCGTTTTTCAGAGCGGTTTGCGTTTTTCCTATACTTAACATTGAGGCAGAAACGCATCCGCAATCCAAAATCTGCAGCAGCCCGGGAGTATGCGTTTCTGCAAAACGCCTCCCGCTCTGGTGTGCACCAGCCCACTGAAATACATTACCCTAGCGGATCCGCACCCGCAAGCGGATCGCAAACCGCAGCCGAACTGCTCTGGTGTGCACTAGGCCTTTGTGACTGTTAGGCCTGGTGCACACCAAAAACCGCTAGCAGATCCGCAAAATGCTAGCAGATTTTGAAACGCTTTTTCTTCTTTTTCTGCAGCGTTTCAGCTAGCATTTTGCGGTTTTGTGAAGCGTTTGTTGTATTAGATTTCATGTATTGTTACAGTAAAGCTGTTACTCAACAGCTACTGTAACAAAAAACGCCTGGCAAAGGGCAAACCGCTCTGAAGTGCCGTTTTTCAGAGCGGTTTGCGTTTTTCCTATACTTAACATTGAGGCAGAAACGCATCCGCAATCCAAAATCTGCAGCAGCCCGGGAGTATGCGTTTCTGCAAAACGCCTCCCGCTCTGGTGTGCACCAGCCCATTGAAATACATTACCCTAGCGGATCCGCACCCGCAAGCGGATCGCAAACCGCAGCAGAACCGCTCTGGTGTGCACTAGGCCTTACTGTCAAAGAATCTGACATATTTTTTGAACTGCCAGCACATAATCATCTATTACAGGTTTTAATTTTAAGCTTAACTCCATTTGTATTGAAGTTAAGAAGTGATCAGACTATAGAAGAGATACAGAAGTAACAACAGGGTACAGTATTTGCAATTATTCAGCATTATGGGAGTAAGAAAGATAGCACACAATGGGCTTGATTCACAAAGCGGTGCTAACTGTTAGCACGCCTGTGGAAACCCCCTTAGCACGTGTAAACGAGCTTTTCGTGCGCAAAACTTTACGCGCGCAAAACTTTATGCGCGTAAACCTTTACGCGCGCACTGCACAGAGCGCAGGGCGCTCCGCGCGAAGTGCCCATTAAAGCCTATGGGACTTAGCGCGCGCATAGGACTTTGCATGCGCAAAACTTTGCGCGTGGTACTTAGCGCGCAATCTGATTCAGAAATTCGGTGCTAACCTACTTAGCACGTCTAAAGACTTTAGACGTGCTAAGTAGGTTAGCATCGCTTTGTGAATCAAGCCCAATGTGTTAATATACAGATGATTTCTTTATGCCCCTAGAAGCACACACCCAGAACCGTTGAATTTCAAGGGTGCCTACTGCTTATTGATTTCACAGAACCTACTAATCCTACAGGCATACATCTATCTGTGTTGGACTTGTAGATCCTCAGTTTCAATAATGTTTACTGAATTAGTAATCACATTACATTGTGAAGGGATGAGAAAGAATTGTTTATAGTCAAACATCAAAAATTCAAATGTCAAAAATGTGTTCTATTACAACAGTGCATTCATTATATTAAATGCTGGTGAGTATGCGTGACACAAAAACTACAAGTTCAGAAAAGAGAAAAAGATAAAACAACATAAGGTTATCGGTATGCAACATAACTTGATATACAGTAGAATCTAGCAAATATCTTCTTTATACCATAATATAGTCTGAAATAATTTATTTTGGAAAAGAAATATCACAATAGTGGTTTCTGCTGACTCCGAGAATCTATAACGTGGTTCCATTAGTTAGGTGGATTGAGCATATATTGTAGGTAGTCATTAGTAAGCGAGAATGAATCTGACCACACTGTCTCATATACAATCGTGGTGTTTTGGGCCCCATGTACTAGTTGTTCAAGATTTCTAATAGTAGTGACTCTTTGGAACCACTGTTTTGCTGTGGGGGTATTTCTTGGTTTCCATAGAGCAGGTATTTGTGCTCTTGCTGCATTAAGTAGGTTGGGTAGAATTGTGGTTTTATATGCCCAGGGGGAGCAACCTGAGTTGTCAAGTAGAAAAACATCTGGTTCAAAGGGGATGATTTGGCCTGATATCTTTTCATTGAGGGTGCAAACATTTCTCCAGTAGGTTTTCAGGTCGGGGCAAGACCATGTTATGTAGCTTCTATGTAGTGTCTGATTTGTAGGACTTGTAGATCTTTCTCAGCGTGAGGTATGGATTAATATGAGGCAATGGGGTAGAACTTTGGCAAAAAGTGTTACAAAGTAGCCAGTGAGATCATGGTGAGCTGCAACCACTAGGACTTTGTAAGGGACATGTTTCTGACTTTTTAAGGACTTTAAAGAATGATTTGCATATTTAGAAGTGATGCATCATGGGAAATCTTTTTTACTCACATAAAGCAGGAACATTCCAAATACCTTCTATTTCAAGAAAGCATTTTTATATTTAGCATTAGAATTGTCGCATTCAATGGAACTTTGTTCCTGAATTCTTCAAATCAGAACCTGAATCTTCATTTATGCACGCTGCTGCAGTGGATGTTAACTCACCTTTGATGCCGCCGCATGCCACTTGGCGTTCCAGCACTCCAATACTGCCTTCTGTGAATGAGGAAGTATTGGGAAGCTGGAATGTGACTTAGAGTGCAGTGCAATAGCTAGCAATGAGTAGGAAAGTATGCACAGTTAGGGCCTGAGCCCACTGATGCAGTTGTGTCCGCTTTTCAGTTACACATCAATGTTACAGATGCTGAAAAGCAGACAGAAGCAGATACAACTGCGTTAGTGGGCTCAGGCTCTAAGCGTTGTTGGTTATCCCCTCATTGGCACCAAAAGCTCCTATCCCCCCTGTTCTATAACCCTGGCATCCTTGGACATGTTGGAAAAAGCATCTTGTCCCTCAGCACTAGGGAAAGGCTGCTAGAGTACTATGCGAGCAGGATTTCCTCCCACCCATAGTTGGAAACCATGTGACTTGGTTATAGTTCAGAGGCAGTGCCACACTCGCTCACTTCTGTAACTTTTTACATGGAGTGTATGCGCAAAAGCACACACATGCACACAGCTTTACAAAAAAGAACATCTGTTTGCCATACAATGCACTGCACAACCATAGCACAATAAATAATGAGAGACTAGGAGCAGATGCAGTGCATATCCCCTATTTATTTAAACAGAGCAGACTGTATCTCCTAATGTATTGAGATCAACAGGAGTCTATGATTCACTCTATCACAGTGGCAACTGCATTTTATGGCTCATCCCAAGCCAAAAAATCAGAATTTGCAATCCTACTTAATAAACCAGGCCCAATATGTGATTAGCTGTAATTCTGCTAAAGCAAGCATAGTGAGCAAATATTATTAGAAATTGCTCATCTAGCTCCTCTCTGCTGGACCTGCCTGTGCAGTGTAGCAGACGTATATAAGAAAAATGAACATTTCTCTGATATTATAAAATACGTCACGGAGCTGTACTTCAACTGTCTATTTGTAGTTTTCCTCCACTTTCACTTTGACCTGCTATTCTAAGGCATTGGCTTCCTAAGACTCCCCTTTTCTCCTGGCTGTTACGCTCAGAAACAGTTGTCTCCATTCTGTTAATAAGCTGACAAAAAGTTCAGTAAACACTTGAAAGAGAAATTCTAGTAAAACCACAATAACAGTAGCAAAAAATGTAGCATAACCCCACAATGACAATCTGTGGACCTGGAGGCAAAGTTCAGGGTGCTAAAGGAGTACTGTAACCCTCCACACACAAAAAAAAGCCCCCCTCCAAGCTCTCCTATGCGCGCACAACTAGAAAACGATGCTCTGGTCCCCCGCCGTGGATTGCTTCCGGTATTTGCAACTTTAATGCAGCAAGCCAATGTGCCTGCGCGGCCCTGGCCACCGCGTCCTCGCTCCCGCTGACATCACCGGGAGCTTCCTGTGCAGAAACCTCCCGGTGACGTCAGTGGGAGTGAGGACGCGCAGCCAAGGCCACGCAGTAGTAGTGACTTACGACATTAAAGTTGCAAATACCAGAAGTGAGCCGCAGCGTGGGACTCTTTTTTTTTTTTTAGTGGGGTTACAGTACTCCTTAAGAAGAAGAGCTCTAGAGAAATAAAATATTTTATATGGAATGCCACCTCTGTATACTTACTCAAGGAATACTAATGGACTTAATTAACATGCATGTCAAGCCTGCCATACATGGTTTGATCACTTTATTCAAATGTGTTCGAAATCACTTCACTGTCATGCGGCCGATCAATAAACTTCCAATTTTTAGGCGGTTTATTAACAGTGTGAATGGCAGCGACAAGCTATCTATATTGATCAAGAAGAAGGCTGATTAGCAAGTGTATAGTTTTATAATGTTAGAAGCAGCACAAAGGTTCAGTCAACTGGAAGGAGCTGTGTGGTGCGGCAGTTGCAATTATTTCCTAATAGAGTGGATTGTGTATAGAACTAATGGAGAAGCAAGAGATCAGTTTGATCAGGTGACACATTTGAAAGGTTTTGATTTGCTGGTCAATATCATGCATCATGTATATTAGACTAACTCAGGAAGTGGTCACAGCCAATCAGGTCTTTACAAATCATACACCTGATCAAGCTGGTCACATGCTTTCCCTTGAGTTCTGCTACTCATGAACAAACCTAGTATCAACCACTTACCTGCTCAGACCTCTTAACTTGTGTATAGACTACTTTAGAGAGTCTGCAGCATAAAGTTTGTGTCTACAACCCTAACTTGTGAAGATTAGAGAGAAGTAGAAAGCTTGTGTGATGCCTAAAACATGGACTGGATTATTTTACAATTGTCTGTTTTTAATTTTTGAAGGTGTCACTTCAGATTTCAATAAGGACTGCTAAAGCAAGAGTATAATGGTTAACAGTTCTGCAAATATAATGCTATACAGGCACCTGCATCACTTTAGTAGCTTCAAAAACAGTAATTTTACATTAAAGTGTACCTGAGGTGACATGTGACATGATGAGATAAACATGTGTATTTACAGTTCCAAACACACAAATATCTATACTGTGTTCTTATTTTTCTTTTACTGCCTGAAAGAGTTAAATTGAACCTTAAGTCTGTTAAAAAAAATGAGTTTAACACACCTGGGGCTTCCCTCAGCCCTCTGCAGCTGATCGGTGCCCTCGCAGCTCCGCTCCGATGCTCCTGGACCCGCCGGCGACGACTTCCGGTTGCGTCGTCACCGGCCGACAGGCATGGGAACGCAAGTGATTCTTCGCGTTCACAGCCACAATAGCGTAAGTTCTGTCAGTAGCGGCCAGTCTGCGCAAGAAAAGTGTGCCCTCTGATAAGGGACTACATAAAACTTTCTATTTTGAGAGCAGGGGATAGATAAAAAAAAAAAGGTCAATACTTCATGTATTTTAGCTCTGGGATCCTCGAAACACTGCTATGGAGCAAAGACCATAAAATGTTAAATCTGATTTGTAAATGTTAGAACATACAATAAAACCATGGGATATCTGAAAAAGTAATGTTTAGGAGTAGGAGCATATATACAATTATCTATCTCACCGGTTTACTTTCACCTCGGGTTCACTGTAAGGTGTTAGAATACTGTATATACTCGTGTATAAGCCTAATATTTCAGCACAAAGAATGTGCTGAAAAGTTACCCCCCTCTGCTTACATGCGAACCAGTGGAGCAAAGCAGATGATGGAGCAGGTTTTGTTACTGGCAGAGAAGCGTAAGGATTGTGCACTAGTGATCCTGCTCTTGCCAGCTGGCTTCCTGCTGTGTCCATGCCCCGCATCTCCTGCAACATGGTGTGTAGAGTGCGCTGCTCAAGATTACCTGTGTCCCCTGGCTTGTGGAGCAGAGTGTGCAAGCAATGTGTCAGTGGTGCAATGATCAGGTTTTCTTCCTGTGTGGCAGTCTCTATTTCTCATATCTATGATGCCATCTAGTGGCATCTTGAGACACAACTATATCATCCTTGTTTTTAATTATTGTAGTATCCTTGAGGCACACCTAGCTATGGAGAGAAGGAATGATTTGTACTGGGGGCACATCTGGCTACTGTGGAGGGGGCTATACTGGGGAGGAGGTTTATATGCGAGTCAATGCCTTTTTCCTGGTTCCTGGTGGAAAAGTGGGTACCTCGGCTTATACGTGGTACTTATATTTCAGTGTACTTAAAATGTCTTAAAAAAAAGAGATAAAGTTAAAAAATGCAAGTATTTTGCATTACTGACCAGGTTCCCATTTTAAGATAAGGGCAGGTCACCTAGTATGTACAGTATACGCTGTTACACAGGGCCGGTATAAGCGGCACGAGGGCCTCCAGGCAAAAGGGCCCTTTGCCTTAATGGAAGCACTGGCCCTGCTGTAACAGTGAGCGTATAGTCATAGTAAACAAGGTGCAGATTGTGCTCCTGTTTACATGAACAACCTGTCCTGAAACTGTTTCCCCCACTTTTGTGGTTGTAAACTAACTTGCGGCACTAGTTGCTTTTCTCTGTTGATTTACTCATAACATATGCAAAAACTGAGTATGCTAATGACTAATTTTTGTAACATAAACATTGGCGCTAATGAGTAAAACCAGTAATGCAAAAATATTGCAATATTGATGATCAGAGCCTCATTTTTAGGATGCTTTAAGTTCATTAAAATAGTTGGATTCTCCCTGAAACAAACTGTTTATTGTTAACACATTGGGAGACTTTAAACACCTACTGTATCTAAAGTTCATTTAAATTCAGAGCATGACACATAGTCGGTCAAAGGCCAGTTTTCAGATATCTTTTAAAGGAAATGTTAAGTAGGGGAAAATAAGATATTCAAAATGAAGCTGCAATAACAAACAGAGCTGGGGGATAGGTTTATCCAGCACATCCTGGTTCTTCGCTGCTTGCACTTGCATTCTGTCTCCCGCTTGCTCTAGAGGTCACACCATGCAGTTTCATGGTTCATAACTTTCCATCTCCTAATAATTTGTGGTATGCTGTTTGCTACCGGTGTTTGATAAAGCGCTTTCAAACCTAAACTATGCTGGGCTGCTGTAGCTGCTGTCCGAGTGCGTAGAAAGAAGGCACGGTTATGTATTGTTGGATTAGAAGGATGATGGACTATTTGGTGGATTACGAACCACCAGTGTTTGTTCTTATTTATTCGTGTGACTTTGTATGTACCATAAACGGGCTCAAATAAACAATCCTTGAACATACTACTGGATCATTCAATAATATGGTGGCCTTCCCTGTTCATTTTTGGTTGTAGACCCTGATTGGTATGTACAGAGTGGCTACAAATATATTTTAGGCCTTGCTGCTATTAGTTATTTTGTAGATATTATTTGTATATTTTATTAGTGACATACTGTATTATGATGGACTTTGTAACATTGCTTTCTCCAGCTATGTAGTGATTTTAACCTCTTCAGGACAACAAGCTTACACCCCCCGCTCTCCCCCCAGTCCTGTGCCTACAAGGCATAGGACTGTGGCAGGGATTAGATTGTGTGTCCATCTGAGGGACAGTGAACAGGCAGGGACAGTGAGATCTGCAGCACTATTTACATTTAATTGACCCCCGTAGCTTTGATCAGAAGCCTGCTAGCTGCGATTGCGGGCTGGCAGGCTTATCGCTGCGGCCGCATCTCTCCCCCTACAGGGAACGGCACTTGAGCAAGCACTCGTTCCCTGCAAATCTCATGCATCGCGAGATGATGCATTTCCGCGTTAGGCTGTCCTGGGGGAGCCACTGCGAGGCCGCAATTCTGTGTTAGGCGGTTGCAGAGTGGTTAACCTGATGTGTCTTAATGTGGCCACTAATGATTCAATCTTTTTCATCCAGTTTTACCAAATCTATGTAGTATGAGGGTAAATTGAACGAATATAATGAATGGATAATTTAGGCAGTCCCTTATATTACACAGAAATGGTAAGATTGGTTGAAAAAAATTGGATTATTAGTGGCCACCATTAATCCCCATACCCATGCTGGTCTGAACACGGCTGTGGCGGACGATAATGAATGCCATGGCCGAGAATCGGGCTTCAGGCCAATGTGTGTACAGCAGCTACACAATGATTGCTAAAGATTCGGCATGTCGGATCTCTAGCGATGCCCGAGCTACATACAATTGCATAATTCTCCCCGCCCTCCCCCAAAAGCCACTCCATCGCACCTGCTCGTCACCCCTTTGCCCCCCGCATTGCAAAAGGCAAAGGCTAAGAATGCACAGTGTTGTTGGTGCCCGATCACTTGGGTGACAGAGATCCAGCAGATCCTTGGCAGGTGAGTATTTACCTTTATTTCTGTGTTTTTGCTGATTTAATTAAAAAATTTATAAATAATTTCCACTAGGATGTTAACTGTTTTCTTATCATCTCAGCTTATAAGGACAATGATTCCTGGTGTCCTCAAAATTTGGCTTTTTGTTGGAAGTATGCAGTCTATTTATATAGATCTTTATATATAATTCTATATAAACACTTGTACCTGAGATGAAGGTTTTGAAACTTGTGAATTCCGAGGTAGGACTGAGGTTTCTTTGGCAGGCTTGGAACGAAACCAATTAAACCATCTAAATGTAGAGCCCTGTGTAAAAAAATGTATCCATCAGTTTACGGAAATTTTGTTAACTTGAAATTAACTGTGGGTGCTCATTTTTGACATAGATATAGAAGTGAAGACAATGCAGCTATTCAGAACATCATCAAAACATAATCAGATCAGTACAGTGACCCAAACAACAAATCAGCAGTCATACCTCATGTACACCCCTCACTTTCCCACACCAGGTAAAGTAAGCACTAATTAGTTGCTCTTCAACAAACTGCCGGTTTTCAGTAGCCTAAGTAGTTCAATACAAGATGTATATGTAGGGAAACTCTACTCGTGGACTCTCTAATTAAACGTTTCTCCTAGATTCTCCCTCATGGTGAAAGCTGCAAGTGGCCATGCCATCGAGTGCCTCTTTAAAAGGTAGTCAGAGCCATCACTTTGAGTCACTGGAATTATAGCAAAATTCAGAGGCCTTTACTTGAGGCAGGGGTCACACTTGTCTGCTTTCGTGTGCGTTTTCTGCACAGAAAAACTGATTTCAACTGAGAACTCATGTTAGTCAATGGGCTAGGTCACACTTGAATGCAGATTTTGTGTGCAGGAAAAAAACTGACATCTTGCACAATTTGTCAGTTTTCTCTATAAATTACATTAGCTGCTGCAAAGCAGGTCACACTTGTCCTTCAGTTTTCTGAAAAGTGTAGAAAACTGAAAGACAAGTGTGACTCCTGCCTGAAGGGTTGAGACATAGTGAGCATCTTCAATGAGGAGTCAGGGGCTTTTTCTATAGTGGAATAACTGTGGCTATGGAGAAGAGGAGAACTTCAGCTTGCAGAAAGGGGAGCATCAGGGCCCATCACAGGTCACCAGGGAGAGGAGAATATCATTTTTTCTCACTACAAGAAATGCTTTCTGTTGTCGGAGTTTTACTTTAACTTCTTAATGACCAACCAGAATAGATGTAAGACTAAACATCTGTGCATTACTATTGATGTACCACTGATCTACACCCCTGTGCTCATCCTATCTGCCAGGAAATAATTCTTACCAAAACCTAGATTCACAGTCACAGGACTCAGTCTTCACTGTTGGTTAGGTTTGTTTTTCAGTTAGATTGATAGAGTAACAGATAAGTTGTGCCCATTAACCTCCTTGGCGGTAATCCCGAGCTGAGCTCGGGGTATGCCGCCGGAGGTCGCCGCTCAGGCCCTGCTGGGCCGATTTCGTTTCTGAAAAAAGCAGCACACGCAGCTGGCACTTTGCCAGCCGCGTGTGCTGCCCGATCGGCAGCGTGCAGCGGCGAAAGAGGGTCCCCCCAGCCGCCCGAGCCCAGCGCAGCCGGAACAAACAGTTCCGGCCGGCGCTAGGGGCTGGATCGGGCGGCTCTGACGTCAGGACGTCGACTGACGTCCATGACGTCACTCCGCTCGTCGCCATGGCGACGAGGAAAGCGAAACAAGATAGGCCGCTCATTGCGGCCTATCTTGTTACTTTCGATTGCCGGAGGCGATCGAAAGTACGCTTCCGGAGCGCCCTCTAGTGGGCTTTCATGCAGCCAACTTTCAGTTGGCTGCATGAAATATTTTTTTTTTAATTTAAAAAAAACCACATTGCAGCCTCCCTGGCAAAATAAATAAACCGCCAGGGAGGTTAAAGGTCCTTTCAAATTATACAGAAATGACTAGACTGTTACAGGCACCATATATGGCAGTTTTCTAAGTGTTAGTGTACTCATACTTAAAGAGGAACTTCAGCCTAAACAAACATACTGTCATTAAGTTACATTAGTTATGTTAATTAAAATAGATAGGTAATATAATCTCTTACCCTCCCTATTTTAAAAGAACAGGCAAAGGTTTGTGATTTCATGAGGGCAGCCATCTTTTTGGTTGAAAGAATGTGACAGGGAGCATGAGACACAGTTCCAACTGTCCTGTGTCCTAATAAATCCTCCCAGTTGCTAGGCAACAAGAACAACAACATCAGAAATCCCATCATGCTTTGCACAGCATCAGGGGAAAAAAGCCCAGGTAGTTTTCTTTGATGGGGTGGAGCTTAACTAAAAATGAGACTTCTATAAGAAAAACAAAGTTCTGATGCTGTGAAACTGTTAAAGAAACACCAAGCCTTTTCAGTTTTGCTGAGTAGATTTTTAGTCTGGAGGTTCACTTTAAAGAGGAACTCCAGTGAAAATAATGTAATAAAAAAAAAGTGCTTCATTTTTACAATAATTATGTATAATTGATTTAGTCAGTGTTTTCCCATTGTAAAATCTTTTAAATCCCTGATTTACATTCTGACATTTATCACATGGTGACATTTTTACTGCTGGCAGGTGATGTAGCTGCTGCTTGCTTTTTTGGCAGTTGGAAACAGCTGTAAAGAGCTATTTCCCACAATGCAACAAAGTTCACAGACAGGAAACTGCCAGGAGTACAGAGCCCCCTGATGATCCGTTTGTGAAAAGGAAAAGATTTCTCATGTAAAAGGGGGTATCAGTTAGGCCTGGGCCACACTAGCTCCGGGTGCGGGACGCATCCGTGGTCCGGGCTCCGATTTTCAAAACCCGGAACGCAAGCGGATCCGTGCTGCCTTTTTTGCAGCACACGTTTTGGATCCGCTTGCGTGTTTTTTTTTTTTTTTTTGCTAGAGGGGGTAGCAGCCAGGACGGGGGGCTGCGGGCAAAGCGGCGGCCAGGGGGGTCACATCCCCCCCCCTTGCTCACCTGGGTGCCCCCCGTCCCCGCTCCCCCTCCAGCTCGCATATAATGTAATAATTTGTACCTAATGAAGTTCGGCGAGCCGGGCACTTCCGCCCACACCGCTCGCCGTCACTTCCTGCAATGTCGCCCTCTGTATTTCAGTGGGCGGCATCGCAGGAAGTGACGGCGAGCGGTGTGGGCGGAAGTGCCCGTCTCGCCGAACTTAATTAGGTACAAATTATTACATTATATGCGAGCTGGAGGGGGAGCGGGGACGGGGGGCACCCAGGTGAGCAAGGGGGGGGATGTGACCCCCCTAGCCGCCGCTTTGCCCGCAGCCCCCTGTCCTGGCTGCTACCCCCTCCAGCATGGTGGCCCCCTCCTTCACCATGGGACACTGGAAACTGATCCGTTTCCAGTGTCCCAAAATGTCAGTGAAGAGGGAGGCCCGTTTCCCCATTGATTTTCACTACCCGTACGTGTATACGGGTCCGTGAAAAATGCTGCAAGTCCGGACTCAGCGTTCCGGGTTTAAAAACGTATTCCGCGGATCGCACGCGGATACGTTTTTAACTTGAGTGTGTACTGTTCCTATTTTTAACATTGGTATCCGTGGCTACGTTTTTCGTCCGGGACAAAAAACGTAGCTACGGATACGTTTTTAAATCAAGTGTGAACTAGCCCTTACTGATTGGGATGAAGTTCAATTCTTGGTCATGATTTCTCTTTAAAATGTACAAATAATTCTCCCATTTCTTCTCACTAGCCTTGCTCAGTCAGTAAAACCATTTAAGAAAGCATCTAAATATGGTAGGTATTTTAGGAAAACAGTGGCAATCGCTTGACCACAGCTGCTTCACACAGTCCTTCCATCACATTGTTTTCAAAAAGCACTGTCTTCTAGAAGGAGAAGCTGCAGCTCCCAAACCCTTACAATAAGAATGTGTAATTAGTGTGATGAAGCTGTCCCTCAACCCTCCCTTGTAAGAGGCATGATCAGAGCCGGGACATGGTCCTCCAGCACCCAAGGCTGAGACACCAAAGTGCGCCCCTCCATCCCTGCCACTCCAGCCATCACACACTGACTGCTATTAGACTAAGAGGCGCCACAGGGCCCACAACCTCCCCAACACCTTAATATCTAGTTATCTGGCTTGCAGCCACTGCTATGTATCCCCTTTTCTTATTTCTTTCTGCTTCAAACACAATTAGGAATGACAGCTGAATGAATTCTGCGCCCCCTCCTACACTGCGCCCTGAGGCTGGAGCCTCTCCAGCCTATGCCTCGGCCCGGCCCTGGGCATGATAAGGGTGTGGGAATGATCTGTGGAGGGAGAGGGATAACATTGGATGGCCTAGCTCTCTCCCTTTCTGAATGCACATTGGAAAAACCCGCATGGCAGCCTAAGTCACATGATTAATAATGAAATATCTCTGTATTATTTATGTTAGTCCCTATTAAACAAACAGGCATGGCAATACCAGTATGCACAGTATTAGCTGTTATAATACTAGTAAACAAGGTCAAGCATGTGCTGATCTTGAATAATGTGTCTTAAACTTTCCCTACTATTTCTACAGGGTTAAACTGGCCTTCTACCGTCATAATTAGCCATATTAAGTGCTGATAAAATGTGCCAACAATACATTCTGAGAGTGCAAACAGTGGCAGGAGATAAGCTAGTATTACAGCACAGAACCAAATCAACCATATAGTACAATGCATTATCGATCAGAGCCAATATCATGTTATTTTAAGCACAATTCAGTAAAAGTACACTGACACTTTAAATATCACTGGGAATTATATATTTGGCATTCTGTAGCAACACGGTATTGTTCCTTGTTAGGCAAAGAAAATAGATACTTTGTAATTAAGATGTGGTAGTGTAATTTACTGGCTGATAGATTTAAAACTGAAAGTTTTGGAACATGTTTGGTACCTTCATTAGGAAGCAAATATGCTCTGAAAGCTTGCATTTTCAATCTACTGATTCAGTAAACAGTATGGTTTTTGTTTTGGACCATCAAGGAGATTTTCAGTTTTCTACAATTACTGGTGCACATGCCCACAGGCGGTACATGTCCCTGTGCAACCTCAGGATTGCGCGCATGCACTCTTGTAACCTGTAAATGTGTAAAAGAAGCAAAAACTTAAGTACTGTAAATGTAAAAGTATTTACTTTTCCACATATATTCCAAAGTGGATTAAATTCATTTTTCCTCAGAATTATGCACACAACACCCTATAATGACAATGTGAAAATGTTTGCTGGTTTTGGAAAATGCGATACAAATAAAATTGAGAAAGCACATATACATACATATTCATAGCCTTTACCATGAAGCTCAAAATTGAGCTCAGTTGCATCCTGTTTCTAGGGATGCTCATTCGGATTCCGCGGAAGTGCAATTTCCGAAATTCCGATCGGAAATCGCATTTCCGCATCGGAATGTGGAAATCGGTAATGCAAGTGCGGTAAGCGGATTTCCGCCGGAAATCACAGAAATTTCCGCCGACTTTAACATCGAGTTTCTCAAAAACTATAAGATCTTTTTGAAAACTTTTTTTGCATCTTGTTAACAAGATTCTGTTTAATAAACCCTGAATATTTGGTGTTTCTAAGACTTACGGGGGCTTTGCTATTAACCGCTAAAATCGGCGGATTTTTACTGTAATGTAAAGTGCAGAAAATCTGCATCTGCCTATTTTCTGCATTTTACATTACAGTAAAAATCCGCCGATTTTAGCGGTTAATAGCAAAGCCCCCGTAAGTCCTAGAAACACCAAATTTTCAGGGATTTTTAAACAATATCTTGTGAACAAGATGCAAAAAAAAAGTTTTCAAAAAGACCTTATAGTTTTTGGGAAAATCGATGTTAAATTTGGGCGGAATTTCTGTGATTTCCGGTGGAAATTCCACATCGGAATGCGGAAATTGGTAGCGGAAAGCGGATTTACCGCGGAATCGGAAATTGGCATTTCCGACCATCCCTACCTGTTTCCCCTTGAGATGTTTCTTCAGCCTAATTGGAGTCCACCTGTGGTAAATTCAGTTGATTGGTCATGATTTGGAAAGGTATATGCCTGTCTATATAAGGTCCCACAGTTGACAGTTCATGTCAGAGCACAAACCAAGCATTGCAATTGTCAGTAGACCTCCGAGACAGGATTGTCTAGAGGCACAAATCTGGGGAAGGTTACAGAATAATTTCTGCTGCTTTGAAGGTCTCGATGAGCACTGGGGCCTCCATTTTCCATAAGGGGAAATAGTTCAAAACCACCAGGACCCTTTCTGGAGCTGGCTGGCCATCTAAACTGAGTGATCAGGGGAGAAAGGCCTTAGTCGGGGAGGTGACCAAGAATCCAATGGTCACTCTGTTAGAGATCCAGAGGTCCCCTGTGGAGAGAGGAGAACCTTCCAAAAGGACAACCATCTCTGCAGCTATCCACCAATCAGGCCTGTATGGTAGAGTGGAAAGACGGAAGCCACTCCTTAGTAAAAGGCACATGGCAGTCTGCCTAGAGTTTGCCAAAAGGCACATGAAAGACTCTCAAACTATGAGAAACAAAATTCTCTGGTCTGATGAGACAAAGATTGGCTGTGCACCGATGCATCCCATCTAACTTGATGGAGTCTGAGAGGCGCTGCAAAGCGGAATGGGGGAAAGTGTCCAAGGATAGGTGAGTCAAGCGTGTGGCATTATATTCAAAAAGATTGAGGCTGTAATTGGTGCATCAACCAAGTTTTGAGCAAAGGCTGTAAATACTTATGTACATGTGATTTCTCTGTTTTTTTATTTGTAATAAATTTGCCAAAACCTCAAGTAAACTTTTTTTTTTTCACATTGTCATTATGGGGTGTTGTGTGTGGAATTCTGAGGAAAAAAATGTATTTAATCCATTTTGGAATAAGGCTGTCACATAACGAAATGTGAAAAAAGTGATGCGCTGTGACTACTTTCCAAATGCACTGTTAATACAGCAATATAGGAAATGTTTTGGATGCTGAAACCAGGAAACGTATTGCAAGAGTGGCTATCCTGAATAGTGGACTGTATTCTACTATATGTCTGTACAGTGCCTCTTTATTAAACCCCAAGACATCTCTGTACTCATGGTACCCTCTGCTGGATGGAAGTTTAGCTTATTGGCCTTTCAGTCAGCAGGCAGTACAGACAACAGCCCTTCAAATAGGCAGGAATTGTTCAGGTGTAATGAGTAAGGCTAGTTTATCAGGGACACAGGCCAATTACACCTGGATAAGCGTGCTACCATTGAACTTATTATGTGCTTCCAAAGAATTTAAATTCTATGGTAGACTAAGGCTCCTTTACTCAAGTTAAACTTTCTCTTTCATATAGAATCCATTCACTGCTGTAAAGCGCTCATTTGACATTGCCTGTAATCCCAAGAAACCTCTCCAAATGCCAGTTCAAAACGGATTAATAAAGATGGAACTTAACCTTTATTAAGATAGTATTAAGCGTGCCATATAAAACATTAAAAATGCTGTTAATGTCAGAAATTAAACTGGCGTCCCTTGATGTGAATAACGAAAAGTTCTCACCGATTGTCAGGTTAACAAAAATTTCAGTCAAAGTTTATAAGGGAAAAAATATAGTCACATTGGATCATTTAGGACAGAAAAAGTTCAGTTAGTGCCCCAGATTTCCTTTACTAGAAGTTCATCATTTTAGACAGCTGAGCATACTGGGGAATCTACATTACAGCGAGGCTGTTATATTTCAATCTGTGCACTATCGGGGCATCCTATATAAGCAGGTCTCAGCTTTCCCAACTGAAGCTAAGTCTTGTCCCCTGCAGCACTAAGCCACACCCACATGTTTAAACAATCCAATGACAAAGCCGCAATACCCAGCAAGGGTTGTCATACTAGAAAGTTAAAGAGGAACTTAAAGGGAACCAGAGACGAAGCACTCTCATGTATTTTACCAAATATATCAGTGGGAACATTAGAGAAAACACCTACCCTGCTCTCTGTTTCATTATTTACTGTTCAGCTTTCTTCTTATCAGCCCTGATAAAATCCCCAGTCGGACCGAGCATTCAGTCTGGCTTTGCTATAAAGACTCAGCTATAATGATTCCTGAGCAGAACCACAAGGGGGCAGGCTTGGGCTTGAAAATACTTCAGAGAAGACAGACTAAGTTATAATGATTCCTGAGCAGAGCCACAAGGGGACAGGCTTGGGCTTTAAAAGACATCAGAGAAGACAGACTCAGCTATAATGATTCCTGAGCAAAGCCTGACTCAATGCTCAGTCAGGGATTTTATCAGGGCTGTTAAGAAGCAAGCTGAACAGTGAAGAATAAAACAGAGAGCAGGGTAGGTGTTTTCTCTAATATCTCGCACTGATCTATATGGCAAAATACATGAGGGTGCTTCATCTCTGGTTCACTTTAAACCCAATATTGAACTTCATCCCAATCAGTAGCTGATACCCCCCTTTCCCATGAGAAATATTTAACTATTTTTGAATAGATCATCAGGAGGGTCTGTGTGGCTGATATTGTGGTGAAACCCCTCCCACAGTGTGATGTCAGGACCATGGTCCTAACAGCTTTTTGTCTGTGAACCTTGTTGCATTGTGGGAAATAGCAGCTGTTCTCCACTGCCAAGCAACCAGTATCTCCTTCTGTGCATATGTATATCTACCCTTTTAGACTATCGCATTATTAGTGAGTGTAGTTCTAGATAATGGCAGTTGGTGCTGACTTTTTTTTTTCTTTTTTCATGTTTGCCAGTAGTTAACATCATGACATGCAGTAGAGTATTGTACTGGGTTAGCCATAAGTAAAAGCAAGAAGTTTTGAATCAGGATGATACCATTTATTGGCTAACTTAAATAAGATGTGGAAAATAATGGCTTTTTCACAAGCAGTATTTGCCTCTGTACATAGAACTCTCAGTAGGTGAACATTCAGTACAGATCACCTGGCAGACCTAAAGAGGTCACCAGCAGTGATACATTTTAGAATGTAAATCAGAGAGAGGAAAGATTTTATATGGGGCACACACTGACTAAATAATCCATAAATGAATATTTTAAACAATAAGCAATGTTATTTACTAAGTAATTTTCACTACAGTTCCTCCACCCTGGCGTTTTGTTTTTTTGCGGCGCTCGGCCGCAGGTGGGTTTTTTTCACCTAATTTTTTTTTTCATGTAGCTAGCCTAGCGCTAGCTACATGATTCCCCCATCCCTGCGCTATCCCTCCCACCCCTCCGATCGCCGCCGGCGATCATACCTAACAGGAAATCCCGCTCTGAACGGGATTTCCTGTTAGGGCTTCCCTCGTCACCATGGCGACGATCGGAATGACGTCATCTTAGGAGTCCCGATCTACCCCATATCGCAGCCTGGCGGTGATTGGCCAGGCTGTGCTAAGGGTCTGGCGAGGGCGCCTCTTTCGTTGTGCGTAGCGGCGGATCGGAGACAATCGAATTAAACACGCAGCCAGCAAAGTGCTAGCTGTGTGTTTTTAAAAAAAATTGGAAAAAAACGACCCACCAGGGGCTGAGATATCCAGCCTGGCGGTACTGAACGAGCTGAGCTCGTCCATAACGCTAGGCTGGGTTAAACATTTAGCACTAGGCTTAACACCATGATGGGAAGAGGAATAGTGCTAATCCTGAAACATTTGGTGAATCAACTGAAGTACACCGACCATTTCCTCATTTATATTGATCTAAATGCATACCTGTGATGCAAGGATTATTGTTTAGCATAGCACACATTTCTATGTCAAAGTACTCATCCATGTTATGACCAAAGGATATTCTTGATAAACTGGAATTGAGATAGTTGAAGCTTTCAATACCGTTATTCATTTTAGCACTGGTTTCCATTTGTTGTCTCACAGTGGTGGGTATACTGTTTCTATCTGCCCCCCACCCTCCCATCTCCATAGAACAGCTCAAATTAATTGATGGGACTGAATCAGAAACGTTTCTCAGACCATCCTATACACTGGTATGGATATGGCCCTTGAAGACTGGAGTTCAACACCTGTGTCATAGAGAAAATAACTGCTCTGCTGGCCTAGACTTGACAAGTGGTTGTTGGAACTTGTTTTGCTTAAAGGGGTTCTTTCGCAAAAAAAGTAGGCAGTTAAAAAATGTGACAGGTGACAGGTTTTGGGCCAGTCCATCTTTTTAAGGTGGATTCTCAGGGCTTTCTTTGTTTTCAACAGCATTTCCTGAACAGCAGTTTAACTGCCAAAATAGCAAGATACCAGCCGGCCTCCCTAATCACTTGCACACTATTATGTCAGTTAGATTTTGCAACTGTGGTTCAGGAAATGCTGTTGAAAACAAAGAAAGCCCTGAGAATCCCCCTTAAAAAGATGGACTGGCCCAAAACCTGTCATCTGTCACATTTTTTAACTGCCTACTTTTTTCGCGAAAGAACTCCTTTAAGGTTGCCAATAACGGTCCAATTTCTAGTGAAAAATCGTTCAAGCGATCAGAAATTCTGATCGGACGAAAAATCATTCACTATATAACCAACAAACAAATCTTTGCTTCCTATCTATCACAACCAACAAGAAAATCCAAATTTTGGTTTGACAAAAATCTAATCGGATGGCTATTTTTATAATCATTTGTAATCGATTGTGCCCATCAACTGAGATTATTTACAACCAATTCGAACAAAATTTCTGATCTCTCAAACGATATTTCGCTAGACATTTGACCGTTAGTTGCCACCTTTAGGGCTCTTTCTCCCTATGTGCTGCATTGTCAATGATGATGTACCGCAGATAATGTGTGATAAGCATGGTAACTATTGACTTTCATGTTACTGCTCTCAGTACAGCTGTGTGATCCTGCACGTTGTGATATAAGATGGATGGGCACAATTTATCATACAACCCACGCATTTTCCTATCGGGTTCTACTGTGCCGCAGATGTCCATGTTACAATGCACCATGATGTGCATGCCCTATGTCAAGAACGCATACGCAAAACCGTGTTTAGGCATGTGCTGCTGAGCAGTGACCAAGCTCCTTGACGACTATCTGAGGACAGGACAAACTTTAAAGAAAATATTTACAATTACATTTTCTCTATGGATGTGTATGGGGGAGGGATCTGGATGACTTTTGTCTGTGTCCCCATTAAGCATCCCTATTAAGCAGATTCGTCCTCATTTCTTGTCCTTTAAAGTAAAGGTCCAAGGAAAAAAAAAAAAAACGGGATCCACTTACCTAGGGCTTCCTCCAGCCCGTGGCAGCCGTCCTGTGCCCTGTGTATTCTCCGCTGCAGAACCCGACCTCGCCAGGTCGGGTTCCGGGTCGGCGTCTTCTGCTCTCCAGGGCGCGGGTCACGTGGTCCGGGCGACGTCATCGGGGCGGTACTGCACAGTAGTACTGGTACTGCACAGTAGTACCGTCCATGATGACGTCGGCCGGACCACGTGACCCGCGCGGTGGAGCGCAGAAGACGCCGAGCCGGAATCCGACCTGGCGAGGTCGGGTTCTGCAGCGGAGAATACACAGGGCACAAGACGGCTGCCACGGGCTGGAGGAAGCCCCAGGTAAGTGGATCTTTTTTTTTCTTGGATGTTTCCTTTAAGGACAATTGTAGTGAGAAGAGTATGGAGGCTGCCATATTTATTCCTCTTAAACAATACCAGTTGCCTTGCAGCCCTGCTGATCTATTTGGCTGCAGTAGTGTCTGAATAACACCAGAAACAAGCATGCATCTAATCTTGTCAGATCTGACAATAATGTCAGAAACATCTGATCTACATGCTTGTTCAGGGTCTATGGCTAAATGTATTAGAGGCAGAGGATAAGCAGGATAGCCAGGCAACTGGTATTGCCTATAAGGAAATAAATGTGGCAGCCTCCATATCCCTCTTGCTTCAGTTGTCCTTTAAAGGGGTTCTGACCGTTCTGTAGCCCTTTTTCAAAATGCAATTTAAATGAAGAGATATGTTCCTTTCATAAGTACTAATCTTTTTTCCCTGTCTCATGTAGAAACAGCTGTGCTGTCTCTCTCCTGCTCCTTTCTAATTATTTATCTAGTTAGAGGAATATTGTGCTACAGGAAGAGGCAGACAGTCTAGAAGCTGTTACTTCCTACTATATGCCTCCCCCTCCCCCACATCATCTGATGAGTCATACTTGACCTTTCTGCAAGCTCCAGACAGCAGGGGGAGGGATATCTGCCTCTTGAGACTTCAGCTCAGCTCATCTCTCGTGCACAGTAGTACAGGGAGACTGTGTACTGACCCGGAAGCACTTTACATTGCAGCCATCTTGGCAAAGTTTAAAAATTATATTTTATTAAGTTATTTAATGGCAGCGGGGTGCGGCAAAAATAGGAGAAATGAAGAGGGGGAATAATGAGGGAAACAGTAATATGTTTATTTTAATGTGCTGTAAATTCACCACAGATCTTCTTTAAGACATTAATGGAGTTTTATTATAAAATCAGGTGGACCACAGACAGGAAATGAGAGACAGCACTAAAAAAATGTAGGGATTCTTTGTTTCCCCAAAATATAACTTTAAAACACCAGACTTTTTTTTAATTATCATTTTCATTCTGCATGGTATGTAGATACATAATACACTGGCACCGTTCCAGACATGCTCTTTCACTTTTATTGTAACAAAGTGTTGCAGTGATACTAGATAAAGGAGCTGGATGCTCCGAAACATTGTAACCCTACTGTGACTCATGTTACAGGTGGAAGAGCATATCTGAGACATGCCAGTCTACATTGTATCTACTTGTATTGTCAATCTGGATTGCTGCCAGACGGACCGAGGCATGTCAATCTTCACAGCGGTGAGCTCCTCTAAACCTCTACCCATTCTGCATGGTATGGACATAAGTCAGGTCGAACTGCTGTCTGGGACCTAACTGGGGAGATTTCCCCTCCATTAACCCTTTAGCAGCCAATTATTCAGAGGCTCGCAGGTGCTCAAGGCTAAATTTATTTTAGCACATTTTTTTTATTTGTTACATTTCCTTGCTAATAATTAGTACTGCTGTAATGTGTATTTATGGCCACTTGTCACTAGGGGGCAGTGTGAAACAATAATAGAGGACTTCTGCTTTTAGTTTCTATATATTCTGCTAGCACAGAGATATCAAAGCATTCAAAGAATTTACAGCACAACGAGTTCTGCCAACTGCAGTGCGCTTATCTCAAATGAGATGCCTTTGAGGCTGCTAATGGGGTAATGCCCCAGTCAATAAAAAAAAAGAAAGCAAGGTTTCTGTAAAGGGGACACACTCAAATAAAAACACTTTTTGGTCGTGTGGGGAGGTGTTATAACAAATAAGATTTTTCTTGCCGGTTGTTCAGGTTGAGAATCTGCTGACTTCCTGTCTCACTTATAGGGTCACTTAAAACAGGAAGTGAGGGAAAAGTTCCCCAACAGGACACAGAGGCAGCAACAACTTTTCAGACATTGTATCCATCTATCTATTCAGCGCAGATTGAAAATATTGCAATGCGTTTCAGCCACTACAGCGCCTGCATGCACCGCCGACAAGCCTGTTGGTGGATATTTGTCAGCTGCCAACACTGGATCTCCAAGGCTGAAGAGGAAGGAAGGAGTCTCATTAGGACCAGAGGTATCCCTCAGGGCACTTTTTTCATTACAGGTTTACTTTAATCTTATTGCTGTATTGTGTACCGGTATATTGCATTATGTGATGAGATCTTGCAATTTTGCCAATAAACATGTTTAAAAAAAGAAAAAAAAACCAAAACAAAAACACTACACCAATGAAAGAAAATAGCATCAATAACTAGAAGGCAAATGCATCTGCTGCTGCTACTTCATGCTCCTCTTTCAGTTCAAAGTCTGAGATTAATGATTCCCTATGAGCTTGTTTAGAATAAAAGCACCAATTCCATTTAACATAAAACATTACAGATGAATTTAAAGATTTATCCAGCTCGTATCTCCCCTCATGCTGTTGATGTTTGCTTGTATTGTAACGTGCGCAAGGCTATTTAAAATTTAATCACAAGCGCTATGCTACGTACGGAACAAAGACAAACTCCAGGGAGAACAAAATCAATGTTAATTTAGCCCAAAGCAAAAGGGGTAGTTGAAGGGAGTGAAAAGAGGCATTTGGAGCTTTAATTTATACATTTATATGGAGGCATGAAATACTATATACCTTGAAAGAGCCAGTAAAGAATGAGAATTGAAGAAATATGTTCATAAAGAACTCACCTTCTTCTCTTCCGATTTCAGAGCTGAAGCTTCATCTCCAGATCTCTCCTCCCCTTCATCATCTTCTACAGAGACTGTAGATGTGTCAGACACGCTACTTACCCTTCTGTTCATAAGTGCATCCTGCAGTATAAAAGTAAACACACACTTGATATGGTCTTATTGCAGCAGTTCCTTAATTTTCAGTCATAGTCCCAGAGGTTGAAGTACCACCATACTTGCACAAAAAGGGCAGCCTGCAAGGCCTGGGATGCTCTTATTTGTTTTGCTTGTGTTTGCATGGGTTTCCTCCAAGTGCTTCAGGTTCTTCCCACATTACATCCCCCCCCCATGGCAGGGACATTAGACTAGGGTTTGTGGTAGGGATTAGATTGTGAGCTTCCCTGAGGAAAAGTTATAAAGAGGCATTGCCAGCAATGCAAAACTGTCAGACAACCCATGAAGAAAAAATGATGCGCAGAGAGCCTGACGAGTGAAGACAAGCCCGATCCGCTGAGCGGATCGTTCAGAACCAGTGTTATCAGTCTGCCGACAAACTGTACACATGCTCTACTGTCGCTGGAAAGCCTGCCCAGCGGGAGGGTCTGACGGACCCGCCGTTCCTTATAGAAGTGCGTGTGTACGCACCTTAAGAATATTGGACTTTAAAGGGATACTATTGATTAACGTGTTTTTTAACGTGAGTTTGAGAGAGTTCCTGAAGTGCTGGTAAATAATGATGTATACATTTCATTAGCTCATCTCTTTTAGTTTACTGTAACAAATTCCTTTCACTCTGAACTGAGGGCAATCTGCTCATTTTGTGATGGGAGAGTGAACAATGAGGGGAGGGGGGGGGGGTTTCCCTCACTGTTATCTCTGTGTGTAACTGTGTCAGAGAGAGCTTTCAGAAGCTGCCTGTGTTTCTGAGCTGTCTGCATAGAGCAGAGGAAATGTAACTTGTTTTAAACATTAATTGTCAGTGACTCAACAGCTTTTCATACCTTTTTGCACACTGGCTGTGCATTGAAGCAGACACCCCTTTGCAAATGATTTGTCCCAATAGAGTTAAATCCTATACACAATGAATTAAAGCTTTTGCCTCTGATATTTAACATGAAAATTAGGAAAATGTTTACACAACTACTTCGCCATTATTTGTACATTGTCATTTTAGAATACTTGGGTATTGATAGTATTCCTTTAACCACCTTGGCCACAGATCTCCAGCAAGATTTCCACTGTGGTTAAATTCAGTTTGCATCAATATTGTGTCCATTTTCTATCAGTTTTAAAGTGAACCGAGCACCTTTTTTATCACTCAGGACATTTCTATAGCACATGAAAAATGCATGCCAACAATCTGTTTCATTATTAAAATAAACTTTCATTTTACCTTGTATTTTACATTCAAAGTAGTGTTATTAGCCTGTTTCAGCAGGCCTGCCCGACCGTCCCCATCCGCAGAGCTTTCAGGAACCTAATCGTTTTATTGAGCTAATTACCAATAGGTAAACAATGCCTTTTCATCAACAAAGGGGGTGAGTAATTAGGACTGTTTCTTCAAAGACATTGTGTGTGTCCATGTGTCAAGATAGCATCTCTGACTTCTGTAAATAAGGAATGTGAGAAGGGGAGGGGGGAACATGGCAGCTTCTATGCCAGGAGAGATTCCAGTGAAAGAGAATGTGCTCAGTTCCCTTTAACGGACAGAAACGAAACTGATAGAAAACTGACAGAAAACTGATACAAACTGATGTTACCTGATGGGACTGAAATGGAACTGTAGACATTGGCCACAATACGCTAAGCGGTTTAGACTAGGCTACTGATGGTTTTTAGTCTATTGATGTTTTGGTGTAATGTTTTAGACCTGTTTTTAGACCTGGTCTAAAATATTCAGTAATCAGGTCCGTAAAGCAGGAGAAATGATCAAAAGATGCAATTCACAAAGGCAAACAAAGAGTAACCACACCCACTTTTTCTGACAGAGATTAGACCAGCTGATTTCTGTCAGTAAAGTGATTCTGTGAGGTATTTTAGACGTGAGGATGGAACCTTTTGAATTGATTGTGCAGGAGTTTAATTGTATATAGAGGAGATCTCATCAGGAGGAGAAGGATGTCAGTCATAGCTACTCGTTTGTTAATTGCACCTTTTTATCATTTCCCCTGCTTTACCAACTTAATTACCGCATGTTTTAGACCAGGTCTAAAAACAAGTCTAAAACATTTGGTAATTATTAGTGAATTCCCTCTTGATACAACTGATTTACACCAAACCATCAGTAGACTAAAAACAATCAGTAGACTAGTCTAAACTGCGTAGTGAATTGAGGCTATTGTGTGTGTGAACCGAGCCTTACTGAACAGCTGTTGCTCAGCCCAGGGGTCTAGTCCTGGAAAAAGAAGTGAGTGGACCCACCCTAAAAACTAAATGGGCATGGTTAAGCATAGCGTGGGCGTGATCATGGGTGGGGCCAAACATACATGGCCTTAGCAGTGGTATAAAAGGTCTGCCAGGGGAAGTTTGAGCTCTGTCGTAGTGTATCCCCAAAAAGTAGATGTAATCTGACAGCATTTCACCAAAAATACACATAATCTGGCAGAGGTTCCTCCAAAATACAGATAATATGGCAGTGGTTCCCACAAAATAGACAATCTAGCAGCAGCAGTTCCCCCAACATACACATAATCTGGAAGCAGTTTCCAAAATACACGAAACCTGGCAGTGGATCATCCAAAATACACGTAACACCCAAAATACATGTAATCTGGGTGATGATGTGGTCCCCCAACATGCACAATCTGGCAGCGGTTCCCCAAAATACACATAATCTGGCATCAGTGGTTCCCCAAAAATACAGATCTGACAGCAGTTCTCCCAAAATAGGTACCCCCAGTATAGCTAGCCTGGTCTATAGGTGTCCCCAGTATAAGTAGCCATGTGTATAGTTGTCCCCAGAATAGGTGGCCAGATGTAGAGATGTCACCAAAATAGGTAGCCAGGTGTATAGATGTCCTTAGAATAGGTGGTCAGGTGTATAGATATTCCCAGAATATTGTAGCCAGGTGTATATGTAGCCAGGGGTATATGTGCCCAGTATATGTAGCCAAGTGTATAGATGTCCCCAGAATAGGTAGCCAGGTTTCTAGGTGTCCCCAGTATAGCCAGGTGTCCCCAGTATATGTAACCAGGTGTTCAGGTGTCCCCAGTATAGCCAGGTGTATAGGTGCCCCCAGTATAGCCAGGTGTATAGGTGTCCCCAGTATATGTAGCCAGGTGTATATGTGCCCAGTATATGTAGCCAGGTGTATATGTGCCCAGTATATGTAGCCATGTGTATATGTGCCCAGTATATGTAGCCAGGGGTATATGTGCCCAGTATATGTAGCCAGGTGTATAGGTGCCCCCAGTATATGTAGCCAGGTGTATATGTGCCCAGTATATGTAGCCAGGTGTATATGTGCCCAGTATATGTAGCCAGGTGTATAGTGGCCCCAGTATATGTAGCCAGGTGTATATGTGCACAGTATATGTAGCCAGGTGTATATGTGCCCAGTATATGTAGCCAGGGGTATATGTGCCCAGTATATGTAGCCAGGGGTATATGTGCCCAGTATATGTAGCCAGGTGTATATGTGCCCAGTATATGTAGCCAGGGGTATATGTGCCCAGTATATGTAGCCAGGGGTATATGTGCCCAGTATATGTAGCCAGGTGTATATGTGCCCAGTATATGTAGCCAGGGGTATATGTGCCCAGTATATGTAGCCAGGTGTATATGTGCCCAGTATATGTAGCCAGGGGTATATGTGCCCAGTATATGTAGCCAGGTGTATAGGTGTCCCCAGTATATGTAGCCAGGTGTATATGTGCCCAGTATATATAGCCAGAGGTATATGTGCCCAGTATATGTAGCCAGGGGTATATGTGCCCAGTATATGTAGCCAGGTGTATATGTAGCCAGGTGTATATGTGCCCAGTATATGTAGCCAGGTGTATAGGTGTCTCCCCAGCTGGAGGGGAGCAGCGCAGCAGAGAGGAGCATTGTGCGCAGCGTGGGGAAAGGCGGATGTTTCCTCCCCCCTCTTGTACCTTGGGGCTCCTCTCCGTGGCTCTCCCCTCCATAAAGAATGCGACGGCAGTGGCTGGCAGCGGCATCAGTGGGCGGGACTTACCTCCTCCAGCATTGCGGCAAGTGGAAGCTGTTCGTGCAGCTACTCTGGTCTAGTGAAGACCAGAGCAGCGGCACGCACAGCGTCAGCCCGGAACGCTGGAGGAGGTAAGTCCTGCCCACTGATGCCGCTGCCAGCCACCGCTGCCAGCCACCGCCGCCATCCACTGCAGCCGCATTCTTTATGGAGGGGAGAACCACAGAGAAGAGCCCCAAGGTGAGGGAGGGGGGGGGGAACGTCCGCCCTTCCCCACGCTGCGCACAATGCGCCTCTCTGCTGCGCTGCTCTCCTCCAGGGTGCTAGGGGGGACGGTGTCCACTGTCCAAAAAAAGTGAGTGGACGCCGTCCCCCCGCGTTCACGCAGGACTCGACCCCTGGCTCAGCCCAACTACCAAAAGAGTTTGCTAACAGGCACATTACACATTAAAGGACCACTATCACGAACATTATAAAAAATAAAACTAAAAAAAAGATATATACTGAACAGAATGCTAGTACAGGTAGTCCCCGGGTTACGAACGCCCGACTTACGAATGACCCGCCGATACGAACACCCGCCAACCCGCCGCGATGACATCACACAGCCCGGGGACTACGTCTTGTACCAACTTTCCTAATGCAGAGTATGCGCAGCGAAAGGCGGGGTCTCCTTCTGATTGCGTCATTACGCAATGCTAGTGAAGCCGCCAGGAGGAACATTGAGGGGTGAGAGGACGCAGCTGATTGGCCTGGAGCCGTCCTGGAAGCAGGTGAGACTTGTTGCACCTTCTGCTGCGCATACTCTGCATTAGGGGGCACTAGAGACACGGGGGGGGGGGGGGCGCACGAGAGACACAGAGGGGGACACTGGAAGCACAGGGGACAGAGCTAGCACAGTGTCCCGACTTAAGGACGGATTCAGGTTAAGAACGAGCCTACAGTCCCTATCTTGTTCGTTAACCGGGGACTACCTGTGAAGGGATAGTGAAGGGTTAAGAATAAGTTTAAAAATAAATCACACTGCTCTTTACACATTCATGACAGCGTGAATGTGAGAGGGTCTTACTGACAGGGTTAAGGGAGAATGTACTAAGGGCTGCTAGCTGTCCAACGGCATTTCAGCTATTAAGAAATAGGGATGCTCATTCGGATTCCACGGAAATGCAATTTCCGAAATTCCGATCGGAAATTGCATTTCTGCATCGGAATGCGGAAATCGGCAATGCAAGTGCGGTAGGCGGATTTCTGCCGGAAATTGCAGAAATTTCTGCCGATTTTAATATCGATTTTCTCAAAAACTATAAGGTCTTTTTGAAAACTTTTTTTGCATCTTGTTTACAAGAGTCAGTTTAATAAACCCTGCAAATTTGGTGTTTCTAGGACTTACGGGGGCTTTGCTATTAACCGCTAAAGTCGGTGGATTTTTACTGTAATGTAAAATGCAGAAAATATGCATCTGCCTATATTCTGCATTTTACATTACAGTAAAAATCAGAATCTTGTGAACAAGATGCAAAAAAAAGTTTTCAAAAAGACCTTATAGTTTTTGAGAAAATCGATGTTAAAGTCGGGCGGAATTTCCGTGATTTCCGGCGGAAATTCCGCATCGGAATGCGGAATCGGTAATTGGCAATCGCGGAATGCGGATTTATCGCGGAATCAGAAATTGGCATTTCCGACCATCCCTAATAAATGTTATGATCTAAGCCAGGCAGATAAACGCAGCCCTGAGTACAGTCTCCGTCGGTAAACTCCTCTCACATTCACGCTGTCATGAATGTGTAAACAGCAGGGTGATTTATTTTTTAACTACTGTATATACTCGCGTATAAGCCTAATTTTTCAGCATAAAAATGTGCTGAAAAGTTACCCCCTCGGCTTATATGCAAGTAAGTGGAGCAGAAGGGATGGTGGAGCAGGTTTGTTAATGGCAGAGGAGCGTAAGGATTGTGCACTAGTGATCCTGCTCTTACCAGCTTGCACCCTGCTGCGTCTATGCCCTCCATCCCCTGCAACATGGTGTGCAGAGTGCGCTGCTCAAGACTACCTGTGTCCCCTGGTTTGTGGAGCGCACCAATGTGTCAGTGGTGCAATGATCAGGGATCTTCCTGTGTTGCAATCGCTGTGTCTCATATCTATGATGCCATCTAGTGGCTTCTTGAGACACAGCTGTATGATCCTGGGGCACATCTGGCTATGGGGAGGCTGACTTGTACTGGGGGTACATCTGGCTAATGTGGAGGGGGTTATATTGGGGAGGGGGCTTATACATGAGTCAATTACTTTTTTTCCATGGTTTCTGAGGGAAAAGTGGGTACCTTGGCTTATACACAGGCCCGGCTTATATGCGGGGATATATGGTAATTCTTAACCCTTTACTATCCCTTCTACTAGCATTCTGTTCAATATAAATCTTTTTTTATTTTATTTTTTAAAAATTTTGCGATAGTGGTCCTTTAATGGTGTGCCTTTATCAATGTAATGGATCTACTGTGGGCTGGAAATGCATATAGCAGTGCATTGTGCAATACATTGGATGCCTTGCCATTACATTGTATCCGCAGCACATATGGCTGGCAGCTGATGCACTGATGCAGCTCATTCACTGTTAACCCAGCCTTAGGACACTTTATGAAGAGAAGGAACATGATTAAAAGAAAAACATTTAATTTGTGGATAAAAAAAGATTTATAAATGTTAGCTAAGGTTTTTTTGTTCACTGGTTGTATGCTTTAGTTTAGAACATGTTCCATAAATTCGCATTACTTTTGTGTTGCCAGTATTGAAATAAGTTATCCAGGTCATGGGTATTGATGTTATACAGTCAAACATGTACATGTTAGCACTATTTAATCTGATGTGTCTGTAGATTGAATACAGAGGACATTTCATTCTATTTTATGCCATTATACTGGATTCCTCTTGTATAACTAGATAATAGACAAGAGCACGGTGGTGACCCTTATCTTGTTGTGTTTCAGCGGCCTTCAACCATTGTTTCTGCTTTGGAGGAAGCTGGCTTTCATCATATTCAAGCGTATTCAGTGGAGAGTAAGCCAAGGTCTGTCTGGCCCACACCAATACTTTATATAACAGCGGTCCATGGAAACTGAAGGTTAAAGGGGTATTCAAGTGAAACTAAAGCTGGCTTGTATAACAGAAAGTAATAAAACATTCACTAATATTTACTGAAAAGTTTCAGAAGCTTATCCATGGTCATTTATAAAATAAAGAGGCCAGTTTAGCATCCAGAATTCTATTATCTACAAGTTACTAAGGTTCTCGATCACCGGAAAATGTTTGTGAATCTACCAACGTAGCCTTGGTTTATAAAGCATTGTTGGCTATTATGTGACTAGAGACTGACACCCTCTCCTGAGTCACACTAGACCATAGTAAGCACTACTGAAAGATTAATGAAGTAGTGGTTGCACAACTGCAGTTACAGCCATTCACCCAAAGCAAGAATTAAAGACACGTCTAAGGCTCTGTTCCCACTTGAGCTGAGAACTGAAATTTTTTGACTGTTCTCCGCTCATTACTACACAGGCAGTGAATGGCTTCTATTTTATAAATAGGAGCTGTTCACTCTTGTCACCAGAGGCGTTGCTAGGATCCTAAGAGATCCGGGGCACTTTTGGGCACTGCGGCTAAAAAATGGGTGGGGCCACCCACCATAATGTGGGTGTAGTCATGGGTGGAGTCAAATTTACATGAACTCAACAGCGGTCTAAGTAGGTCTGCTTGCCCAGCAAAATGTTGGATAAAGCCCTCCCCCCCTGAATTAATACAATAAATAAATTAATGTAGCATGCCTCATAAATAGGCAGTGCCTAAATATAACTAGGCAGAGTTACCTGGCTTCTGTGCTGGCTAGTCTGGCTTTTTGCTGTGCAGTCTGGTCCGCTGCCAGGTTGTCTGGCAGCTCCCTCCACCCAGCATTCCCTGACCCGGTGGATCACAACTCCCAGCATGCCCAAATAGAATAACCACAATTCTGCATGCCCTCATAAAGGAACCACAGCACCCAGTATGGCACCACAGCACCCACCATGCCCCCATAGAGGCACCACAGAACCCAATGATGTATCACTGCTCCCAGCATTCCCCTATAGAGCCCCCACAGCACTGACTCTGCCTGGGGGACATCCGGGGCAGCCCAGTATAGATCCGTGGCACGACCCACTGATCTTTGGGGCTAGTTCTTCATCTGACAGGCCTGCAAAAAGCCTAACCAGAATGTGTCATACGAGCGTGTGCCCACTGTGAACCTGCTGAGTTGTGATTGCTAACATTCGTCTTACAACCACTTAACACTTCCTATAGGGTCAGCCCGCTTCCTCCCCCCCCCCCCCCCCCCTGCTCACCCCTTCTCAGGTCTTTTTCCCCCTGCAGTCTTGTCGATGTTCACTTTAAGCTGTGCATGTGCAAGTTCCAAACTGCATATGTGCAGTGAAAGAAAGAGCTTAAGCACTTCTTCCTTATTTTGCTTATTTTGTGTATTAGCACTTCCTTTTGCTGCGCATGCATAATTCAGCACTCCCACATGAAGAGTTCGGAATCGCTCATGCACCATGGGCACTTCCTCCGCATCATTCGACTGAGGGAGCCAATGAAATATGAAGAGGGAGGGGAAGAGCAGGCACCCTGAAGACAACGAAAAGCATGAAGAGGGTCACCAGCACATAATCTATTCTAGCCCACCAGTAGCTTAACTACAACTTTTTACCAATTCAGGGGTACTTTAAATTGATTTACCTGCTCGGATATGGTCACAAAAATTGCATCCCTTTCATGGCAAAAAAAATTACATCCCATTCAATGCTCAGTTACCACAAGACAATAAGCAGCTGAGCGCCTCAACTATTATAAAATGATAAAGGCCTCTTACCAGTAACATGGGATCATTGTTGCTGCTGCTCTGTGGGGGTGACTCTGAATGCGCCAACTTCTCTGAATTGGAAAACGGGAAAAAAAAGGTACGCATTTAATACAAGAATCATTTTAAGACAAATTACATGTGAGGAAAAAAACAATGCATTTTGTTAAATCTTACGTTTTCCTTGTTAAACTAAAATTGTACCAAGCTAAAGAACCAGGCTGATTCATTAGTTAAACACGACTGTAAAAGAAAAATAATGGTCCAGTGAGATCAAATGAATCTGGCACATCTGTACTTCTCTGTCTGATTACCCAGCTGACTATATGATAGCACTTTTGTATGCCATGTTTATGGGGGTTGCCAATATGAACTTTTAGGTATAGTATAGTAGGCATTTGTAACAATACAGTTGAAACTGATTTAATGGGGAAGATCTTTCAGTCTGGCATGGGCGTCCGCACATACGGCAAAACTGGGCATCTGCCAGAGCCTGGCCGCCCGCTGCCCCCCCTGGCCGCGTGCCCGTGCAGCCAGCAGGAGGGAAACAGCGCAGAGAAGAGAGAGAGCTATGGGCACAGTGGGGAAGGGCGGACGTCTCCCCCCCCCCTTCCCTCACCTTAGGGGGCTCTCTCTCCCTCGCTGTCCCCTCCGGAATGAAGTGTGCAGCGGCTGGCAGCGGGCGGAACTTACCTCGTCTCGCTCCTGCGCCGGAAGTTCTGGTGCCGCACTCTGGTCTGGATCAGACCAGAGTAGCGGCTAATCCATCCGGCGCGTGCGACGAGATGAGGTAAGTTCCGCCCGCTGCCAGCCGCTGCACACTTCATTCCGGACTCCGGAGGGGAGAGCGAGAGAGGGAGGGAGAGCCCCCTAAGGTGAGTGCCCATAGCTCTCCCTCTTCTCTGCGCTGCTCCCCTCCTCCTGCACACATGGCCACTTTTTCTGGGGACATATACCCCTGGCTACATATACTGGGACATATACCCCTGCCTACATATACTGGGACATATACCCCTGCCTACGTATACTGGGACATATACCCCTGCCTACATATACTGGGACATATCCCCCTGGCTACATATACTGGGACATATACCCCTGCCTACATATACTGGGACATATACCCCCTGCCTACATATACCGGGACATATACACCTGCCTACATATACTGGGACATATCCCCCTGGCTACATATACTGGGACATATCCCCCTGGCTACATATACTGGGACATATACCCCCTGCCTACATATACTGGGACATATACCCCTGCCTACATATACTGGGACATATACCCCTGCCTACATATACTGGGACATATACCCCTGCCTAAATATACTGGGACATATACCCCTGCCTACATATACTGGGACATATCCCCCTGGCTACATATACTGGGACATATACCCCCTGCCTACATATACTGGGACATATACCCCTGGCTACATATACTGGGAGATATCCCCCTGGCTACATATACTGGGACATATCCCCCTGGCTACATATACTGGGACATATACCCCCTGCCTACATATACTGGGACATATACCCCCTGCCTACATATACTGGGACATATACCCCCTGCCTACATATACTGGGACATATCCCCCTGGCTACATATACTGGGACATATCCCCCTGGCTACATATACTGGGACATATACCCCTGCCTACATATACTGGGACATATACCCCTGCCTACATATACTGGGACATATACCCCTGCCTACATATACTGGGACATATACCCCTGCCTACATATACTGGGGACATATACCCCTGCCTACATATACTGGGGACATATACCCCTGCCTACATATACTGGGCACATATACCCCTGCCTACATATACTGGGCACATATACCCCTGCCTACATATACTGGGCACATATAACCCTGGCTACCTGTTCTGGGGACATCTCTAACCCTGGCTACCAGTTCTGGGGACATCTATACCGCTGGCCACCTATTCTGGGGACACCTATAGACCTGGGGCTACCTATTTTTGGGGAACCACTGCTGTCAGATTGAGTGTATTTTGGGGAACTGCTGCCAGGTGAGAGGTGTCTACATATTAAGGGGGCATTCTGCCTATTTATGTGAAAAGCTGTCTATTTATGTGCCTCGTGACTGCTGAATTTGTCTTGTTGCGGGCCTCATGGTTACTGACTTTGTCTTGTTGGGGGCCTCATGATTTGTTGGGGGCCTCAAGATTGCTGAATTTGTCTTGTTGGGGGCCTCATGATTGCTGAATTTGTCTTGTTGGGGGCCTCATGATTGCTGAATTTGTCTTGTTGGGGGCCTCATGATTGCTGAGTTGGTCATGTTGGGGGCTTCATGATTGCTGAATTTGTCTTGATGGGGGGGGGGGGGCTCATGATTGCTGAATTTGTCTTGTTGGGGGTCACATGATTGCTAACTGCGAGACTATGGAAAAAGCTGAATCATCATCATATGAGACAATAGCATTAAACCTACTTTTTCCGCTTTTTAAAACAGAAAATGAAACTGGGAGGTTCTAAAAAAAATGAATAATTTTTTTCAGGAGTACGATGGATGAAATTGTTTATCTTCACAGTTTATTTTCAACTTAATTTTCCATAATGTTCATGTATGAGTTAAAACGTTTGTATTTAGTTTAAATTGCTGTTGGCACTTTGTGATAGTAAAGTGACTTTGCAGTTTGGACACTCGACCTCCAAAAGGTTCGCCACCACTGTCCTAATCTAATGTCCCACCATTGCTTAGTTCATGTAAACTTGTCTCCACCCCTGACCACACCCACATTCTGGTTCATGACCACACCCATTTTTCGCGCCGCATGACGTAGCTCCATTTTTTGGCGCGCCATGCGCGCCACACAATACCAACCCAAATTTGCGGCACGGCGCGCTACGCGCGCCACCCCGCTTTTTGCTCCCCACTTTTTGCCCCCCCTGGAAAATTTTCTGCAGACGCCCATGCAGCCTGGATGTTTTTTTTGTTCTGATATTAAAATTTTATTGAGGCCTGAAACACCTATACAAGGCTGCCCGCTCGATATATATGTTCCTGACATGTTTCATTTGGGCGCAGGGAAAAGAGGTCTCTCCCTGCTCTAGGTAATCTCAGAGTATAGAACAAATATATCCCCATTTGATTACCTAATTTCTTTCTTTATGCACATAATTTGGGATCCAGCTCTTGCCAGCATCCCAATTACAGTGATGTTATTGCGTCACCAAAATACAGCGCAGCCCGTATGCCGAGGGGCTGCCAAAATTACCTGCTTCATGCACACTCCACTACTAGAGCTTAAAGAGGAGCTCCAGTGAAAATAATGTAATAAAAAAAGTGCTTCATTTTTACAATAATTATGTATAAATGATTTAGTCAGTGTTTGCTCATTGTAAAATCTTTAGTCTCCCTGATTTACATTCTGACATTTATTACATGGTGACATTTTTACTGTGGGCAGGTTATGTAGCTGCTGCTAGCTGTTTTGGCTGTTGGAGACAGCTGTAAGCAGCTATTTTCTGTCTCTGAACATTGTTACATTGTGACAGTTTGCCAGGAGCACCACGGTCCTCAGAGCTTCTTGTGGGAGGGGTTTCACCACAATATCAGCCATACAGCGCCCCCTGATGGTCTGTTTGTGAAAAGCAATAGATTTCTCATGTAAAAGGGGGTATCAGCTACTGATTGGGATAAAGTTAAAATTTTGGTTGGAGTTTCTCTTTAAAGCTTCTAAAGTTCCATACACATTATAGATGGAACTCAGCCAAGATGATCATGTGGGGCTGTCTCAGCCGAGAATCTAGTGTGCATACAGCTGCCCCCTGATGTCACTTACGGGCCAGCAGGCTGAATCTTTAAACAATAGTGACAACTAAGCACATTGTTTTCTTCCTTAAAGAGGAGCTGTCAGCTATACTATTTCAGAAAAAGATCTATAAGTAGATAAATACTTGCTCTACTTACGTAACATATACAACATATGACAGTGCAATACATGTTGCACTGTCCACATTTTGATTTTAGTGATTTTTCTATAGTAAAAAAAAAATTCTTAGGATTTTCCATTTTATCTTGAAGCCAATCCTGACATCACTTCCTCCCTTACTCTGTCTGTGTATGCTTTGCCCACCCTCCTCTCAATCTTCATACACTCCCAGCCAGCTCTGCAGTAGAAAGTGCATTGTCTCAGCATGAGAAATATTGGCCAATCAGAGAGGAACAGAGGTGTGGGAGGGGAAAATGGGAGGGAAAGAGGCTTTAGCCAATTAGGCTGCATTAGTTATGTCTGGGGGGAAAGTAAAAAAGAAAACCCATCATGCCCTGCAACTTCCTTTGTGTGGCAGATGTACCAAATAAGAACACTGGGGAATGATCTTTTCTGGAGAAGAAAATTGAGAGTGATTTTTAACTTTTGGATTGCCTGGTTACCATCCCTATTACTTGTTTACCAGATAAAAATAAATAATTGATTTTTGATTTTATGCCTGACAGTTACGCTTTAACCCACCCACCTGAAGCCATCATACCCCACTTTGTCATCCCTCCTCTTCTGTATAGAAACACTACTCTGTGCGCAGTGTCTGTATATCCCTTGTGCCAGATTTGATTGGTTAATTTTTAAGCTACTATATAAATGTGCAAAAAATTAGCATAAAAAAGCATCAACTCTAAATTCTATGCATCTGATATTTTCCACATTACCATTAATCCTTGAAAGAAGTCGACCTCGAGTATAAGTCGACTCCAATATTTGTCTACCCAGCAAAGTTATTGGATGCACATTGGTGACTAGGAGAAATTAACAGCTGCATTTGGGAACCAGGAGGGGTTGATGACTGCACTGCATACAGTATAGCAGCCATTAACCTCTCCTGTGTGCAGCCAATAACGCCTCCTGACTCCCAAGTGTAACAATTATTCACTCCCCTTCCCGCAGCTCAGTATCTCCTCCTCTCCCTTCCTTAGTAATTGTTGTGGCCAGGACTTTCAGACCTGTGTTTTCTTGGCATTTCCTTTATCAAAAAAAGGTGTCACTTACCACAGGGTAAATTGCTGCAAATAACAGAGGCGCTATACCCAGCTCTTGACCAGACAGTGTACCCTCCAAAAATCGTTTGCCTGAAGAAGCGTGACTGTTACCCGTGAAACGCGTTGCACTTTTGGAGTTATTAAATGTTACTTTAAACTGCAAGTAACTTGCCCGTTGTCCGGCCATTTCTTCCAGAAGGGAGGTGAGTCCACCCACTTCGCCCTTTTTAACGATTTTAATTAATTTTACTCTACCTGGCGCCTCTGTTATCCTGCTACAAAATAACAGTACACACATTACTCAGGGTTGCCTGCGACTCATATGTAAGTCGACCCCAATACTTTTAGTGAATCAGACCTATATTTCTAGATTTATAGTCGAGTATATACAGTATTTAACTCTGGAAATCGGATTGGACGCAATTTCTTTGGTTGTTGCAGAAATCTTAGGGGACTGTGATTATTACTGTAATTGCAGTGCCTCCTGCCAAGGGCTGATAGCAGGCGATAGATAATAAGGTCAACAGTATATATTTCTTTTACTCTCTGAGACAAAGAAACACTGTGCAAGGGAGCAGAGACAAAACAAATCTACTTTTTTTGAGTTTTAAAACATAACATAAAACAGTGGGCTATCTAAAAAAAAGGGTGATTTTTAGGAGTCGAAGAATAGAGACAATTGTTTATCTCATCAATTTGTTTTCACTTAAGGTTCACTTTAAATAATAGTCTAGACAGCCTGTTCAGCCTCCAGAGCAAAGTGAAAGTAAGAATATTAACTTTTTTTTTTAGACATGATGAAGCATTGACTATATAGAAAAAAACAATGACTCTTTTAGAAGTCTGTGTTGCAGTCAGTGCAGTGGCAGAGAGATAAAGTCACTGCCTACAAAATCTATCAGCTGTATGGAACCTCACTACTACACTGAGAAGTGTTCTAAATCAGGTAAAATCAATAATACAGTCTCTTTGTATTACTGCCTAGGAGGCATTTGGATGAAGATGTAAACTTAGTTTTTAATACCGAGTCAATGAACTCAGAAACTCAGGGCGCCAGGAAAAAAGGGTGTGGGGTATAACCGAAGTTTTAAGCTATAATCTATAACAATTTGTTTTATCCTTTCTTCATCTTTATCTGGCATAGAATAATACATACATAAAAATAGTAATATGAAAAGGGAAAAATATTGTCTATAACAATGAAAACGAAAATATATTTACAGTTGTAATGAACATAGTAATACATTGGTATATATTACCAATATTTTACTACAATTAAACCCACCCCCTGGTGGTGTCTAACCCTATGACCCCCCCTGGTGGTGCCTAACACTAAGACCCCCCCTGGTGGTGCCTAACACTAAGACCCTCTGGTGGTGCCTAACCCTAAGACCCACCCCTGGTGGTGCCTAGCCTTAAGACCCTCCCCCGGTGGTGCCTAACACTAAGACCCCCTGGTGGTGTCTAACACTAAGACCCCCTGGTGGAGCCTAACCCTAAATTTCCCCTGGTGGTGCCTAGCTCAAAGACCCCCCTGGTGGTTCCTAACCCTAAGAATCCCCTGTTGGTGCCTAACCCTAAGACCCTCCCCCAGTGATGCCTAACACTAAGAGCCCACTGGAAGTGCCTAGCTCTAAGAACCCCCTGGTGGTGCCTAACGCTAACACCCCCCTGGTGGTGCCTAACCCTAAATTCCCCTTCCTGATGCCCAACCCTAAAACCCCCCTTTCTTCCACTGCAAATAACATTGATGAAAAAAAGAGATACATCTCTAAGATAATACATTTTATAGGGATATACAGGGTATAAAAGCTCTTGCTATTGAATGATGTTGAGTTACTGGGTTTCTCTATTTTGATGGTTCTCATATATGTGTTTAGCTTTCCTGGTCCTTTTGAAAGGTGCCAAATTAGACAATTACCATCCAATTTGTGTATATTTTTACATTAAAAACAAAGTGATAACCTGAGGCAGCGTGATACTCAGCCGGTAGCCACTCTGAATATTTCCATCCCTATATACCTGTCAGTGTGGCCTTTTTAAAATTTCCAAGCCTAATTACATGTCCAGCGTGACTGTACTAATAAAATGCCATTAGCTCAATTGCTGGTCCAACCACCCGGCTGCCTAGAGTGGAACAAGCACCGGTAATACCACCTTGAAAGGATGAAAAGCAATCCGAATCCCGGATATTCATTATCTGAAAAGCCCATTTCCTCAGATGTATTATTCGGCTATCTGTGTGTGTTCTACTCCATTTTGTCTCCATAGGAGTCACGTTTAACATTCTCTGTTCTATAAGCAGCACATTTTCACCTGCTGCTATTTCATGCTCTGTTCATTGAATGGGTCAATCTATTGTCTTATTAGTGGCAGACGCCTATAGTTTCCCCGCGCAGTGACAAACTGACACGGCATTGTAACCGAGGGAAATGAGTTAAAAGATAACCACGTAGACACAATCATTCCTAGAATAAAAGAGAAGAGACACTAATGGAATCACACAAAGGGATTTCCATTCACCAGTGTGTACCTATACACTACAAAGAAATACTAATTAACTGTATGTGTACAGGAGCCTATATGTATGGAGGATGGTCACAGCCATACAAGGCATTTTGTAAATCATTCAGATCCCCTCCCAATTAATAATGCTCCAAATGCATTATTATATTTGTACTGGGTATTACAGCTGAAGTAGGTAAAAAGTGTGCATACAGCACAATGTTAGTAGTGGATTTTGCGGTGCCCACAGTATAATAAGGACACGCAATATTTTTAACAGCAATAGGTTGTCTCAATATGAAAATCATATAGTGGAAGTATCAATACAAAAATCATAGGGATATTCATATAATGGCAATAGGAATTCTCAATGTATATGTATTATATATGTATGTACAGTATATAGTGTGTGTGTGGTGGAAATCGGAAATCAATTGGAAAATCAGCCGCGTCTGCAGTCACTTGGTAAGCAGAAATATGTATCCTGTATCATCGGAGGATTACCGGGCAGCAGAAGTTAGCGATTATTGGCAAATGCCTTGGGAGCCAGCAGGACTTCGCTTCACCATCTTCTGAACCATCAGATTGTATCGCCAATCAAAGTCCAGGGTGATCGCAGCGATCAGGCGGCAGCATTCAGGCCGAGGAGTCAAAGCTGGGCATAAGTAAGCATCTTGTATGCAGACCCAAGCAGCGCAGGAAATACAGAGGTGCTTTCCCACTTGTTGCAGCATTAGATAAGTAAAAAGCTGGGGACAAGAGCCACTTTTCCAGACAGCACTTCCCCACTCCCACAGTCTGTTATGTCTCTCCCCGCTCTATACACTGGCTGGTACGAGTGGTGGATGGAGACACTTCAATCATAACTGCTTCATCCCTGGTACATCAGGAGCTGGCAGCAAGCTCAGTGTGCCCCTCTGGGGTCTTCCCGATTTTGATCCACATGGGTAAGCTGTTGATCTTGCACTTTTTTTGCAGCCATTTATCTCTACAGCACCTTGTTTACCTGTGGAGCACGTTGCACTGGCACAGTATATATATATCTATGTATATATATATATATATATATATATATATATATATAAAAAAAAAAAAAAAACAAACGTGGAATTGCAGCACACAGCTCTTTTATTAGAGCAAAGTTATATATCCAGCAAACAGTTTCGGTCGTCCCCGACCTTTGTCAATGCCGATGCACAAATGAATCACAAATCAATATATACCCGCCCAGACAGGAAGCAGGAAACAGCATCATGAGCACATGATCAATGTAAACAAAAGAGTATATAGGAAGTGTTTAAACAGCACACTTATCTCCCTCTATGATTGTCCATAGTCCACAAGCTTATGTCTGTATTTCAACCAATCCGGTATATTAAGTAGCATTCTGTCAACCTCATCAGTAGTAAGTTCAACTGTAGACAGGTTCATGATGGAATCTACCGCCGCTGGCTGCGGGTAACTCGGCGTTCCGGCGGCTCTGTCAGAGGGGCCGAGGTGGAAGCGGGTTCTGCGGTGCTTCCGCCCGGCGCGGCGGTATCTCTTAGCTTTCTCCTGCGTCGTGGTTGGCGTGTTCCACGGCCTAAAAAACGGCCAGAAGCGGGCGAGGAGGACCCGGAAGTGGGTATAGAAGATGAAGAAGGTGCGCGCGCAGTGCGCGGTGTACGCCACGGGCGTCCCCCGGGTGCAGTCCAATAGTAAACTTGGTTCCTACGGTAATTCTCCTCGTCACGTTCGAACTTGCTACGTTTGCGTTCCTGTATAGCAAGTCGCAGCTCCTTCAAAGTTTTTTCAACACGCTCCTTGGTACTTGTGAACTCTTCCGGAGTAAGTGAATTGCGTAGCTCCTTTTCTGCTTCGTCAGCACGGCTTTTCAAAGTAGGCAATTCCTTTTGTATATGAGCAATAGTGAGAGTAATGATGTCAAAAGAACATTTGTTCAGGATCTGGCCGAAAAGGATTTTAAATTCCTCGGAATCCGCAAAGAGGGTTGGGGTCAATCGCACCCTAAGTCCTCTGGGGATATGTTTGACACGGTGATACTCTGCCAAGGTAAGACAGTGCAGCTCCAGGGCCAGTTCGCGTTTCAGCAGTTTCTCCCAGGTCCTAGTGTTGACAGCGGGGGACCTCTGTGTCAAAAAGTCACGGGAGCCAGAGACTTCAGTGTGTATTTTGGAGGTTTCCTCCTCCGTATAGGAAAACACACCAGTGGTTGGAGCAGTAAAAGCGGGCTCCATGTGATCCGGCGTGCAGCAAGCTGACCCAAGGCAATCAAATATGTAGTCCAGGGGGAGTCAGCAGCTAGCACTAGCCAGGTGGATGGGTGTGCACGCAATTGGGGCGGCCAAAACCCCAAGTACAACAAAACAAACGTGGAATTGCAGCACACAGCTCTTTTATTAGAGCAAAGTTATATATCCAGCAAACAGTTTCGGTCGTCCCCGACCTTTGTCAATGCCGATGCACAAATGAATCACAAATCAATATATACCCGCCCAGACAGGAAGCAGGAAACAGCATCATGAGCACATGATCAATGTAAACAAAAGAGTATATAGGAAGTGTTTAAACAGCACACTTATCTCCCTCTATGATTGTCCATAGTCCACAAGCTTATGTCTGTATTTCAACCAATCCGGTATATTAAGTAGCATTCTGTCAACCTCATCAGTAGTAAGTTCAACTGTAGACAGGTTCATGATGGAATCTACCGCCGCTGGCTGCGGGTAACTCGGCGTTCCGGCGGCTCTGTCAGAGGGGCCGAGGTGGAAGCGGGTTCTGCGGTGCTTCCGCCCGGCGCGGCGGTATCTCTTAGCTTTCTCCTGCGTCGTGGTTGGCGTGTTCCACGGCCTAAAAAACGGCCAGAAGCGGGCGAGGAGGACCCGGAAGTGGGTATAGAAGATGAAGAAGGTGCGCGCGCAGTGCGCGGTGTACGCCACGGGCGTCCCCCGGGTGCAGTCCAATAGTAAACTTGGTTCCTACGGTAATCCTCCTCGTCACGTTCGAACTTGCTACGTTTGCGTTCCTGTATAGCAAGTCGCAGCTCCTTCAAAGTTTTTTCAACACGCTCCTTGGTACTTGTGAACTCTTCCGGAGTAAGTGAATTGCGTAGCTCCTTTTCTGCTTCGTCAGCACGGCTTTTCAAAGTAGGCAATTCCTTTTGTATATGAGCAATAGTGAGAGTAATGATGTCAAAAGAACATTTGTTCAGGATCTGGCCGAAAAGGATTTTAAATTACTCGGAATCCGCAAAGAGGGTTGGGGTCAATCGCACCCTAAGTCCTCTGGGGATATGTTTGACACGGTGATACTCTGCCAAGGTAAGACAGTGCAGCTCCAGGGCCAGTTCGCGTTTCAGCAGTTTCTCCCAGGTCCTAGTGTTGACAGTGGGGGACCTCTGTGTCAAAAAGTCACGGGAGCCAGAGACTTCAGTGTGTATTTTGGAGGTTTCCTCCTCCGTATAGGAAAACACACCAGTGGTTGGAGCAGTAAAAGCGGGCTCCATGTGATCCGGCGTGCAGCAAGCTGACCCAAGGCAATCAAATATGTAGTCCAGGGGGAGTCAGCAGCTAGCACTAGCCAGGTGGATGGGTGTGCACGCAATTGGGGCGGCCAAAACCCCAAGTACAACAAAACAAACGTGGAATTGCAGCACACAGCTCTTTTATTAGAGCAAAGTTATATATCCAGCAAACAGTTTCGGTCGTCCCCGACCTTTGTCAATGCCGATGCACAAATGAATCACAAATCAATATATACCCGCCCAGACAGGAAGCAGGAAACAGCATCATGAGCACATGATCAATGTAAACAAAAGAGTATATAGGAAGTGTTTAAACAGCACACTTATCTCCCTCTATGATTGTCCATAGTCCACAAGCTTATGTCTGTATTTCAACCAATCCGGTATATTAAGTAGCATTCTGTCAACCTCATCAGTAGTAAGTTCAACTGTAGACAGGTTCATGATGGAATCTACCGCCGCTGGCTGCGGGTAACTCGGCGTTCCGGCGGCTCTGTCAGAGGGGCCGAGGTGGAAGCGGGTTCTGCGGTGCTTCCGCCCGGCGCGGCGGTATCTCTTAGCTTTCTCCTGCGTCGTGGTTGGCGTGTTCCACGGCCTAAAAAACGGCCAGAAGCGGACGAGGAGGACCCGGAAGTGGGTATAGAAGATGAAGAAGGTGCGCGCGCAGTGCGCGGTGTACGCCACGGGCGTCCCCCGGGTGCAGTCCAATAGTAAACTTGGTTCCTACGGTAATCCTCCTCGTCACGTTCGAACTTGCTACGTTTGCGTTCCTGTATAGCAAGTCGCAGCTCCTTCAAAGTTTTTTCAACACGCTCCTTGGTACTTGTGAACTCTTCCGGAGTAAGTGAATTGCGTAGCTCCTTTTCTGCTTCGTCAGCACGGCTTTTCAAAGTAGGCAATTCCTTTTGTATATGAGCAATAGTGAGAGTAATGATGTCAAAAGAACATTTGTTCAGGATCTGGCCGAAAAGGATTTTAAATTCCTCGGAATCCGCAAAGAGGGTTGGGGTCAATCGCACCCTAAGTCCTCTGGGGATATGTTTGACACGGTGATACTCTGCCAAGGTAAGACAGTGCAGCTCCAGGGCCAGTTCGCGTTTCAGCAGTTTCTCCCAGGTCCTAGTGTTGACAGTGGGGGACCTCTGTGTCAAAAAGTCACGGGAGCTGCTCCAACCACTGGTGTGTTTTCCTATACGGAGGAGGAAACCTCCAAAATACACACTGAAGTCTCTGGCTCCCGTGACTTTTTGACACAGAGGTCCCCCACTGTCAACACTAGGACCTGGGAGAAACTGCTGAAACGCGAACTGGCCCTGGAGCTGCACTGTCTTACCTTGGCAGAGTATCACCGTGTCAAACATATCCCCAGAGGACTTAGGGTGCGATTGACCCCAACCCTCTTTGCGGATTCCGAGGAATTTAAAATCCTTTTCGGCCAGATCCTGAACAAATGTTCTTTTGACATCATTACTCTCACTATTGCTCATATACAAAAGGAATTGCCTACTTTGAAAAGCCGTGCTGACGAAGCAGAAAAGGAGCTACGCAATTCACTTACTCCGGAAGAGTTCACAAGTACCAAGGAGCGTGTTGAAAAAACTTTGAAGGAGCTGCGACTTGCTATACAGGAACGCAAACGTAGCAAGTTCGAACGTGACGAGGAGGATTACCGTAGGAACCAAGTTTACTATTGGACTGCACCCGGGGGACGCCCGTGGCGTACACCGCGCACTGCGCGCGCACCTTCTTCATCTTCTATACCCACTTCCGGGTCCTCCTCGCCCGCTTCTGGCCGTTTTTTAGGCCGTGGAACACGCCAACCACGACGCAGGAGAAAGCTAAGAGATACCGCCGCGCCGGGCGGAAGCACCGCAGAACCCGCTTCCACCTCGGCCCCTCTGACAGAGCCGCCGGAACGCCGAGTTACCCGCAGCCAGCGGCGGTAGATTCCATCATGAACCTGTCTACAGTTGAACTTACTACTGATGAGGTTGACAGAATGCTACTTAATATACCGGATTGGTTGAAATACAGACATAAGCTTGTGGACTATGGACAATCATAGAGGGAGATAAGTGTGCTGTTTAAACACTTCCTATATACTCTTTTGTTTACATTGATCATGTGCTCATGATGCTGTTTCCTGCTTCCTGTCTGGGCGGGTATATATTGATTTGTGATTCATTTGTGCATCGGCATTGACAAAGGTCGGGGACGACCGAAACTGTTTGCTGGATATATAACTTTGCTCTAATAAAAGAGCTGTGTGCTGCAATTCCACGTTTGTTTTGTTGTACTTGGGGTTTTGGCCGCCCCAATTGCGTGCACACCCATCCACCTGGCTAGTGCTAGCTGCTGACTCCCCCTGGACTACATATTTGATTGCCTTGGGTCAGCTTGCTGCACGCCGGATCACATGGAGCCCGCTTTTACTGCTCCAACCACTGGTGTGTTTTCCTATACGGAGGAGGAAACCTCCAAAATACACACTGAAGTCTCTGGCTCCCGTGACTTTTTGACACAGAGGTCCCCCACTGTCAACACTAGGACCTGGGAGAAACTGCTGAAACGCGAACTGGCCCTGGAGCTGCACTGTCTTACCTTGGCAGAGTATCACCGTGTCAAACATATCCCCAGAGGACTTAGGGTGCGATTGACCCCAACCCTCTTTGCGGATTCCGAGGAATTTAAAATCCTTTTCGGCCAGATCCTGAACAAATGTTCTTTTGACATCATTACTCTCACTATTGCTCATATACAAAAGGAATTGCCTACTTTGAAAAGCCGTGCTGACGAAGCAGAAAAGGAGCTACGCAATTCACTTACTCCGGAAGAGTTCACAAGTACCAAGGAGCGTGTTGAAAAAACTTTGAAGGAGCTGCGACTTGCTATACAGGAACGCAAACGTAGCAAGTTCGAACGTGACGAGGAGGATTACCGTAGGAACCAAGTTTACTATTGGACTGCACCCGGGGGACGCCCGTGGCGTACACCGCGCACTGCGCGCGCACCTTCTTCATCTTCTATACCCACTTCCGGGTCCTCCTCGTCCGCTTCTGGCCGTTTTTTAGGCCGTGGAACACGCCAACCACGACGCAGGAGAAAGCTAAGAGATACCGCCGCGCCGGGCGGAAGCACCGCAGAACCCGCTTCCACCTCGGCCCCTCTGACAGAGCCGCCGGAACGCCGAGTTACCCGCAGCCAGCGGCGGTAGATTCCATCATGAACCTGTCTACAGTTGAACTTACTACTGATGAGGTTGACAGAATGCTACTTAATATACCGGATTGGTTGAAATACAGACATAAGCTTGTGGACTATGGACAATCATAGAGGGAGATAAGTGTGCTGTTTAAACACTTCCTATATACTCTTTTGTTTACATTGATCATGTGCTCATGATGCTGTTTCCTGCTTCCTGTCTGGGCGGGTATATATTGATTTGTGATTCATTTGTGCATCGGCATTGACAAAGGTCGGGGACGACCGAAACTGTTTGCTGGATATATAACTTTGCTCTAATAAAAGAGCTGTGTGCTGCAATTCCACGTTTGTTTTGTTGTACTTGGGGTTTTGGCCGCCCCAATTGCGTGCACACCCATCCACCTGGCTAGTGCTAGCTGCTGACTCCCCCTGGACTACATATTTGATTGCCTTGGGTCAGCTTGCTGCACGCCGGATCACATGGAGCCCGCTTTTACTGCTCCAACCACTGGTGTGTTTTCCTATACGGAGGAGGAAACCTCCAAAATACACACTGAAGTCTCTGGCTCCCGTGACTTTTTGACACAGAGGTCCCCCACTGTCAACACTAGGACCTGGGAGAAACTGCTGAAACGCGAACTGGCCCTGGAGCTGCACTGTCTTACCTTGGCAGAGTATCACCGTGTCAAACATATCCCCAGAGGACTTAGGGTGCGATTGACCCCAACCCTCTTTGCGGATTCCGAGTAATTTAAAATCCTTTTCGGCCAGATCCTGAACAAATGTTCTTTTGACATCATTACTCTCACTATTGCTCATATACAAAAGGAATTGCCTACTTTGAAAAGCCGTGCTGACGAAGCAGAAAAGGAGCTACGCAATTCACTTACTCCGGAAGAGTTCACAAGTACCAAGGAGCGTGTTGAAAAAACTTTGAAGGAGCTGCGACTTGCTATACAGGAACGCAAACGTAGCAAGTTCGAACGTGACGAGGAGGATTACCGTAGGAACCAAGTTTACTATTGGACTGCACCCGGGGGACGCCCGTGGCGTACACCGCGCACTGCGCGCGCACCTTCTTCATCTTCTATACCCACTTCCGGGTCCTCCTCGCCCGCTTCTGGCCGTTTTTTAGGCCGTGGAACACGCCAACCACGACGCAGGAGAAAGCTAAGAGATACCGCCGCGCCGGGCGGAAGCACCGCAGAACCCGCTTCCACCTCGGCCCCTCTGACAGAGCCGCCGGAACGCCGAGTTACCCGCAGCCAGCGGCGGTAGATTCCATCATGAACCTGTCTACAGTTGAACTTACTACTGATGAGGTTGACAGAATGCTACTTAATATACCGGATTGGTTGAAATACAGACATAAGCTTGTGGACTATGGACAATCATAGAGGGAGATAAGTGTGCTGTTTAAACACTTCCTATATACTCTTTTGTTTACATTGATCATGTGCTCATGATGCTGTTTCCTGCTTCCTGTCTGGGCGGGTATATATTGATTTGTGATTCATTTGTGCATCGGCATTGACAAAGGTCGGGGACGACCGAAACTGTTTGCTGGATATATAACTTTGCTCTAATAAAAGAGCTGTGTGCTGCAATTCCACGTTTGTTTTGTTGTACTTGGGGTTTTGGCCGCCCCAATTGCGTGCACACCCATCCACCTGGCTAGTGCTAGCTGCTGACTCCCCCTGGACTACATATTTGATTGCCTTGGGTCAGCTTGCTGCACGCCGGATCACATGGAGCCCGCTTTTACTGCTCCAACCACTGGTGTGTTTTCCTATACGGAGGAGGAAACCTCCAAAATACACACTGAAGTCTCTGGCTCCCGTGACTTTTTGACACAGAGGTCCCCCACTGTCAACACTAGGACCTGGGAGAAACTGCTGAAACGCGAACTGGCCCTGGAGCTGCACTGTCTTACCTTGGCAGAGTATCACCGTGTCAAACATATCCCCAGAGGACTTAGGGTGCGATTGACCCCAACCCTCTTTGCGGATTCCGAGGAATTTAAAATCCTTTTCGGCCAGATCCTGAACAAATGTTCTTTTGACATCATTACTCTCACTATTGCTCATATACAAAAGGAATTGCCTACTTTGAAAAGCCGTGCTGACGAAGCAGAAAAGGAGCTACGCAATTCACTTACTCCGGAAGAGTTCACAAGTACCAAGGAGCGTGTTGAAAAAACTTTGAAGGAGCTGCGACTTGCTATACAGGAACGCAAACGTAGCAAGTTCGAACGTGACGAGGAGGATTACCGTAGGAACCAAGTTTACTATTGGACTGCACCCGGGGGACGCCCGTGGCGTACACCGCGCACTGTGCGCGCACCTTCTTCATCTTCTATACCCACTTCCGGGTCCTCCTCGCCCGCTTCTGGCCGTTTTTTAGGCCGTGGAACACGCCAACCACGACGCAGGAGAAAGCTAAGAGATACCGCCGCGCCGGGCGGAAGCACCGCAGAACCCGCTTCCACCTCGGCCCCTCTGACAGAGCCGCCGGAACGCCGAGTTACCCGCAGCCAGCGGCGGTAGATTCCATCATGAACCTGTCTACAGTTGAACTTACTACTGATGAGGTTGACAGAATGCTACTTAATATACCGGATTGGTTGAAATACAGACATAAGCTTGTGGACTATGGACAATCATAGAGGGAGATAAGTGTGCTGTTTAAACACTTCCTATATACTCTTTTGTTTACATTGATCATGTGCTCATGATGCTGTTTCCTGCTTCCTGTCTGGGCGGGTATATATTGATTTGTGATTCATTTGTGCATCGGCATTGACAAAGGTCGGGGACGACCGAAACTGTTTGCTGGATATATAACTTTGCTCTAATAAAAGAGCTGTGTGCTGCAATTCCACGTTTGTTTTGTTGTACTTGGGGTTTTGGCCGCCCCAATTGCGTGCACACCCATCCACCTGGCTAGTGCTAGCTGCTGACTCCCCCTGGACTACATATATATATATATATATATATATATATATATATATATATATATATATATATATATATATATATATATATATATATATATATACAGGGAGTGCAGAATTATTAGGCAAATGAGTATTTTGACCACATTATCCTCTTTATATGCACGTTGTCTTACTCCAAGCTGTATAGGCTCGAAAGCCTACTACCAATTAAGCATATTAGGTGATGTGCATCTCTGTAATGAGAAGGGGTGTGGTCTAATGACATCAACACCCTATATCAGGTGTGCATAATTAGGCAACTTTCTTTCCTTTGGCAAAATGGGTCAAAAGAAGGACTTGACAAGCTCAGAAAAGTCAAAAACAGTAAGATATCTTGCAGAGGGATGCAGCACTCTTAAAATTGCAAAGCTTCTGAAGCGTGATCATCGAACAATCAAGCGCTTCATTCAAAATATTCAACAGGGTCGCAAGAAGCGTGTGGAAAAACCAAGGCGCAAAATAACTGCCCATGAACTGAGAAAAGTCAAGTGTGCAGCTGCCAAGATGCCACTTGCCACCAGTTTGGCCATATTTCAGAGCTGCAACATCACTGGAGTGCCCAAAAGCACAAGGTGTGCAATACTCAGAGACATGGCCAAGGTAAGAAAGGCTGAAAGACGACCACCACTGAACAAGACACACAAGCTGAAACATCAAGACTGGGCCAAGAAATATCTCAAGACTGATTTTTCTAAGGTTTTATGGACTGATGAAATGAGAGTGAGTCTTGATGGGCCAGATGGATGGGCCCATGGCTGGATTGGTAAAGGGCAGAGAGCTCCAGTCTGACTCAGGTACCAGCAAGGTGGAGGTGGAGTACTGGTTTGGGCTGGTATCATCAAAGATGAGCTTGTGCGGCCTTTTCGAGGTGAGGATGGAGTCAAGCTCAACTCCCAGTCCTACTGCAAGTTTCTGGAAGACACCTTCTTCAAGCAGTGGTACAGGAAGAAGTCTGCATCCTTCAAGAAAAACATGATTTTCATGCAGGACAATGCTCCATCACACGCGTCCAAGTACTCCACAGCATGGCTGGCAAGAAAGGGTATAAAAGAAGAAAAACTAATGGCATTGCCTCCTTGTTCACCTGATCTGAACCCCATTGAGAACCTGTGGTCCATCATAAAATGTGAGATTTACAAGGAGGGATAACAGTACACCTTTCTGAACAGTGTCTGGGAGGCTGTGGTTGCTGCTGCACGCAATGTTGATGGTGAACAGATCAAAACACTGACAGAATCCATGGATGGCAGGCTTTTGAGTGTCCTTGCAAAGAAAGGTGGCTATATTGGTCACTGATTTGTTTTTGTTTTGTTTTTGAATGTCAGAAATGTATATTTGTGAATGTTGAGATGTTATATTGGTTTCACTGGTAAAAATAAATAATTGAAATGGGTATATATTTGTTTTTTGTTAAGTTGCCTAATAATTATGCACAGAAATAGTCACCTGCACACACAGATATCCCTCTAAAATAGCTAAAACTAAAAACAAACTAAAAACTACTATCAAAAATATTCAGCTTTGATATTAATGAGTTTTGTGGGTTCATTGAGAACATGGTTGTTTTTCAATAATAAAATGATTCCTCAAAAATACAACTTGCCTAATAATTCTGCACTCCCTGTATGTGTGTATATATATATATATATATATAATATATATATATATACTACTCTATTTATATTGTTTATATTGTTACCTGCTGCTGACATTAGTGTCTGAAGCTCTACAGGATGCTCCTGCATCATGGATGCACCAGGTTTCGTTTTTTTCCCCCTGATTTTTTCCCTCTAAACCTAGGTGCGTCTTATAGTCCGGAGCGTGTTATAGTCTGAAAAATACAGTATGTTAAAAGGTTTTTAAAGTAAAAACCTCTTTTTTGGAGACTTTAGAGTCTCTTTAAGGGCACCACCTTTGACATGACCAGAGTTCGAAACCAGGCTATGACCAGCATCTATTCACTAAGAAGTCCAGGGTGGACTTTTGAGTGCACCCTTATTGAATGCATCTCTCAAGCACTTGGGGTCTGACAGAAGGTGCTATAGACATGTTATGATTATTATTAAAAGACTGCACAGAAACTCATTCATATAAACCAACCAAATGCCTGCTCCAGCTGAGGGAATTTTTAATACCTTGACATCATGGACATGGATACCTAGACTTTGCAAAAAGTTTACACATTGCGATCATTTGGCCAAGTTCAGCTCGGAGAACGGACGTGGCACCAAAGACTCCCACTAACCAATAGGAATCAATTGCAAGAAATTCAGATATAAACTGTATATTCCTGCATATAAGACCCTTGAAAATCTTCTGAAAAGTTGGAGGTCGTCTTATACGCCGGGTGTCATTGATGCCGGGTGATACGCCCTATCCTGTTACCACCTCTCAGATCTCCCTGCTGATGGAGCGCAATCTATTCTTCCATACCACTCTGATAAACAGGTAGACAATGAGAGCTGACCAGTCTACTTAAGGAGAGTTGACCAATGCAACAAGTCAATTGACTATATACTGTTATATACTGGCTGGTAACAAATACAGTACAGCACCAGTATCTGTTCATACACAGCACCAGTATATGATTTTTTTATTTTTATTTTAATGTGGTGTGCGTTGGAAGAGGGGTAGTCTTATACGGCGAGTATATCCCAAACTCTATATTTTAACTGGAAAAGTTGGGGGGTCGTCTTGTACGCCCAGTCGTCTTATACGCCAGAATATACGGTACCAACTAAAAAATAAATGGTCACTCGCAGAAGGCATGTGACAATTATGGACAGCAGATCACTGATTATTCAATTAATAAAGACTAAAAGAAATGTAGAAAATAGATGAAGGAAAGAAGATGATGTTCTGGAAAATAGACATGGATTGTGGAACTGAGGTTCAATACAGGATATTTAAAAATAGGTTTGTTGGATTTGTTTCATTAACCACTTAAAGGATACCCGAGGTGACATGTGACATGATGAGAAAGACATGGATATGTACAGTTCCTAGCACACAAATAACTATGCTGTGCTCTTTTTTCCTTTATCTACCTAAAAGAGTTAAATATCAGGTATGTAAGTGGCTGACTCAGTCCTGACTCAGACAGGAAGAGACTACAGTGTGACCCTCACTGATAAGAAATTCTAACTATAAAACACTTTCCTAGCAGAAAATGGCTTCTGAGAGCTGGAAAAAAATAAAAATGGTCAATTTTACATACATTTTATCTCTGGCATACTTCAATGAATGTGTCATTAAGCAAAAACAATAAAACAGTTAAAGCTTAAAAAGTAGATTTAAATATAAAATAAAACTGTGGAATATCTTAAAATGTCATTTTTAGGAGAAGGAAGGTTGATAAAATCGTTCATTTCATTAGTTTATTTTCGCCTCGGGTGTCTTTTAAAGAGACTCTGTAACAAAATTTTGAGCCTTATTTCTTATGCCCTATAAGTTCCTATTACTGTTCTAATGTGGTCTGTCTTACTGCAGCCTTTCCTACTTGCACTGTCTCTGTAATAAATCTTATCTCCTTTCCTCTGTCGTGTCTGTTGGGCTGAGGCTGGAATGTGTGGAATGTGCAGCACTGCTTGTCATTGGCAGAAGCTTTACACACCCCCTCCAAGCTCTGCATGAGTCACACAGTAAGCTAGTTCTCAGCCTATGACACTCTGGTTAGAAGTCAGTCTTTTGTTTGTAAACACTGCCTAAAACTGTTAATTGCAAACCAGGATTGCAGCAGGGAGTGGCAGAAACAGCACTGAGGGGCACAAGAGAACATAAGGAATAGAATGGTATGCTTTTTATTCTAAGAATTTTAGAGTACAGATTCTCTTGCGTCTCTGGACTCAATACAACCATATTCACTACTCATCTCCTCCTGCAGCTGTGGATATATTGGCACACTTTGCCATTCTGCCACTATATAGCTTGGGGTCATTCGTACTTCCTGGTGCCTTACTTCCTTATTAGTGGTTCTGTTACTGTAACACCAATGGACACACATGCATCACCTCGGGATCTGTGAGCCGCTGGGGTTACAGTAACAGAACAACTAATAAGGTAGTATAGCACCAGGTAGTAGGGAGGACCCAGAGCTGTTATAGCAGGCCACAGTGTACGGCTGAATCTGCAGCTGCAGGTGGAGAAGAGAACGCGTGTACATCAGCAGCACCGGAACGAGGGGGAGAGGAGCGCGATGGCAGGACTGCAGTACGTGCTTTCCTGCGCACTCTGCACTACCTTTTGCTATATTTTCTGAATATATGACACACCCACTCCTCCTCCCTTCCCACCCCCAGTTTTGGGGAAGAGAAAGTGCATCTTATATTCCGAAAAATACAGTGTTTAATTACACTAATAATTGCCATGAACTACTTTAGAATTTGTTTTTACGGATTGTCTACTTGCTTTTGCACAATTATTTTGCATTGTATTTTGATATTTTATTTATGTACTTATCTGCACATTAATGGCACGTTGCCTTTTTTTGCTATAATGAACACAAGTTCATTTGTATTGTGTGCTCTAAATTGAGCGCACAACAGTATTAATTATTATTTAAGTATTTATATAGGTGCAACATCTTCCACAGCGCTGTACAGAGTATAGTCTTGTCACTTAACTGTCCCTCAGAGAGACTCACTATTTAATCCCTTTCATGTCCATCATAGTCTAGAACCAATTTAGAGGGAAGCCGATTAATTTATCTGTATGTTTTTGGGATGTGTGACGAAACAAGAGTGTCCGGAGGAAACCAACACAGACACGGGGAGAACATACAAACTCTATGCAGATAGTGCCCTGGCTGGGATTCGAACCCAGTGCAGAAAGGCGAGAGTGCTATCCACTACGCCACTGTGAGCATCTATCAAAATGTTGTGTTCCAAGTGCAATAATAATATGTCATTTTGAAACATATGAAATATGGTCACCTGAGAGGCATTGAGATTTTTTTATTGTTTTCAATTATGACATTTTGTGATGTGAATAAAGTTGATTATGTATTATATACTTAATATTGGAGTGGTGCTGGCTTAATTGACAGCTGTCCTCTTCTAGGCAATTGTGTGATTTACGTTAAGTATATCAAAAACAAGACACAGAACATTTATGTTGGGTTTTTCTCCTGTCAGACTCAAAGTGCCAGAGCTGCAGACACTAGGGTGCACCCTAAAGGCAGTAGCAGTGTTAGGGAGTCTTGCCCAAGGTCTCCTCACTGAATTGGTGCAGGCAAACTGAGCAGAAAGAGATGAGGTTCCAACCCTGGTCTCCTGTTGTCAGAGGCCCTTAACCAGTATCACTATCTTTTTCACCTGCAAAATACCCACACCTACTTTTAGGGGATGTGGAGGTGAGGAAGATCCCTAGTCCCTCAACTTTGGGATGAAGGCACTTTACAAAGAGTTGGGATATTAAGATTGCTGCCAAGATAAACCTCACTCCCCAACTCTAATGTTGAAAGTTGTGGGAGTTGGTATAGCTCAGGGTGGAGAACCCACATGCTACGCTATCATGCTACCTGCAGTTGTCTTCCTTGCTCAAACCTACATAGTTGGATGATTTATCTTGAGGCAACACTTTTAATATATATATATATATATATATATATATATATATATATATATATATATATATATATATATATAGTGATGGCGGGGGAATAGTTAATATAATCTCGGTATGTCACTGCTCTCTTTTTCCATTAATACATTATTTGGCTGGGATTTATTTCTGCATAGCTGTTCGTCGCTTGTTGCACCAGCATTAGTAAGCCAGGCCTGTTATCTCTTTAAACACTTTAAACCTAGCAGAGCCATGGATATTAGTCACATGTGAAATGCACACAAGCACAAGCACTGCCTCTATAGACATGAAGAGTTGGCTCAGCAAGCACTTTTAATGAGAGGTGTGAGAGATATAAATTGGCTGAATAATCCAACAGGGCCTAATACTATTTTTCTGAGTAGGGCTGGCTCTGCAGAACAAGTGTCTTATGTAGAAACTTAAAGTGGACCTGTAGTGAAAATAACATAATTAATAAGATTGCTAATTTTTTTTAACAACATTAATTTATAGATTATATAGTCAGTGTTTGCCCATTATAACATCTTTCCTCTCCCTGATTTACAATGTATCACTGGTGGTGACATCTTTAGTTCTGCCAGGTGATCTCTGCAGAATGTGTTTACTGAGAGTTCTCTGTGCAGAGGTAGATACGGCTTGCTTGGCAGTTGGAAAAAGTCTTTATTTCCCACAATGCAACAAGGTTCACAGATGGCAAACTGTCAGAACCATGGTCATAACATCACACTGTGGGAGGGGTTTTACCGCAGTATCAGCCATACAGACCCCCCTGATGATCTATTGGAAAAAAAAGTAAAGATTTCTCATGGGAAAGGGGGTATTAGCTACTTATTGGGATGAAGTTTAATTCTTGGTTAAAGATTTTCTTTAAGGTAGCCCAAAAAAAACCTATAGCACACTCCTAATGAAAATAGACAATAAATTCAATATAAGCATCAAATCTAACTATGATCTATAAAAACTAAACAAAAAGAGGATAAAAAGTTTATGACATGTTGATCCATGCTCAGTCATTTTATCGACCACACATTGATCCGCTTCCCACAGATGACAGCAGGCGGAGCTCGAAGGTCCTATAGCTTTGCACTGCATTGTGTGGTGTCGCTACTAGACAAGATTTCTGCTGGCAAGGATCTGTGATGCTCATCGTGCAGTCACGTTCTTTTATTTGTAGGATTGGACATACAATGCTATATACTGTATAAGGCTAATCGAGTTGTGTGGCCAGAGGAAGGGTGAATTTTTCAAAAAAAACGTGATCGCTGTGATATTGCCATGATTTGAAAACAAGTCGATGGAAGTGTGTTTTTAAAAATGCAAACGACGCAAGGACGGATTGAAAAGCGCTCTGCAGTGTGTTTCAACCCTAAAGGACTGAGATTTTACTGGAATCCAATTCCACTCCTCCCTGATGAAACTGGTAGAGGCATTGAGCTCCACCACCTTCCATTTGAGGATGCCCCAATGGATTTAGATCTGGCCAGCCCAGTACCTATATTTGGAATCACAGACGATTCCAAAAATCACTGTGCTAATAAAAGAGGGTGGAGCTGAGCCCACTGACGCGATAGCGAGTTGTTCAAATTACAATTCCACTGCCTGCAACATTTTGCTAGCGATTGCCATTCAATATTAAAGTCATTGGGAACTAGTAACAAAAAAAATCAAGCAGATACTTACCTAAGGAGAAAGAAGGCTCTGGGTCCTATAGAGCCTTCCCTTTCCTCTCCACATTCCAACGTTCACTCCCCTGTAGCAGTATTCTAACAATTTAGTCAATATACTGCTGTGTCTCCCGCCGAAGGGAGGCTATGGAAGTCTTCGGGAGCCCGAGTGCTCCCAAAGACGGGCCACTCCATACTAGGCACGTGTGAGCGCCCTCTCCTATATGGAGCCGCCTGTCTTTGGAAGGTCTCTGTTCCCAAAGACTCCCCAGCAGCAGGGGATTTAAACAGAGGTGCCAGTGCTTAACAGAGGGGACCACGAGAGGAGCGCCCTTTGTAGCCGAATTTGTCATATGGGCTACACCAGACGCCCTTTGTAGCCGAATCTGGCTTTTTTCAGGCACCCTTTTTTCCAGATGCCCTTTTCAAATGTACGCGACATCACCTCCAAATATCAGTGCAGTGTCCACACACGCCCGCTTCTCACTGGTTGCCGACTTATCGGAGGTCTGACAATGCCTGTTACATAGGGAGTGGGGATGGGTCTGCGCTGGTTTGTTTGGGAAGGGGGGGGGGGTTGCGGCTGAAAGCCGGGGAGGGGACACACACACGGCTGCACCATTTTGCCCCTGTGTGTGGACACCCATGTTTATCAGTGTACGACAAGTAATGTGCAGCAGTGTGTTCTGATACCACACTCCTGTTTGCATTTCTGTGTGCAACACAGTGCACTGCTACAACACAGAGTAATGCAGGGGCCATTTATTTATGTAAGGATACCTGGGTTATACGGTAACGCAGTGGTTGTCTTGGAGGTGTGTTGGGGTTTGTTATCATATTGGACTACCGCCCTGCCACCCAGTTTCCAAAGGAAGGTGATCATGCTCTGCTTTGGTATCTGACAGTACATAATAGCATTCATTGTTCCCTCAATGAACTATAGCTCCCCAGTGCCATCAGCACTCATGCCGCCCCCAAACTATGACACTCCGACCACCATGCTTGACTGTAGGCAAGACAAACTGTTTTTTTTGTCCTTCCCTTCACCTGGTTGCCACCACACACTTGACACCATCTGAACCAAATAATTGTATCTTGTTCCCATCAGACCACAGGACATGGTTCCACTCATCCATGTGCTTAGTCTGCTTGACTTCAGCAAACTGTTTTGTGATCCAACTTCAGAAGAGGCTTCCTTGTGGGATGACAGCCATGCAGACCAATTTGATGCAGTGTGCAGTGTACGGTCTGAGCACTGACAGGCTGACCCCGCCACCCCTTCAACCTCTGTAGCAATGTTGTCGGCACTCATACATTTATTTGCAAAAGACAACCTCTAGATATCACCATGAGAATGTGCACTGAAACACCTCTTGTTGAACATATAGAGACCTGTTCTCAGTGGAAACTGTACTGTTAAACTGCTGTACGGTCTTGGTCATCATGCAGCAGCTCAGTTTAAGGGTGTCTGCAATCTTCTTATAGTCTAGGGAGGCCATCGTTATGTAAGGCAAAAATACTTTCTCCGCCATGAGGTGCCATGTTGAACTTCCAGTGACCAGTGAGTGTGAGAGCGATAATAGAAACCTATTCATACCTGAGACCTTGTTACACTAACATGAGGGACATTTTTCACTTAGAGGTGTACTCACTTTTGTTGCCAGTGGTTTAGACATTAATAGCTGTGTCAAGAAAGCAAAAGGATGACTGGGCACTATCCAAAGGCAGGTGCAAGTTAGTCCAGTACGGAACCGTGCTGTACTGAACTCACTTGCACCCACCCAGTGACTCACCAACCCCACTGTATAACTGGACGCTGCACAGGCATCAAGAGTTTTGCATACTGCTGATTGTCCAATAAACCTGCCTATGGATAGTGCCCAGTCATCCCTTCAGTTTCTTGATACAAGTCTTTCCAGAAGTTGGGACGGCTTTCTTGACTGTAAGCACATACGCGGAGAAGCACATGAACTAACGGCATGGGAGTGGTGAGTTGCATGAATTTGCATTTGCTGCTTGCGCCTTTTGCACACAGATTGGGAATCTTTAGTGTTGAGCATCCTCCCTTCATTTATTAACAGCAGCATGTTATAGAAGCTGTACACTGACTACTTTACATTGCATCAAAGTGACATTTATTTAGTGTTGTCCCATGAAAATATATAATCAAGTATTTACAAAAATATGTGAGAGGTGTGCACACTTTTGTGAGATACTGTACCTGTGTTTTACATATTACAGCATAAGACAAGACAACAAATAACAGTTATAGTATGCTTTTCTCCTGGCAAACTCAAAGTGCTTGAGCTGCAGCCGCTAGAGTGTGCTCAGTAGCACTGTTAGGGAGTCTAGCCCAAGGACTCCTTCTGAATAGGTGCTGGCTTACTGAGCAGGAAGAGTCAGGATTTAAACCCAGGTCGCCTGTGCTCAGAGACAGAGCTACTATAAAACATTGATACACTTAAAATGTTGATACCTTGCTCCATGGGTTGTTGGTAGGCATTGTAATTGGATGACAATTCAGTGCTGGGCGCAGACTGATGTAGGCTCCACTCATAATTATATCCACTCTGTGCATATGTAGATTCCATATCTGTGTATTGGGGAACCCAGCTGCCAACATGGGCCCTCTCCTCTGCTACACTTTGACTGACTGGCACCATGGGACCCTCTTGAATGTTTTGTAAATTGTTGGTTACCGTTAGTACATCTGGAACATGAAACAATGCAATTTCATACAAAAATATAATAATATAAAATAATACAGGTAGTCCCCAACTCACAATGTCTCACTTACAAACAACATGGAAATGGGAAAAAGTAGGAAAAACAATTCAAAAAGATCTTGTATTTTTGAGAAAATTGATTAAAAAAAAATCAAAGAAAAAATGGTTTTTAAACTCGGCAAAATGGCATTTGGCTGCAGTACACTATACTATGTTGTGAGTTCCGAGTTCTGCATACACATTTTAAAGCAAACCTGGGATCCAGCCCTGGGACTGTCTGGAAGTGTGTGGGGATTATGTGAAATCAATTCAATTTCAAAATCTAAATTAAGTATAATCATAATTGTGAAAGTTTGCATTATTATGATCACCACTAGGACAGGAGGAGGCAGAAAGGGGGACAGCGGTGCTACAGAGGGACACAGCGGAGGAAGAGGAGACACAGATGGGGACACTGAGGGTACAGGGGACAGTGGGGGAGCAGAGGTGTTACTAAGGGGGACACTGGAGGCACAGGTACAGGGGACAGAGATGGCACAGTGTTCAAACTTAAAGGACAACTGAAGTGAGAGTTATATGGAGGCTGACATATTTATTTATTTTTAAGCAATACCCATTGCCTGGCTGTCCTGCTGATACTCTGCCTCTAATGCTTTTAGCCATAGACTCTGAACAAGCATGCGGCAGATCAGGTGTTTCTGGCATTGTCAGATGACAAGATTAGCTGCATGCTTGTTTCTGGTGTTATTCAGACACTACTGCCACCAAATAGATCAGCAGGGCTGCCAGGCACCAGGTATTGCATAAAAGAAAATAAATATGGCAGCCTCCATATACTTCTCACTACAGTTGTCCTTTAAAGGAAACCAGAGATGTAATAAGAAAAAAAAAAATCATTCATAACTGATGCTTCCTCAAGCCCCCTCCAGCCTGATCGCTCCCTCTGCGCCGTCCTTTCGGACGGTGATCAGCCCAATCAGTCTGCCTTGCTGATTGCTGGCTGAGGCATTGGGGGACACTGTACACAAGCTAGATTCTTGGCAGAGGTGGTCGTTATCGACCATCTTGGCACAGTTTCATCTAGCATGTGTACGAAGCTTTAGTTACGTAAAGTATAACAACTAGTGTCATTTACGGATGATCAATGATATGCAAATACTCATGAGTTTATGTAAATTTGTAGGCAAATACATGCAGCTTCAAAATTCACCAATAAAGTCCCACCCAGGTTTAAAATGATTGGTCTAATTTCAAGCTGCATATTTGCATAACATTTATATAAACTTAAGTTCCACCCAGGTTTAAAATGATTGGTCTAATTTCAAGCTGCATAAAATGTATTTTTATTTGCATAAAAATGTACATAAATTTGCATAAACTCTGAAGTATTCGCATATCATTAATCATCCCTAGTGTAATTATGCTTATCTATCTGTATACAGCGTGAATGAAGTTCCATTACCTGATACCTCGGTTGTGGGGTGGGTATGGAGCGGTTTGGCTGTTTCCACTGTATTTCCTTGTTCATTACAGATCACAGGGCTGCTTCTGCTCTCTTCATTATTTCTCTAAAAATAAAATTAAAGCAAGACCATAAAACCTACTGTAAAAACTAAAAATAAGGTAATCTCATTACACACATTCAGGAAGGCAAAACAGTGCAGCAGTCTCATTACTAGATATAAGGTCTTATTTGAAGAGTTAATGGATCTCTCTTTCAACCAAAGTGATACTGTTATTGTAAAAACAGTTTTAACGATTGTCATGTGGATTTGGTACATACTTTATTGAGCAGATTTATGTATTCAGACACGTAAATGTATCCTATATGCTGTAACGACTGCGGTAGAAACACTACTGTCAGAGAGGGGCCTGGGGCTGTGGTGGCCCCTGCCTCGTGTCAAGGCCCTATCAAGTTTTGCTAGGGGGCCTTGGGGTCTGTAGCTACAACCCTGCCTACCTGTATGACTGTTTAGGGTTACTGTAGAAAATTAAGCTTTAAGCACCCTTTCACACTGGCGCGGTGCATTGCGTCAAAATTGTTGCACTGCTACCGCAGCCTAAAGTAGATCTATGGGGAAGTTTATACTTCCCACATTGTGGTATGCTGCGCCGGAAGTGCCTAATCTAACGCTAGCGCAAAACTACGTTACCATGTGGGACCCGCGGCAACTTGCGGTGATCTGCTTCAGCCCGGAAGTCATGTTGGTCTATAGCGACGTTTTTTTTAAAAAACTGGCGTTGCGGTACGCGCGTGTGGAAGCGTCTTTTTACAATGCGCTTCCACATTTCTGAAGTAGGAAGTGACCGCAAGTGTGCATCACTTCCTGCTTGGCTGGTGGCCAGACAGGGAACACCATGTACTAACGTGGTGTTTCCTGAAGGCCTGTTTTTGGTGATGCGGTGCTGACGCTGGTGTACAGTGTGAAATCAGCTTAAAGGAAACGTCCAAGGTAAAAACAAAAACAAAGATCCACTTACCTGGGGCTTCCTCCAGCCCGTGGCAGCCATCCTGTGCCCTCGTTGCAGCTCCAGAGGCTCCCGGTCTTCTCCCCTGGTGCAGCCGACCTCGACAGGTCGGGTCACGTGGTCCAGCTGATGTCATCAGGACGGTACTGCGCAGGCACAGTAGTTCTGCGCCTGCGCAGTACCGTCCTGATGACGTCGGCCGGACCACGTGACCCGCGCAGCACAGAAGGACAGAAGAAGAAAAAGCCCTAGGTAAGTTGAACTGGCAGATTTCTTTCACTTTAGGTACCCTTTAAGGTGTGTGTGTGTGTGTGCGTGCGTGCGTGTGTGGTGAGTGGCAGTGGTGGTACACCAGTGAGTGGTAAGGGGCCAGAGAAGCATGGGAAAGCTGTCAAAGCAGCAGGCAGCAGTCAAAGTGGTGTCAATGTACATGTACAGAACACTGGGAAAAAGGAAGCAAATAAACACGGCAGACAACCAAGAGTATCAGATTGCTTTAAGGCCTCGTTCACATTACAAACGCGGACGGGCACGCACGCGAAACGCAACGCGTACGAACGCACGCCATCCGCGTTTGTATGCGTTGCGTGGCTGATCCCATCACTGAAAAGTGAATGGGACAGCCACGCGTTTTTGCAAAAAATGTGTGCAGCATGCGTTCCCGGACCGCACAGGTCCGGAACGCATGCAGTGTGAACATCAGACATTGCACTCTATGCAATGTCTGATGTCGTGCGTGTCGGCCACCTGCACGCGTTTCCAAAACGCGGCTGGAAACGCGTGCAGTGTGAACGGGGCCTAATAGGTAAAATCAGTAATGCATTAACCCTAATTTAACATACTTTTCTTTTGTCTTTCTTGCATGAGATGTATTTACACTTTCTAAATAAAATACCCAACAACAAAAAAAGAATGTTCTCCAAGGAATTTGTAACAATTAAGTGAAGATATATATTACTTTGCTTACCTACTTCTTAGTACTTTTTTACTTGCTAAATGCTGAAAAGGCATTTTGTAGACTAGCTGAGGAAACATCCCTGGAGGGAAGTCTCAGTAGTAACGTTTATTGACTCAGGGTCATTATGTTTTATCACGCCAAAGTACAACACACACCATTCAGACACTATGCTAGCACAAATAAATAATACATGATATTTATTACAATAAAAGCTAAAAAAAAAAAGTCCACTTATAGGACCAATATATTGAAAATCTTGAAATTTTGCTCCTCTAATAGTCATTCATACAATCTCAGCTTAAAGGGACTCCAAGCAGTGCAGAAACTATGGAAAGATGCATATAATTTTAAAGTTCTCTTCCTCCTCTTTCCAATGATATATAAACCGCCACCCTACGCTTTTTAGTTTTCGCTATTTTTGCAATTGAAATTGCTGCGGCCGCGATTTCAATCGCAAAAATAGAGGAAACTAAAAAGCTTAGGGCGACGATTTAGGTGTCGCCAGAAAGAGGAGAAAGAGAGCTTTAAAATGATATCCATCTTTCCATAGTTACATTGTATTACACAGGACGACACTTTCCCCAGTGTCAGCAGCTCTATTCAGCAGAATGGAGCTGCTGACTTTAGGAAAAAAGTCGCCCTGTGTAATACAATGTAACTATGGAAAGATTGATATCATTTTAAAGCTCTCTTTCTCCTCTTTCTGGCGACACCTAAATTGTCGTCCGATGCCTTTTAGTTTTCTCTATTTTCGCGATTGAAATCGCGTCCGCTGCAATTTCAATTGCGAAAATAGCGAAAACTAAAAGGCATAGGGCGGCCGTTTATATATCATTGGAAAGAGGAGAAAGAGAGCTTTAAAATGATATGCATCTTTCCATAGTTTCTGCACTGCTCGGAGTCCCTTTAATAAAATATTTAATATACCTTGTATAGCAAAATACAATAAATGACACAATTCAATACTTGATAGTTCCACATTTAATAAAAAGGCAGGAACAGGGATCAACTTCTTCACTTAGTTTCTTCAAATAGCCATCACTTTGCATGCATGGCTGTTAGAAGTCCTGGCACCAGAGAAACCACACAGGTGAGCGCCCTTTTTCTTGTTCAGAGTGTGGGAAATGCTTCATTCAGCTAGTAACTTTTCTCAAACCCCAGAGAAGTCACACAGGTGAGCTGCGTTTTACATGCCTTGAGTGTGGAAAACGTTTAAAAGATAAGGAAAATCTTGGTTGAGAAGTCACACAGGTGAGCGTCCCATTAAATGTCCAGAGTGTGGTAAAGGCTTCATTTAGAAAGCAGCCCTTCTTACCCACCAAGGTATTAACACAGGAGAGCACCCATTCTCTTGTCCAGAATGTGAAAAATGCTCTTCTCAAAAGGGACACTTTCTGTTACACCAGAAGAATCACATAGGCGAGCAGCCTTTTTACTGTTCAGAGTGTGGGAAAGGCTTCACTGATAAAGGGAACCTTCGCAAACATCAGAGAGGTTACACACGCGAGCGTCCTTTCCCTTGCTAATTGTGTGGAAAGTGTTTCATTCTAAACAGCGTCCTGCACAAACATATGAAGAGACATTCAGGTGAGCGGCCATTTTTATGTTCAGAGTGTGGGAAATGTTTCACCGTTAAAATAACCCTTCTTAAGCACCAGAGAATTCACACTGGAGGGCTTCCTTTTTTCTGTTCAGAATGTAGGAAACGGTATGCAAGTAAAGGGAATTTAGTCAGACATCAGAAAACGCACAGCTCCTCAGATCTTTTCTAAGTAAGAATGATTTGACACTTTATTCTACTGTCTTTACATGAAGTAGTAGATAGGTAGCAAAGAGTGAAACAAGAAGATTGGGAGCCAGAGACACTGTAAAAAAAAGGGTGCTGCCATGGGCAACAATGATAAAAGCCATGGATAGCAGCAGTGAAGAGACATTTGGGCACCTGAACCCACAATTAGCAGCACTGATGGGAGCCGAAGGCCACAAAAAAATCCAATTAGCGGCAATGATGGGACGTGATTAGTTGCAAAGATGGGAAATTTAGGCTCCCTGGGCTGCAGCAATGTCCATGAGGCCGCGATTAGCATTGATAAAAGCCACAAAAAGCGGTATTGAAGTGACATTTGGGTGCCCGAGGCCACTGATGAAATAACGGGTGCCAGGCTATCTGCAATGCAAATTGCGGCTAAATTGTGGCAATTTGCGTTGCGGGTACACCTGGTGTCCACTATTTTGATTGGTAGCCTCGGGCACCTAAATGTCATTTCATTGCTGCTAATTATGGCTTTGCAGCAGGCATCGATGGTTAAGGGTTAGGCACCACCAGGAGGGAGGTTAAGGGTTAGGCACTACCAGGGGGGTTGAGGGTTAGGCACCACCGGGGGAGGGATTAAGGGTTAGGCATTGGTAGAGATGGAAGGTTCTGTGTGTGAGTAGGTTTAGGTTATGGTAAAATATCTGTAACCAATATTCTTTTAATGGCAATATCCTTTATTGTACACGCCTTTATTACATGTACATGAGCGGCTTTAAAAAAGAAGTTTTAACACTTTTATCTTTTAAAAAATATATTTTTTTAGAAATATCTTTTTTTTATTTTTTTATTACTTTTAACTATTTTTCTAAATAACAGGCCCTATTGACACTTCTACAGACACCTCCATGTCAGGAAGCATGTAGGATGGTTTGCGTAGGTGGCAGAACCCCACGTTAGCTGGCTCTAGGGATGGAAGAGGCTTCATATACTCTCTCTCTCTCTCTCTCTCTCTCTCTCTCTCTCTCTCTCTCTCTCTCTCTCTCTCTCTCTATATATATATATATATATATATATATATATATCATATACAGTGGGAAGCGAACATTTGGGCAACCTTGTTAATCGTATGATTTTCCTGTACTGTATAAATCGTTGGTTGTTATGATAAAAAATGTCAATTGAATATATCATATTTAATTAACATTATTCTGAATGTTTTCTTGCTTGCTGGTGACTTAAAAGTCACCAGCAAGTCACCAGATGTGAAAATAGTAGTCGAAACAATGAGTACAACCTGCTGGCCGTGGCAGAGGGGGTTAACTTACCCAAGTCGCCTCCTATAGCTGATGTTCTCCATGTCGCGTTCACGTCACTCCCATTCTTCCTCTTTTTGGGTTTGAAGGAGGAAACATGAGAGTCACTTGGAGCGTGAGTTAACATAGAGCTTATCGGCTATAGGCGGCCACATGGGTAAGTTGACATCCCCCCCCCCCCCCGCCTCTGCCAGCAAGTTGTACTGGTAATTTTGATTATGAGCGGAGGAGCTATGCATAGCATATATATATATATATATATATATATATATATATATATATATACAGTGGTGTGAAAAACTATTTGCCCCCTTCCTGATTTCTTATTCTTTTGCATGTTTGTCACACTTAAATGTTTCTGCTCATCAAAAACCGTTAACTATTAGTCAAAGATAACATAATTGAACACAAAATGCAGTTTTAAATGATGTTTTTTATTATTTAGTGAGAAAAAAAAGCTCCAAATCTACATGGCACTGTGTGAAAAAGTGATTGCCCCCCTTGTTAAAAAATAACTTAACTGTGGTTTATCACACCTGAGTTCAATTTCTGTAGTCACCCCCAGGCCTGATTACTGCCACATCTGTTTTAATCAAGAAATCACTTAAATAGGAGCTATCTGACACAGAGAAGTAGACCAAAAGCACCTCAAAAGCTAGACATCATGCCAAGATCCAAAGAAATTCAGGAACAAATGAGAACAAAAGTACTGTAATTGAGATCTATCACTCTGGTAAAGGTTATAAAGCCATTTCTAAAGCTTTGGGACTCCAGCGAACCACAGTGAGAGCCATTATCCACAAATGGCAAAAACATGTAACAGTGATGAACCTTCCCAGGAGTGGCCGGCCGACCAAAATTACCCCAAGAGCGCAGAGAAAACTCATCCGAGAGGCCACAAAAGACCCCAGGACAACATCTAAAGAACTGCAGGCCTCACTTGCCTCAATTAAGGTCAGTGTTCACGACTCCACCATAAGAAAGAGACTGGGCAAAAACGGCCTGCAGGGCAGATATCCAAGGCGCAAACCACTTTTAAGCAAAAAGAACATTAAGGCTCGTCTCAATTTTGCTAAAAAACATCTCAATTATTGCAAAGACTTTTGGGAAAATACCTTGTGGACCGACAAGACAAAAGTTGAACTCTTTGGAAGGTGCGTGTCCCATTACATCTGGCGTAGAAGTAACACAGCATTTCAGCAAAAGAACATCATACCAACAGTAAAATATGGTGGTGGTAGTGTGATGGTCTGGGGTTGTTTTGCTGCTTCAGGACCTGGAAGGCTTGCTGTGATAGATGGAACCATGAATTCTACTGACTACCAAAAAATCCTGAAGGAGAATGTCCGGCCATCTGTTCGTCAACTCAAGCTGAAGCGATTTTGGGTGCTGCAGCAGGACAATGACCCAAAACACACCAGCAAATCCACCTCTGAATGGCTGAGAAAAACAAAATGAAGACTTTGGAGTGGCCTAGTCAAAGTCCTGACTTGAATCCTATTGAGATGTTGTGGCATGACCTTAAAAAGGTGGTTAATGCTAGAAAACCCTCAATTAAAGCTGAATTACAACAATTCTGCAAAGATGAGTGGGCCAAAATTCCTCCAGAGCGCTGTAAAAGACTCCTTGCAAGTTATCGCAAACGCTTGATTGCAGTTATTGCTGCTAAGGGTGGCCCAACCAGTTATTAGGTTCAGGGGGCAATTTCTTTTTCACACAGGGCCATGTAGGTTTTGAGTTTTTTTTATGATAAAAACCATCATTTAAAACTGCATTTTGTGTTCAATTATGTTATCTTTGACTAATAGTTAACGGTTTTTGATGAGCAGAAACATTTAAGTGTGACAAACATGCAAAAGAATAAGAAATCAGGAAGGGGGCAAATAGTTTTTCACACCACTGTATATACACACACACACATATATATATATATATATATATAAATACAGAGGGTGCTGCAGCACCCTCTGTATTTATATATTTCTTATGGAGATTGGGGTTCTCCAGTGCTGCGTGCATGCTTTGCATAGTATTGCATAAAAATCGGTTTGTGCTGCTCATCCCTTGGCTTATATATATATATATATATACATACATACATACATACATACACATACATACATACATACATACATACATATATATATATATATATATATATATATATATATACAGTGAGACGCGAACGTTTGGGCAACCTTGTTAACCACTTAACGACCACAGCATGTTTCACAGATCTGTGCTGCGTGGGCTCTCCAGCCCACAGCACAGATCAGCAGGCAGGCAGGGCGATCACACTGCCCCCCTTTTTTCCCCACTAGGGGGATGTCCTGCTAGGGGGGTCTGATCGCCGCCGCGCTGTGTGGCCAGGCGGGGGGGGGGGGGGACCTCAAAGCCCCCCTCCGCAGTGATATTCCCCCTCCCTCTCCTCCTCAGAATAGGCAGTACAGGACGGCAATCCGTCCTGTACCGCCTCTGATAGGCTTCAGCCTATCAGACGGCGGCGATCCCCGGCCAATCAGAGGCAGGGGATCGCCGATCTCCTTTACGGCGCTGCTGCGACAGCAGCGCCGTATGATGTAAACACCTGGGATTTCTTCCCCGCGTGTTTAGATTTCGCCTGCGAGCCGCGATCGGAGGCTTGCAGGCTGTTCATGGAGACACCCTCCGCCTATTGGCGTTAGCTGGTCGTTATGTGGTTAATCGTCATGATTTTCCTGTATAAATAGTTGGCCGTTACGATAAAAAATGTCAGTTAAATACATTATATCATATAGGAGACAAACACAGTGATATATGAGAAGTGAAATGAAGTTTATTGGATTTACAGAAAGTGTGCAATAATTGTTTAAACAAAATTAGGCAGGTGCATACATTTGGGCACCACAAAAAAGAAATGAAATCAATATTTAGTAGATCCTGCTTTTGCAGAAATTACAGCCTCTAAACACTTCCTATAGGTTCCAATGAGAGTCTGGAATCTGGTTGGAGGTATTATGGACTATTCCTCCTTACAAAACATCTCTAGTTCATTCAGGTTTGATGGCTTCTGAGCATGGACAGCTCTCTTTAACTCACACCACACATTTTCAATTATATTCAGGTCTGGGGACTGAGATGGCCATTCCAGAATGTTGTACTTGTTCCTCTGCATGAATGCCTTAGTGGATTTTGAGCAGTGTTTAGGGTCGTTGTCTTGTGGAAAGATCCAACCCTGGTGCAGCTTTAGCTTTGTCACTAATTCCTGGACATTAGTCTCCAGAATCTGCTAATACTGAGTGGAATCCATGCGTCCCTCAACTTTGACAAGATTCCCAGTCCCTGCACTGTCCACACAGCCCCACAGCATGATTAAACCACCACCATATTTTACTGTAGGTAGCAGGTGTTTTTCTTGGAATGCTGTGTTCTCTTTCCTCCATGCATAATACCCCTTGTTATGCCCAAATAACTAAATTTTTGTTTCATCAGTCCACAGCACCTTATTCAGACAGCTAAAATCTCTGAGACAGCTTTCTCTATCCTTCCCCAAACCATGATGGGGAACAATCTTTGTCTTCAGGTCATTTTAGAGTTGTTTTGAGACCCCCATGTTGCTACTCTTCAGTGAAAATTAAAAGAGGAGGGGAACTTAAAATTGACCCCCCTAAATACTCTTTCTCATAATTGGATTCACCTGTGTATGTAGGTCAGGGGTTACTGAGCTTACCAAGCCAATTTGAGTTCCAATAATTAGTTCTAAAGGTTTTGGAATCAATAAAATGACAACAGTGCCCACATTTATGCACTTGCCTAATTTTATTTAAACAATTATTGCACACTTTCTGTAAGTCCAATAAACTTCATTTCACTTCTCAAATATCACTGTGTGTGTCTCCTATATAATATAATCAAAATTACCAGTACAACTTGCTGGCAGAGGCGGGGGGGGGGGGGGTGTTAACTTACCCATGTGGCCGGCTATAGCCGATAAGCTCTATGTTAACTCACGCTCCGAGTGACTCTCATGTTTCCTCCTTCAAACCCAAAAGGAGGAAGAATAGGAGTGACGTGAACGCGACATGGAGAACATCAGCTATAGGTGGCGACTTGGGTAAGTTAACCCCCTCTGCAACGGCCAGCAGGTTGTACTCATTGTTTCAATTACTATTTTCACATCTTATCAATAAATTTACTTTTAAGTCACCAGCAAGCAAGAAAACATTCAGAATAATGTTAACAGCACTTTTTTTAAGGGTAGATTGCTGAAAAGTTATTTTAAACAAAAGATGAAAAATTATCTCTTAGAAGAAAAATTGGATTGGATCAGGTCCATGAATCTATACAGTTACAATTCAGGTTTGATTTGCTCTTATAACTTGTATTATAAATGCATTATTGGTCAAGGGCTGTTTAAAGTGGATTAGAGATAAACATTTAATCATTGCATAATCTTGTTTCCTTCGTATAGTTTATAGGGCATTTCTCAAGCTAATTTTTTTTTGTTTTAATACCCTATTTCCTATAAACTAAACAAGCCTCTCCCACAACTCCTCTAGTGCCTAGGCACTTTGAGACTCATGTAGCAAGGACTTATGGGAGCTCAGTCTGGGCAGGAGGAGGTGTTACTAGCCAGAGATTTTAGAGGCAGAGAGGAGGAGAGGGGAGTGAAGTTTTCACAGGCTGAGGGCTGGAGATGCAGAGCAGTTTGCCTGTGTAATGATGAGAAGCAGAATATAGCTGCTCTCATTGTATCACAGGAAGAAATAATCATATACTGTTGAAGCTGTTTGCTAGATTGGCTGTGTAAACTATCTAAACTTTAGATAAGATATATAGACAAGTTACTTGTTATAGTTAGTTTTTGATCTCAGATCCGCTTTAAGTGTTATTCAGAATATTTATGTTTTAAGTACAACTTTTATATTGATGTAAAACTGTAGTCAGACAAGAATCAACAGAAACTGTTTATATTAGGTTTATAATATATGAAAATGAAAATACCTCTTTTGCTTTCTGTCATATTGTAGCTCTGTTTAATGGATCCCAAATGCAATTGTTAGAACAACTGATAAATCTGCATGTGAAGAGTACAAGGACTCTCTGTGGAGATCAGAAGATCACCTGAGTTTGCTGGCAAGTCCAGATGATGCTTCCTAAGGGCTTGTTTATGCTAAGACTGGAATTAAAAAAATGTCAGGCATTAAAAGGCTTGCTGATACTTGGGGATTACACAAAGGCCTGAAAGTGTCTCTCATGGCTTTTACAAGCATTTTGAAACATTATAATGCTTCCATTTACCCCTGTGGATCTACTCATTGCTTCGCAAAGTTGGCATATTTTGAATGCCTAGTCATGAACATGCCCTAACACATTACTGTAGCTGGTTTTCAGATTCAGATAATTCTAAGGCAAATATTAACACACAAAGGAAAGTAAGGCCTGAAATCAGTAAGTTAAATGATAGTTAAATGATAGCAAATCACAAGTTCTTGGCTTCGAACTTCTGTTGTCACCACAACTGTCATTCTGGATTCGATTCTATCCTTTATAGGCAGTGAGCCGCCACAATGTGCAAAAACCATGTGCTCTCATGTGTATGTGTACATCATGTACATCAGGAGCCATGATGTACAAAGAGGGGGATGTGCGTGCATATGCAGCATTCCTTTTTAACCTCTTGACGACCAGCTAACGCCGATTGGCGTAAACTGGTCGTCTGCGGGTTACCATGGAAACGGCCGCTCGATCGAGCGGCCTTTCCATGTCAGTTCACGGAGGGTGTCTCCGTGAACAGTCGGAGAGCCGCCGATGGCGGCTCGCCGGCAAAATGTAAACAGGCGGGGAAGAAATCCCCGCTGTTTACATCATACGGCGCTGCTGCGCAGCAGCGCCGTAAGGCAGATCGGCGATCCCCGGCCTCTGATTGGCCGGGGATCGCCGGCATATGATAGGCTGAAGCCTATCCTTCCCAGCACACAGGGGAAGGGAGAGGGAGGGAGCTGGCGAGAGGGCGGAAAGCGCTGCGGATGGGGGCTTTGAAGAGCCCCCCCTGCTAAGCAACTGCAGCCGGCGGCGATCAGACCCCCCCAGCAGGACATCCCCCTAGTGGGGAAAAAAGGGGGGTAGTCTGAACGCCCTGCTGCACTCCTGATCGGTGCTGCGGGCTGTAGAGCCCACGCAGCACCGATCAGTGTAAAATCCCCTGGTCGGCAAGTGGTTAATCATTATTATTAGCACTATTTATTCCGAAAATGCATTATGGCCCTGCAGTGCAAAGTATGAACACATTAAATGAAAGGAAGCGAAAGCCACTCCCCCCCCCCAAGAATAATAGTATTCCTCTTTGGGGCACGTACCACTTGGTGTAGATGGCACTATTCTAAGCTTCCCATGTTTGCTGCTATCCTCCGTGAAAGTCTCTTGTCAAAGGCTTGTCTAATGTCCCAAAATAGGGAGGGGAGGCATCAGTTGCAATGGTATGACTATAACACACCCATTGCATCAATATACACGCTCACTCCCAGCCTGCAACAGCCGTGCTCCTGCGGGTAAGACTGTGCATGCAATTTTTGCAAGACAAAGGTAGTGCCCATTTATGAAGAAAATAATTATTTTTTCAAAAGAGGAAAAAAAGCATAAAGAATCAGGGGTAGGTGGTGCAAATCAGGTAACAGGATTTTTAATACACTTTCAAAGCTATGGGTTTGCTTTAAGCTCTCCTTACCTAAAGATTGCTATGCTTTTCATGAACACTACAGGTGGCCAGGAAGGCAAATCCTGTTTTAGCTCTGGCATGCTTAAATGAATGTGTCATTGAGCAAAAACAATAAAACAGTTAAGGAAGTGACTACAGTGTGACCCTCACTGATAAAAAAAATTCCCCTTTTTTATCTCTTTCTTGCTCTCAGAAGCCATTTTCTGCTAGGAAAGTGTTT